>NC_080026.1:100305886-100930886 GCF_030020395.1 Manis pentadactyla | reverse complement strand
GGAGCCATTTTATGTGTGCACACCTCCTTGGGGAAAGCAGCTCCCCCACCGCGGGCCCCTCCTGCATAGAGAGCTGGGTTGTTTTGCTTAAAATGGACAGAGGAGGTCTAGAAATGGAGTTTAAAGCAGAGAAGAGCCCTGGTGATTATTTATTTTGTGTTCTCCAAATGTCAGGCCTTCTCCTATGCCCTTCATGACTCCTGGTCCTAGCTGAGTCCGGTCTGTATGATGACACAATTAATATTTACCTTTACTTCAATTCACTTATTTTTAGCTCCAATCAATCTGACCTCGTCCAAAGCAATCATAACTATGAAATAATTGGTTTGGTATGCTAGTCATAAATTGCTAATACACCTTAAGAAGTATACAACTTATAAAACAAAATTATACATTCTTTGGACACTATATAATTCTTGGTTCTTGTCATGGGTTATCAGAGTTACGTGGGTCAAGCTTTGGCAAACTCACTATTGTTTATCAACCTTCTCCTGTGTGGAAAGACGGAGTCATGAGGAGGGACAATTGGCTGAGAGGACCCAAGCATCCCTTAGCAAATAAGGCCAGGGGAAGTAAGGGGGTCAAAGTCATGGTGGGCTGGCAGCTTTTAATACTGTTTTGTCTTTCCAGCACTGAGCGAGACGATTTCTTCCCCCAAAATGAACTCCGCTGTGGGCAGAAGGCCTTGGGAGGAATTCGGTCCCAGGATGGGGTGAGCCAGTGGAGGGCTGCAAGCCCCACAGAGGCCCAGGGTCCAAGATGGCATGTTTCTCCATCATCTCTAAGGCCTCTGGTTCACCTCTGCCCCTTCCCATCAGGCTCCCTCAGGCTAGAGTTGGTCAGAAGTAGAATCCCCTCTCCAGTTAGATCTGGGAGCACGGAATGCACCCCTGAGTCCCACAAACTGTGCTCCTGCTCCCTGGTTCTTGTGCTTCTGGGGCCCTCTCTGGCCTGGGTCTCCCTGGGTGTGCCTTGACGGGGAGAGCCTGACGGTCCTAGAGGCCTCGCCTCACAGCTCTTGGGCCTTGCTGAGCCTCTCTGTCCTCTCCTGCTCTGCTCACAGGTTGGAGACCCTAGCTGGGCCCCTGGCCCAGTGCCCTGGCTGCCTGCCCCTCCCGCTGCAAACAGGATGTGGGTGTCAGGAGGTGGAGGAGAGTGTGGGGTCGGGGTGGGGAGTGGCCTCAGGATGCGACTTCCTGAAGCCTGATGGGTTTGCCACAGTCAGTTGGGCCCAGGACCGCACAGCTGTGAGTTATAAATGTCCCTGTCAGAGCTCAGGCCGAGAGGCCCTACTGCCAGCAGAGGTGCCGGAGCTCTGGCATGCGCTCTTCTGGGAGGCCCTCCCCAGCTGTCCCGTCTTCATGAACTCTGGGCTCTCTGTGCTCTTTCCCTCTGAGTTGCCCGACACAGTGGAGTCTAATATCTCCTCCCCCTGCCCACTCTGCCCTTCCAGGTATTAATCTTGTGGTTCCAGCTACCTTGAGAGCTCTCAGAGGGCAGGGGCCTTCCTGGGTCTCCACCCAGGCAGCCACCCTGGTGACAGCCTCAGGGGCAACTGCCCCAACCCAGCAGCCTGCTTCCCATGACCTCAGCTGCCCCTTGGGCTTGCCCAGCGGGGTGCACACAGGGAAGGGGAGGGGAGATGGGGCTCCAGCTTGCAGCCCAAGGGCACAGGGCTCTGCACCCTGCTAGTCAGGGGTCTCCTTTAAGAGGACCCCCTTGAGTGTTCCATGCTCTGGGCCTACCCTCCTCAGGGTTCTCACAGCCTGGGCTGTGAGGTGGGGACCTCAGTTTGGGGTCCTCGGGGGTGAGTTTGCATATATACCACTGTCTACAGGGAGAGAGGGTAGGTCGGTCCGTCCAGCCCCAAGGCCTGGGCCATCCTCCTGCTGGGGCCACCAGGTGGGCAGCACAGGGCTGGGCCACACAAATACAATGAAGGTAACAGGGGTGAGCAGGGCATGGTCCAGGTCTGCAGGGTCTGAAGCTCATACTATTTTGGAGATCCTCTTCAGAAATAAACACAAAATTACAAATATATATTTAGAATGAGAAAATGACAACAAATTCCTAGAACCTTAGGAATTCAGGCCCCTTTGGACAATTTACCACCTGCTTATGCACAAATGCTCCTGAAAGCAAGCTGCCACCTCTCCCCACCTACAACACGCCACAGCTGCCAGCAAAACTCTCACCTTCACAGGGGGGGTGCAGGGGAAGGGCCTGGAGGCTGAAGCTTCATGAGTTTCCCAGTAAGTCTACTTCTGACCAGTAACAGTGATGAAATGGATGATAGTAACATCTAACATTAATGGGCCTTTATCTGCTGCCATTCTAAGTACTTCATGTGAATTCACTCATTTAATCTTATCAAACCTAGGAGGTAGATACACACCCGTTTTGACAGAAGAGGACATAGACACAGAAAGGGTAAGAAACCAGCCCAATGTCACACAGCTAGGGCACAAACCCAGATAGCCTGGCTGTGGTGCCATTATAAGCCCTCACCCACTGCTTTTTGCTCCTGCTCTAGAGGGCCCTAGAGAGTCTTCCCTGCCTCAGAAGCTCCAACAGCAGCCACAACTAGGGCCAGCACAGAGTTCTGCCCCCTGCTGATGAAATTCAGTCCACACGAATGCTTACACAACCTACTGACCAACCTACCTACTGGTTCCTGCTTCCTTATCTGCCCAGAGCATGCTGGGGTCCTCTCTGTGGGGAGAATTGAGCACCCAACTTGACTTTCTGGGGCTGGGGGAGTGTCCCAGAGATGAGTTGGGCCCACCCCAGAGACCCCGGGGTGAGGGGCTGCTGAAAGTCACCCATCATGCTGTCTAATTGCCTCACATTATAGATAAGAAAAAGGTGGCTTGGAGAGAAGTGACTTCCCAAGGGTCAGCCAGCGAGTGGTGACCTCACATGAGGTCTGAGGCTGGTCCGCAGGGGTGGGGCAGGTCACCAGCAGCCTGGGGGTGGCCGAGGCCTGGCCAACAGGGCAGGAGAGGGAGGAGACACCTGCCTTTTGGCCTCCTCGGAGCAGTGCCTTTGTTTTCTCTCTTTGTTTTCCATCTGCCTGCATCCCCACAGCCTTCCAGGCTTCCCCTGATTGTGTGCAGGGCGATAAAAGGGCAGATGAGCGGGAGATCTCTGGCGGCAGCAGGGCCACCTCGCTCAGAGCACAGACATGGTGGCGGCGGGTGGGTGGCTGGGGGGGCCTGGCGGGTAACCAGGCTCACCACCAGCTGCACTGAAAGCTTCTCGGAGGGACGCTTTGCACATGGTTCTCAGAACCCTCGCAGCATCCCTGGGAAGAAAGTGCAACTGTCCCCCATTTTACAGAGGAAGAGACCGAGGTCCCAAAAAGTGGGGACCTGGACCAGACCCATGGCCTCAGGGATCTCCAATAGGCCATGCTGACCTTGGCTCTGACCTCTCTGGCTTCCCAGAGGACTACCTGACCTAGGCAAAGCAAGTCTCCCTTTATGTCTAGAATTGGCAGTTTTCAGACTGACCAGAAAGCAAGAGAGCAGAGGGTCAGCCAGGGTCCCACCCACCAGTGTCTGGGGAGCTGGCCAGCCAGGGAGTCCCTGAGAAGCCACTCCCCACACCTGGTCACTTGATGTGAGATGGAGCAGAGTCTGGCTTTCTGGCCTCCCTGAAACACAGTCCCATTTAAACTGCCTCTGAGGGCAAATGATTCCCCTGTGGTGGGCTAATTGCTCCTGACTGCAGGGCTGGGGAGAGAAGAGCACAACTCAGGGGCACTGTTGGCAGGGGCATGGGATGGGGCAGTGGTGGCCTGCAGGGCAGGGACTGGCCAACCCTGCCCTCAGGTCTCTGATGCGGATCCTGGCTTCACCCACCTGGCCTCCTTACCTGGTGTTCTCAGACCCTCCCCAAGTGTGTCCTGAGCTTTGGTTACTAGGTACTTTAAGCCACATCCATGTTCCACCTAAATTATCTAGGTAGTGTTATAAATCCCTTTGAACCACTCACTTTCTTTTTATTTAATCTCATCTAAAGCAGTATCAGTATCAGTGAAATCATCAGACTGATGTATTAATTATATATTTTTCTAACTCACATGAAAATAAATACATAGTATTTAGATTTGAAATTCAGAGCCTCGCAGATGTCCTGGTAGTCCGCAGTGCACAAGGCCCAGTGGTGGGTACGGGCAGGTCCTGGGGAAGCCTGATTAGTGTGGTCAGGCAGTTGTGGGAGCAGAGCCCTGTGCTGGACGGGGAAGTGGAAGGAGGTGGAAGTTTCCAGAAGGGCACACAGAAGGTTTGGTTTGGCCATGGGCTCAGATCAGGCTACCTCTTTCCTCCACTTGGTCTGGACTTTGGTCCAGATATTTCTCTAGCTGCAAATAAAGCCATCTCCCTGCAAACGCCTTCTGACAGTTGCACGATATGGCAAGACAAACACTGGAGGGTGAACTCAGACACCTGGGTCAGGGGTCCACCCCTACCACTGTCTCACTGAAGGATGCTGGGCCCCTCAGTTTCTCCATCTGCGCAGAAACAGTGAATGAGCCAAAGGTTCCTCTTAGCTCCATCAGTCAGACTGCAGCTCCTCTGAACCCTAATGATGTGTGGTGTTCCTGGTGACCCCTGAGCCTCAGACATATCTTCTAACTACCTAGGAAGACCTCCTTCGAGCCATTCTTCCCACACCTGATTGGGGACCTCGATGGCTTCTGGGGTGCAAAGGGGGACGGGGCCATCCTGTGTGACAGCTATAAAATTAGATAATCAGCTAATCACCAGCAAATTAGCATCCCATCTTTACATAGAACAAATATAGTATTTACGTAAAAGTTGTTAGGAATTTCTCTCTTTTTAATTAGCAGAAATAAATGCAAAATAAATGGTAATTAGGCAGCTGATGGATTTGATAGTACAATTATGCCTGCAGCAGTGCCCCAGTCCTTAAACGCTGTGCACTCTGAGGAATCAGAGGAGCCTATTTATATAGTTTATTTATAAAACAAAGTTAGCAGGAACAGAGGGGTGAGGTCTGGGCACTGCTGGGGGAGGAGGTCCAGGCTACAGGGGCAGGGCCCTAGGAGGAGAGGGAGCTTCAGTACCCAAGGAACGGGGGCTGCGTGCGTTGGGCTGTGAAAATGCACCACCAAGGCCCCCATGTGTCTATTTCAGGCCCTGCATGTGTTGCTGGGAAGGGCCTCCCTGGCAGGAGAAGAGGCTGGAGCAGTGCGGAGGGGCTGGGAGCAGCTGTTCCATGTACTCCTGTCTCCCTCCCTCCCCTGGCTCCCACTTCTCTCTTCTTTGCTAGCCCTATTCCTTCATTGAGCATTCTCTGTGCTGCACCCAGAGGCATATTTTTTCCAGAATATTCTCCCTTTCCTCTAGGAACTCCAGGGGAACCAGGTACAAAAATAATGTACCCACACACTGGGATTAAGTTCCAGACCAGAGGAGCACCCAGTGGGAGTCCAGAGAGGAGGTAGCCTAGAGCAAGAGAGAGGAGTCGGGTTTTGAAGGATGCATTAGAGTTTTCTGAGAAGGTGGAAAGTAGCAAAAGGCAGGAAGGTAGGAGACAGTGTCCTGTGACTGCAGGAAAGCATATTATCAGGGGCATGGAGGCGGGAGCCTGAAGCAGGGCCTCACTGCAATGGGTCTTGAATGGTAGGCCAAGGGTTTGGACTTGATCCTAGACGCCATGGAACAGTCTGAATGGCTACCCCACTCCAACTCACAGTTCTTTTCTTAGCTACCCCTCCCCCACTCCCAGAGCCAGGGGGAGGGCCAGGTCCACAGGCCATTAGAGCAGCTGGTCCAGCTCAGCAGAGCAAGCATGGTGCAGGAGGCTAACCTGATTATGAGGGACAGGAGGTTTGTCTGAGGGGGAGGGAGGAAGGGCAAAGGGAAGGGGGGTTATGCTGGGCCCCTCCTGGGTCTCCTGAGTGAGAGGCCTGTCTTTCCTAGAACAGAGCAGCCTGCCCTGCCCACAACTGTAATGGTGGGAGGCCTGGCCAAGCCTCGGGGAGGGGAGATGGTGCTCCCTGAGGGCGCCCTTGACCCCAGCCACGCTCCCCATTTCAGACTCACACCCCAGCCCCACCAGTACCTTGTGCTGTGACCTTACAGGGCCACTCCCAACTCCAAGCCACACAGATTTGCCTTAGAAACAAAGGCTTGACCCAGAATGGGGGACAGGCAATGACAAATACCACTGTAGACACATCCCACAGATTTGGGGCATGGGGTTATTAAAACCTCCCTGACTTGCAGGGATTTAGGTGATGCAGGCACTCCACAGTTTGCCACAGTCTCTGCTGTTCCCTCTTGCCTTACCGCAGCCCAGTTCATGGGTGTGTATGACATGCTGCAGGCAGCTGAGACCCCCACAGGGTGACCACCTAGGCCCTTCCAGCTGACAACCTGGGATCAGCAGACAGAAAGGCCAGGGGCAGGTGAAGGGGCAGCAGAAAGGCTGCTAGTAAGAGGAGATTTCCTGTCATTAGCCTGGCAGGAGAAAGATGGGCGTGCTCAAGGCATGGAGTGCATCTGGTGGCGGAAGACGAGCAGCCCCCCAACTCCAGCCCCAGTGACTGCCCTTGACTCAGGCTATCTGTCTCTAAATTGGGAACAATCACACCTGCCCACTCAGGCCCCAAGGTCATTAGAAAGCTGAGGCAAGCCCATGGTAGTGATCGGAAGGCAAAGCCCCACTTAGAGGTCTGACTGTGACTTTGAGGATAACAGGAGGTTGCAAAGGACTTCACAAAGGAAAGTCTCGCACTCCCCAGCATGAATGGCTCACCAGCCTGCAGACCACCCCTTCAGAAAAGCAGCAGCGGCAGCCCCATCAAAGTCTGGAAATGGTGCCTGTTATCTGCTGTCACTCTCGGGAAGGAGCTCTGAACTTGTAAGGGGAGACAAAGATCACACCGCACCACTTCCCTGCTCTGTAAGTTGCATTCCTGCCTTTGGCCAAAATCAATAAAAATCTCCACTATGGTTGTTTCACCAGCACAAGGAGCCAGGCCCCTTGCGGTGACATTCCACCCTGGGCAGGTGCTGAGGATCTCTCTTCATCACACAACCACAGCTCCACTGCAGGCAGGGGGGAAGTGTGGGGTGGGGTCTGCAGGGGAGCAGCGCAAGGCAGGGGGCAAAGGGGGCTACAGAGAGCTGCTCTAAGTGCCTCTCCAAAGACAAGCCCGGTGCTATTCATCAACTGGTTTTCAAGGCTGTGAGAAATCAATGGCATTTGTGCTGCAAACTCATCATTAGGACAGGAAAAACTCTGCAATGGAATTGATTTGTTTAAATATAATAACACAGTTTAACAGAGAACTGTGGGGGCAGGGAAAGGTCCTGGGCAAAGAGGACCCAGCGTGACAGCTAAGAGCACCAGGAGGGGAGCCAGCCCTGAAAACCCTTCCAACAAGGTGGCCCAGCCCCAGCACTGCCCTCACTCCCTCCCTTCCTCCCCCAAAACCTAAGAGTGGGCACATGCTGCCACTTAGCGTGAGGTGGCTCAGGACTGGTCTCAGAAACGCCCCGCAGCAGCCTGTGGGTGAACTCAGAGGCCCAGCTGGTCACCACTGTATTGTTCTTGGAGGTGACTTTGGTGGTGAACATCAGTTCAACCCAACAAACTCTTATTAGGCTCCTATTGTGCTCTAGGCACCTGTGCGGGACCATGGGGGAAACAGAATAAATCCTGGTCCAAGCTCCAAGGACATTCCGTGGGGACAGGGTGGAGAAGGCAAGTGTGCCAGTGACAATGTGAGGCCAGGAGGTCTGGGCTTCCTGGGGTCTTTGGAGAGGTGGGAGAAGTGCTGGGGCAGGATGAAGGACAAAGTGGGGACATGGTGGGAGTAGAAGTGGAAGGTCCATTCAAATAACCTGGAAGAGCCCATCTGGAAGGCAGAACCCTCCTCTCATGGACAAAGTACCCACCTGCTCTACTGATGAGGACTGATTTTATTGATTCTTAAAATGTTCCAGGATGCTGCAAACACTTAACATCTGTCATTTCATTGAATCTCACTGCCTCGTGAAGGAAGAACTATTATTACCTACATTCCACAAATGATACCACTCAGGATCAGAGAAGCTAAGTGACTGCCCAAGGTCACACAGCTAGTAAGCAATAGAGCAGGGCTCAGACTCCAGAGCCTGCAGACTAACCACAGTACCCGCTGCCCTCACTGAGGCTTGGGCTGGAGACAGATGGCTTCCGCTCTCCGGTGGCTCAGGCATGAGATAGATGTATGGGGGCAGTACACGGGGGAATCTGAGGAATGGCATGGAGTGGGCAATGTGTCAGGCTGGTGTCCTGGTCATGGGCTCTGCTGCGGGCCGGCCCTGCAGTCTCAGTGAGGCTGGAGCACTGGGTGCAGAGCTGGCCTGGCACTCAGGGTACCCTCTACTTCACACCAGACTCCTTCCAACCTCCTGGTTGGAAGAAAGCGGTGGGCTAGGTCCTGGAAAGGCATGTCTGGGGGAAGAGACAATAAGGCAGGGAGAAAGGGCTGGAAGAGGCTCAGCCCTCATCTGCAGTGGGGAGGGCGCAGGCAGACTGAAGTCCTCAGGGAAGGACTGGCCACTTGGGGCAAATTCACTGAGCTCAGTTAGGCCTTGATGTCAGCCTTGGAAGTTGCGCTTTGTTTCCGGTGAGAGTGGGAAGCCCAGGGGGCTGAGAAGGTTTGGTAATTAAAAGGCAAGAAGTCAATGAGACCTGAACACCAGCAGAGGTGGGGGTGGTAGGGGGGACACAGATCCAGAGATGGTTAGGGGGGGCAGAACCAACTGATAGGTGTGGGGATGAGGGAGGGGGAGGTGTCAAGGAAGACCCAGGCACCGTCCCCAGCCCTCTGGAGCTTGGATGCCCAGCTTTGCTGAACCAGCGGTTGCCTGAGTCAATATGAATTGACCAGGACCCCAAGGAGCACTGGGCCCCTCCCCAGAAAGCCCTGACGGGGAGGGCACTGTTGGCCAGCAGGCCACCACCAACTCCACTCTGTCCCCCTGATGACCTTCCTCCTTTGTCAGCAGTACTCTCCATCAGTTCACCGGGAGGGCCAGGGCAATCTCTGCCTGCCATCTGGGCAGGCAGTGGGGGCTCACTCCACCTTCCCTCTTTTAAGCAAGAGTTTTCCAGAATGCCTCTGGAAAGCCAGCAGCAGAGGTGCCGAAGCCCTTGGTGCAGCCGGGGAGAGGAAGACCTGGTGAGGGGCAGCCCAGGAGCACCAGGCATGACCCACACCCTTCCTGCTGGCAGGGGGCAGGTAGACGAGAAGAGGAGGCTGAGCCAGGACACTGGAGCCAGGTTGCAGGGGAAGAGCAAGGATGATCCACTAGAAGAGCCATCTGGGAGGTGTGGGAAGGGGGCCCAGGATGGGCCTGAGCCCAGAGGGCACCAGCCAAGGAGGGGGTCCAGTGGGCTTAGGAGTGGGGCAGAGGCTTTAGATAGGGCTAGCATGGCCAATGGACCTGGTGTGCCTAGAACTGAGAGGTTTCTGGGATGTGGAGCTTCCAGTGCTAAAACCTGGATGGTTTTCAGTTCTACCACTTCCAGACTGTGCACAAACTCCTGTGCCTCAGTTTCCCATCTAGAACACAGAGCTTAGAAGAGCACCTCATGTATGGCTGTCATGAAGACTAAATTAAATAATGTGTGAAAACTGCTTAACACCTGAAACTAATCAGTCAACAGATGGCAGGTGGCCGCTGCTATTCCTATTGACTGCTATGACTAGTCTTACTAGTACAAGGTCCAGCTGACACCCACTGGATGTCCAACCAGTACCAGGCCCCGCTCTAAGCACTGTACGTATGTTGCTAATTTAACCTTGCAGTGCTTGTGAGTAGGAGCCATTACTATCCCCATTTCAGATGAGGGAACCAGGGCCCGGAGGGGCCAGGCCATGGACCCAGGTTCTCACAGCCAGCAAGTAAGAGCCCCGAAAACCACTTCTACTTCCATGGGGCTGACCCCACAGCTGGTGACATGTGGACCAATGTCAACACAATTCTGGTCACACTGACCCAGGGCCAGGACTGGACAAACACACAGCTGGGGCAGGCCACTCTGCAGGTAGAGGAATGGGCAAGGGACCCCTGTTTGAGGGAGACCAAGTCTCCACTTCTCAACCTAGGTCTGCAAGACGTTCCCCTTCTGGTCCAAACACATCAACAAGATGTATGAGGTTTCTAGGGTCTATTTACACAGCAAGAGAAAGGAAAGCCCCCAGGGGTGCCCATGCCTCCCACTGGCCCCAGGGGCTCAGCTCTCTTGACGTGGCACTCCATGCACATTACCTCCTTTCATTCTTACAGCAACACTTACAAGGTCAGTTATGATGCCCCTTTCATAGATGAGAATACAGAGGCTCAGAAATGTTTGGAGATCACAGAGCTGGATTTAAATACGTCCAGCTCCAAAGTCTGGGCTCCCCCGGCTGCTCGTGTGATGGGAGGAGCAAGCAGCATGAAGGGAAGAGGCCACTATTTGTAGATCTGTGTCGGGCATGGTAAAGGACGTGAGGTGAGCGTCAGAGGGGCAAGTCTCCCCTCCCCTTAGAGTCCAGGCAGCCCAGAAGAAACTGGCAGCCTGGCAGGGTACTGTACCAAGGGAGAAAAGAGGTGGGTGCCAAAGTTCAGGCAGGGTCCCATCACCCCAATACCTGGGGGTACAGGCGACCTTGCAGAGACCCCTCTTCAGTCTCAGGAGCTGAGCATGCGATGCCATTGCTGACCCAACCCCTAGGTAAGCCTCAGCACAAGGAACCACACGCTCGCAAGGCAATTCGCTTCTAGCACTCAGGTGAAAGGTCGCTGAGGTGTCCAGGCAGGCACTGGCTGGGCAGGGGCTCTGGGAAGCTGACCATGGTTATTTCTGTCATCTTGATTCAAGAGGGAGGAGGCCCTCCTCCCCACCAGGTAAATGTCAGCACCACTGGTGGACCCAGCCGATAAAATAGCTGGAGCCAAGGAGAGAGGCAGTGAGCGGGGCCTCTGCCTTGTGGTTCCTCACCTTCTGGGGTCTCTCTTCCTCCACCTCCTCTTCCCAAACCCTGGCTCACCTGCCTTGGGTCCCTGAACAGGAAACCCTGGCTCAATCCCAAAAAGAGTTTGACCAGGTACCTGGGACCCTGGGTTTCAGTCCTGGCTTGGTTGTGTGATCCTGGCCAAGTCTCATGCCTTCTCTTGTGATTCTAGTTTCTGCTTTGGAAAATGGGCTCCTGCTAAACCCACCTGATATTACAAGGGGAGCCAGATTATGAAGAGGCTTTGCATGACGGTGGCTTGCCCTTCCTGCTGTAGGGTTGTTGCTGTTTTATTCCAGAAAAGAGTTCTGGGCTTCCTGAGTGGGAACCTGGGCCAGCCCCGAGCTGACAGGCCTGAGCTGGCTGCTGTGCAAACTCCTGGGGGGATTTATGCAATCCTTGGTGCTGGGAGTCCCAGAGCCTGTGGCTGTCACTCTGCTGAGAGGAGAGGGTCAGAGAGAGGCCGCTTCAGGTCAGTGGAGGCACAGCAAACACAGCCTGAGCTGAGCGCAGGGTTGCCGGGAGGGCCCCACCAGGAGCGCCCCACCCAGAGGGGGCACCAGCCCCCACAGAGCCCACAGCAGATGACAGGCCTGGCACTGGCACACAGGGCTCAAGGGCCACCTCCTCTCTGTCAGGCTTGGAGCTGGCCCACAGCTTTGGGGAGGGCTACCTACTCCCACTCCCTCCCCCAGAAGCAGAAAGGAGTCAGTTAATCACAGGAAGGAAAGGGGAAGCTCACCCCACAACTCTCAGCCTGGAGTTTACTCTGACAGCCAGACCCCTAGCCCATAGGTAGGTCTGCCCCAGGGGGCTTAATCCCCCATCCTCCCAGTCTGGGGAGACTCCAGGAAATACCTAGAGCCTGAACCCACCTCTCAGCAGCCTGAGAGAAGCCCTGGGTCCAGCAGCAGTGATCAGCTGTCTCCCAACTCTGGGGGAGCCTAGGATCCTGGAACCCAATCACACCCTCCCCAAAGGCAGACTCTTCCACTGAGGCACTGCTCTGCTGTGGCTCCCAGGTACCTGAAGCTTCAGGTATATCCGAGGGAAACTAAGGCATGGAGGTGGGCAGTGATCTGCTCAGAGACACTTAGCAGGTTAGAAGCAAAACACAAATGTCCTCCTTCTGCCATCTGGCCTCCAGGGGGCATCTCCAACCTCATTGCCTTTCCTGCCCGGTCTCAGCCCTCTGTCCACTGATCTGCCCCCAGGTGCCTTGGGGCCTTGGCCCAGCTGGTCCTTTTGCTTGGATGTTTTCACTTCACAGTCATGTTCATTCTTCAGGGCCCAGCCAGGAGTGCCACCTCCTCCAGGAAGTCCTCCCTGACCCTTGAGTCCCTTGGAGCTTGCAGATGCATATTCTAAGTACTACAGATCCAGCAGCCTTCCAGACTGCAGGCCACTGCGCATTCTGCTGTGGCTCAGCAAAGGGAGCTGATGAAGGACATGGGTGGCTCCTGGTTTCCTGAGCCCACTTTCCTTCCTCACCCTCTTGCATTTTGTCAGCTTTCACATTGGGCCCTGACTCTAGAGCATTCCCTCTGGACCTGCATTCCCCCTGGGCCTGCAATCTCCAGCCCTCACTCAGCTCTCTGGGTAAACAGATGGGAGGAGAAGCCCTCATAGCAGCAGGCCTCAGCAGGAGGTGGTGATTACAGGAGGCAGAACACAAACAAGGCTTAACGGAGCCAGGTCTGAGGGCACCCTACACAGTTCCCAGTGCTGGTTCTGGGTGATCTCTGCAGACTCCAGAACTTCCCTGGCTGTACTCTCTGTGCCCACAGCCCCTCAGGGGTCAACCCTGCCTTTCTGCAAACACTCTGCCCACAGCCAGGTTACCACCACTGCTGCAGGTCTTGGGGCCCTGCCAGTGTCTACACTCACCATGCACACAAAGCTGCTGAGGGTGTCAGTGAGCTCAGCTGGAAGCCTGGAGCACCAAGCTGGGCTACTTTGGGGTGTACCTTCCTAACACTGAGCCTCAGTTTCCCCATCTGTACCATGAGGGGTTGGGCCAAATGATTTCTAAAGACCAGTCCTCCTCCAGGAGGCAGGGATGCTAATTCAAATAAAGTTGCCGCCCTTGCAGCCCCACCTGGTATCTGCTCCCTCCTGTAAGGTCACCAAGGCCTTGGACCTGGGACACAGGGCGTGGGTGTGGCTGTCCTCACCCTAAGTGTGTGGCTCATGGACCAGAGGGAGGCAAACTCCAGAGCTCAGTGGGAGCCAGGTGAGCAAACATCAGCGGGAGGGGGAAGCACCCACAGTGAGTAACACCCAAGGCATCCTGCATGGTACAGTTTACCAAATCCCGGCTTGTCCTTGGGCAGCCCCGTTGGTGGCTGAGGTCAGGGGCTCCTGGGGTGCGCGTGCAGTCCTGCACACCTACATGGTGATGACACCTGATCAACAAGGCTCCCACTGGACTCTGGGAGAGCCAGAGGGGCCCCCTCCCACCTCCCGGCATCTGTGTGACCCTGGATTGTGTGATCTCTGGCTCTTTCTGTCCCTACCACATTACTCAACAGGTTCATCCATGCCTCCCTTCCAACTCCACCCCTGGGCTAGGTTAGGCCACATCAGGCAGGGGTGCAGACAGTGGCAACAGAGGGTGGCTCCTGGGCTCTGCCCTGGGCAGCTTCACATTTCAGCATTTTGGAAGATTGGCTTTTTCTCTTGGAAAAGACCTCCAGGCCCTGGCCCAGAAGAGGCCCCAGAGATGCCTGGGTGCTGAAGAGGGCTGGTGGAGCTGGAGGACCAGCTAGCTAGATAGGCCAGCCCCCAGCCCTGCCCCTCCCTGCTGTCACCATCTCTGGGTGAGTTGTGAACCCCAGCTCATTAGGCTGAAGCCAGCCCTCCCTTCCTGGCTGTCACAGAGGAGCTACCAATGCTCCACAGCCTCTTTTGGCTCCCCTCTCTCAAGATCAAGGTCAAACTCTGTGGCTCAGGCTTTGAGGCCCTTAGACGCTGCCTCAGCACCTGTATCCAGCTGTGGCTTAATTAATGAATCTTCCTTGCCAGCTGCATTCCTGATCCATCCCATCAAGCTGCACAGAGACCCCAGGAAGACCCTATTCCTCTGTGTGGGGATCTAGCTTCCTCCTCCACGCAGTCTCCCCTGCCTGCCTCCTCCAGCACTGGGGAAGAGCTGCTCCTCCCAGCTTCTGCTGCCTTCACCCACCGAGGGCACCCATCTAGCGTGCTCAGCACTGGAAACTCTGTGACCTCCACCCCAGCCCAGGGTTGTATCCACCCAGCTCCTCAAATGCAGATTCACTTTCGGTTGGCAGCACCTAGCACAGTGCTGGAGCCTGGTAAGCATTCAACACACTCTGGCTGATGAAGTGAAGGGATCACCCAGCAAACAGAGATAATTTGATGCAGTTGGGAAAACACATATTATGGTATCAGATAACACTGGGCTGAATCCCAGCTCCACTGAAAGCTCTGTGACCCTGGATACATTTCTTAACCTCTCTGTGCTGAGTGTCCTCATCTGCATGGGAGAATAATCCCAGCTTCACTGGGCTGTTGAGGCCCTTGAAAATACTGACCTGCTCCAGTCCTCAGATTTCACAGACCAATGAACAACGGAACTGAGGCTTGAATGAAAGTCCTACTCAGAGGGCCTGCCTGGATGGCAGCCCTGCCCTGCTGACCCAGGGAGGGTCCCACCTCGGCAGGAATGACCGGTGGGCTCTAGACTAGTTCCAGGCTGGAGTAGGAGTTGCAGGAGCAGGGCTGGCTGCAGAGGCCGGGGGTGGAGGGTTCTGGGCTGCAGGCAACACATTCCAGGAAGGGAGAGGGGGGTGTGCATTCTCAGCTGGCACTGAGGACTGACAAGCATGCCACATGGGGACCCTGAGACCCCAGCTCTGTGAGGCCTGTGTGGCCATGGCCAGGCCTTCTGTGAGCTGGGCTTGGCATTCAGGGTCTTTGCAGCCAGCCCCAAATTTGCATAGTGCCATGTAACCCTGGAAATCTGCTGACTGACAACTGATGGCATACCTACTGGCAGCTGGGAGGGGCTGGCCAAGGAACATGACTGTCATTCTAGGCCCCTGCCCACACCCACAGAGCTTGTTTAACAGCTGTTGGTGATCACCTGATATGAAACCCAGATCCAGCCTAACCCCCATCCTGCTCTCCCCTACATCCTTTATTAAATGAAAACCCAACCATGTCACTGCCCCGGGGGCCCCCAGCCCTTGGGATCAGCCCCATCACTCACCTCTGATTTGCTCACCCACCAGTGAGCCATAGCCTATGAGGGCTACCCACATTCCAGGCAGTGCTGCAAGGACGTCTATGGCTTCACTGACTCCCTCACAACTTGATGAGGTAGGTTCTATTATTATCCCTACTTTGCAGATGAGGCAATGAGGCACAGAGAGGGTAAGCCACCAAGCTGAAGTCACAAACAGAGTGTCAGAGCTGGAAAACCCCAAAGCCTAGACCCAGAGTCTATGATGCCCTCATCACCTCTGTGCCCTCTGCATTCATCCACCACAGCCTTGGAACCAAATACACCTGTCTCCAGTTGGCCTGGCTGCAGGAACTGGGCCAAGTCACCGGCAGGAAGGAGCAGGGCTGGGGGCTGGCCAAGCCAGCTGGCTGGACTTCCAGCTCCACCAGGCCCTCCTCAGCACCCCAGGCACCTCTGGAGCCTTTCCTGGGCCAGGTGCTGGAGCTCTTTACTAGGGGGGAAAACCAGTCTTCCCAAATGCTGAAATGTGAAGCAATCCCAGAGCAGAGCCCAGGAATCACCTCTGTTGCCACTGTCTGCACCCCTGCCTGATGTGATCTGACCTCAGCAGCACAGGAGATAGAGTGAAGGTTGTACTCCTGGACTCTGTCTTCCCATCTAGTAAATAGGAATAGGACCCTTCCAGGGTTTGGTCTGATGGGGTATGAAAAGGCTTTGCACCTGTAGACAACTCTGCAGAGCAAGGGGTCATTGTAACTCCTGGTTGGGGGTGCTCCCAGGGCAAAGGTCTGGAAAGAAGGGCTGGGGTAAGAGAAGGCTCCATGATATGTGACCTGCAGGAGTGACTTTGCTAAGCAGAGATGGGTAGGCAAGGAGCAATCAGGCAGAAGACTCTGAGTAACACAGATGAGGCTCCCCAACCTCAGGTATATTTAGAAAAGCACTTCAAACGGGCTACCCGAGGTCAGAGAATCCTTCAACACCAGCTGCCAGAGGGGCTCTACTCCCACCTTCACTGAAGCCACTGTCCTGGGATGCTGGGACAAGCTGGATGCTGGCACCACTGAGCCTCCAGCTGCTGTGGGGAGGGCAACATCTCTCTCATTGGCATACAAGACTTGGAGATGATGGGACTCGCTTGGGATACTGGGCTGGTAAGTAACTGGTGGAGCCTGAACACAACTCAGTTCTTTGCACTTAATCCCACAATCACTACACTTATTCTAGGCAGTGCTGGCTTCATGGGTAATTGCACAAGGCCCCAAGCTTAGAAGAACCCACTCTGAATGAATGTCCTGCGGCTGCCATCTTGAAATCCTAAATAATTTGTGAATAATAGGCCCCACGTTTTTATTTTGCACTGGGCAGCACAAATTATGTAGCCGGTCCTGATTCTAGGAGAGTCTCATGGACACTTGGGGAGGGGGAAGGGCCAGTGAATGGACTTTCACTTCTCTGGGACTCACAAGAGCCAGATGCTCTGCATGGTCTTCTTTTCCCCCTTAATCAACCTAGAAAATTTCTCATTTTCCAGTGCCTGTTACCTCCTGGAGATCCTTCCCAGATTTCCTCCCAACTCATGGACTGGCCGCCCCACTATATCAGGCAGAACCCACAGCTCCTGTGTGGGGGTGCCACACCCAGACAGTGCTAAAAGGCCTGCTAATGGGTGTGCAAGCACTGCTTGCCTTCCCCAGGAATGGGCCCCCAGGAGCTGCCTGCTGGCCAGGTTTCCAAAAGAGATCATGCTAAGGACATTTTACACAAGGGTCTCAGAGTAGAAGTTACTAGATCATGCCCAGACTGAGCATGGGCCCCAGAGAACAATCTACCTTTTTACTTGCAAGAAAATGGACATGCTTTTCCCTGGGAATATGGGTCAGGCTAAAACACAGGTAATCCCAGGAGCCCCCTTGGGAACCTTCTCCAACTAGGTGGGGCCCTGTCAGGAAGGGGGTTAGGGGGAAAAGTCTTGAGTCTGGGGATGGAGCTGCAACTTCCTGGCTATGTGGCCCACTCACTCTGAGCCTCAGTTTCCTCATCTGTAAAGTGGGCATTGAGTGACCCAAAAGGAGCTCACTGGAAAGAAGAGCGCAAACTCTGGCATTTGATGGCCTGGTCTGCAGCCCGGCTTTAATACTTTACCAGCTTGGGCCATGCCTCATTTTCCTCATGTGGAAATTGTTCAGTGAGGCCTACTTCTCGGGACTCTTGGGGGAGATCAGCAAGCTCATGTAGGTGACGTGCAGTCCCCCAGCAGGGACTCTAGTGTGGTTGGTGTAACAATACTGGCTCCACTGACCCCAACCCTCCAGGAGCCACCAGGGGAAGAGCATATGGGGGCAGGAATGACACAGATGCCACCAGCTGGTCATGCCCATAGCTCAGAGGGTGCTCTGGCCCTAGGAAGCTGGGATGAAGTCCCCAGAAGGTGAGGGGCAGGGATAAGGCCCCATGTACACCCCACAGCAATGCCCCAGCACCGCCCCCCCAATAACTGCTTTCCTCTGGTGGGAGTAACATTCCAACCCACTGAAGCCCTGCAGGGTGTCAGAACTGTTCTTGCACCATACATTGGTAGTCTCTAATCCTCATGACCAGCCTGGAGGTGGGGGGCAGATGGTGACTATTACTGCTTCCGGATGAGGAAGCTGGCACCTGGAGAGGGGAAGAGCTCATCCCTGATAGTCCTCTCCCTGCCACGGCTCAGCCTTGGCCCACAGCTGCCCAGTCACTCCAGGAGCTGATGGAAGCATTTGCTAGTGAGAAGCCAACAACCCCTGACAGCTCTTCTCCTTGGAACACATCCCTCCTTGTGTGTGCATATCAGCATACCTGTGGGGAACATCATGAACACACAGGTTTTGAAGTTTATGAACGTGTGTCTGGGGGCCTGTATGTGCATGCAAGTCTATGTGTGTGCAAATGTGTATGTTTACAGCACACATGAGCATGAGTTATGTCTGTGTATATATGCATGGTGAGAGTATGCTTCTGTAGAGCTCTGCATATATGACCATCATGTATATGTATGCATGTACCTATTTATATCTTTAGCACACATGGATAGGTTTAGAAGTACACATGTCTGTGTGCACAAGTATGCATGTGTACATGTGTTCACAGACACAGGTAATGTGCATTGGCAGAATCCTCTGAGACTACTACTATTTCCAGATGAGAATGTCATACCTATGTGTAACTATAATGCCACCTAAACTGTCTTCTGAAAATCTTGGCCCTCTCAGAGATGTTTTGGACCACAACCTGGCCCACTTCCTCCATGAAGCCTTCCTGGATTCCAGACTCTCCATACTCACTTAGAACTCCAACATTAACACCACATCATGGCAGCTTTCTTACCCTCATGCCCCCCACCAGCCAAATTTAAGTCCTGCCTCAGTCTCATGATCACCACTCCTTGTCCATGCTCATTGTTCCAGAACTAGCTGAGATCTTTGACCTCTCACTGGGCTCTTGGGACAGTACCACTAGTCTCTCTGCCTCCAGCTGGGGCCCCTCCAATGGCCTCTCCAATGCAGCCACCTTCAATAAGTCACTACTTGACTTAGAACCCTCCATGGTTCCCCACTGCCCTTGGGAGCTAAGTCCCCAGCCTGGCACTTATGGCCTTTTACAATCCTCCCATCCCCTTGCCAACCTCATCCCCCATCCTCCCAGTCTCTCCCATCCATCCTCTGCTCCTGTCCTCTGACATCAGGCCTGGTATACAGTAAGTGCTTAATATAAGCTTGGGAAACTGAACTTGGGAGGCAGAGGAGAGAGAGCCTTATGTAGCCAAAATATCCCTCCTTTAGAAAGGGCCTTGTATGCCACCTCACGAACCCCAGAGGCCCAGCCTGGTTCATATCATATCACATCCACAAATGAGTCACGATCCCAGGCAAGCAGCAGCCACGGTCACCTTGTAAATGTCCCTCCCTATGCCTTGAGTTGGGACAGGACCCAGCATTTCTGAGGACACCCATGATTGCCCTGAATGATCCCCACCCCCAAGAAAAGGCTAGAAGAGGCAGGTAAGGCCAGGGGCAGGATAGTCAGGGGTTAGAGGCTGGTACACTGGAGCCACACAGACCTGAAACTGGACCCTACAGGGGCTCAGCCAGGTGTGTGACCTCAGGCAAGTTACTTCCCAACCATAAGCCTCAGTCTTTTTGCCGATACAATGAGGGTGATAACAGCGCCTGCCTCAGTTAGTAAGATGAAAAGAGTTAAGAACTATATAGTACTCAGCACAGTGCCTGACACACAGCTAAGTGCTCAGAATGTTAGAGAACAGCATCATAATTATTCTCATGAACAGATCAGAGAGCCAAGGCTCTCAGCAGTGAAAGGACAGGCCTACTCACGGCCACTTGGCAACAGAATAAAACCAAACATTCAAGTCCCAGTGGAAGATACAACCCCCTCCACTCTCTCTGGCTCCCTCTGATAGGAGGAGGCCAAGGAAGAAGTCAAAACTGGAAAATAAGCCCCTTTCCCAAACTTCTCCCTGATGACAGCCTAGCTCTCAGCCTCCAGGACCTGAAACAGTACCAGCCACTAGGGCCAGGCCCCGCACAGCAGACACACAGTGCCAGGGGCCGGCCCACCCTGCTTACCTGCTGAGGTCTCTGCCGACAACTGGACTTGAGGCTGCTGAGAGCGTCAGGAAAGGGGCTGTGCTGGGAAGGAGGCAACGGTCCCAGTGATCCGACTTGGCCAAGTACAGCCACTGCAAATCCTAAAGGAAAGAGGAGAGGGCACAGTGAGCTCCAAGTTGATCCTGGGGGCAGTCCCCGCCCTCTTCACCAACCTCTAGGTACTGCCTACCCAGGACCCTCTGGTCATCTTCTAAAAGGCAGAGCTGGCCCACCAAAGTGGAGCCATCTCAGAAACTGGATGCCACCCTCCACCCCCTAATACGAGCCCCTCCCCTGAACTTTGAGGTAGAGGCCCAGCAGCCTGGTTCCCCAACAGCCATGCCAGCACATGCCCCGCTGTGCTATAGTCAGCCCAGACCCCTAGGCCCCCAGTCCTGGGCACGCCTGGTGCTTTGCTCGGTGCCCTTTCTCCAACTTCTGTCTTTCAAAGCCCCATTGGCCTTCAAGACTTTGCTCAAATTCTTCCGTGGAACCCCCTCTGACCTAACCCTCTTTTCTCTGTTCATCCCTCAGGAGGCTTTAGCCTAGCTGACCATGTCTCCTTCAGCTATCTATAGGCAGGTCTCCAAACTGGGTGGAGCTCCTGGACATCAGGAATGAGGTCTAGTTTATCTTTATCCTCTAATGCTAGCAAGGCCACATAGACTGCTCAGTGGGTGGATGAATGAATGAATGAATGAGTGACTAAAGAATGGGCAGTGAAGGTGTTCAGTGAACAAGCTGAACAAAACTGGCCAACTGGCCTGAAATGGTCTGCTCTATCAACTCACAAATGAGGCAACAGAGGACCTGATGGGAGAAAGGTTTCCTCCCAGGGTCCTATAGCAAAAAAGAGCAAAGGCTGGAAGTCAAACCCAAGTGTCCTGGCTTTGCCGCCTGCCTGGAGCTGTCATGGACAGAGGCTGCCATGGCAGTCCCCTCCAGCTCCTGTGTCCTCCTGTGCAGCTCATGCAGGCACCCAGCTTTCCTGACTGTGGGGAGCACAGGTCATCTGGTCTGATGGCCTTGCTTCCCTCAGCCTAGAGGTCTGAGGCTTGAGGGTGGGCAGAGAGGGGACAATACAGTAAGCCCCAGGGTCAGAGCGAGGCCTCTCTAAAGTCTCACCAAACCTCACTCCCTTCCAAGAGGCCCTTCTGGGCTTCCCAAACACTGCTAGAGGGGCACACACACATGGTCACCACTTTGGGAAAAAAGTTTGGAAGCATCCCCTACCCTATCAGCAACCCAGCTACTCCCCTTCCACAGAAATGTGTGCATGTGGTCATAAGAAGACATGTACTAGAATGTTCAGCAGTGCTATTCATAATGACCAAAAAAAAGAAAAAAAAAATCTTCCTAAATAGCCAACAGCTATAGGATGGATAAACCAGTGTATCATATTAACACACAGCAATGAAACAAATAATCTGCAACTGCATCCAAACACATAGATAAATCTTTCAAACACAATGATGACCAAAAAAAAAAAAGACAGACACAGTAGAAAACATACTTAAGGAGTCCATTTATATAAGGTCAAGAACAGGCAAAATTACTTGTGATAGACTAAATATGGCTACAGATTCTTTGCAGCAAGTCCTATCAAGAGGTGGAGTCTACCTCTACCTCCTGAATCTGGGCTGGCCTTGAGACTTGTTTTGACCGATAGCATTTGCTGCAAGGGACATTTTATGACTTACAGATACTGGGCCTCAAGGGGACCTGCTGTTTCTGGCCTGGCCCTGTTGGAATGCTCCCTGTCTATGGAAGGAAGCTGGTCTCCCTTACTGAAGGATGGAGAACTGAGGCCACCCAGCCAACAGCCCGTAACAGCTGCCAGATGTGACTGAGGTCATCTTCAACCATCCAGGCACCTGGCCCTTAGACTCACATGAGGCCAAGGTAAACCAACAGAGGCACTGCCCAGGTAGACCACAGAATTATAAGACATAATACATGGTGGCTGTCTGTTTCAAGCTTAGTTTTGGGGTAGTTTGTTGGGCAGCAAAACATCACTGATAGTATGCCATTGGAAGTCAGGATAGTCATTATCCTTGAGGGGGAGCAGTGACTGGAAGGGGACACATAGGGTCTGGAATGTTCGGTTTCTTGATCTGTACAATGATTATGTGAACATGTCCATTTCATGACAATCTGTCAAGCTATGCTTAGGATATGCTCACTTCTCCGCATGGATGTAATACTTCAATAGAAGCTAAAAACAAACCTTCTGTAGTTGTCCACCCAGGCATACCAGATCCAACCCAGCCCCTGCCCTGCTGGCCTCACCTCACTCTTCTCTGCACACTCACGGGGCCACCTCACCCCTTGGAACCTGGGATGCCTTCCCCTTCCTATTGTGCTGCAAGCCTAAGGGCAGGGGCACCTCCTCCTGGAAGTCTGCCCTGACCGCCCCAGGCCTTGTTCACATGCCCATATTCACACAGCTCTCTCTCTGGGGCTGGGTCTTCCTGAGTGTGGGGTTAAGTCTTTCCCTTCTGTCTCCCCAGCTTTTGGAGCTCTCCAAGCAGGGTTAATTGGCACCCCTCTTCCTCTTCCCCAGGGTTGAGACCCCCACAGTGTTGCTCTGCTGATCAGAGTAGGATTCCTGGGGGGAAATGGTGATCATAGGACAGGCTGTAGGCAGCACCTCCTGGAACCTAGTCTTCTCCTACACAGATCAAGGGCAGAGCTGAATCTGGGGCTGCAAAGAGGTTCTACAGAACAGGGGAGGACTTCAGGGTCCCCTGTTTTGCAGTAGATGATATATCTGTGAAATCTGTACCACCCTTTCCCTCTAAATTATCTATTAAAACAAAACAGCGCCCAGCTGGTAGCCAGCATGGCATCTCTGCTGGAACCATGCAGATTGCCAGGCAGAGCAAAGGAAGAGTGGTGATGCCAGGCGGGCATGGGCTCTGCTGAAGATCCTCCAGTGTACTGACTTGTCTCTGTCAGTGCCCAGTGAGGAAGAGGAAGTCCTCCCCTGGCCCCCATCCTCAGCCCTCAGGTACCTGGTGGGGTCTCAGCTGACCCTCAGCACCAGGGCCTCAGTTCAGGATGCCCCTCTCTGGCCCTGCGCCATCTTTGCAGATCCAGCTCAGTCCTCGATAGATGTGTGACCCTGGGGGAGAGCCCCCTGGCTTCAGTTCCCCACTGTCACAGAGATGTGGCTTGGTCAGCCATCTCTGATGAGCTACATTTTTCTCTCCTGTGGAAGGACTGGCTCCTGACAGGCCAAGGTGGTCCTAAGGCCCAGGTCTCTTTCTGCCTGTGCTGGCAATGGTGCCTGCCAGCTGTAGGCTGATGTGTCTGCTGCAGGCCACCATGGGCAGACCATGGCACCATGTCACTCATCTGACCCTGGGAAGGGGTGCCCAGGCCTGGAGGGCACAGACCCTCCTGGCCCCCATACCTGGGCTATCCCTGGGGCCTTCTCCCTGGGGCCTAGAGCCCTTTGCTAAGAAAGGAAGATCCTTGCCCAACAGAGAGGCACAGATAAGCCAGAGGGTGGCCAGGATGGGAGAGGGCAGCAGAGGCAGTAAATCCTGTAACAAAGATAACTCCATGCATATGAGGGCAGCTGGGTAGGTCCAGCCTAAGAGCAGAAGGAGCTCTGGGCTGGAGCACACCTGGCAAGGTGGTGCGCTGTCTCACCAAGTGGTGGAAATCCCATCCCCGAGGTGTGCAAGCAGAGGGGTGGCCATGTTAGGGGGCGGGTGCTCTAAGCCTCATAACTGGAGCTGTACTATGTACTCCCAAAACTCCTCTGACAAGAGTCACCTGCGCTGCTCGTTAAACCCACAGCTTCCCAGGCCTCTCCCCAGAGAATGGAAGTCTGTGGGTCTGGAATGCAGCCCAGGAATTTAAATTTTTAACAAATTCTCCCAGGTGATCCTTTGCATCTGCAAAGTTTGGGGGAGCACTGGCAGATGACATTCCAGGTCCCTTAGGGTCCCGAGATGAGTGATTCTGAGCCCGGCTCCACACCACCCCTACCCCATCTGGAAGACACGGCTGGCAGCAGGCTAACTGCATCATTAAAATAAAAATGATTTAAAGGCTTTAGAAGGGGGCAAATACGTCAGGGGGAGGCTAGCTCTCAGCCCACGGTGGCACCAGCAGCAGCTCCTTCCTAGCCCCGTGCGCCCCCCAGGGTCATCCAGAAAAGCTCAGCATTTGGGGCGGGGGTGGGGGGTAGGGGGTTGAGCTGACAGCTGTTCAGCTGCTGCTCAGTGAGACCCGGAAAAGCAATTATCTTGCTCTTAGCAAAGAGGCACTGGCTTTTACCCGCCCCCCTCCCTCCCACCTTCACACACACACACACACACACACACACACACACACACACACACACACACACGTGCACGGGCCAAGATACTGCTTGTTTGGCTCTGAGGCCGCCTCCCCCCACCCCCAGCCTCCAGATTCCTCTGACTTGCTCAACTCCATCCTCTGAGCACATTTCCAACACTTAAATCATTTAGCCCTCTAAACCGGAGACGGCAAAATGGGTGCTATTTCTTAAAAACATACAGAGAGTGTATTAAATTATTGATAGCCATTAAACAGGGGGAAAAAATTAAACAGCTCTCAGCTCTTATCAATCATTCATGCAGTTTCCACCGGGGTGCTTTCTGGAGAGTGATCACACAGGCAACCCGGGGAGCCGGCTCCCACTGGCAACCAAGGCTCTGGCCGCTTGGAAAAGAAGAGGCCTCCGCAGCCCCCAGCAATTACAGGGGCGGGGCCTTGAAGGGGGTCTGGAGCAGGGAGGTCGGCCTCTCTGCTGGCGAACTCCCTCCTCCCCTCTTCACGGCATCATTAACAAAGGGACCCTACAACGAGGCCTTCAGAAACCCCCTTAAGCAGATCTAGGCACCTTTTATTGAGCGTCTACTATATGTTGGGATACACAGAAAAATAAGCCTCAATGCAATCACACAAGCAAATACGGGAGCCCTTTGCAGGAAACCGTGACCACATTTCATTGTGACAGGAGCCATAATGGAGGTTAGAGGGTGGCTCAGAGGAAAGGGGGACAGCTCTGGCTGGAGGACGGACTGCCAGGGAAGGCTTCTCCAAAGAAGCAATTCTTGGGTAAATTCTTGCCCAGAGGACAAGTCCAGGAAGGGCATTCTAGGGGGCAGTACAGCACAGCAGCCTAATTATGTTTGTATCTGAGCACTCCATCCTGGCAAGAGCCCTGTTACTGGTGTGTGGGTTAGGGGCTTGGGCACGGTAAGCAGGACAGCTAGCTGGCTGTCACCTCAGCCCCTCCTCCAGGCACTGCTCAAATCCAGGCCAGGCCAGGGGGAGATGCACAAGGTCAGCCCACCCACCCCAATGTGGTGGGCAGGAGGTTGGGGTTCACCCCAGCTGCCTGGGGCAGTGGCTCCTTTCCCCCCTCCCACCCAAGGCAGATCCATTTCCTGGCTCTGACTCAGGACACCTAAGCCAGAGTGACGCAGACAACAGAGGCTGCAGGACTGGGACACCGCTGGTCTCCTGGCCACAGACAGGCCTGGCACAGCTGCCTCTGGGAGACAGGCTCCCTCCTGCTGCTGAGCTGTGCCAAGGACCCAGGCATCAGGGCTGTGGAAGCCAGCAGATACCTGATACTGCCCCGCCTCTCCACTTGGGGACCATCCACAACCAGGGGCCATTTGAGGCTCTGAGGCCAGGCCAGGCTGCTGGCTGCTGCAGGGAACAAAGAGGCAAGGCCCATGCCTGCCCAGCCCCTGCCCGCCCAACACACAGGGAGAGTGTCACATTCTTGAATGCCTTTCCGAAGCTCTCACTTCTCAGGAGGCTGAGCAGGGAGCTGGAGGAGACCCTGCCAAGTGTTGATAGCACCCTCGCCAGAGAAAGCTGCTGTCACAGGGAAACATTCTGGGGATAGCGGTTGTTTACCACCAGTGCCTGGGACTGTCAAGAAATAATCAGAAGAAATTAAATTTGCGAAGTTGAAAAGGAAGCCCCATCCTCACAGCCCCAGACATTTTGACTTGGCTCAGCCTGCTCTATCTTGCCTGGTTTGAGGAAATACCCTTAAACCTGCAGGGAGGTGGGGGAAGGTGGAGGGGTTACATGTGCAACCAGCCAGGACTAGGAAACAGGGACCCTGAACTGTGCCCCAGCTCTGGCATCTACCCTCCCCTCTCTGGGCCTCAGTCTGATCATCAGTAGTGAGACAGATACACTTTCAGACTTAGTAAGACCTCGTGATCTACCAGGACAGGGGTAGCCTCCAGGCTGTCTACCCACAGTCTGCAGGAATACATAGTTTCTCAAGGCTGCCTCAATAGCTCCACTAGGCTCACCTGCAGACATGGGGTGACAGGGCTGGGTGAGTCTGAAGAAGTCTTCAGCCATCTCCCTGCCTCTGCACAGATCCATGCTCATGCTAAGGGAATATGGCTCTGCTGGGTCGCTGTCACCCATCACCTGGATTGCTACATGTGACCCCTTTGCTCTAGTCCTCCTCCACACAGGTGCAGGGACTCATGCAAGTCTCGAGCCTCAGTTGGCACAGAGCAGGCTGTCAAGGAAGATTTGCTGACCAAAAGAATCAAGACACAAATGGGCAAATGACCTGAAACCCCAAATCAAACACACCTGTCCCTGCTCAGATATCAGCCCTGACTCCCCAGTGCCAGCAACCCCCACTGCCAAATTCCCAAGTCCTCTAAACTCTTCAGCCATGAGTTGTGCCCACACTTTCAGCGGTCTCTCACAGCCTCTAAACTCTAGCCATCACACAGCTACTACACCTCCCCAAAACACCTCCCCTAGATTTTCATGCCCCAGGGCCTTTGCATGTGTTATTCCTTTCTCTCCCCAGCCAAGTCCTGCTCTGGGTCAGGCTCTATTTCCCCCTTTGTAACTGTTGAAACACTTCATATTACATTAGACTGGGTTATATTCACATCTGATCTGAACTAAATGGGGGCACTAGGAACACAAACAGGGTTCCTGCCATCAGCACTCGGTACACAGGGTCAGAGAAGTGCCTCTAGCTTTACCACACTCTAACCAACCATGCTAGCCCCTGGCCTGAAGCCCAGAATCAGTTCTTCTTAGCAGCTAACCTGCATAACTCTTGTTATAATTTAAAAAACCATTCCCTGGATAGTAGGTGACACGTTCTCAGCCAAGTGTAAATGAGACTGTACTCTTGGAGCTCCCAGAGCTGAGAAAAGGGGCAGGCTTGGGAATTTCCAGGCAAAGGCCAGCAGAAATTGGCCACAAATGAATCATTAACTCTCGAGTTGAGAGCTCTGAGTGTCTGGTGCCAAGGTCTTGGGCTCTGGCCTGTGTGGGCCACTTGGCCTTGCTTGGCTCAGGCCTGAGGTGGCCCCGCCCCTACTGCTGGCGATCTGCTTTAGCCCACGGCCACTGGTCACTGAAAGCTGAGGCCATCTAGGCCAAAGAAGCCTTATAGGAGAGGGCATGCCTTTCCCTAGGAATGACTCCAAACCTTCGCCCTTCTGAATGTTCTCCCTTCCGGTGAGCTGAACGCCCTGTCCTTTAAGGTCTGGCTCCAGCCTGGCCTGCCGCCTCTCTTCCTTGCCCATCTGGGCCACACTTGGCCCCGACAACCTATGAGACCCTGCAGCCCCCGGCCTGGGCACAAGTGGCTCATTTCACTGAAGCCTCTACTGAGATGGGGACTGTGTGCCTCTTTGGGACCCCAGAGGCTGGCATGCGGCAGGGCACAGACCAAGGAGCCTACACATGATGGGTGTTGCCCATGGGTGCCCACTTCAGCCAGCAAGAGGAAACACCTGGGCTGGCTGCAGGGTATGTAGTCCTCACCTAGCTCAGGTAAGACAGCAAGTCACCTTCTGGGCCTCCTTTTAGAGCCTCAGTCCAGCAGGGGTGCAGTTGAGATGGGGGTACAGGGGACCGCTGGCCTCCCACTGGGGAGCCAGGTGGCTGTGGGGAGCCTGGCACCCTGAGTCCCAGGAGCCAACAGGTCAGCCCTGACCACCTCCTTCCCAGGGTGCCATCCTGCAGGCTGGGGTGCAGTTTCACCACAGGTCCTCTGAGCTGCCCTGAAGAGGAGCCTGGACTCGTCGTAGGTGGGGACTGATGGACATGAAGTCTGGAAACACAGATAATACTGTAAGGTAATGGTAATAGATCCCTCACTGTGCATTCACCTGTGTTTCCAAACTTAGTGTCCACCTGTATGGCGATAAGGCTGGCAAAAACAAATACTGCCGACTTGCCTGGTGGCTTTGTGTCAAGCTCTGTGCTATACTCGACACACATTTCTCATCAATGTTTCTACCACATCATGAGGTATGTACTATTAATATGCCTGCTTGAAAAATGAGGTATCAGCGGTTCCTAGGCATTCAGATGAAGATAAAGGTGAAGTGACTCGCCGAAGTCCCAAAACTATAGTGTGGCAGCTGGGGATTCAGATGAAGCCGTGTGACCCGGCCCCCACACAGCACCCACCCACACTGGCAGCAGAACCTGGGCTGGAACGCCAATCTGCCTGAATCCTGACTGGACTTCTCCCATGACATGGGGCTACTCCCATGGCCCGGCACAGGGGAACTGCCAGCTTGTGAGCATGGTGGGGAGCATGTGTGACTCAGTGACTCAGGAGCACAGCACAGGGACTCTGGGATGCTGCTGTGTCCCTTCCTCCCTCCCAGCCTCCCCCAACAGGAATGAGGGACGGGCTGGAGCTGCTCTGAGGGTGAGCCCACTTCCCTACTGCTCTGTAGGCCCCGGGGCCATGGCACTTTGCACTCATGTAGCACGGCGGAGTCTCACTAACAGCCTAATGATCAGGCCAGAGTGGCTCAGCCAGTCACACTGGTCATGCTGTGCGTATGTGTGTGTGCATGTGTGAGTGTGGACGGCGTCCATCTGAGGAAGACAGAATGAAGTGGAGGCCACATGCCCACACACAGGTACCCTACTCCCCCATTACACTCCGACACAGATGTGCAGACACACACACTCACACAGATATGTACACACCCCTCACTGGTGCAAGCAGGCACATCTGTGCTCATCTGTATACGTGCTCATACCCAGAACGGTACACATATGCGTTAGGGCTGATGTAGCTTGGAGGCCACTGAGCAAGGACGTCGACAGCCTGGGTGCACGCACACACGTACAGTGTCCAAGAGAGTAGGCCAGGGGAACAGGTAGGCAGGTGGCCATCTGCAGAATTGTGTGAGAAGCTCCTTGCTACCACTGTGCTTGTATAATCAGGCCTGTCCAGAATAGGCCCATAAATCAGGAAGCTACCTGCCATAAGCATTAAATCACTGTCCCTAGGACATGACACTTAGAATGGGGAAGCAGCCGGCATCAGGCCCAGGCTCACCGTCTGGGTAGGGAGTAGTAGGTAGCTGCCATTTGGCACCCTTCCACTCAAGGACACCTCCCCACTGACCCCCAACCCCCCCCCCCCCCACTCAGAAGCCCTCTCCTGCTAGCCCACCAAGCCTTGCCTCCTGCTGGTCTTTCCTCCCATTATACTTTGCTTCCTCCTCTCTTAGCCCAAGACCCCTAAGTTCACTCCCCAGGTGGGGTGCTGCCCTCCCACCCCAGCACTGAAGGCGTCTCCCAGGCATGTAGGTGTGCTGGGGCTGGGGGCAGGGTGGTGGGAAGTCCATTTCCAGGCAGGAACACTAGAATGCTGTGTCCAGACCTGGGATCTGGGCCTGGGACCCACTCCCAGCTGTGCCTCCTGTAAGTCACCTCCTTCTCTGGCCTCACATTCCACTGTCTGTAACATGGAGACTGAATGGGACCTCCTGGGGCTGCTAGTCCTGAGGGCCTGATGCCAGGGAAAAGATCCTCCATGGATGCTGATTAATTACAACTATTAATAATACAACCATCTGCATCTCGTGGTGGAGAGAGGGTGATTAAAACTGGGCCCCATGCCCCAGCAGTGGAATAAATGGGTCTCCGGGTGGGCCAAGGTGTCTTTGAGCAGGCCTACATGCAGATCCACGGTGGCTGTGTGTTGAAGAAGGGTTATTTATCCTGCACTGCTCAGACAGATGCCCAGGGAAGAGAGGCAGACAGGCAGACAGACAGAGGGGACTTGGCTCATCAGCAGATGAGCAATAGACAATTACCCTGTGCCAAGGCTTTCGGGCAGGATTCTCTCTGCCTACCACTGGGGCAAACCAAATTGGCCTCTCCACTTCTCCTCAGTCCTGTCCCCACTCCACAGTGGACCCCAGAGGCTCAGCTGCAAGGAGTGACAAGGGGGTAGGGATGGAGGCTATCCTCTGGATGCTGTCATCCCCCAAGGCCAGGCCAACCCCCCGCACCAGTGCTCTACGACTGGTCCCCAGGGCTACCTGACTGCATGCTTCTGTGCACCTGTACACTCAGGTCCTCTGCCTGGCAGGCCCTTCTCGTCCTCCCAAATCCTGCCCCATAGCCTCCTTCTGAGGACTAAGCCTTTCTCAATGCCCCCTCATGCAGTGGGGCTGTTCCTCCTTCTGCTGCCCATGGGGCCCAGCACACCTCTGATCTGGCCTGTCCACCCAAGATGCTGTCTGTCAGTGTACACATCCACCTCTCACCTCACACTCAGCAGGCAGTGGGCTGCTCTTGCCTGCCCACTCTCGAGTCCTCAGTGCCCAGTAAGGAGGGGGAGCCCCTGCATTGCCTGCTGAAGGAGTGAACACCACTAGGTCCTAGGGAGCCTGACCCTGAGCCTGGCATTGTTAACCTGTTAAATCACAACAGCCCTATGTGGTATTTATGCCCATTTTATAAGTGAGGAAACTGAGGCACAGGGCAATAGAGGAACCTGCCCAAGGTCACATGGTCAGGCAGTGGTTGAAATGCAAAGCAAGCCACTTGGCTTCAGAGCTCTTACCCACCAGGCTCCAGAGATTCCATAATGAATTAATGAATGAATGAAGTTTAAACACTGGGATGTATAAAGTCCTTTGAGCTATCTCTGTGAGTGGAAGGCAAAGTGGCCAGGATATGAGTGTCCTAGGTTCAGGCCAGGTCTCTGCATGAGCAGCTGTTGCAACCTCAAGCAAATCAGTTGCCTGCTCTCAGTTTCCTCACCTATAAAATGGGGGCAGATGCGGCTGCCTCATCTACTGGCCAGATGGGAAGGCAATGAGTGAGCACTCTGAGGACAATCATAGAGCATGGTCATGATGTTTGTGCAATAGCCCTGGCAGGGAGGGGTCATGGGATGCACATGGGCTTCATGAGCATAGGGTTGTGCTGACCCTCAGGGGTCTGTGACTTGGTTGGGGAACACCCCCTGCATAACAGGCTACCCAAGGAGCACTTGCTTCATTCCAACAGGAGTTTCTGGCTCAATCACTGGCTGGCTACCATGCCTGGTGCTGGCAGTATAATACAGATGGGTTCCAGGTGCAGGCTTGGGGGAACACCCAAGTGGCAGAAAGTCCGGTGCCCCACCAAGGCTCCTTCCCACACCCATGGCAGCCATCACCAGTCAATCCCCATGCTCTCTTTCAGAGCTCACGCATGACCTCAGAACTGCTTTTCTAAAAAGAACTTCAGCAAAACCTACAGCATCTGACATCCCTGTCGGTGGAGCAACTACTACATTCTGCCCAGGTCAGCCAGTCCTGGCAGACGTAAGGCCCAGACCCAGGAGAGGGACTCCTGTGGCTCCTCTGTGTTATGGAGTGTAGTGGACACTTCTGAGTATGATGTGGTTGGAAGACAAGGACTAAAATGTCCTTCCAGCAGCCCCTCCTTGTCCACTTCTATATGAGATAAAAACGTGAAGGAGATAGAAAGTTCAAAGAGGTGAACAGTAAAGAAAAGGGCAACCCCAGTGGTCAGCACAGGCCCTCATGTTTCCTAACCATCTCCCTGGTTTTGTCATTTCCTCCCTCCATCCAGACTGCCATTTGTTTAATATTTTTCTGGAAATCAATTCACTTTTTTTGCTAAATTACATTTATTTTTTAAAAACCTTTATAGCATTACCTTAAATATAGAATTAGCCTCTCTCACCATGAATAGAAGTTAAACATAGAAACAAATGCAAGGATAGTAAACAATGGCATTATTTTGCTGCCTGCCTGCTGGAGGCTTCAAGCCCCCACCAGCTCATTCTATTGAAAAAGGAGACCAGCAAGTGTCCCAGGCCTTGGAGGCTGTACTCGATAAAGCCAGAAGGTTGGGGGGGACTGGGGGCAGAGCGGGGTTCTCAATTGTGAACCTGACTTACCCTTTGTGTACCTTCGAGGAGCAAAAGTGCAGCTCAGTGATGCTCGTGGGCTCTGAGAGGTGGCAGCTAACGTGTCAGTTACACAGATGGAAAACCAAGAGGCTCAGAGAGCTGAGCCCACTGACCCGAGGTCACACAGCACGAGTGGCTGAGCCAGGCTTTTGACTTGGACCTCCTGACTGAGCACAGGGTTCTGTCCTCTCTGCTGCCACCGCCGTCTCAGTGCCACACGGAGTCACTTAGGCGGAGTGGAGTCGCTCTGACCTGCGGCCAGCATGGTACCAGTTTTTACTCCTGAAGTTAACAACTGTGATTTAAGAGGTTATTTGTCTTAATTTTCGGGAATCAGTTTCTCAGGGAGGACATAACTAATGCATCGGACTCGAGGAGCTGGTCTTTTTAGGAAATATTTATAGCATTTTGAGACAGTTTGATGGCAAATGGATGCAGCATCTGCTATTTTCCGCACTTTCCACAGCTCTGAAACCCAAAGCAGTTAACACACACACATGCACAACAACACAACAGCAACCACATCAATGATGATAGGAAAGCAAACTCCACCTCTTCTTTGAGAAATAAAACACAAAATTGGCATGATTTTGGAGCTCTTTACTGCCTCTGGTTGAAACCCCAGTGCTCTTCTACTAGCAATACCAAAAGCTGACGCTCAGAAAGCCAGGGCCAGTGGGCCAGTCCCCAGGGCCACGGTGAGCTTCACGGCCTCCAGTTATGTTTGGCAGGACTCCCAGGCCAGGGACTGTGGCTCTCCCAGGAAGCCCCAGCAGCAAAAGAGCCCTCCCCTGGAGTTCAGAAACTTATCTGCCCACCTCTGGCTGCAAACTGGAGAGAGACAGGGAAAAAGCACCCTCCAGAAACTGAAGACATTCTATGACCGGGAGTTGAGCTGGTCACTCTCCTCAGGTGACCTCAGTTATTCATCCGTCTTAGGTCCCTGACACTTATTACCCCCATTTTGTAGATAGTAAAAACTGAGATTTAAAAGGCCTAGCAATTTCCCCAAGGTTATAATGCCTGTGTGATAAGCTAGTTCCTTTGACCCTGCACAGGCATCCTCGCATTCCCGCCTCTTTCCTGTGACTATCCTTCGAGTGGCTTCTATGCTGTACCCTCTGCTCCCCGGGGTCCTGCACAGCATCTCCACAGACTCCAGGCCTCCAGGCCTCTCCCCACACCCTGACCCTCAATACCAAACCTCTGTAATCAAAAGGCAGTGTCTGGGGCTAGAGGCCAAGTTGCTATAGGAGCCTGGGGACCCTCCGCTCATCCTAGTGTCTGAGGTGGGAACTCTGTGGCCCAGAGAGGGAAGGGGACCTGTTCAGGGTCCCACAGTCAGCTGATGACAAAATGAAGGAGAATCAGGTTTGCTGTTCAAAATCCCAAAGGTGCTGCTACTTCCTCTGTTCTTGGCATCCTGGTCCAGACATGAGGAGCTCTGTTGCTACTTCACAGTGGGAAGTCAATCCGGATGAGAACGGGGCTTGGCAGTGACCCCCAGGGCCCAAGTCCAGCCAACAGCCAATGGTGCTCCAACGTCCCCGAGCATGGCGCCTTGTAGTCTGTCCAGCCCAGCATTTTGAGCAGAGCCTTCAACCCCTGCTGCAGAGAGCCTCACGCACTGCCCACCCCTATCCACACCCGCCTCCAAGGCAGGGGACCGGAAGGCCCTCATCCATGATGCACTGGGACGAAGCTTCAGGCCGGGCCCCAGGGGAGCACCCGCCCACACAGCCTGGCTTGAGGCTGGCAGAGAGTCCGCAGACTGGAGCCTGGCTCGCCTCATATGGCCACGCCCCTGAGCAGCCCTCTCCCCTAGAATGTCTACAGAGGCAGCAAATATGTGTGTCCGGAACAGCCTCCATCTCCCGGGTCCTCCAGTGGCCCCTTCTGATCAACTACCCTGTCCCCACCCCAACCCAGGCAACAAATCTGAGAGTCAAGGAGCCATCCTGGATTCAGGTGCTCACTTTCAGCCACGCCATCTGCCACCTCCACAGTTCCCAGCTATGTTCTTACCTGCCCACCTCCGACCAGCTCCTTTGCCTGGGCAAGGACCACAGCCCCTCAGGGGCTTCCCACTCTCACTTCCCTCCTGCTCTTCCTTGTAGCCATGAAGTAAACCTTTTCTGCTCACAGGCATCCCCACGGGCCACACACCCTGCACATCTGACCCTGGCCCACCTCACTAAGTATGTTACTTGCTCCCCCACAGTTGCTGCCCTCCAACCCTTACTGGTTTCCCAGTCCTGGGGCCTTGACACCTGCTATTCCCTCTTACCACCTCCTCCCCCACCATGGCTGGATCTGTTTTATTTAAATTTCTCCTGATCTCCCTCATCTAAAACATATGCCCCTCCACCTCCCGAGTGGCTCCAGAGCACAGTCACTCCCTATTATTCCTAGGTCGTATGTACTGCAAGCTGATTAGTGTTTATGCATATACTTATTTATTATCTGTCTCACCGCTACCCCAATGACATTAGCCCAAGAGAGTCAGCACCTTGTCAGGCAGGCTCCCTTCTTTATATTCAGTGGCTAGAATAGTGCCTGGCACAAAAATCAATGCTCAGTGTTTGTTGAATGAATAAGTGAGTGAATATCCATGATCTTGTTAGCTCACCCCTCTACTCCCGCCAGCCAGGTTGAGACTTAACTCACTTCATGGATGAGGACACAGCTGAGATGCTGAGAGGTGCCCTGAATGCCGGGGAGGACACAGTGGTGAAAATGCAAGCATATTCAGCTGGGACCAGGCCTCCTGATACCCAGACCAGGGAAGGTACAAGGATTGGAAAATAAGAGCCCATGGAAAAAGCATGAAATTGTGTGGCTCCAATATTTCTCTTGCAACTTGAAATGTCGCCTTTCTGAAAACCACATCCTGCCCCCTGTGAGCTGGTCTTGGCCTCAGCTTGTAGCCGGGGGCAGCCTCACTGAGATCTGCCACCAGGCTTCTTCTCTCAGCAGGTCCTGAATTCCCTGGCCCAGCATGAGGCTGATGGGGGAAGGGCAGGGGGCAGAGGAGGCCTCCTCTCGGGGTGGGGCAGGAGGAGGGGGCTGAGCCAAATGCGGGTCAGGCTGCAGTACCCACAGCCCTCCAAGGGCTAAAAATAACCATGTTTACACACTGCCAGAATTGGGATTCCTGCCTCCCTGTCGGCAGGGGTTCAGGACTTCACTAAGTCCACAGTCCCCACTATACATCTACTCAGGCTGGGTAATGCCTGGTCCAATACAGGTGAGGACTAGGGCTTCCTGGGTTTGTTTCCTCGCGTTCTTTTAGGTGGAGGGAGGTGAAGAAAGCTGTAGGAGCTGCGATTTCATCAGGAGAGAGCTCACCAAAGCCAGAGGGCTCCTCTTCCCGGGGGTCAGAGGTGCAGCTGAAGCAGGAGTTACAGAGATGGCAGCCAGGTCCTGAGCCCTGTGGAGACCCGCCTAGTTTATCCGGAAGCTTTGGGAGCCATGGTGCTACGGGGGAGCTTGGGAGCCAGTTGGTGGTCCAACTTGTTGTGTGACCTAGGGCAGGACACTTCCCCTCTCTGGTCCTCTATTACTTCTCTGTGTTTTGGCAACTGTCAGTCAGTAATTGATACCTTGTTCCTCACATCACATCCCCAGAGCATGGATGGCTGATGGTGCATCCTCAGTGTGTATGTATTTGGTGGCAGGGGGTGGGGGGCAATGGGGGCCTGCAGTGTGAGAAACAGTGCTCGCCTCTGGGGCCCCACAGCTTGTCTTTCTGAGGATGACACGGCACATCTGCCCGGATGGCTGTTGCTTGGCCACCCTCCTCCTTCCCTCCCTGCCCTGGTTCACCCAGGCGGACTTTAACACCAGAGGGGCAGGTGCTAGTCTCCTGCCTTGAAGTGGCCCCTCCCTCTGGACAAACAGGCCCTTCTCTGACCTCAAAGCTCCTGTGAATACAGCCATGCCAAGAAGAAACATGAAGCCTGTCAGAGGGCTGGCACATTGGTCAGTCACCCTCCTTGGGCAGGCAGTGCCCAGCAGGCATGGACCTTCCCCCTACCCCCAAATGCTCACTGGGCTGAGGTCAGACCTCCCAGGATCCAGGAGCCCCTCGCCTTCCTTCTCTAGACTTGGGAGGCCTGGCTGATTTGCTGCCCCTAGACAGGAATAAAGTCCATGCCTGCTGGCCTCACTTTAAGGGTGGTACCTCTCTGACGACATCCCACTGGTACCCTGAGCCTTTGTACGTGCTGTTCCTCTGCCTCAGATACCCTTCTCTCACTTCTTGGCCTAGGAATTTCCCACCCATCCCAGAGAACTGACTCAGTTGCCTCTTTCTCCAGCAGAGTGATCACAGCATTTTGCCAGTGCTGTGTGCCCTCCTCCATGAGATAGTCAGTAGCTCTCCCAGGGCAAAGACCTTGTCCTGGCCACCCACAGGGCCAGCACACAAAGGTGCTGAATTAACTCTCAAGGTAAGACCTCAGTCTTCCTGTCTCAGCCAAGGCCACCCCTTGTAGCACCTCTAGGAATGCCTTCAAGATTCTACAATCTGCAGTCAGCACCACCCTTGTCCTCCAGAGGCCCTGGTCCTGTCCTGACCCCCCACAGCCCCATCCTCCGTGCTCATCAGATTTGCAGTTCTTAACCAGGTTTCTAAATGCACCTACCTAGGGTGGTGCTGGGGTGAGGTCCTGTATCTGCAGTTAAAGCAAACACTGGGGAAGTTCTGTGTGTAGAAGCCCCGAAGGACCCCCCTGCCCAACCCCTGACACTTGGAATTTAGTCCCCTCGATACCACAGCACCCAGTGCCCCCACCAACCACTGTCCATTCCCCATGCACCCCTTGCTCCCACGGCCAGGCCCCAGCCAGCATTGAGCCTCAAGCCCTCTCTCCTGGCCAGAGGCAGTGTTCCTCAGGGCCCCTATGAGAACATCTTCCAAGCAGCCATCAGCGATTGTTCTGTAAATCAGATCTGGCTATGTCACACTACACCCCAAAATCTTCTCACATTGACTCTGCACCAAGGACAGATTCTAAGGCACTGATGGCATTCATAACCCTTCAGGATGGGATCACGCCCTACTGAGATTCTTGGCCTCACCTCCCACCCACCCAGGCCTGATGCCCTTCATTGCACCTTTCCTGCTGAGCACACCCTGACTTATCCTTTGGGGTGGACCTTGAAGGTCACCCCCTATGGGAAGCCCTCCCTGAATGCCCTTTCCCAGCAGGCTGACCTGAGCTGCTCCACTCAGCAGGTTCTCACCATGGCCACTAGGCCCTCCTACTGTAGGAATGTCATCCCATCTTGTTCCCCAGTGAGGCTTTGAACTCTTGGGGTCAGGCCAGGACCTGTCACCCAGAGCCTGGTACAGGGTTGGCACTCAATAGCAGACATGTCCTGGGCATCACAGGGCATGGCCCACCACACGTCCAATTAGGTGGGCATGAGGACCCACATTTTGGTAATAAGGAAGGTGATGTTCAGAGGGGCTGAGGATTTGTTCAGGTCATATAAGCAGTAGTGCTGGGACCCAGGCAGGGTAGGACCCGCAGGCAGCAGTGCTCCTACATGGCCCCTGCTCCTCCTCCTAATGCACCTGCGGCTAACACACATCGCCACTTCTCTCAGTACCTCCCCCAGCCCTCACTCCCACAGGGGTGACCCTTCCCCCAAGTCCCAGGGCGGGCAGGGGCTCAGGCTTTTTATGGAAAGGGATTTTTCCCATGCAAACCACCTGCAAAGTGCAGATCCAGCCCATCCTTCAGAACCCAGAACAAGTGCCAGCATCCCAGGCTCAGCACCAGGAGGGTCCACAGGGTCATGGGAGCTCTGAGAGGTACAGAGAGAGCCTAGGGCAGACCTGGGCCCAGGCGCCACCTCTTTTGCTTGAAGTGTAGTATAGGCCCCTCTGTCTTTTCCACACCCCAGTCTAGCAAGATTGCTTCCTCTTTCCTGAGACCCCAGAGGGCCTCACAACCCGGCCTTCCTTTCAAAGCAAACAGATGCTGAAACAGCAAGTAAATCCTGGGGTTCTTGCAAAGCCATGGAAGGAACACATTAAAGGCAGATGGGGTGGGGGGAGGGGATGCCTGTCCAGTGGGGTGGGGTAAGGCCTTGTACTCAAGGGACCCCAAGAGCACTGGCCTCCCTACACTGGTATACCCAACTCCCAGGCCCTCAGGGAGGGTCCCCAGCAGGTCTGGGGCAGCCATGGTTGCATTGGAATGCCCTTGTCCCTACCTGCCCCTGTCTGTCCCACCACCCAGGGGTCCTTGCTGTGGGGTCCAAGGCTGTGGCTCTGGGGTGCTTATCAAGCAGACTACAGGTTATAAGCTCTCAGGGCCTGCTCCCAGGGAGCAGCCAGGAGCATTTGAACCTCAACCCATAGCTGGGATTTGCTAATAAAATCATTTCTATTCAGTCCATCTGCCAGTCAGAGCCACCTGTCTGCGGCCAAGCCCCAGGAGCCAGTGCCAGTGCTCCACACTCACATCCTGGCTCTCAGAACTTCTCCAGCCCCCTGAGCCCAACTTGCTAATTAACCTCCCAGCTAATGATGATGACCTCACAGGCCAAGTCCTATGAAAGGTGCTGGCTCCGTCCCCATATCACCTCCTCAGCTAAAATCCCAGCTCTGCTTCCTACTGGCTGTGTGAATTTGGATGCCCTCTTCACCTCTCTGAATTTCATTTGTATGGCCGTCAAGTTACTGGACAGTAAACTGAGATAATCATGCAAAAGTAATGCCAGTATTCATCAGGTGCTCACAACGTACCAGGCCATGTTCAAAGCTCTGTACCAGCATTAATTCATTTATGCTCACAAGATGTCTCTGGGGTAGGTGGTTCTGCTATGACACCTCTTTTACAGATGAAAAAACTGAGGCACAGACTGGTTGAGTCGCTTCTCCAAAGTTGCCCAGCTGGTAAGCATGGGAGCTGAGATTCAGCCCCAGCAGTCTGGCACTAACCATTGTGTGATGCTGCCTCCAGGGGACTTCTGCCTTCTCTGTAATACTGCTGGGGGCCTAGCCTTGTCAAACTCCTCACTCGCCCACAAACTTCCACGTGCATCATGCTTTAAAGTTCCATGCACATCTCTGGTCCTGCAAGCGTTCCCCCCACCGATCCCACTGTCTAATGCTCCCCCACCTTCGTCTACCTGGCAAACACTGCTACATTAGCTCGGACAGTCTTTTGCCTTCCCTTCTGATCCTTGAGTGGTAGAAATGACCACTCAACCACTCTCCCCTCCCCAAGCAATAGACTTCCATCAGAACCCTTGGTATTGGGCAGGGGCCAGTGGCTTTCTGGTCCCAGTAGGGACACAATAAATGTTGTGGAGTGACTGAGTGACCACTGGGGTCTGGTCCAAAGGACTCTGGCTTTGCGTATCCTCCTGGCCCAAGCCACCTGAGAAGCTCTTGGTAACAAGGCCCCATGGAAGGGTTCCAGGACATCAAGGCCCCCTCCAGTAGCTCTTCCTCCTGAGAACACTTGGAGGGGCAGTGAGCATCCAGGGGGTCTGCAGAGAAGTGCCGTGAAGACCACATATGTAGTGAGAACAAAAGCCCAAAGTGACAGAAATTGATAAAAACTTCACCGCACTGCTGACACCCCATATATCAAAGGCCCCAAATCTCATTCTCTGCTTGCCTCCAATTTCTATCAGAGCTTGCCAGCTGCACATTTATTGAGAAGTTTGTGATCTGACAGGCACTGTATTACCAACATTAATGATGCATCAGTCTCTAGAATTACTGGGGAAACAGTCCAATTGATTTTATTATTATCTCGAGTTCTTCACATTTCATTCCAGGCAACTTGCTACCAGAGTTTCTGAGCAAGGACCAAAGTGCATACTGGTTTCGGGGCCAGGGCTGACCTCAGGTGGGAGAACTTAGGCTTGTCCTGGGACCCTTACGGACAGCTCTTTCACCCCTCTGCCTTCTCCTCCCTCCATGACAGCAGGAGGGTCACTGAAATGCCAGGTGATGGAGAATAGTAAGTGTGGCTTCCCCATGGAGAGAAGAGCTGGGGGACAGAACAAGAGCTTAGGCCAGGCTTCCCATTCATGCTGCAAAGATGGACGCAGCCGGGGGGAGGCAGAAATAGCCATCCATGTCTCTGTCATCTGCCCCTTGGCTGGGGCAGGGAGCTGGCCCTGTATGGCATCCATAAGCAGATATGGGCCCATGTCCACACCTGAGCCCATGCACAGCAAGCAGCTCTGCTGGCTATCTGGAAGCAAGGGGAAAACTCAGGAAGAGAGGGGAGATGTGGAGGGTGTCCACCTTGTCTCAGGCCACTTGGCCCAGCTGTGCAAGACTCCTTTCAGTTTCTAGAACATGCCAAGCTCTTCCAGTCTCAGGGCCTGCCTTTGCACAGGCTGTTTACTCTGCCTCAGCTTCTCTCTTCCCCCCTTCCCATCATCTCATGGCCCTCCTCAGAAACGCCTTCCTGCCTAGAGGTCCAACGTAAGGTGCCTTTAGTGGTCCTCTGCCAGCAGCCAAACTGGCCATGAGGACTGAGTTTCAGGAACCCCAGGTGGCCATGAGGCATGGATCCCCAAAAGGCTTGAAACAATGAAGACTGGACTCTGAGGAAGAGACCCACTGCTCCCAGAACAACCAAGTGCCTCATGGGGGTGCAGGGGCCTGGGCAATGTCTCTGGGTGAGCAGGTGCTCAGGGCCCGTGTCCACACAGGAGGATTTAGAGGGTGCATTCCAGGCCCAAGGCAACAGACAGGTGCAATAGGAGACAGGAGCAGCACGTCTGCCCTCGGAGCAGTCAGATAAGAAAGACAGATGATCCTCTGAGTAGACAGGTGGACTGGATGCTGGACAGCCTGCTTGGCCAGGTGAGAACTGGTTAAGTGCAGATGAGCAGGGTCACTGTGAACAAGGGCCACCGTGGAAGTTCTGGAAGCTTGCAGGGCAACAGAGGGTCCTTGTAGGGGTGATCTTCTAACTGTTGGTTTTATGGTTATTATTGTTATTTATTATTATCTGGAATTAAATCAAAATATTTGACTTCAGGGATAGCGTTCTGATTTGAAAACAGATTTTTTTTCCTGAAATAAGTATTTCAAATACAATTTATTTGTAAGCATCTGCCATGTGTCCGGCTCTATGCTAAGGACTAACTGTAGGCTCTAACACTTCCTCTAACAACTCCCATTATTCCCACTTTCTACACATGAAAATTGAGGTGCTTACAGGAGAAGTCAAATGCCTGAGGCCCCATAGGGGGAAGGTGCAGGACATGAATTCCAGCCAACCCGGGAGCCAGAGTTCCTGGACCCCAAGGGGTGGGGGGAGCAGCCCCCTCTGTTCAGGGATCCCAGGCCCCTGACCAGCATCCAGCCCCATTGCTCTCTGCAGAGGAAAGTGAGGCCCAGGAAACACCCAGCTATCCCACAGCAAGACAGGGACGCTGATACACCTACTGGGGACCTCACCTCACTGGATTCTCACAACAACCTGGAAAATAAGCACTACCTGTTTCATGGCCAGGGAACATTAAGTCTTCAGAAAGCAAAAGACTGCAAGCGGCAGAGCACGGTTTGGACCTAACTCTGGAGGTTGTCTGGCAACCACTCTGCATCCAGCCCACACTCCTGGAACCTGGCTCTGGCGCCTCCTTCCGAGCTGTGTGGAGAGCAGAGGCTGCCCAGCCCGAGAGCCCGTGGTGGCTGTGCGCCTGGCACCTAATGCCACAGCCACGGTAAACAGGCCCAGCCGCAGCCAGACTCACCCGGCTTGCCTGTGCCTGGGGAAGCCAGGTCAGAGGACAGTCCCTTGGCATTCTAGCAGCATGCTCTTACTCAATTAGGCCCTTTCTGTCCAAAGGGCAGCTGTGACGTGCGGAATGGGTCTGCGGTGTCAATATGAGCCCAGCATTGTACGGCTGGGACATACAATGCCCTCGGTCAACTGTTTATTTATAAATCCACCCAGGGCTCACTGCGCTCTTTACACTGAGCTCTTTCCCAAAATGCAAATTGGCTTCTTCCTGTAAGTCAAACCGGCTGGCTCAAGCTGATAAAAATCGTCCCAAACGGGCTCTTTTATCTCCCTAATACAGAAAGTCCTCTGCACCCACACCTCCTAGAAAGAGGAAGACATGTTTACACTGCTTCATGGGGGCTAGCTCAGGAACAGGCCCTGAGAGACTCATATGAGGGGGTCAATAAGGGCAGTGGGAAAGGTTCTAGAATCTGAGACTTGTATTCAAATCCTGTCTCTAACATGTTCTAGATTTGTGGCACTCCATTGGTATTTAAATGCGATAAAAATAGTTCCTTCCTCATAGGGTTCTTTGGAAAATTTTGTGCCACAAAACTGCATGGCACAGTGCTAAGACTCTGATTAAATCTCCTGAATATGGTGGTGGTGGTGGTGCTGGTAATGAAGAATAATAAAATATTTGTCATTATTATTATCTGAAGCTTGGACCTGCCACCCAGGCTTTCTTGCTGGGTGGCTTCAGGAAGGTCCCTTTTGTTCTTTGAGCCTCAGTTTCCCCCACTGTAAAGTAAGCCCTCAGGAGCCTTTCTCCTGTGGCTGGTTGCTCAGCTCCCGTGTTGCCTGCATCATATTCAAACAGCTTTGTGGGTACTCTTCCCAGTACCCTGTCTCTTCATTCTCTCAAGGGTTCTTTTATCAGAACAAAATCTGTTCTTGAAAAAAAAAAACCATTGCATCTTATACAAAAGACCACCCATCTCCCAGCTGGTGTCAGGATTTCTAAACAGCCAGAGCATCACTTAAATGCACATGTCTTGTGCAAGGCTTGCTGGGGGATAACTGGGATCTGATAAGGGCTTGTTACCACAAGACGATTAAGGGGCCTCCAGGTGGCGGGCAGGAAGTGCAAATAAAGGCAAAATGGACCTAGAAGTCACCAGAGACCAAGAGACATGCACCGGAACCTCTTAGTGGAGGTTCCAAAACTCACAAGGAGGCTGTGGTGACAACCGGGCTTGCCAGGCAATGTGGAGCCCTGCCCACAGAGGGAGGCCCAAGCCTCTGTCATAGCAGGGAGCACCAGTGATGGCGCACGCGGCCTTCACCGCAACGCTTTGCACCCCGGAGGCAGGGGTTACCACGATGGACCCATTTACAGAGGAGAAGCCTGAGGCCTAGAGGAGGGACGTGACTAGTCATACAGCTGTTGGTAATGAATCCTAGATGCCCAGGCTGCCTCCAAGCCAGAGATCCAAGAGGGAGGCCAGCAGCCATGAAACGGCCACACCACAGTGGCCACCAATTTCTGTAGTGAGATGAAACCTGGTGGATAATATCAGATCACAAAGACCTTCACCTCCCTCTGCCTCATTTACTTCTCACAGCAGCCAGCCAGACAGGATGGGAAGGTTGTTCAATCTCCCCATTTTGCAGGTTGAGGACAGAGACTCAGGGCCGTGTCACCCCAGGCCAAGCCTGAGTGGACCTTCAGAACCCCCTGCTGCTGCTGTCACCTCCTCCTCACCCCCTGGGCCTGGAGGGCTGGGCTCCAGGAGCCGCCAGCCCCTAGGTCCCAACCTACTGGCCTTTCCACCCAGCACAGGTTGGTGGGTCCTGAAGCGTACCCGAGGGACTCCACTCACCCGTGGAAGCAAGAGCTCCAGTCTCGCCCTCCAATCCAGGCAGCTCCCTGCAGCCTGAGTAATCTAAATGCGGCTCTGTCCTTGTCCTTCCTATTTAAACCTCCCCTCCCCCACCTCTAGGATAAGTGTCCTGTCCTAACCCTGCCTTCCCTGTGGGGTCCCCGCCATCTCTGGAGACTGGAACATGGTTACTCACCATGAAGCCATGGGCACTGGCTGAGCTCCCCCAGACCCGGGCTGTGAGCACCTCCCTTCTTTTGTTCATGCTTTTCCACCTCCTGAAAGTGCCTTTCCTCCCCCTCCTTATTCTGGCTAAAGCCTCTCATCTTCAACATTGTCCTCCAATTCCCCCTCCTCCAGGAAGCCCTCCCTGACCACTCTAGCCCATTCTCATCTCTTACTTGCTCCAAGTTCTTGGAACTCCTTCAAGCCAATTCCTCTGGCACTTTCAGTATGTATTGTTCCTATCTGGCCAAGTTGCCAAGGCTTAGTTTCCAATTTAGATGGTGGAACTTCTTGAAGTCAGGTCTCAGGGTTTTTTGTTTGGCCATCCTTCCACTCAAATATTGCCTTAGCCTATGCCACTACACTTCCCCCTACCCACTGCCTCCCCAGTGTTAGGGGATACAAGAAACAGGGCTCTGGCCTTTTAGAAGGCGCTCAAGTCTAGAAACAGGAAAATAAACAGGCACTTGCCACCCAGCATGGTGGGGGCTACAATGGGGGAAAAGAAGATGCTCCAGCAGGTCCCCTGGGACTGGAATTGTAGGCAAGCGACTAATCTATCAGGTTTCAAGATGAAGGAGGTCTGGGTGGGAGGTTGGTAAAAGCAGGCTGGGGGAATACTGACCTTCAAGGCCAAGGCTTCTGCCAGCAGACAGGCAGAAGGATGTGCTGGAACTGGCAGGACAGCATGGATCCCTGTACATATATTCCTGACCCTCTTGAGTGAGCACCCCACAGCCTTAGCTCCCAAAATGTTTACCAGCCTTGCAGGTGGGCACCTTTTTGTTTCCTGTTTTCCAGAGGAAGCCTCTCCAGATGGGCTGGCAATGGGAAATGCACCCTGCTAGCTCTTGGCCTAGTGGGCCCTGGCCACTCTCTGCAACTGTGAACATTTCAATGAATGGGTTCATTGTTCTTGCATCCTGAAGCCTTCTCTGGAGAAGGGCATGGGTTTCTAGAGCAATAATCCCAGTGTGGAGGCCTTTGACCGCACCCCAACCTCTAGCTCCCTGTCACTCCAGCTTGTGTCCCTGGCCCTGTATCCGAGAGGGGGCAGAAGATCTTTCTCTGGCCCCCAGCACATGTAGGGAGCCTACCCTTGTCTCTGCCTCCCTTCCAAGCCTGTTCCAATCTGGGCCCCCTATGGGTCTTGAGCGATTGTCCCATAGGCACTGTTGAGGGGGGCGGCCAGGCCCCCGTGGATGATGAGGAAACGCTTTCCAGCTGCAGTGTCCCATGTCGCTGTCAGCAGCTTCCCTCCCCACCGCTTTAGAGGCATTGGAAAACAATTGAGCATCCCGGGCACTGGGCCTGGGCGTCCCTGCCCCTCCTGGGCTTGTTTTCCCATCAGTAAAACGGGGTAGCTAAAGTTGAGGATGGGCATGCTGCCTCCAAGGTCCCTACTTTCATTTTAACCAACCACACCTGAAGAAATAGTGGTCGGGCCAGTGCCCAGAGTAGCGAAGGGTGTTCAGAAGGCAGGATGGAGAAGAGGTACAGCTGTCGATGGCTGCAGAAGCCTTGAAATCTGGTAAAAGACTTAATCCTGCATAATGATTTACAAAGTGACAAGTAAAATAGATTTACCGTGACAGCTTGAAAGGAGAACTACAGAAATAAAATTATACTCTGGCTCATCCTGTCTCTCTGCAACTGTCCCCTCCCTTCTGAAAACCAGGAACTCATGTGCACACACATGCACATATGTGCCTGGGTAAAAGGGAACAGGTGGTCTTGAAGGGTGGCAAGTGGGAGAGGGACAAAGGGGGACACAGGTCTGGCCACTGTCCTGGAAAGGGCCATTTAGTTCCTCATTCCAGGTATAGCCCATGGAGGTCACACTCACAGTAGCCCTCCAAAGCCAGGTGGCCATCCCCATTTACAGATGAAGACACACTGGCTGGCATGCCCAGCATGGGTTTCCACCTTCAGAGAGCACACAGCAGGTACCCCGAGAGCCTGCAGGCCCAGCACATTCATGTCTACCTGACCCCTGTCCGATCCAACATCACAGTCCTAGGGTTCCTAGGCCCTAGGTTTTCAGGGCCCAGGGAGAGGGCCTGCTGCTTTTCTGGAATGAGGCAGGGACTCCAGCAGTGCTGGGCCAAAACCAGCAGAGAGAAAATCAGAGAAGATCACAAATACCCTCAGCCAAGTTCATCTCAGAGAAGGAAAGTGGGAATACTCCTGCCCACGATGCTGGGTTCAGGGGTGGCATCTCATTTATCTGTCGGTGCCGTAGTGCTTGATCTGTTTACACAGTGTCAAGGGGTACATTTTTCTGCACTGAGGAAGGGAGGAGGCACATCCAGGCCCAGCTTTGTCGGGGGAGAATACTCCAACATGCCCCTGTTCTAGCCATGGACCATAGAGATGCTCTCCCTGGCGGCAATGAACTCAGCTGCTCCTGGCTCTGTGGCGGCTCACACCTCTCCCAGTGAGGCACCAGCCCAGGTAGCTGCCAGGCTCTGCAGTCAGGGTCAGGGGCTGGCAACCATGCCCAGAGGATTACTCATTTGTACCAACAGGCATGGGCTTAAAAAGAAAAATTGGAAAGGGGCCATATTTAGGGAGAAAGATACCAGACTCCCTTTAATAGCTGTGGGGCCTGAAGCAACTTCACCCCTGAGCTCCAGCTTCTGCCTGGTTAAAATAACCACCTGGTTAGAATAACACCACCCACTTTTTTGGGTTGTTGTGGCAACCTGAGACCCCAAAGAACCATGCCTGGTGGACCACAGGTGTCCCAAGCACATGAGCTTTGTCTCAGGCGAGTGCGAACTGAAATGCCTTTTCAGTGGGGACAGCTCAAAGGAAGATCTAATCTCAGTCCTACCTCAGTGAATTCACCTGTACGTGGCCCGACCACGCCTCCTAAAGCCTCTGCTCTGCTTCTGGCAATGACTGGAGGGACTGAGTCCCAGGTAAGGTCTGTGGAGACTCTTAAGTGTTCCTCCCTGTCACCCTCTGGCTGACACCTGGCAACTCTCAGCTTGGCAAAATGCTGTCCTGCATCTCTAACCGATATAGCACGGGGATGTGCCCAGGCAGGCCTGAGCATCCATGTTTACCCAACAGAAGGGTGTCCCTCCCTCCCACCCTCCCCCAGCACATTGGAAGGTGGAGCCCATTTGCTCACAGACTTGCCTGCTGTGTAGGCTGTGTGTACGAGGCTCCGGTCTCTGGCCCTGCCCTGGGAGTCTTGCCCAAGAGGCCCTACAGCCTGACCAGGTTGCAGCTGCTGCACCAATTCTCCCAGGAAGCCAAACCGAGGAGGGCAGCAACACCGCACAGCAGACTCCAGGCAGCCTCAGACCCCAGCAACTTTGGGCAAAACAACCCAGGCCAGGAGGCACTCCAGGAAGCCCAGTCCAGCCCAGCTACCCATCTGGCTCTAACTGGAGAGGGGGAGGGCAAAAGAAGGGGCCAAAGGAGTCTGACCCTGTACATAGGGCAGCTGTGACTCCAGGACTGAAGTTATTCAGTTCTTTCTCAAGCGAAGTATATAAGTCACTTGCAAGACATCCACCTAGAGTGCAAATACATATACACACATAGATATTTCCAAACCATAACACCTACCAGCTCTGTGTAAAATACAGCTGTCATTTATTCATTCACTTATTCAGCAAGCATTTTGCAATGTTTGCTAGATGCCAAGCATGGTGCTAGGTGCTAGGTGCCAGGGAGTCACCTGCCTGTGGCTGGGGTACCTTGAAGGTAGTTGTGATCCTTTCATAGAAGGGCTGCAATAGTGAACAGTGGTCAGAAAAGGGGCAAAAGCAGGAGACCAACCTACTCGATAAGGCTGGTACATAAGGGCAAGTTAAGGCTTGAGCAGGGCTTTGTGGGATGCTTAGGAGTCACCAGGCAGACAAAGCAGAGAACAGAATGTGCAAAGCACACACAAGTGACAGTTCAGCAGGGGCAAAGCACAGGGGCCCTGAGTGCTAGGCTGTAAGTGGTAAGGAGCCACAAAGGAGTTTTAAGTAGAACAGAGGAGGTAATAGGATCAGAAGAGCCTTTTACTAAGGTCATATAAGTGACAAGAAGGGGCAGCTTCAGAAACATATGGGAGGTGGAGCCTGACTATGTGCTATGATCTGCTAGGCTCTCGACAGGGCTTACTAAAAAATGGATTTTGTTCTTAAAAGGTCCTTTATCTTGAACACAACTCCAGTAGGTGAACATAGCAGAGTAAAACCTATGTGCTCAGAGAATTGGAACTACCTAGGTAGATGAGGATTTCCATTGCATCTTTCATCTCTCTGAGTCTAACTGAAAACCTTCTCGGCTCCAGGCCATCTGGGGCTACAGGAGCAAGACCCAACTGGTCCCCTCACAGAGGGGACAGCCGAGTGAGAGAGAATGCAGAGGGCTGGGGGAGGCCAAAGGGGACATCTAAAAGGCCCCCAGGAGGACACAATGACAAAACTGAGGCTTGCCAGTAAGGAGGGGCTGAGACTCAATATGCCCAACCCAGCAGATGAAGCCTGAAGCTCTGCGGACAGATGGCAGGCCCCTGCTTAATCAACACGAGCACTTTCTGAGTAGATGGGAGATACATAACATTCAATCTTGGGGAGCTGATGGAGGGAGCCTTGCCTATCTTAGAGGTAAAAAAAAATGCTCAAACAGGCTTCCAAAAGCAAGTTCCAACTAGAAGGGGCCTCAATGCACATATAAGGAAACTTAGGGCAGAGAGAGCCAGGGCCTTGACTAGGTCAGGAAGCAAATCTGTGGCTCAGATGGGGAATGGGTCCCCTGACCCTGGCCAGGGCCCTTTCCAGTGCCCAGTGCTGCCCTGGAAGTGTTATTCAGCCCAACACCAGGCACACAGGGAGTGGCAACAGTCAGGGAAAGCACATCTGGACAACTACACGGGCCCCTGGCCACTGGGAGCCCTTAGAGAGGGAGGTACTTCTCATACACAGGGCCAGGTTCTCCTTAAGTTTCTGGCTTTCATTCCCAAAGAAAATGTTCACAGGGGCATGCCTCTGGCAGAGGCCGTTGCTGCCTCCGGCTGGTAATCCCAGTGAGTGTTTTCACTGTGCACAAATGGCCTTCCTCAGTGCCCCGCTCCTGGCAGCCTTGGGAGTGGGTACTCTGCACCCATTTTACAGATGAGCAAGCAGGCCCAGAGAGCCCAGAGGCCCTCCCATCCCGGTCACTCTCTTCCTGGTTTGATGATGAAGCCATCATTTGCCAGATGGGAGTCAGGGTGGGTGTTAGCAGGCTGAGCAATGAAGTGGAAAGAAAAAGGTGGGTAGGGGAAAGGCACTGTCCCCACCCCACCCAACCACTGCAGGCAGCCTCCAGGGCTGCCCAGGCTGCCAGCCCAAGCCCTCTGCTCAGCACCAGAATGCTGAGCAGGCAGCGTCCAGTGGAGGCAAGGACCACTGCCAAACACTGGCTCTGGCCACCTTCAAGGTGAGGGAAGGAGACCCAGGGGCCTGGGCAGGTTCAAACCAGAGTGAGCTGGTCTGGCTTCTTCCCCACAACCCACCTTCCTGGTCCCCTGAGAGGTACTTCCCTCTTTGTGCCTCTGCAAGTCATGGGAATCCCAGCCTGCCTGGCTGCTGAAACTCTTGGATTCTGTAGTTGCCTGACCCAGGCAGGTATCTTCCTGGAGAGATAAATGAACAAAATGGGGAAATGGAGTCTGATAGAGGGCAAGAGCCCTGCCTGTGGCTACGTGGCGAATTGCAGGCACAGGGATATGGAATGTTGAGAGTTAGAAATGGCCGTATTAAAGTGCCAAGCAAGCCCAATGCCCATATGTCACTGACAGGTAAACTGAGGCCCAGGGATGTAAAGGGCCTAGGGTGATCTTGAATCTATAAGAATCTAGGACGGTCATCCTAGATTGATCCTATGGGGCCAAGATAAAGCTGCCCTCTGTGACCCCAGCCTCCAAAGTTAGGGAAGTTGCAACACTTCCTTGTTTCCATAGTAACTAGCTACTGCTCCAAGAATACACTGAAATGTTTTGTTTCCTCTGTGCCGGCCCTGGGCCAGGCTGAGAGGACACGCAGAGCGGAAAGAGGGGGTGTGAAGGGAGGTACAAACCCAGCCCCAATTCCAGTTGGTCCCAGGCAATGGAGTGCAGGAGGGAGAGAAACAGGAGAATTTTCAGCGGAGGAAGAAATCCTGGGTCTATAAGTGCCAGGGAAGGAAATTCAGAGCTGGCAGCTTTTGAACTGGGCTCTTAGGGATACACAGGAGCTCATCAGATAGTGTTGTGGGGGTAGAGGAACTGCCATAGGCCAAGGTCCCAGATAGCACATTAGAAAACTATAGTACATCAAGTAAAGTATATGCAAGTGTAGGAGATAAATGGAAGAGAATCACACTGGAGCCCAAAGGCAGAACGGCAAAATTACAATGAAGAGTAGGTTTGAGGAACACCTTACCATGCCTCTATTTTTTCAACTATTAAATGGCACCTATGACAGAGTAGCTTATGGCCACACAGGAGGTGACAGTCATGAATGGAAAAGTGTGCAGACACACAGGACTCAGGGACCTGGGCCAGCTCTTCAGTTGCAACCTCACAGCCTGCTTTGCAGAAGCAGGCAGGCGTTCCCAATGGGCTTTTGGGCATAACCCAGGTCAGCCTTCAAGTTACAGCCAGGATCTGACCTTGTCTCACTACTTCCACTGGGCACTCTGGTCTTTGCCACTGATATCCTCAGCTAGATTACTGTAAAAGCCACTCTGCTGGTCTCCTTATTTCTACTTATGTCCCCTACAGTCTATTCTCAGCTCACTAGCCAGAGGGATCTTCTTAGGGGACATATCAGATAGTCTTGGTTCTTTAATTAAAATCCCCCCATGATGTCTGAATCACAGAATGAAGTCAGAAGCCCTTCCCATGCTCCGTAAGGCCCTCTGTGACCTGGTACCTGACCGCCTCGCTCAAGTCTTCTCCCATCTTCGTCCTCCCATTCCACCCAGTCCTGCCTTTCCTAGAGCACGCTACACATGCTTTTGCCACAAGGCCTTTGCATGTTCACTGTGCCTGGAGTACTGTCCCCTCTGCTTGGAGCTCTTTTTGGGGTTCACTCCTGTACTTCCCTGAGGTATCTGTTCAAATGCAGCCTCTTCAGGGAGCCCTTCCCTGATCATTCCATCTAAAGAAGCCCAGTCCTCCACCCATCTCCTTATATCACCTTATCCTGATCTGCTCAAAATACTTAACTCAGCATGATGGTGTGCATTAAACTGTTGACTTGTTTACTAGCTGTTTCACCTCAAGGATATAAGTAGGGTCTCTGTCAAGTTCACCGCTGTATCCCTAGGCCCTGGAACAGTGCCTAGCACATAGTATGTGCTTAACAAACTTCATAAGGGAATAAGTAATCCATTTTTCTTGGGGGGCTGGGCAAGTTGGGGCATAAAAGGATCCAAGGCCCTGCTCTCCCAGGAGCAGAACACTGGAGGCTCCACACCAGCCAGGAAACCTTGTTCTCAGGCTGATCTAAAGATCCACTGGCAGAAAACGTGTGCTGCCCTCCCAGTATACCAGCTCCCCAGACCTGGAAGGGAAGCAAGGGCCTAGTCTGAGGGCCTGAAGAGCCCTAAGGAAAAGCAACAGTTGTTATTTGTTACCCTGTCCCTAATTCCATATACACTAGACCTGGGAAGCCCAGGGAATCAGCCAGGGAGCGGGGATGGAAGGAGGCCAGGCTGGCTAAGGTAGGAAGAGTTAGTATCTTGCTGGCTTTGCAGCCAGCTTCCTTCCCTCTCTGGGCCTTGGTTCCCTAATCTGGGAACCAAGTCTGGACATCTTTGCATATTCAGAGCTCTGGGAGGGGCATGCCAGGTTGAAACTAGGTCTACAAATTCAAGCATTGTCCCAGGCCAAGGTAACATCCTACAGTCAGCTGGACCAGACACCTGGGCAAGGGGTCTCAGATGGGGTCCTAGAAACCCCATTTTTACCCAGGGTGACAGCTGGCAGAGTGCAGAGTAGCCCTGGCTGGCCAAGAAGTGAAGGGGAGTACCCTGGTACGGGGCAGCAGCCCCAGGTGGGGCCCCAGGCTGGGGGAGCCAGCTGTCTCACAGAGACCCTGGGGAACACCTGCCTGCCCCCACGCCCAGCAGCAAGAGGAGGGTAAGTCCCAGGTGAGCCAGAGGCCATTGCCACAGTCAAAACAGACTGATCTCTCCCTGTGCCTCACTCTAGCTAAGGGTACTCTAGTAAAGTACCAGGGTGGGGGCCAGGCACTAGCTGATGGTTGGGATGCCTGAGTTTTAGCTCCAGCTCTGTTATGGACTTGTCCTGTGACCTTGGGGAGGCCTCTGTCCCCTCCAGGGTCAGACTCAGCAACTAAATGAGAGGGCTGCCCTAAATGAGCTCCATGGCCTTTCAGCACTGACATTATCATCTATGGTAATAAAGCATTATACTCCCTGACGCTGTGACACTGCACAGCATGCCAAGCACTGGCCCTCCCCTCTAACCTTTGCAACAGCCCCTGGGGGATACTGTCAGTGGGAGGCAGTGCCATAAATTCTGACTCCAAATCCAGTGCTCTGTGCAGACATCCCAGGTCTCTGGGGCCTCAGGACACTTAGGCAGTATATTCCCTGACAGAGCAGTAGGCAGCAGAGCTGGGAAGAGAGAGGCTCAGTATGGCGGGTGGGGGGGGGGTAGGCAGACAAGGAAGGGATTACTACTCACAGCCCCCTGGCTACCCTCCCAGCAAGGGGCCCCAGCTCCAGGGGAAGATGAGCATGCTGGGAGAGGCTAGGACGATAGAACCATCTGGCATGTCTGCTTAGAGAGCAGAGGCTGGGCTACTTTCCCTCTGAAACCAGTGAGACACTGTTGGGACCTCCCCAGCCTACTTTCATGTCTCAGGACCTGGTTTAGACCATTTCCAAGCCAGGCCTGAGGTCTCCACTGCCCAGGCTCTTCCCAGAAGCAGAGATAATGAGGAGACCTAGGGGATAGAAGGCCACCTCTTCCAGGAAGTCCATTCTGCCCACCCCAACCTTGGCCTCAGTCTAGAGAGGAGGAATCTGGAGATACATCCATGACATAGAGCATGGAAGGGAGTTCCTCAGAACTGAATTCACCATACTCTGCATGGTCCTGAGATAAGAACTAAGGGGAGGCATTCTTCAGGCTCCTAGGTGGGGAGAGCTGCTGGGAGGCAGGAAACAGCCTATCCCTGGAGGTGTGCAAGCCCACACTGGAAGGTACTCTGCAGGGATGCTGCAGAAAGGGCAGAGGTCATCTGTGTTACAGGCATCAGATGAGGTGGCTGCCAAGCTGCCTCGAAGTCTTGAGACTCAAAGGTCTCATGAATACTGGGAATGGTGTCTGGAGCCCTTGGTCGGGGGATCACACTGGCCCAGCCATCTCCAGGGAGCCAACTAGGGAAGCAGCCGTCCACAAGGCAGAAAGTTGTGAGAATTGTGGGGCCTGCAAGGATTCGACGCCCCAAACATTCCCAGTCTTTCTGCCTAAAGGGGTCTGCCCTTCAGGAGAAGCTCAAACAAAAATGAAGGTGTGCCTCAGGGCTGGGGTGGGAGGAATCAGAAAGTCATCCTTTTGCACAAAACAAGTCAGTGCTGAACTCAAAGATTCAAGGAAGCTCCTTTCACAGCCATGGCTCCGTCACCAAATACCGGGCAAGAAATCACACCTGAGGTTTCCTTTTTTCCAGGAACAGAAGCTCAAAGGGGTCCTGGGCCTGGGGGGGATGGAAGGTGGCAGAGCAAACCCAGCAGGAAGGCTGATGGCCAAGGAGTCCCCGTACCTGCTCCCTGCCGTCACAAAGCCCACTCCTCAGACTCCCAGAAAGTCAGGGACACAAGAACTGTGAGCCAGGGAGGTAAAGAGACTTGTCCACAGTCACACAGTGGGCCTGCCAGCATGGGAAGCCAGCTCAAGCCCAGAGCATTTCCCAGGGCTCCAGGGTGCCTTTCCCTACTAACAGCAGCATGACACCCCAGCTAATGGCTTACAACTCACTCACACCAGCAGCAAGGCATTCTAAAGATAGGGTGCTCCTCTGTATGGAAATGTCTAATGCCAGGGGGCCCCACTGCCACAAAGAAGAAACATTAACCCAGGCGCAGCCAGCAAGGTTGAAACTGGCATCCCAGCCCAGAGGAGGTAAGCCCTAAACCTAGTCCTGCTGAGCCCTCTAGAAAAGGGAGTGGGCAGGGACTTCCACTCTTCACCCTAGTCCCCAAGCTCTTTCTCGGGACGCTGAATCCTGACACTCTGGTACACCTCATAGAGGACAAGACAGAATGGTTTCTTCAGTAAGGTCAGCTGGCACAGGAGACCATCCCCTGGGGCCACCTCAGCCTCTGAACCAGGCCTTGTGTCCCAGGGACCTACCACTGTTAGTGACTGTGGTCAGGTCCCTTCCCCTTGGCCTTGGTTTCCTAACCAGTACAGTGTCAAGCTGCATTAAAGCAGGGGTTGTAAACACAAATGTCTCCACGGCTAAGGAGATGACCCAAATGAATTGGAATGGAAGGGTTTGTGGGCAGGAGGTGGGGAAAGACAATACAACAGCCCTGTTCCACTCAAGGGCCAGAGTAATTTGAGACCCTGGATGAAGGCCATGGTTCTCACACTGCTTTCAGGCATCCAGATTGATTTAAGAATCTGAATAAAGCCATGGACCATCCCTCCAGAAAAGCACATGCTTGCAAAGGTGTGCATGCAGGTTCAGGGGCTCACGGCCCCTACAGGCTGGACACAAGGCCCTTCCTGCTCTCACAACTAGCAAGTCTCTGAGGTCCATCTCCAGGGACATGGCAAAGGTCCCACTCCTGTGACAAGCTGGCCTTGCTCTCAGGACTGCCCAACCACAAATAGATTTGTGGTCTGGTAACAATAAAAGAAAAGGAGGAAAGCAAAAGTGACAGAGACCTGTAGGCCCGAGGCAGGTAGAAGTCAGGCAGAACTGCCAAGAAAGCAAGTGGGGGGAAGACTTCTGTCCATATGGAAGCTGTCCTGTCCTACCCGCCATGAGGACCACAAGACATGGATCTGAGAGCTGAACCCAGGCAATCTAAGAGCCTGAGACAAATTAGTTGCCCAAGAAATGCCTGCTATTAAGACATTTATGGTAGACTTTGGTAAGCTGTTAAAGTTATAAACAACAGCAGGGGCACCAAAACATGACATCAATAGGAAATCCCACCCCCCAACCCCACACCCCTCAGCCCCTCTCAGTGAGACATGCTGGTGCAGGGGAGCCAGCTCACTGTGTGACCTGCGGCCAGTCCCTTTACCTCTCTGGGCTTTGGGTTTCCCCATCTGCAAACCAAGAAAGTTGGATGGAGACCCACGAAGAATCCTCCTACTTGCAATTGCCAAGTAAGGGTGTCAGAACCCTTCCCCAGAGGTCTCTGTGCCCCATTTGTGCCTCGGCCAGTGTTCTGGCTGGTTGGAGCTGTACACTAGCTTTGCCCAAGGTCTGCTGTGGGGCAGGATGAGAGTCTGGGCAAAAGCCTGTGGACAGGGTAAGGCCCAGGCACCTGGCACCTCCCCCTCATCCTGAACCCACTGTCTCTTCCTCGTGCTCCCACCTGGGCCTGATGCAGGTAACTTCCAGGGTGGAGGGAGAGGGCTCCTCCCCGCTTCTTCATCCACAGAGGAAGTGTAGCAGGAACAAGGCTGCAGGCCATTAGGCCACAAAGAACAAAAGTGAGCATTTGGAGGACTAGGCGGGGTAGGGGACAGGTGGTGGAAGCCAACCATCTTCTTGGACTAAATAGTCCCAGGCAGATGGTTTCTGTTTCACCTCCCTCAAATCTGCCATGCAACCAACCATTGTGTTTCAAGAAATATGCTGCTGGGTTGGGGTTCTCATGTCCACCCTCCTGGATTCAGGGGTACTGCTGAAAATGACCCACTCTGATTCCTTACCCTAAGAGCTTAGAAATGAATTCTGTCCTTGCCAGGTTCATCTGGCCCTTCCCAAATCAAAGAGGGTATGGCATTTATTTATGAGCTCCAAAGGGTGGCTAATGGGGCTGCACCTGGCCAAGAGTAGATGTTCAATAAATGTTTAGTGAATGGATCGGCCAGTGAGATGGGGTTCCAGGCCTGGCTCTGTCACTAATTTGCTGCTGCCCTTGGATATTGCCAACTGTTTGTTTCCCTAAGTTGGGTTTCCTAGCCTATGAAAGGAACAGCCAGATCAGGTAACCCCTAGAGCCCATTGACTCTATACTGCCTGCTTACGGGTGCAAAACACAGAGCTAGGGAGCTTCCAGAGTGGAAAGAAATTTCAAACATCCCTCCCTGCTGCTCTGGAGCAAAAAAAGAGGACAGGATGTGACTGCTGGGTGGAATCCTCCTGGGCAGGGGTTCTGAAAGTGTCACAGACATCCCCTTTCCACGCCACCTTCCCTGCAAGCTCCAGTCCCTGTGCATGGATGACTGGAGCTGTTGGGGAATGAGAATGGAGGTTGGGCAGGACAAAGGATAGGGAGTGAGTGCAGTTTTCATTTAAGGCAGACATCACAAAATAATTTTGGAAGAGCCACTGAAAGTACAAAGAGATTGCATTTTAATACCCCTGTCATGCCCCTCCCTCTCCAGCCCCTGCCCCACCCATCAGTATAGCTTTGTCATTTTCTGGCAAAACAATAACCTGCATTGTATTGGACCCTCTAAGAGATCAAGAATCTGGGAAAGACTACTAAGGGAGGAGGAGAAAAGCTCCCATATGTGGGAACCCTGGAAGAGGCAAACCTGAGTCCTCAGCAGAAATTCTGGCCAGAGGAGGTGACAGCTGTGTATGAGGGCGTGTGGGAACATGCATGTGAGTGCATGTATAGGTAATGCCAGCTGGGGAGCAGGCTACAGGACAAATGAAGCACCCGAGCCCCTATCTCTGGGTGTAGACGTCTCTAGAGGGTTCCCTAGCCCCTGGACAATTCCAGACCTGTCCTGAAGTCTCTGGGGGCAAAGATCACAAAACCAGACCACCGGTCCCTGACATCCTGCCACTTCCAGTCACTGAGGTCCTGGGCCAGTCTCTGACCCTGTGTTGACCTCAGTTTCCCCATCTGTACAGTGAAGGGCTTGAACCAATGATCTCTAAGGGCCATGCCTGCTCTGACAGTCTGGGGTGCTAAGCCTCTACAGGAGAGTACAACAGATCATTCAGGCTCCCACCCCAGAAGGGAGTCCCCAGTCCCCAACTGGCTGGCTGAGGCTGGAGCTGGGGCAGGGTGGAATCCCCACCCCGTCTGTCCTCAACAGCCTGCCATGGCTAAAACCTTCAAGTGGTTACAATTACAGCTGAGCTAACAGGATTAGGGGAGCATTGAAATCTAAGAAAATCTAATTAGCTCAGACACCCCGGCCTCCCCCAGCACAATTCTGCAGCAACCTCAGCAGCTGGGTCTGACAGGCGGGACCTGGGGCCCTCCTGGGTCACAGTCATTACCTGTACAGGTGTGCCAGGCTGGGCCAGGTTTCCTGGAGAGGTGCCAGTTCAGCCTGCCTAGTTGCTCCCTGCTCTGGACCCCCACCAGCTGCAGCCTTGTCCTGGGGGGGCCCTCAGATGAGCCTCAGAAAAATCAGGCACAGGAATGTGGGCAGCAGGCAGGCTATGTTAAGTGGCAGAAGGGACCCAAGGGCCCCCACTGGGTGGCCACTCCACAGGGCCTGGGGACTGACTCAGCCAGAGGAGGGGCAGGCTGAGTCAATGTCCGTATCTATAGAAACCATCACAGCCCAGGAAAGAGGCTTAGGCCGCACAGGGACCCAGGGCCTGTCTCTGCTTCCTGTTCCATGGCCAGGGGTTGGGGTGAAGCCCCATGTACAGACACATGTGCCCTGGCATTTGTGGCAGCATTTGGGGCTCAGAGCAAGCTCTGGCTGTCAGATACTGTGACAGTTAAAAGAAAAGGTCACAGTTGCTGGGAGTGTGTGCTGTGTGCTGTCAGGTGTTGGAGGCAGAGACAGGTAAGGCCTATCTGTGAACCTTCCTGGGTACAGCGCCCCCTCTTTGACCTTGGTCCCCTACTCCCCATTCCCTAGGTCCACACAAACTACTGCACCCATGTCCCTTCCTAGCTGGTGGACTAGGAAGGCAGAGGCACAGAATATTGGCACCTGCAAGGCCTGGAGTTGAGTTGTGCCTTGGCCACAATTCATTTCACCTCTCTGAACCTTGGTTTTCTTCTCTGTTAAATGGGGGTAATGCCAGGTAGCTAGTTTCCACTATTGTTATTGAAGCTGAACAAAGTTGGAGAGTGCTTCTAAATCCACCAAGTGCCGTACAAAGGCAAGGGGCTGTGCTTATTACTGTCATCAAGCACCTTGTGGCAGGCAGCCAGCTGGTATGGTTAATTATTTATTTGGATTGATCTTCCTGCCCTTGCTGGCCTGCAAGCTCCTAAGGAACAGGAACTGTCTTACTCATTTCTGGGTCTCTCACAGGCCACGGTCCTCACACTGTAGACTCTCAGGAAATATCTTTGGCATCAATGCTGGGCCCCTGACCTGACCCTACCCCTCATTATGTATCTCCTTCCTTCTCATACCAGACCCAAGGAAATAAAGTGCCAAGAGGCAACCTGGCACAAAGACAGATGACAGTAAGCCCTTCAGGCCAACCCTTCCCATTTCCCCAGGTCACTCCCAGTAAGGGCTGGAAGCAGCCATTTGAAGCTGTCTCTCTACCCCACATCAGTGTAGTGTGGCTGGCCAGGACACTGGTCTTGGATCTGTGATCATTCAGGAAAGAGTAAGTGTATGGTCTGGAGGCCCCCCAGTGCCTCCAGCCCAGAGTGAGGGTCAGGAGGGATTGATATTCAGAAGGCACGCCATGCAGCTGAGCATGCTAACAGTCAGAGCAGTCCACTGAAGGCAGAAACCTCCCAGAGGTGGTGAATGCTCTGTCATGGGGGGAATGCAAGCAAAGTCTGGACAATAAGCTGCCAGGGAGGTAGGCTTAGATGGAAGGGCAGCTTCTGGAAAATGCTTCTAGCACCTCCAATCCAACCCACTGTGCTCCATCCATCCTGCATCCAGGGCCAGCCAGGCCTTTGGGAGATACATGCTCAGGGCTCTCATGCTCACATATGCCTCATACTCATGGCAACCAAGTGGGATCAGAGGGATTCTGCCTTTGGATCCATTTTACAGATTAGGAGACTGAGGCCCAGCAGCGTGAAGCTACTAGCCCAAAATAGCCAGTTAGCTATAGTTATAGCCTCCTGACTCCTCTCCCCCATCCCCTCAGGTAATGGGAAGAACCACCTAATCACAGTGAGCTTCTGACCTTTTCCCAGAGCCTCTGCCTGGGACTAGTTTTCTCAGTATCTCTTCATCCTCCCTGAGGACAGGGCCTAACCTCAAAATCACCCCTGGAGCTTATACCCAGGCAGGCTCTGCCTCCTCCCTTCCTCAGCGCTTCTAGGGACAAAGAGCTCCTCCTCAGAGGGTGTAGACAGAGGCCACTGTGTCCTGCTGAGAGGTCAGAGCAGTCACCAGGCAAGGCTGCAGCAGGGTCCAGGGTAATTACTGCAGCCCAGCCTTTGTTGTCCACACAAAATCTAAGGAACCTCATAAAGATGAGGCCATGATAGGAGCCGGGCAAGGGCCCTCGGGAGAAAGTTATGAATGAAAACGTACGGGACCCAGTCACGACCTGGCAAGCCCTTCTTCCTGGTTCCGTGACAGAGTGCCCAGAGAAGCTTCCGGAAATTAACTTGTTGGTGCCCAAGTTTCTTTAGCAACGTCTCACCCTGAGGCTGGGGTCACAGTTGCCTGTTGGAATCTGGCCAAGGCCAGAGAACTTGGTGTCTGTGTCTTCACACATGGGTACTCTGGTGGCAGAACTCTCAGGACACAGCAGGAGTCGTGTCTTCCTTCCTCATCTTCACCACCCCCCCACCCCCGTCTCTGTCAATCAGGAAACAAGTGAAGTCTGCAGCTCTTCTCAGCTGGATCCTTCCCTCAGCAATTTTCCAGAAAGAGTGGACAGTGGACACCTGTCCTGTGTCTCGGGGGTAGGGATGGTGATGACGTTGTGCTACTGTCACCAGAACAATGTGTCTGTGTGAGAAACCGGGATTCCATAGTCCAACTCCAAGTCTCTGGATCTTGCTTCACCTTGCTCCTGGCTGTGAAGGGAACAAGGATCCTCCTCCCCTTTTCTCAAGAGGAAAAAGGGACATTTTGTTGCTACAAAGAAGCCAGCAATCCGTTTTTGCAAAGACAGAGCTAGTTATCAAAGTTTCCCATACGTCCAACGATTTTATTCCCCACTCTTCTCTGCAAGCCATATTCTGAATGCCTCAAAACCTCAATCCAAAAACCATTCAAAACTCTTGAAAACTCCCTACTGTTCCCTTCCCCTCCCCCGCTCCCCAGTCCTTGCCACCAACTCTCAAAAGTCTAAAGTTTTGAGATTTACATGTGAAAACAGCATTTCATAACCTTGTGACTTGGGACAAGGAGATGCTTCTGTCCTTTTGGGAAAAACAAAACCCAACCAAAATCATAAAACCCAGAAGAAAAACACCATCTCCCTCCAAAAGCATTCCCTTGGCCCTGAAGTCACACGTGCTCTGTGGCAGAAAGGGCTTTCAATGTGTCTTTTGTTTGGTGCTGGTGTTTCAACATCCTCAACCTGAAGAGAAAAAGGTCAGCACAAGGCTTGGGGCGCTCACACGGCCAGGCAGCAGGCAAGCAAGGGGCCAGGAATTCCTCCCACTCTAGGCCCCCTCAAAAAGCAGTCGGGACAGAGAAAGTTAGGGGCTTGCTCCACCATCTAAACTTCCCTGATAGCTTACAAACAACTTTTACACTCCGGACCAGACCATACAAATGGCAGCGAAGGCAAGTAAGAATTCATCACCAGCCAAGCTGCCCATTCTCTAACCAGAGCGCCTGCCTCTTTATCTCTACCTTCAAAAAAAACAGTAATAAGCAAATGTAGGCACCTCTGGGAACAGCTTCTGGCCTCCTGCCCTGCCCTGTGTAACCAGCCTGTCCTCACACCCACGGGGGAGGAGGAGACAGCACTGGTTAACCCTCTGGTCTATCAGGCCCTGTTCCGATGTTGCAGCAGAGACGCACACTGTTGCTCAAGAAAACCCTCCAGAAAACCCTTGGCACCAGCAGGCAGCTCCCTGGGGAACCTGCCCAGCACCATGCCAGGGGCTTCCATAGGCAGCTGCCCTTTGAGGTCTGTGGGTTTGGGCCCTACTATTCCAAACCCTGACCTGTCCACCCAGGGGCTCCAAGTGGCCATGGCAGAGCAGGGAAGAGGAAAAGACTGCCCGAGCAGTGCCCTCACCCCGCCAGTCCAGCTGCCAGCTTCTTGGAGGACCTCTGAGAGAACATTTGTTCGGGCTGCCAAGTTAAATCTTCCTCCCTCATGTCAAGGCATTGGAAAAGCAGTCAGGGGAAAGAAGGGAGAGAAGAGGGAAGGAGGCGAGCAGGCGGGCAGACTCTCAGAGCCCCAGTTACTCCGCACTGCCAGCCAGGAAGCTTGAGGCTCCCAGGCAGGCGCAGCTGGAACTCCCGACACCCAAGCAGGGGCCGGACCCCCAGGCCTCCAGGGTCATGAGCCGGGTGCCAGGCGCCCTTGGACATCGCCTCGGGAGAGGTCCTCGCTCGGAGTCCCGCTGGAGGGGCGAGGTAGGAAGGGCAGGCAGAGGAGGAAAAAGTTTGCAGCTGGTAGAGGGATAGGGCTAGGTGGCCTACAGTCGGGCTGTCCCCGGGGAGGGGTGGGGGGCCCGCCGCTTGCCCCGGCGCGCTCCCGCCCTCCCGCTCTCCCGCCCGGGTTGTTTACATTCCTGGAGTGTCTTTTAAACCCGGGACTGAGGCTGGCTCCCGGCCTTCTCCGGTGGCTCCCGGGCAGTCTCCCGTGAAAATCTGCTGGCGCACAATAGCCGGGAAGGCGGCCGCCCCTCGCCCGTGCCCCCGCTGCTCCGGGGCGGGGAGCCTGCCCTATGCACCGCGTCCTCTCCCCGCCCGGCTGGCTTCCTGGACAGATGTCCCGGCGAGGGGGCGATGTGCGCCCGCTGCCCGCGCCCCAGACGCCGAGGCCGCGCTCCCCACTGGTTTTCTTCCCAATCAAGACGCCAGGAATGTGAAACAAGCTTCCAGAGCCCGCCACCCTCCGCCCCCGCCCCAGCCCCAGCCCCAGCTCATCCCCGGCCGGGCCCCCCAACCTCCTCCCCGGCCGGCCTCCCACTCCCCCGAGGCCACCGCCGCCGGCGACCAAGAGGAAGAAAGAACACGGGGAAATTAGTTTCGTATTTGCAACGCGCGCGCGCGCACACACGCACATCTTCCCTCTGGGCTAACCTCCTGGCCAGGGCAGCCCCGTGCAGGCGTTGGCCTCAACGCCCCTCGGGCTTCTGAAGACCTACAGGAAGCCCCTACACACACCCTTTGGCGTTCCCGGCCGTACAGTGCACCGCGTCTCCCGGGCAATTCACATACAAACAACTTAACCGCGCCCCCACCTCCCATTTACAAAAGTGTATTTTCCCTAGAAATTCAGATACTACAACTTACCACCACCAACCCTTGCCACCCCGAAATCCGATGCGGTCCCTGGCGGTTCTCGTATACACTGGCGCACAACTTCGCGTCTCCTCAAAGGAGGCGAGAGAGACCGAGGTGGTGCTACCCAGGTCCTTCCCTCCCGCCCTCCGAGAATCGCGGTCCTGCCCGGCCCCTGGTTGTACAGAACGAGGGCCGGAGGCGCACCGGCAGGAGGCGGGTACCAGGTCCGCGCGCGCACAACCGCACTCATACCCCGCACAGCCGACAAGCCCCGGGCGCCGCGCGCCGCCCAAGCTGGCTCGGCACAGCCCGGCTTTCGCCGGTCGCCTGGGCCTCGGCCGCCGGCCGCCAACGGGAGCGCATTGGAGCCCGGCCGCCAGCCACTTGCCCGGCTCGCCTGGCCCCGACGGACCCTTAAGGAAAAAAGCCCCAGCACCCAGCGTCCCGCGTCCGCACCCCAAGAGTCCACAGGGGGCGGGAGGAAGGCCCGGGGCCGGAGAGCGCCCGGGTCTGGCTCCAAACTTACCGGGCGCTGCGAGCGCCGCTGCCGCCGCTGGAGGACGCACAGCCGCAGCCGCCGCAGCCGCTGCCGGGCAGGGCCGGCTCCAACCGGGAGGAGCGCTGTGAGGGCGCCGAGATTGGCTCCGTTTAGCTCCTGCTCCGCGCGGACCGGGGCTGGGGTCACCGCGCTGCGCCGGCGCTGCTCGCTTGCTCTGTCTCCCGATCGCTGTTCGCCCGCCCGCCGCCCGGCCGCCTGCCGCCGCTCGCTTTTTTTATGTCCACAGACAGTGAAAAGGAACTCGGCGTTAGGGGGTGAGTAAGTGAATCAACTCGCCCGGAGCCGAGCAAGTTGAAGTGTCAGATTACATTGGCTATTCTATTTCCAAAGGGCCCCGCGCCGCCGGCCGCCCGCAAAAGCCGGAGCGGAATTTTGGATGGAGCGGAGTGCAGCGCCGCGCCGCCGCAGCCAGCGCTCGGCTCCGGAGGCTCTGCTCTCGCTCTCTGCCCTCTCTCCGCTTCCTATCGCTTTCCTTTTCGCCTTTCTCCCTCGCTTTTCCTTTCCCTTATTTTGTCCTCTTTCTTCCCCTCTCCTCTGTCTCGGCCTTCTCGTTTTTTCCCTCTATGGCTCTGATGGGCTTTGCGCGGCAACCTCCCCCATTCTGCCATTCACCTCCCTTTTTCCTCCCCCTTTCCCACTGCTCCCTGACCGCCCCGACCCCAGCAAGTTTAGGAGAAAAATGCTGAGCTTAGGAAGGGACCACAGTGGGGAGGGTCTAAAATTGCCTGGCTCACCAGAGTCCCCCCTTTCGCTGGCTCTCCCCCGGCTGGAGTGCACTCGGGGCTGCGAACCCGCTCAGGTACTCGAATTGGGGGTGAGCGAGTTGCTAGCAACACCGCCAGAGCTTCCCTCTGGAGGCGGCTTTGGGGTTCCTCCCAAAGCCCAGGGGCTGCCGATGGGGCGAGCAGAGGACACTTGCCCCCACCACCAAGGGCTATGTTAGGAAGGCTGGAGCACTGTCCCTCAGACGGCTTGCAAGGAGCGGTGCGCACAGTCTGTCCCCGGCACCCAGTGCGGTCCAGCGACCCGTGGATTCCCCGAGGCGCAGCAGGGAGCGTCCCGGGCCCAGTGCGCGCGGGCGGAGCGGAGGTAGCGGGACCCGGGCCCAGTCCCTGGTCCTGGGCTGGGCACTGGCCCAGGAGCCTAGGAGGGCAATGCCACTCAAAAGGCGCAGTTAGGTGCGCCCACTCGCAGGTTCTCCTGGCAGACCACCCCCGATGCACCTAAGTGCGCGCCCACCTTGGTTCACATCTACTGCCACTCACACGGAAACTCCTACACAAACGGCACCTACTTCGCGCCCACACTCAGTATTACAAACATGCTTCCACACGCACAAACACACACCCACACACGTACACTCACTCTCAAAAAATATGCCCGTGTACACGGCTATAGCAAGCACGCTCACACAGACAAGCAATCTTGTGCGCACACATATATACATCGCTATGCACCCCCGTGTGATCCTCAAAAACCAAACCGCGAAACATTCCCGTGCTTTTAAGTCCTCACGTTCACGTACACATACAAACACATGTCCTCCCCGCTACTGTCCCTTCCACTCTCCTTCCTCAAGCCACCCCCCATTCATGATTTGGTGCACCCTCAGTCCCAAATTATAATCAGCGCTCGCACAGCACGGGTTGGACACACGCGCGCACGCACGCGCTTCCCTCCCCTCCCAAGCGGGGGAGGTTTCGGCCCCGCTCTCGCTTCGGATTCCAGGTGTGGCGGTGGCTCCGCGCTCCGTGTTTTTCAGCCCGCCGCAGTGTCGGAGGCGAGGCGAGGAAGGGAGCTGGAATAACAAAGGCAAGTTGGGGAGAGCGCAAGGGGGCGCAGCCCTAGCGGGGCCGCGGGGGGAGCCCTACTCCGCCCGGGCTTTGGTGGCTGCTAGGGTCTCGGGCGCCAGGAGTCGGAGGTAGGGAGGGAGGGAGGACTGGGGTCGAGGGGCGGGGCCGCGGTGTGACGTCAAAGAACAATGACACCGCTAGGGGCGGACATTGGGAGGCAGCAGGGGCGGGGGTCTCCCCCGGGGCCTGAGACTAGCGGAAGACGCCCTGGCCGGGCCCCAGCCGCTGCCTGATTGACGAGGCCCGCTTGGGAGCGCGGACGTGCCATGCAGACTCGCGGATCGCCCTGGCCTTCTGGGCAGTATTCAGCGTGGACCCTCGGCCAACGCCGGGAGCAGGCCGGAGGACCTCCCCTTTACCCCCATTTTAGAAAATCCTTCAGAGGGCTTCTTTGACCTCAGCTTGAACTCCTTCAGGACCAGGGAGATCACTCCTTCCACCACCGAGGGAGAGGAGGCGGAGTGAATTTGCCAGCCCTGAATTCATTCTCAAGACTATGCTAGTCTGACAGCCAGAGAATTCAGCCTGGATTCCTGAGGGCTCAGAGGATTGCAGCTAGGTCCTCAGGGGCTTGGGAGGGATGCTGGGAGCCCGCTTGGTTTTCCCAGGGGAGATTCTGCCTCCCTATTCCACTAGGTGGAAGAGAAGGCACTCTTTCCAGGCCTCAGTCTTTCAACCTGTCACATGGACTGTTACCGTGCCGCTGCTCCCGCACAGGTGGCCACTGAGCACCTCTGGGGAGGGTGGATGGTATGAAAGCCTCTAGGGACACCAGGGAGGCATAGTCCCAGCACATTCCTGTGTGAGGGAGCCCCTCCCCCTCAGCCTCTGGGTGGTCCAGGTTCATCAGTAGGGACATAGGTGTAGCCTGAGAAACCCTGTAGGCAAGACACAGAGTTGGAAAGTGGAGATTCAGCTTGTTGCATGGTGGCTGGAGCTACAGCTGCCCACAGCATCTCCACACACACTCCAGCAGTTCATAACATTGCAGCAGCCAGAAATTCAAAATCCACCCCCATCCCCAATCCAAAACCTTAGGACAAAGTTTCTGGGTGTTTAAGAACCTGGAGGGCAAGAATCCATCATCACCCAAGAACCAGACCAGTTCCTATTGCCTTGATGACCACCTGAGTCAGGATGCTCAGTCCTCTCAACATTTATGTACCAGTCCCTCAGTGAGTGATAAGGGCTCACTATCTCCAGGAAGTGGGGGTTGCAGGTGACCTTGGGGCTGACCACTCATCCTCAAAAGCCCCTGTCCAGAAGACCTGCCCCCCACCTTGCAGCCCCCACCTTTTTGCCTTTACATCTGAAAACTAGGAAGCTACTGCAGAGGGCAGAGGAGCCGAGCCCTGCCCGCAAAGCATGCCCAACTCTCTGTAGCACGGAGCCAAGGGTAATTTCAGCTGTACTCAGCTGGGCAAGTGGAGCACTTGAGGCAGCAAATCTGAGAAACCTCACCTGGGCCCTGGGTTTGCCCAAACCTCTTGAGACCCGAGGCTTCAGTCCTTGGGACTTAGGTGCTTGCTATCTCTATTTATCTTTCAGGGAATTAACAAGGTAGGTTGGATCTTTGTGGGGCTTGGAAGAAGCTATGAACTTACTTGGTACCTACTGTGTGCTGGGGACTGTGGTGAGGACCTCTTAGCATTAGCTTATTGAATTCTCACATTGCCTTGAATTAGGAGCATTACTGTGAGTGAACTTGCCCAACGTCAATCAGGATTCAAACTCAGGTTCTCATTAACAAAGTTTCCTGCTGGCCTCTCAGCCCCAGCTCTGCAGTCTTCATCTGCAGACTCTCTGTGTAGTCCTGAGCAAAACTAGCCCTCTCTTGGTTTCTGTAAACCAAGGGCAGGATCTCCTGACAATGGTCAGGCCTCTTTGGAGATGGTGTGTCCTGAACCCCCATCCTCTTGGCCTTGGTCTTTGCAGGCCTAGAGGCCAGGGATGAAACAGAAAGGAAAATGCTTTTACTTCCCAGCCCCTGAGAGGGGGAAGGTGGATCCCACTCAGCCAGTGCAGGGCAATAAATCACCTGACTCCAGGGGCAGCTTCAGTACTCATTAGGAGGGTGTGAGCAACATGAGACTGGCCTGTGGGCACCAGTGTCAAATCTGGCCCATACCTACCTTCAGAGCAGACATAAATGCTATTAATTTCCTTGTTCTCTGGGAACCATCTGTGGGAAAGAAGGCCGTTGCTTACACCTTTACCAGGGGAGCATAGAGCCAGGAGCCAAGAAGTCCAGGGGTTCAGGAGGAAGGCAGTGGTGGGAGGCTTTAGGTCCTGGGGCAAAGAAGAGGACCTGGGTAGGGTGCAGTGAATATGGCCTCCTCGGCCAGGGGGCCCTTGGTGGGCTGTTTCAGGGGACTGGCATATATGGGGGTGAATTCCTACCTTTCTTGTCTCCATTCTCCACCCCTCACTCCCCAAACGGGTAATAGGGGATAAAGGGGTGGGAGGAAAGTTAACTTATTGAGTGCTTACTGTACATCAAGCACTTTGGAAATATCTTGTTGTTCCATCCTCTCCACAAGCCAGAAGGTAAAATTCCCCCTGGAGGAAAGAGGCTCAGAGAGGTTAAATGACCTACTCAGGATCTCAGCTATTTGGTGGGTGGGGCTGGGATTGGCTCCAGGCTGGGCCTCAGGTTTAAGAATGAGGACTTGCCTTCATGTCATCAGGCTTTAGTGCAAGCAAGGTGACCTTCTGAGTACTTTGGGGTGGAGTACTCTTGCTCACCTGCCAGGTAATGTTCAGGGGCCCCTCTCATGGTAGTAGGGGTAATAGGGAATACATTTAGTCTTCACACCTGGATGGATCCAGGAGGCACTGGGTCCCTGCCCAGCTCCAAGGCCTTTGCTTCTAGGAGTTGGTGGCAGGTCCAGCAGAGAGTAGGTATGCCTCCTCTTCAGCCCACTGGGCTCCCCTGGTTGGCTTCCTCCCTATTTTCTAATCAGATTGCCCCCTCCATTCTGAGACCACACCTTCCCTGCCTCCTGGCCTTGGCTCTCCCAGGTCCTTCCACCAGGCATGCCATCTTCTAGTTTCTATCATGTAGCCTTGCCCTAAGTTTCCAGGCCCAGCTCAGTGAGCAACCCCCTTTGTCTGATGGGAGGCCCAGGAGAGCTGACTGAGAGCCTGCCTCGGAAGTTGGAATATCTTCACACCCAGCCCACCACTGTTAGACTTGCTGTGGGGCTTGGGCACATCACAGGAGCTCTCTGTGCCTGTTTCCTCATCTGCCAAGTGAGAGAGCATGGGACACACTGGATGTCCAATGGTTTTTTTGCCTCTCATTGTCCTGTGATTAAATGGGTCTGAGCCTTCCACCCTTGGACTGAGCTATGGTGCACTTTAGGGTTTGAAGTGTGCCCTGCTTTGGGGAGTACTTTCAGAGGGCCCCCTTCAGCCAGGTAGGTTCAGGAAAACAGGTACACAGACGGAGCTGTCCAGGGCTACAACTGTCAAGGACCATGAATAGCTAATGACTTTAACACCTCGCTTCATGAGGTACCTCTCTGAGCTTCACAAAGATCCTTTTATGGGTGACTAAGCTGAGCCTCAAAGGGAGGTGGTGGCTTTCCCATGGCCACACACCTGCAAAGTGTCAGAGCTAGAACAGGAAGTGTCGGAGCTGAAACAAGGTCTCCTAATCCAGGGCCCTCTTCCCCACACCAGTGCTGCCAGATGAGTGACCTGGGAGCTAATACTTCTGGCCCTGCTGGTGGAGTCTGGGACAAACAACCAGAGGAAAGTCAAGCCCCCTACCTCTGTCCTGACAGCTCCCGCACCCTCTGCACCCTGAGAGAAGGGTCCTCCTCCCTAGCACTGGAGGGGGTGGAAGCAGATCTCAGAGCCTCAGCATCTTCCCTCCTCACCTTTGAGCAATCTTTCAGCCTTAGGGCTCAGATCGCCTTGCCCTGACTCTGTTGTGTAGGCATGCTGGGTCGCTTCCAGAACTGCCAGCGTTATATACCTGCTCTTACCTCCTCATGTTCTTCCTGCCTCCTGGGACATGCCCCTTCCAGCGTTCAAGGCTACATCTACGGCCACCTGCTCAGAAGCCTACCCTGATAACTACAGCGGATGTGTAGTCTATCTGGTCTCAACCCCCGAATGCTCCTGTCCCTCCCTCCAGCAGCATCATTATCATCGTCACAATTACTTATTAAACTCTTACTATGTGCCCTGCAATGAGTAGCTCATATAGGTGAACTCCTTGAATCTTCACAGGAGCTGATTATTATTAGTAGTAGTAACTTCTCCAGTTTGCAAGTGAAGAAGCAGAGTCACAGGGAGTTTTATTTGCCCAGTGGACACCTCACTAGTCAGGGAGGTTATTTTGATGTGCCCCCATCTCCCCGTCCCCAGCTCTCCCTCTCCTCCAGACTGCAGGCTGTAGGACAGCTCATTGCTGTATCCTATCACCCTCTCATCAGTGTGCCTGAGTGACTGACAAGTGATCAAGTGCTCTAGGAGATGCAGGGGGAACACGAGGATGAATGAGACTCAGCCCGCCAGGAGCTCACCGGCTATCAGGAAGGACTTCCCACAACAAATGCCACTCTAAGAGGCTGGGAGAAGAAGAGTTGGCCTTAAGTGGGGTCCGGAAGGCAAGCCTTGGTGGGGACCATGAGGGAAACAGAGCAGAGTGAGGCATGGGCCTATCTAAGGTCACACGGCAAGTGCGGCAGCAGTGGGCCTGGGACCCCAAGCTACCAGTGTGACATGCCTTCTTGCGCCATGCAGCCAGCTGTGGGGCCCCTGTGTCTGTGCTCTTTTTCAAGGACACAGTATCCCAGACGCTTCCATGATGGTGAGCTGTTCAATGAGTGACTCTGGTCCTTCTCTCCCCTCTATTAAAATTTTTTTTAAAAAGAGGAAGAAAGAAAGAAAGAAATCCAGGCATTGTTCCTGACTGCAGCTGGTGCCAACTAGAATCTCTCTGAACAGAATGGAGCTGAGAGCCCAGCCGCCCAGGGGCCTGGCTGCTGACACAGGGCCTTTCTCTTTTGCTTTCCACTGAGGGGGCAGGCTAACATTACAGTCTCTCCATGGGCACCCTCTCCCACCTGCCTCCCTGGCCCCAGCTCTGAGCTCCCCACTGCCTTCACCCTGTTTGCAAACATCAGATGCCACTTGGGAGGGTTAGGAGGACTGCCCCTGCCTGCTTTCCTTCCTCATCTGTTCACAGCCTGGAGTGAGCTGGGCCATCTTGTTCTCCCACCCTACCGGGAGGTGCCTCTGAATATTTGTCTGGGACAGTGGCAGAAATCTTTCCCCCATGGAATCATTCAGAACTGGTGTGATTTCACAGCATACCAGGATTTTCCATCCTACCTGACTCGGCAGGTGCCAGTCCAAGTTCACCCATTAAGGCAATTTGCAGCAGTGATGACTTGGGGGTTGGGAGGGTTTGGAGTTGGGGATGGCAAAAAATAGCTCTGCAGAGACACAAGTAATGGTTTTTAAAGTCGATGGGTAGCCTACTCCCTTATCTCCCAGAGATTTGGTCTTAGGAGGAAGAGGGTTCCCCAAACTCTCCCTTGCTGTCTTCATTTCATCCTCCCTCCCTGCCCCTTTAGAACCTTGAGCTCTGTTTTGTACCCCCTCCCCCAGCACAAGCTGCTCTGGCCCAGATTACCCCAAGCATCAGCCCTAAGAGAGCATCAGCTTGGCCGCCATCCAGTGTCCACTGAGCACCTTTGGGCTTGGCCTGGCCATCAGAGTCAGCTTTGAAAGCTTTTCTTTCCCTTCTATGGGTACAACACTTTAGAGTTTGTAAAGAGCACGCTACATCTCACCTGAGTGCCGCAGCAGCCTCAAGAGGCAAACAGATTGCACAACCCACTTTACAGCGGAATAAACTGAGGGATTAGAGGCCCAGTGGTTTGGCCAAGGTCATACAAGAAGGGGCAGCGTTTTTTGAACCCTGGTCTCTTGATTCGATGTCACTAAGCAGGCGTGGGGACCCAAATGGTAATGGTCTCCGAGGATGGCATTCCCAGCCTTCTAAATGCTTCTGGGAGACAGGATCTCAGATGCATTGATTCACTCAGCAAATATTTATTGAATACCTGCAATATGCCAGGCACAAAATTAGGCACTGGGGATCCAACAGTGAACAAGACAGGTATGATCCATGCAGTCACAGAGCTTAAATTCTGATGGATGAGACAGATGCCAAACACACTGTGCAGGAAGACTTCCCATCCGCCCTGGTCCAGCCTTATGCTCTGGAAGGAGCCCTGGTTGGGAGGCTGAGGATATAGATCCTAGTCCCAGAGTTGCCTCTAACTCCCTGTGTGATGTAGGAGGTTTTCCACCTGTGAAATCTGCAAGCATGTGGCTCCCCACACATTTTCTCAGGTCTCTTCCCTACTCCCAGCCTCTGAGTCAAGAGGTTAATGATTTCCTGGCATGAATAATTACCCTGATTAATTTTTCTTAAGCCTGAACTTTTCATAGGCTCTCAGAGCCAGAAAGGGGCTTTTGAGGTCGTCTAACTTGAGCCCTTCACTAGGCAAGAATCCCTTGGCCTCATTCTTCCCAGGAGATTACTGTCTCTGCTTGCATCCTTCTGGGAATGGGGAACTTGCTTCCCCACATAGCAGACACTGCTCAGTGGTGTGCTGGTAAGAGTTTAACATCTGGCTCTCCCAAAGTGGAGAAAACCTGATTTGTAGCATTTGCCGGTTGTCATGGTACATACTCTCACCATGGCTGACTTCACATCAACCAGGTCACACAGTTTCTGAAAATGTAATAATGGGCTCTGGTGAGCCAGTCCTAGCCAGCTGCAGTGCACCACTGTCCCACCCCACTGAGAAGCCTGGGCCCACTTCACTTGTGGATAGTTCTTACTGGTACTGAGCAAAACATCTATTTGTCAGGATCTCTGGCCAGGCAGTCCTGAGCTGCTGCTCTGGAGTATCATAAGACAAAGGGACCCGTTGGCCTGGCCGCATGCAGCCCTTCAGGTCATTGGAGGAATTAACCCTCTCTCTTCATGACATGGGAAGTTCCTGGGCCAACTGGCGTCAGGGCATAGTCTCCTCCCCGTTTTTCCCCCATCCCTCACTCCCTCCCACAGATACTTATTGGGCCTCTATGACCACCAGGCACTGTGTGAGGCATTGTGGACACAGTGACCCACGTCTTTGCTCACACTGGCCTCTCCAGCTGGGAAGTCTTTCCTCGGCAACTGTGCTCAGATGTCATCCACTCTCAAAGCCTGCCCTGACCTCCACCCCTTCCCCTCTGAGGCAGGCAGGCGCCTGCCCTTCCAGAGCCCTTATCGGCTCTGTTTGGTACTTATCACTTTCTACCTTGGATTACAGCTATTTGTGCACATGGTTTATCTCGCTGCCAGACCGAGAGGCATCACGGGCTTGCTGAAAGAGCGTGGACTTTGGAGTCCCACGACCTGGCCCTGAATCCCAGCCCTGCCACTTAGGGCTGTGAGTCCCAGGAGAGCTCACACCACCTTCTGGAGCCTCAGTTTCCTTATCTGTAAAGTGGAGCTTTCAAGGTAGTTTGACCATTAAATGAGATTAGCGATGTAACCTCCCTTTCCTGTTGCTGAGAGGAATCCCATCCTCTTGGGGACAGACATTGTGTCCAAAACCTCTTTGTGATCTCCCGGGTACAACAACATAAATGTTAACAACAATGGCAAACACTCATACAGCAATTACTGTGTACAGCTTATTGTTCTAAGAATTTACGTATGTCACCTCATTTCATTCTCACAACAACCTTGTGGCATTGGAACAATTATTATTCCCATTAATGGATGAGCAATCTGAAGCACAGAAAGGTTAGATAACAAGCCCAAGGTCACACAGCTAGTGAGTGGGAAAGCTGGGTATCCAGAGAAATCTCCAGAGACTTAGGTGTTTAACACTCTGGTATGTGGCCACAGTATAAAGGCTTGGAAGGGGTTATAGAGCTGTGTGCATGTATGTGGGCCCATGGTGCACACCAGCCTGTGGATATCCTAGCCCTGACCTGTGCAGTGGGGCTGAGGGTGTACATAGAAGTTTCTGGGCTGCCCTCTAGGGCCTCCCAACAGGTAAAGTGGTTAGTGCTAAAGAGAGGAATGTCTGTAGGTCCCTGGGGGATAAGGGGCTGCCACTAATGAACAAGGCAATCAAAGAAGACTTGATGTAAGAGGTGGCATTTGCAGTGGGCCTTGACAAACAAAGAGGATTTGGTCATGGATGGACAAGGCAGAGAGAACAGCAGGAGCAAAGTGTAGAGGTGGGAGGTATATTAGCAGTTCATTTAGGTGTCAGGCTAGATATTCTCCTGTGTTCTGGTGGGTGGGGAGGGCAGAGATGGTGACTGTAGGGAAGGGAGTGTTAGTTGTCGAGTCTGTGATTCAGGAATCGTAAAAGGAACTGTTTCAGGGGCCTTGAAAGGTAGTACAGACCCTGAAATGCTGAGAACCATTTGGGCTGCCCTGGGAGCCAGATTGGCATTTTGCTTCTCTATAAACTACTCTGAGATTACAAAGTCCTAGGTTCCTGAATCCAGCTCTGCCTCTTTGTCCACATCCTTCCATTTCTATGAGCCTCCGTTTGCCCATCTGCAGAATGAGCATGAAGAGTGGACCATGCAAGCCAGTTGAAGGATGAAACGGCTGGTGGTGGGGCCATGTCTGCCACTCCTGTGGCAGGAAGTACTAGAGGGGGGATGGGAAACCGGGCGGAGCAGGGTGGGAGGAGCTCCATGTGCACCGCCGGTGGGTGCCAAGCCTACCAAGTTGGCTCAGGTGTGCCTCGTGATTCTTCCAACACCACATGCCCCATTTTCCCCAGCACCGCCAAAGGCTGCCCAGCTCTACTGGCTTAAAAGCAATCTTCCTATAAGGCTTCTGCAAGGACAGCTCCTGGCAGGCTCTGGGCTGATTTTGTTCCTTCAGCCAGCCCAGTTCAGGTCAGCTCCCGTGACCCCTCCAAGTAGCACTAATCCTACCAATGAATCCTTTGGGGGAATTCACAGTGCGCCAAGTGCCATTTTCAATGCTTCCCTTACACTGGCTAATTTAATCCGCACAACTGCATTGTGATTGCCCTCTCCAAATGAGGAAACCGAGGCACAGAGAGAGGTTAAGACAGATAGTCCCACAGCAGTTCCATGGCAGGGAAGGTGAAGCCTGAAAGATGGAGACCACCTGTGCAGCCTGGAAGCAGGGCCTGCAAGATGGTTGTCTGGCCCCCTTCTAGCTGTTGCCCTGTGGGAAGCATTATGATTCTGAACCCCCTCACACTTATTCTTTCTGCTGATTTCAGAGTTCTCAGGCAGTGACTCTGCCCACACATGTGCCTTATGTCTGCACACTCCCAGCAACTCTGCCCACATATGTGCCCTTTTGTCTGCACACTCGACACCCTGGCCACCTAGACTCCCACAGACATACACAAGGCTCACCATCATAGGTCACAGACTGGACCCACCTTGCCCCAGTACACACACAGCACCTGGTCTTTGGGCCTCACAGATACACTTGCACCCAGGCACCCACCTGGCCAAACCCACTGAGATACACATGCAAGTGTCCCTGTCCCTCACACACTGGTAGATCTCCTTACACACACACGCACACACGCACACACTCTGGTGTCCCCCAGCATGGTGGGATCTGTGAATTTACATTGCATCCCATTGCTCCACATCTTGGCTCCAGCCTCTGAGGATGTCCCTCTGCCCAGACATCTTCGTTCTTGGCCATTTATGCTGGTGGTTCCAGAACGTGTGCATCCACTTTTTACCGCAGGTCTCACCCAGATTGTGGCCTCTGCTCTGCCTCCAGTAGGAACTAGGCCTCAGGGGTGTGGCAGGGGCTTGGGGCTGGCCGGCTACCCTTCCCCCACCTCCAGGGGCTGCAGGAGGAACAGCAGGAAGAGGAGAGTGAATTAATCTTGGCCTCCCCTCCCCCAGGCTCTCTGTGATGCTAATTCCCTCCGCCTTTGATCCAGCCCAGGCCCCTAACTCTGAGCAGGGGCAGACACTGAGTTTGGCCTGAGATTAGGGCTGCCCTGGGTGAGGCCCCTGGGCATATCCCCCCATGCGGCAGATTGGGGTTTCTCCCCTGGGGAGGGGTCTTGGGGATTAGAGCTCTGGTTACTGACCCTTTCAATACAATGCACTCTTTGCCAGAACTTTCTCATTTTCTCTCCTCTCTAAGGGGCTCCTGGGGCTCCCATTCTACACAGGAGCAGAGGGAGTTTTGGGGTGGGGGGCATGCTGGGGGGATATGTGGAGGAGGGGGGAGTGGACTCTAGAGGCTTCCGGGCCAGTGAGCAATGGGACCAGGCCTGCAGCACAGATCTTCTGACCTCCAATCTCACCGTTTCCACTGAGGGTCCGTCTTTGTTCCAGTGACTTAAGACAGTCAGACAAACAAACAGTGTTTACGGAGTATTCCCTACCCCCCAGGAGCTGTGCATCATCTCATTTTGACCTCACAGCACTTTATGGTAGGGAAACTGCTCCATGTAACTGTGCTGTGACAGTAAAGCCCAGGTCACAGGCTGACCAGAGTTCCTCACTGGACAGACGGGACACCGAGACTCGGAAAGGGGAAGGGACGTGCCCAAGCCGATAAGGGAAGGTGGCTGGGCATTCATCCCCCACCTTCTAGCTACACCCAGTATTCTTCAAGGAATAACTGGAATCTTCTATAGACCCAGTGAAACAGGGACGTGAGTCCAGACACGCCCATCCTGCACTGTCCCAGAGTAGGGGATGGGACACCCGAGAGTATGTTAAGGTCAGGTAATCACACAGAGATATCTCAGCCAACCCAGCCTTGGAACAGCCTTGTAAACAGGCAAAAACACAATTAAAACTTTCATTACATGATATTTCACACATATAAAAGAATATTTGTAAGCCATGAAACACATTAAAATGAATGCTGAGAACCACTGTACATGAGAACCAGAGTTTCATGGACACCAGTAAAGCTCTGCCCCTCCTGGCCTCTTGCTTTCTAGAGGGAACCACTGCCTTAAGTTTGTTTATTACTCCCTCTCTATTTTAACAAATGGTTTTAGCATGTATGTGGGATCTCTGGACTGCTGCACTTTTGAGGCACTGAGTTATAAGCCGCATTCTCGGGGGGGGGTGCTTTCTTTAAAGGGGACAGGGAGGCGTGGGGTTTGAGGAGCAACTCAAACCTGCAGCTGGTTCTTCCCTTTACAGTCTGCCTTCTGCACCAGTTGCCATGCTGCTCGGGGCTTATTTGAGGTGTAGCGCCCCATTTTGCCCTCTTACTGCAGAGAGTGCTCTGAAAGGAACACCATTTCCTGGTCCAGGCAGCAGAAGCAGGGCAGGTAGCCTGGCAGCTGGACATCTCCTGAGCAAGGCATGCCACCATGCCTTTGCATAAGCTGTTCCTCCACCTGGAATGCCCTTCCCATTGTGTCAGCTCAGGAAACCCTGCTCCTTCTAGGGGCAGCTTGAAGGTTTCACTTTTGGGGAGGCCTTCCCTGTGAGCCCTGTCTGCCCACTCCCAGATGAGTTGGATGTGCCCTCCTGTCCTCTGACAGAGTCCTTGGGAATCCCTCTGGCAGCCCTTTCCCAGGGAAGATGTTCTAGTAGCTAGCAAGAGCAGACTTGATCCCCAGATCTGAGGCACAGTCAGGTGTCAGACCCAGGCAGATGCTTGCAGAATGACCAAGGAAGAATCTGGGAGAAGGTGATGGCAGATGGGCATCCCTGTGGAACTCTATGGCCTGGGGCCTCAGAGGTCCTGGTCAGTTTGCTCCAAAGCCTGGATGGAGGATTTGGAGGGAAGGCTGGGAGGAGACTCTCCAGGGCTTTGAGCTGCTGGTTACTCACCTGCTGTGTTCCCGTGTGTGTGCAAGACGTAAGTGCAGGTCACTGGGTGTGGCAGCAGGTAGGTGTGGTCACAGGAGTGCACACGTCCACACGTGCTTCCACATGTGCATGCACACACCTGGTCCCAGGCCCACAGGCCCTGCAGAGCATGCAGGGGCACTTCCTTTTCCTGTTCTCAGCTTTCCTTCTTGGAGAAGCCAATTTTCCCTCTGAGCATCCCACAGCCCACATTTATGGAGTGTCTGCTGTGTGCAAGACCTGAGGGGTTGGCTCAGCAGTGTGAGGAGCAGCTGGCTCCCACATACCTGAGGGGACAGGAATGACAGAGGGCTCATACACGGTCTTTCTGTCCTTTCCCACTCTCTTTCATGACTTAGCCCTAAAAGCCAAGTGCCATTGCCTCAACTTCCCAAATGCGGCCCCTTGAGTCCAGAGGCCAGAGATGAACAGCACTGTCACCAGTGCCTGACTCTTAGTCTTGGGTGCCAGATGACGCAGGACCTGCGAGAAACCCCTGTTTTCAAGGAAACCTGGCATTGGGAGGGGCCCCCAGACTCCTCTCCCTTCCTCCTTTTTCCACGATGGCAACTGCGCTTTGGGGCGGCATTACCCTGAGCGTTCGTTCTGTCGGAGGGTGCCACAGCTGGTAGCAGCTGCAGGGAGTAGGGGTAGCTTTGAGCTGAGTCAGAAAAGACAGTGTGGGACAGTGTCTGAACTGGGCACTGGTCACCTCTTCCCCTAGCACTTACACACACGCATGCCCAGAGAGGTGATGGGAGTTGTCTATGGTCACACACAGCCAGTGCCCTCTGCCTTCCAGTCCTGGTTTCTCTTTTAACTCAGGCTGCTCTAAAAGGGGCCTATGAGTGCCAGCATTCCTGCCTGCCTTCCTTCTGAGAATCCAGACCCCGGCGGCTGAGGGAAATGATCAGAGGGGTGGTAAGTACCTTTGGCTGGAGTACCTGTGGTCTCCGTTCAGCTAGGAGGGTGACATGGGTTAGCCAGTGTGAATACGGGGCCCGGAGGAAGGGATGATCACCGTCCTTCCCCCAGCACCCAAATGCAGCCTGGGAGTCCCTGAGTGAAGGCCTCTTTCCTGTAACGAGGGTGGCACTCTCACTTGGCAATCAGAATCTCTGGCTCTGGGCTCTGATGGCCTTGGGCAAGTTCAGGATTCCTCATTTTCAGCTATGGGGTTATGGACAGGCTGCTTCTCTTTGTCGAAGCTCAGTCCTGAACCTGTACCAAAAGGATGAGCACCCTCACTTCACCGTGTTTTGGGACAGTGGCCCAGGCCCATGCCCAAGAAATGGCTGTTGAGGTGTTCTGTGCTTATTCTTGAAACTGCAAGGCCAGGCCGCACTGTGTCCAGACCACGTGAATCATATCTGAGAATCAGAACAGCATTTGGGCCTGCCTGTGACCCCGGGAAAGCTAAGCTCCAGTCCTGACACTGCCTTACCAGCTTCAGTGTGTCATTGGCCCCCTATGGTCCCAGCATTCTCAGCCCCAAAAGAACATACAGATCTGAGGGTCACATGGGTCTAGAGGAACCCATCAGTGGGAAGGACCTTGCAAATCACAAGGCTTGTGCCCCCTTTGCAGATGCTGTGGGTGGGGAAGGTGTAGGTGCTTGTTGCCCCTCATTGGGACCCCAGCCTCTGCACCCAGGCCCAGTACTCTGGCCTTGAGCTGGGCTGAGAGCTGTGCAGAAGGAAGAGCTGCTTTTGTTTGGGGACTCTCTCTGAGTCCTGCTGCAGCCCTGTACAAGCCCCCAAGCTGCCAGATTGGAGAGCTCGCACTCAGGGATTCTGAGGCCTTTTGGAGCTGGGAAGTTCATACTTGAGGGGCAAAGGCAGCCTGGATGTAAAGTGTGTCTTTTTTGGCCCTTAATTACCCTTCTTCACCCATAGGTGGAATTTTCACTCAAAGAGCTAAAGAAAGGCGCCCGCACTGCTGCTGGGACCGGGTTTCCCTGCTGCCTTTGTGCTGCAGCTGCCAGTGTGGCAGTGGCACCCAGCTCAGGTTTCTGATTTTAGTGATTTCCTGAATTCATTCTGCTTCCAACCTCAGGGAAAGGAGGAGAGGTGATCCTCCTGAAAATTCACATAATTGCTTTTATTTGATTTTTATTAAAATGCATTCAGGAATAATGTGATTGCCCCCTTTAATATGTTGTTCATCAGTCTGGCATGGGGAATCTGCCTGGAAAAAGCCTTGGGTGCCAGAGCCTGGTATGCAGGCCGGGCCCTGAGACAGGCCCGGGGACTCGCTCTACCCTGGCTGAGAGTTGCACTAGGGGAGCCACAGCTCCTGTCTGGGGGGGTGGGCTAATGACCCAGCTTGGTGCACTGCCTGGCTTGCTGGAGGAATGAAGGGTAGAGCTGAGTGTGGCATGCTATGAGCACACTCTAGATGTCCTGCCCCACTCCCTAGCCCCTCTTCCTGCTCATGTCCTCTTCTCACCTCCAGTTCTCCAGCGCCTGAGAGGGGTGGTGGTCTGAACTCCTAGCATCCCTCGAATCCACACTCTCTTCTGACTGCCCCCCAGTTGCTGGCACCTTTATTGTACCTCCAAGTTGGTCTTGTTGTCTCAGGCCCAGGGCCTACCTAATCATGCAACTGCCTTGCTCAGAAACCGTGGTGGCTTGCAAAGACCCCTTTCCAGCCAGGGCCTTTGCACGCAGTGGAAAGAACCCAGACCTCTGGTCAGTCCTGATTCTAACTAACCCTTGCTCCACTTTATGCAGTGGGATCTGGGTAAGTCGCTGCCTTTCCAAGTGTGGCTTATTGATTAAGGAAATGGGAGTATCAAGACCTTCCCAGTAGGGTGATTGAATACAGAGTGAACAAGAACAGGGGGTATGCAACTCATACAGCATGGGGAGTGGGAGGTGGTGGGCAGAATCATGTGACTTGGCCTAGCAAGAGGCTGGAGATGCTTAACAAATGCTTGGGGAGAGAGAAAGGGCAGATACAGCTCTGGCCCCCACTGAGGCCACAGACCAGCTGAAGTGGCCACTGTGACAGTGACACCATTTACTTTTAGGACTCCTGCCCCCATCCCCTCTGGCTCCTCCCCTCTATCCAGCATAAAGTTCTGAACAGGACTGGGCCTGAGCTTGCAACTGAGCAGGTAACAGGAGGCCAACTGTTCACCTGCCTTTCAATGCCCTTCTTGGAGGTGCGGGGGAGAGTTGGGAGGGGTGCAGTTTCCAGAGGAATGCCAGAAACACATTTGCTAGGCTTCCTAGAAGCCCTCACCCCAGAGTAGCCACATGCTCCAGGCACCCCCAAAGCATGTCTTATTGCCCTCTTTTAGCAGTCAAGGTGATTGAGGCTCAGAGAGGGTGAATGACTTTCAGGGTGCCCCAGCTAGGAAATGCATGTGGTCTCATGGCCACAAGAAAATAGGATTGGCTGGTGACTCTTAACCACCCCTGCAGCTGTTGGTGAGATGCTTTTGTAGGGTGGGGGTTGACAGGTGGGCCATAACTGCCCTACACACCGGGGTGTGGGTGTGGACCATGCATGTCAGAGGCAGGCCCTCTCTAATCGGCCTCCAGAAGGTCTTTCTAGGATGGTCTGCCTCTGCTGGGGTGGGCTGCACAGGGTGTCAGGGAAGCATGGGATTGGGGCATGTGCATTCATATTCACTTTTACAGCCCCCTGGGGGGCTTTTAATTTCTGTGAAAAAGCCCATCTTCACTTAAAAATGACAAACCAGACAAACCTTTGTTGTGCTTTTCCTTTTTATGTGTTTGTTTTGATGCAAATTATTTGATAGTAGATGCAGCCAGAGGAATTCAGAGAGCAGAAGCAGTAGATGTAGAAATTCAACTGTGGGGTCCTTGACGGCCAGTCAGGGCCCTGTCATCTAGCTGAATGCTCATATAGGGCTTGGTACAAGGCTTCCTCTCCCGCTGGCCTCTCTGACTTTGTGCAAGCCGTCACCCCGACTGGAGTGCCCTCCTCTGTTCTTCTCTGCTTATCACACTCTTCCTGAGAAGCCCAGGCCAAACCAAACCTCCTTGTACCTGTCCCCCTCTGGGTTCCTCATACCCGCTCCCTCTGTGTGCTTGCTTCAGGGGCTGCCTGGGCTCCCCAGAACTGGTTCATGTCATCTCTCCAGGCAGGCTGTGCATCTAAGAGGGCAGGCCAGTCCTCAGTCATGGGGAGGGCCGTGCAGGCTGCTGGGAATGACCTCCAGAGTCCTAACAGGGGAAATCCTAGCCCAGAGGGGTAAAGGGTGGCCAATAGTTTCCCCAGAACTGAGGGGTTTCCTGGGATGCAGACTTTCAGTGACAAACTGGGACAGCCTCGGACACCCTAGCTAGAGAGCCCACGGTTCAGAAGCTCCCAATTCTTGGGCCAGAACCATGTCTTAAGCTGTCATCATAGACCATAGGCAGCTTCATCTGGGGGAGAGGGACATTGGGGCCCACTGTGGCAATGACAGCCCAAGGCCATTGATGATTGGCTGCAGAGCTAGACAAAGGCACCACCGGTCTTTGAGCCTCTGGCTGGTTCCTACGTCCAGGCCATTACTTCCCTCAGAGCATCCTGGGTGGGGGACACAGCTCACAGCAGGCCAGATACCCCAGAAACAGCCTGCCCTGAGGCAGAAGCTTTGCTGAGCCTTGGAACCCTATGACCTGAGTGCCTGGCAGGGCTGGGTGCCACCCTTGGGCCACCTCAGACCCCCACCCCCAGTTCAGCAGTTACAGGGGACTGAGGAGGGGCTGAGCCTCTCTGGCGCCCCATGCCCACCTCACTGGCTTCTCCTGGCCCAGATGAATAGAGCCCCTATCAGATCTCTGTTTCTCTCCTCCTTGAGGCTGTCTCTTCCCCCACCCCTGAAGCCCTTTTTTCCTCCCTGAAGCAATGTCACCAACACATGCAGCCCACGGAGGTGTTGGTTTCTGTTGCTTTTAAAGTTTCCTTTTGGTGAGTGGGGTGAACTCCCCATCCCCTACACTGTGGGCTCTAGCAGGGCATCCACAACCCTGAGCCTCTGGATCTTGTGTAAGGCCAGAGATGTGGGATAAACACCTGCTGTGTGCCGAGCACCCACTGTCTGTTCACACCTCCATGGGCCGCCGTGAGGTAGGGGCTTTTCTCATCTCCCACAGGAGGCTGTGGAGGCTCAGCACTGGTAGCTGGGGCCTGGCACGATGGACCCATGGTCTGGGCTCTGCTCCTGGCATGATGCTGTCTTCAGGATGGCCATTCAAACTTCTCCTTCCTTACCTGCCATTTCCCCACCCACCCAAGGCCAGGCTCTCCCCAGCCAGGGGGCACAGCTTCCTGAAGCCCCTGTGCTGGGTTCATGCCCCTCTGTGCATAGGTCATGAGCTCTATCCACGTCATCAGGGCTGGCGTCAAATTTCAGATCCTCCTGCTCTGTGACCCCCAGCAAGTTACTTAGCCTCCCTGAACATCAGATGACTTAGCTGTCAAATGGGAAACCTGGAGAAGTCCCTGAAAGAGCCTGGTTGCCCTAAAGGCTGTCCAGCAGGGGGCTGGAGCCTTTGTTAGACATTTGTCTGCTTCACAAAGGCCTTGAGAAGCTTCGGTTGTCAGTTCAACTGGGGAACCTAGCTGGAGTGATGGGTGAGTGAAGGTGGGTGAGCAGGGGAGCACCACGATCAGGACCATGTGGGCAGCAGAGTGGATGAGTACTACAGGGGAGATGGGGAGGCAGGAGGCTGTTGAAGGTGGCTTTCACTCCCTTTTCAGAAAAATAAGGTGACCCGCTGTCCCCCAGGAATAAGAATCATGGAGGCAACACTGTCCCATCTGGTCAGGTACTAGACTCCTCCCATGACAGGTTCCCTGCCCTGGGCCTCCTCCCAGGTTCAGCTGTCATGCCCTGTGGGAGGAGGAACTGGGGGTCTTAAGAGGTCCCAAGCTCCAGCCCATCCAGCAGCCAGGTATGAGGCAGAGGTGGCATCCTCTTCTCAGCAGCCTTGGTGTCCCTGAGAATTATTGGTAATCCAGGCCCATCTGAGAACCATGGTTTCCATTTCTCACTGACGCCCATCCACCAGGTTTCCTCTTTTGCTGTGAGCCTCCAAATACTACCCCAGCACTTGAGAACACTCCCTCCCACCCCTCACCTTATGGGCAAAGAAATCCCTTGGGCAGGGCAGTAGCAGGTGTCTGCACTTTGCCCTCTGCACCTCCAGCCACTCGTACATCTGGGACAGCACAGGGAAGCTCATGACACCAGCCGCTGGTGGAGGGGCATGGAACTCTTGTGAAAGACTCACCTTTTCTGTAAAGTGAAGAATCCCCCTGACGTGTGTCTCTCTCTGAGTGTCACGGGCATCCTAAAGGAAGAACAATCCTCCCCACCTGTGTTGGGCCTCCCTGGGGGTAAGCCACAGCTCAGAGTAGTAGAGGAAGCCAGGCCACTTGTGGAAACTTTACTGTCCCCCTTCTCCTGAAATATGTCTGATGGAGTGGAGAGTGGGACCGCCTTTGTCTCAGTCCATTCCAGCTGCTGTATCGGAATACCACCAACTGGGTGGCTAAAGCAACAGACATTTATTTCTCACAGCTCTGAGCCTGGAGGTCTGAGATCAAGGCACCTGCAGATTTAGTGTCTGGTAAGGGCCTGACACATGGTTCATCGATGGCTGTCTTCCTGCTGTGTCCTCACTCGTGGAGAGGTTCCAGGGAGCTTTCTGGGGTCCCCTTTAGAAGGCACTACCCTCATGATCTAATAACTCCCAAAGGCCCCACCTACTCATACCATCATGTTGGAGGTTAGGATCTCAACATAGGTATTTGGCAGGACACAAGCATTTAGACCATAGCAACCTTGCTCTTGCTAAGGTTCTTTAATGCAAAAGAGTGTTTGAGTCTCAGAGCCCCTCTGTGGCCATTGTACCCATTTCCTAGACAGACAAACTAAGGCTCTGGGTGAGAGCTCAAGCTTCCTTGCTTGTCTTCAGAGGCTGATTCCTTGGGTGTTTGCTCAAGAGCAAAAAGTCTTTCTTTGCTGGCTTCCAAGGCAGCCCTGCCCTGCTGCCCCCATGGCCCTCAACTCCTGGCCTGAACAGAGTCCCTGCATAAGAGGAGGGATACTTCTCCTTGCTGACCCTATACTGCTCCTCACCTGTTCCTGTGATACTGGGCTCCTCCACTGCCCATCTGCTCATTTCCGTAATTGAAATATTTCGCCAATCACTTCTAATTTTAACTCTCATTAGGACCCGTATCACCTACAAGGCTGACAACCAGACACCCTGGGAATGGCCTGCCTTGCTCTCTCTCCTGGGGGTAGAGGCCTCTGGGGTAGGGAAACAGTGCTCCCTGGATGCCATGGGCATCCTGCTTTGCTGTATGACATTCCCCAAGACTGTTACCTTGTCTGGGCCTCTTCTGTACCACCTGCGGTGCCTGTCTCATGGGATTTCAGGAATCAAAGGATATGGGCACTGGGGAATGGAAGCCCTTTCTGTGGGCTAGAACATTGGTTTGCCAATTTCAAAGCTCTGTAGGCTTTTGCCTTTTTTATGCTTCCTTGACTTGCAAGACCACCCCACTTTGGGGACAGATGGGACAATAAAGCCCACTTGGGCAAGTGGCATAGCTAGGAAGTGAGGGAGGACTCCAAGTCTGTGCTCTAAGACACTGCTGCCTCCTCTTGCTCCAAGCTGCTCTGAGCCCATCCAGCATCCCTCTTTCTTCAGCCTAGGGCCACCCATGCTGGGCCTCCAGGCCCTCTGCTCAGTGTGGAGAAGCTCCTCACCAGCTTTCCACAGCCCCTGCTCTGCTGTAGAGCCTGCTCTGGACCTACTGAAGCTGTGTCTTTGACCCAGAGGTGGCAGCAGGCACAGCCCTGGCCCTACCCAGGCCTGCCATGGTCTCCTCTTCCCTGTCAGGCCTGGGCCTGGGGAGTGATGCCCACCAGCTCAGTATGAGACACTCTGTGGGTTGGGTCCAGTTTGTATCAAAAGATCCAGGATCAGGTCTGGGTTCTGTCAGTGATTATGTGGCCTTGGATCATCACTTGCCCTCCCTGGGCCTCAGTTTTCCCATCTTGCAGTCATTATGGTCCTAGGAGGTGTATAGGTATGAAGAAATGAGAAAGGTTAGCTCTTCCACTTCTGAGTTGTGTGTCCTCAGGCCTAAGACTCTCAGTTACCCTCTGAGTAAAATGGAAATAAAGAAGCCTGTTCATTCAGACTCATAAGGAACTAACATTTACTAAATATTCTCTAAGGCTTGACCTTGTGCTAGCTGCTTCCCAAAGCACTTTCTCCTGTGGACTCCTCATCATAGTGTATGAGATTTGAATCTGAGCTGAGAATGAAATTAAATGTTTTATTTTTAGTCTTTCATATGATGCCTCTTTGTGGCCTTTCCTGGCCTGAGTCTAGGGATACAGTCATAGATGGCTTCATGGAGGAGGGTGCACCTGGTCTGAGCTTGGAAGGATAGAGTGACATCCCTTATCTGTGGGCAGGAGAGATCAATGTCCTGACTTCTGGCAGCATCTGATCCATCTTGGTTTCCCTGGGGCCCCCATAGGTAGGAGTTTGGGCTACAGCAGTCAGCTGGAGACTTCAGGTGCCCTGAGCCACCCTCAGGATCCTTGGTATTTGGGGCGGGAGGCCTAGGAGGTCCCCTGCAGTGTGGTGTGAAGAAAAAGGAACATCAGCCCTCCTCTTGGCCAGACATGCTCTCACATGGGCCAGGAGACAGGTTTCTCATCTTGCCTAACTTGTGTGACCTTGGTCAACTGGCCCCCTATCCCTGGGCTTCAGTTTTCTTTACTGAATGCAGTGGTCATGCAAAGAGTAAGAAACAGTCAGTATTTCTTAAGTATGTACAATGTGCCAGATGCTGAGCAGAGCACTTTACTTCTATCAGCTCATTCAATTCTGAGCTGCCTCTGAGGGGAGCTCTGTATTTTGCCCACCTAACGGGAAGTGCAGGCACAGAGGTGCTGAATAACCATCTCTAGGCGCCCCCACCAGTGATAGGGGAAGACAGTCTGAGGAGTCCTGGAGCTGTGCAGGTAGGTGAAAGGGCTGCTGAAAGAGCAAACCTGACAGCCGCAGCGATGCCTAACCTCTGTAATTTACCCCAGCCAAGCGCTTTACAAGGACCACCCCATGTCAGCCCTACAGCAAATCTTCCAGGAGACACGATTATTGTTCCTACTTTACAGAGAAGGAAAGGAAGGTATGTCGCGGAACTTGATCAAGCTCACCCGGCTATTCGGCCATGAGCCAGAGTTGGAATCCAGGCAGTCTGACTTCAAAATTTACAAGATATTACTGTGAATAAATCTCCTGGCACATAGGAGATGGTATAAATTAGGTACTCAATAAATAGCTGCCAAATTGATCTGAAAAAAGAGAGCCAATCAGGTCTTTGAGTCCTGCGGTCCCAGCCTGCCATCTCCATGTGCTGCTGCTCCTTGAGGCAGGAGGAAAAGGCAGCCCCAGGGACCGGTGAGAACAGTTTAGAGTGCTGCGCCAACCCTTTAGAGGCTCCCCTGAAGCCTCCGGGTTCCACCCTTTCCCCCTCCCAACACTACATTCCTTTTCTCCTTCCAATGACTCCTTTTAAAATAAAAGTCAATTTTATTAAGGAATAATTTATAAAAGGCACACATTTTAATTATACAGTTCAATTTGTTCTGACAGATGTAGGTAGTAGTGTAAACATTGCTCCACTTAAGATAAAACACATTTCCATCTTCCCTCAAAATTTCTTTATGCCTCTTCCTGGTGAATGCCTGTATTAATTACAGGTGGGTGGGCCTATTTTGAGAATTTATTCTGTTCCACTGACCCATGATTTCCTTATACCACCACACTCTGTTGACCACTGTAATGATATAGTAAGTCTTAAAATCAAGCAGTGTTAAAGTCCTCCAAATTTGTTCTTTTTCAAAATTGTTTTGGGTATTATAGGTCCTTTTCATTTTCACGTAAATTTTAGAATCCATCTGTCAATTTCTATTTTTAAAAAAGTTTGCTCTAATTTTTCATTGGTTGGGAGTTTTCTTGTAATATTTTTGTCTGGTGTTGGTATCAGGATAATGTTGACCTTATGAAGAAACTGTGAAGTGTTCCACTCTCCTCTGTATTTTAAAAGAGTTGGTGTTTGATTGGTATTATATCTTCTTTAAATGTTTGATGAAATTCTCTATGAAGCTTTGTGGGCCAGGAATTTCCTCTATCAGAAGGTATTATGAATTAAATTTCAGTACTAGATATGGAACTATTTATGCTTTCTGTTTCTTCTTGTCTCAATTTTGGTCATTTGCGTTTTGGGGGAAATTTGAACATTTAAGTTGCCAAAGTTATTATCTGAAAACTCAAAATATTCTTTTATCTTTTTAACACCTCTAAGATCTGTCATGCTCTGCCCACTTTGATTTCTGATATTGATAATTTATGTTTTGTTGCTTTTTTCTCAATCAATCTAGCTAGAGGTTCAGGTCTTTATTGATCTTTTCAAAAAGCTTGAGCTATTCGTTTCACTGTGTTTCTTTAGTGTATGTCTATTTTCTAGTTCATTAACTTTTGCTCTTTATTATTCCCTTCCTTCTACTTACTCTGGTTTTAATTTAGTTTTCTTTTTTCAAACTCCCTGAGGTAAATCAATGGTGTATTGGTGTTAGTCCCTAAGACCACCCAAAGGTTCAGTGATTTTCTATGAGGACTTATAGGGCTCACTATATAATCATGTTCATTGGCAATATTTATAACAACAAAAGATACAAAGCAAAATTGCAAAGGGAAAAGGCACATGATGTGGAGTTTGAAGGAAACAAGGTACAAGCTTCCGAGGATCTGCTCACAGTGGGGCTATGCAGGATGCAGCAAGGAGTTGTGACAGCACATGTGAAAAGATGTCTACCAAGGGAGCTCATTAAAGTCTCAGTGCCCAGGGTTTTTACTAGGGGCTTGTCACATAGGCGCCTTCTGCCTGGCACATAGCAACATTCCAAACTGCCAGAAACAAATAGTGTTCAACATAAACTATATTGTTTACATAAATTGTTTAGGCACAGAAAAATCACTTTTATTAAGGAATGACGGGAACCCTCCTAAAATGTAAGTTCCCAGATGCCAGTCAAGGGTCAATCTTGTAAGCAGGCCTTCCTAAGGATAATGGTCTCGCTTATTCTGTTAACTCTTTTCTGCACAAATATTTTAAAACTATCATTTTATCTGATACAGGCAATTAAAGCTATACATTACCCTCCAATCCACTCTTTCAGCTGCGTGTTATAAATATTGATATATTGTGGGGGTTTTTTTCATTCAGTTCAAAATATTTTCTTATTCTCTTGTGATTTCTGTTGCCCTGCCAAGTTCATGGACCTGTTTGTCTGTAATGTCTTACCTGCTATTAATTTCTTCCTGTGAAATTTTCATTTCACAGATTATATTTTTCATCTTTAAAAGTTCTGTTTTCTTCCCTGTTGTTTCCATTTATTTCTTTTTTATGTTTTCTTTTAAATCCTTTACTATTTTTATAATAAATACTTTAATGTCTTTGGTAATTCTATCATTTCTGTTCTCTAGGTCTGTTTCTATTGAGTTATTTTTCTTCCAGTTATGAGTTATGTTTTCTGCTTTCTTGCATGTCTAGTGGTTTGTGTTTGGATGCTGGACATTGTGATGTTCCATTGCTGATTGTTTAGATTTTTGTTGTCTCCTTTAAAGAGTATTAAAGATATTCTTTTGACAGGTAGTTAGTTTACTTGTGGATCAACTTGCTTCTTTTGGAGACTCATTTCTTAGCTTTTTAAAGTTAATAAGTGAGGCTTCTCTGCTCTGTCAGGTCAAACTTGAAGTCTCCCAGCTCTGTGTGAGCTCTGTTAGTTGTCAAACTTACAGTTCCCGTATAATAATTTTTTCTCTGATAGTTGGTCTTTGCCTGGTCCTATCAAGTCTCACCTTAGACACATACAACTTATAATTTATTCTAAGGTGATGCAGATTTCTGGAGCTTTCTCTGCCTAGCTCCCTCTTCTTTGATGCTCTGTCTACAACTTCTAGCAGCCTTAGACTCCCTGTGCTCTAATCTCTACCTCATTAGCTCAGCAAGACTGTTATGCTCCAGTTGGATTCTTTCTCTTTGTTCAGTCTTCTGGAACATGTCTCCAGTTAGAAAAGCAAGACAATCATTGAGCTAACCTCATCTGTTTTTCTTCTTTCAGGAATCACTGACCTGTGCTTCTGTGCAAAAACAGTTGTTTCTATGTTTGTTCAGTGTTTTGTTGTTTTTTATGGTGATAGGGCTAATCTGATTACCAGTTACTCTTCTATGGCTAGAAATGCAGATTATTGACTCCTAGAACAATATTCAGGGCGGCTATAAGTTCATTTGGAATAGGTGTGGAGGAGGACATCTTAGGAGAAGGGGCTGCAGAAGGGAAAGTTGTGAGTTTGAGGCATGTTCAGGATGGTTATATGGTCAGGATGGTTATGTGGTGTGTGTGCAAGGAGGTTTACAGGTGAGCAGAGGATGGACAGGAATGTAGTCGCAAAGGAATGGTAACCTAGGAGGTTGCACATTATTTGGAGGTCTTAAGGAGGCTATCACTAATTACTATTATTATACCTATAATAACAATAGTGTGTAACTGATATATTTTCATGTGCCAGTTAGGCTTTGCGCAAAGCTCCTTACATCTCATTTACTCCTCCAGCCAGCTTATAAAAGACTGCAATGTTACTAGGAATTGCCAAGTGCCATGTGTTTTTCTGAGCACTTTACTCAATTATTTCATTTAATCCCCACAACAACACTGTGGTAGGGACTATAACTATGCCCATTTTGCAGATCAGGAAACTGAGGCACAGAGAGGGTAAATGATTTGTGGCCACACAGAGAATAACTAGCAATTACAGGTGATTTTCTTTCTTCCAAAACACTCTTTTAACGTTATTGTAATGGTGTTCTTAGAATGAAAAAGAGCTGCTTTTGGGGCCATCCCAGCATCTGTTGCACTCCATACAGACACTATGAATGTTAGTGCATGTGGCTGCTGGGTCTGGCAGTCAAGTGGTACCTACAGTGGTTTAAAAATCACATCTTCAAATTCTTTGACACTTTTCCCATCAAAGGTGAACTATAATTCTCCTCCCCTTGAATATGGGCTGGCTTTAGCGACTTGCTTCTAATGAATAGAATGTGACAGAAATGATGCCTACTGATTTGGGGGGCTAGTTTTAAGAAGACAACTCTGCTTTCTCCTGACTTGTTCTCTTGTGACACATGCCTTGGGCATCCTAATCTGTTTTCTGTCCCTATAGTTTTACCTTTTCTAGAATGTCACATAAATGGAATGATCCAGTGTGTGGCTTTTAAGATTCATTCATTTTGCTTTGTGTATCAGAAGTTTGGTCCTTTTTATTTCTGAGGCATTTTGTTAATCCACACATTTGGTATTCATTTGTCCATCCCAGGGCTGAGCACATGATCAATGCACAACAAGCAGGTATCACGTGGCCAAGTGGGTGAGTGGAGGGTGAAGGTGGGGACTCCTCTGCAAATCTGTTAAAGCTAGGCTTTGACGGGGGTTCAAGGAGGTAAGGTAATGATGTTTCCAACTCATTTATCACTCATTAATTCATAAATATTTACTGTGTACCTACTCTGTGCCAAGTGTTAGACTAGGTTATAGTAAATAGTTCCTGCCTTCACAGAGCTGGCTGTTGAGCTGAGAAAACAAATAACTCACCAGTTAACATCAAGGGGGATCTGTGCTGGGAGCAAGGAAGAGCAGGACAAGGTGGGCAGAGGAGTAGGGAAGGGTGAGGGTGGGAGGTGAGTTGGGTATTTTGGACTGGAGAGGGAATCTTGGCTGGACATGCAGATTTGGGGGGCAATGGCCTGGAGAAGGGATTGGATGAACTTGTCTGGAAATGAATGAAGTGTGGAGGGCCAAGGCCTTAAGACAGAGACCTGAGGAACACCAGGATTTAAAGAGGAGGAAAAGAGGTATACAAGGAAGACCAAAGGAAATGGCAATGAGAACAGAAGTGTAGACCAAGGAGTGCTGCAGAGCCAAGGGAGAGAGAGTTGAAAGGGGAGGCAGGGCACCAGGAGGAATGCTGCTCAAGGGTCAAGGCAGACAAACTGCAGGATCCAAGGATGGCCAGTCCTGTAACCCTAAAGATGACTCTCTTGATGGGGAGGAACAAAAGTCAGAGTACTGGCTGGTGAGGGGGTGTGGAAGGGGAGAAATTTGGACACATTTCTCTGTCTTGCAGTTTGTTGTGAATTGGGGAGTGAATGGAGCTGGTGAGGGACCCAGGATCAAGGTAGTTTCAGGTGAGAGAAGCTTGGGTTCATTTAAGTGCTGATGTGAAGCAGCCAGGCAGGAAGGGACCAATTATCTGGTTATCTATTGCTGAGTAACAAAGTACCCAAAATGAATGCCTTAAGACAACAGCAATCACAGCTATTGGATTGACTGGTCTCAGCTGGTTTGCATGGGGTTGCAGTCACCTTTAGGTTTGACTAGAACGTCAACGTGGCTCACTCACATAGCTGGCAGCTGGGGCTGGCCATCGGCTGGGAGCGTGGCTGGGGCTGCCAACTAGAATGTCTTGGTTCTCCTCCATATGTTCTTTCCACTTTGATTCTCACAGCATAACAGCTGGATTCCAAGAGGGAATATTTCAAGCACTCCAAAGCAAAAGATACAGATATTTTAAGATCCAGTCTTGGAGATTACATGGCGTCACTTCCTCCACATTCTGTAGGTCAAAGCAAGTCACAGGTCAGCCCTGATTGACCGGGTGGGGGAAGAGACTCCATCTTTTGATGGGAGGAGCTGCTAAGAAGTTGGGTAAATTTTAATATGACATAGGAGAAGTTGAACCTGTATGAGAATAATTGATGGATCCATCGAGAAAATTGCAGAGGCCCCAGTGCACATGTAGTAGGACTGGCTTTAGAGGGGAGAAGGCTCGGAGTGGGGTTCTAGGAGGGTAGGGCCATCTTGTATTTGATCAAAAGATCTGAGCAGGTCAACCAATCACAAGGTTCTAGGTTGTATAAACCACTCTGAATTTTTCCTTCCCTTTAAAGGATAGGTAGTAGAGAAAGCCTCTCAAGAACAACACACATAATTAAGTGCTAATATGTGGTGTTTATCAATTCTGTCAGTGGTCCTCCTTGATGGCAATGTTGTGATGCCCATTTTATAGGTGAAGCAATTGAGGTCCAGCAAGTCTTCTGAGTTTGTGCAGATGTGTTGGTTGTCAGTGCATGGAAGGTATTTGCTCTCTCTTATCTGGGGCACATGCCAATGTCATAATAATTTCTTACAGAAGGGAACCCTTAATGGACTTGGAGTGAAATTCTCATCAGGAGGGGGGATCAGGGAGTAGGGGCATCAGCTCAAGCCCTGGCTGCCTGAGGGGGTCTTGCAACGGGATGGAGCCTGGGATTGTGAGGTCCATGTCCCTCAGGACAAGTGGAAGGAAGGAAGGAAGAGATGCTTGGCTGCAGAAACTGTGGACTAGTGACCACCGTCTCTGTTACCCTAATCATGCACTCATGATATTAATAAAAATAATTTACATCATGTGACTGCTTTTTAACTAGCTGCTTTCAAGACTTAAGACCAGGATTATAAAAAGCATGCATTTATAAATTATTAGCCCAGAGCTCCTAAGCACATATACTTTGGGGAACACTTTGGTAGCACTTTAAATTAATTTATTGTCATTCATTCCAGCTGTCTATGATGTAAACCTTCAGCCATAAATTTGTACCATCATCTGACACACCATTAACTAAGGTGCTGCCCAAGCCAGAACACATAATAAAACATTCAAATACAATTTCTGCAGGGATATACGTTCTCCGTTCTCCTTCTCTTCTCCTCTCTTCTCTCTTTCCCCTCCCTTCCCCTCTCCTCCCCCTTCCTGCTCTCTCCCTATTAATGACAAGCAACATGGAGAGAAGACAAGCACTTGGGAGTTGTGTTGACAAAGGAATCAGTGCAGGTAGGACCCACTCTGCCCCATGACCCTCTGCAGAGCTCATGGGGTTTCATCCCATTGTATACATGGGACATCAAAGGTCCAGAGAGGGCATGGGTTTGTCTAAGGTCACACAGCCAGCAGAAACCATGAATTCTATCCTATCCCAGTGCCTCCTTGGTAAGCAGGCTGAGTCTTTGCTCTTGAAAACTTTGGCCTGGGCATGAGTGACCCCTGGAACTCAGAATAAAACTAAGAGCAGGGAATAAGATTTCTTTGCCTAGGAGCAGGGAATACAATTTCTTTGAGGCGAGTTTCTGGTGGGCCAGTTAGAAAAGAATTTGAGGAATATAGGCAAAAACAAGTAAAGAATGGAGGGTTGTTAATCTTGTGATCACTGCCTTTAAACATCAGAAAGACAGAGAATAGCTTGTCTTGGGGACCAGGGTGACAGAGCTGGCACACTGGAAAATAATCCCAAAAGGACAATTTGGATCCCATGGGGAAGAACTTGGTAATGATGAGAGCTGGCTGAGGTTGAGGGAGTTTTTTGTCACTGGAGATATGCAACTGGAGGCTTTGGGAGACATGGAACAGTGTATTAGTTTCCTATTGCTGCTATAACAAATGATCACAAAAATTGTGGCGTAAACAACACATATATATCATTTTACTGTTATGGAGGTCGGAACTCCAAAATGCATCTCACTGGAATAAAATAAAGGTATGAAGAACTACATTCTTTCTGGAGACTCTAGGGAACAATTGTATTCTTTGCCTTTTCTGGCTCCTAGAGGTTCCCTGCTTTCCTTGACTCATGGCTCCTTCCTGGGGGCCCTTGAGAGCCAGCCCTGTCTGCTGCACCACTCATGCCATCATCTCCCTGGTTCTCTTCTGCCCGCCTCTTCCACTATATGTATCCTTGTGGTTACACTGGGCCCACCTGGATGGTCCAGGAACATCTCCCCATCGTAAGGTCAGCTGATTAGCAACCTTAATTCCATCTGCCATCTTAACTCTCCTTTCCATGTAACCTAACATGTTCCTATGGTCCTGGGACTAGAATGTGGACATCTTTGGGGGTCTATTACTCTGTCTACTGCAAATAGGGAGGGAGTAAGGACTCTAATGTCTCCCTCACAGAGAGAGATTCTCTAATCTGGAACCAAAGGACATTTTATTGAGATATGAATTTAAGCAAGATGACGTATGAGGGAGAAAAAAAAAGAGGAGGAAAGAAGTAAAAAACAAAGAGGCAGCACTTGGGGATGGGACAGAAGGAGAGGAAGATAGGGTAGGAGAAGCGGTAGAAGGAAGAAGAGGAAGAGGATGGGAAATGCAATCTTATCCCACATCAGATGGCTTCAGCCCCTCTACTTTCTGTGAGGTCAAGCCAAGCACCAGGAGACTGAAATCCAAATACCAGTCTGCCACAGGCCAGGTATATGACCATAAACCGGTCTGCTGTGCACTCTCACTGACTTCATTTTCTCCATTGGTAAAATGAGGTCTCTCTGCCTTAGCCTTGATAGTCCTCCGAATGACTCATCTGGAGTGGGTCATGGTGAGGGAGGCCAAGGGGAATGCCATGCTGGGACAGGCCACGATGGTAGGGATTTTCCAGAAGGGCTGCTTGATAGGGTAGAGGCCACACTCTCCCCCAGCGGCCAACTGGCTATTGCTGCTCCTTGAAGGGAGGACTGTGCAGCCCTGGAATTTGGAGGTGCCAAACATGTATCCATGGCCAAATGCAAGATCCCTTAAGTTTGCCATGCTCCACCCATGTTAAGGGCAGGCATCCTGTCATCCTTCCCCACCACCAATTTGGCTATCTTAGCCTCATCCCTGAAAGGGACAATCATCCTGGGGATCTGGCCATGGGAGAGTTTTGGGGCACCCTGGAAGGAGCCCTGTAAGAGGCTGTGTATTCTCTGCTGACACTCATGGCATATTTCTCTTGCACACTTAAGGGCAGGGGCCAAGTCTTGCTAAAACCTCATCTCTCCATCTCCCTCATTTCTCTTAAATCCTACAGATAAAGTCCTTCACTCAAAGGGCTTTGGAAAGGTAGAGTTCACAGTCACTCTAAACTACTCAGTGGCACAATGTCTGGCACATACATAAAATATGTGGTCCATAGTGCTCTTCCTATCTGAGCTGTCCCTGGCATGCCATGTTTATTTATTCTCAAATATGCCTTCTCTTCCAACATTTGCCAGGGTCCCTGGCCCAAAATAACTGTAGATCTGAGCTCTGTGGCTTCTCCTTATGTGACTGGACCTTTGGGGTGGATGTTACTGTCTTTCTTTCACCTAGCTGAACTTGAGTAGGCCCTCAAGAACCACACAAACTGTGACGTCCCCAAGGCAGGGTCTGTGTCTTATAGGTCTCTCAGTCTCCAGGAGCCACCCCCAGCCAGGTCTGTGTAGGTTCTAGTTCAGGTGTTAGAATGAGTGGGAGCATGTTGGGAGTGGTGAAAGAGTTAGTGCTCAGATGGGAGTTCATTCACTCAGCAAGCATTGCTCAGCATTGCTTCCATGCAAGGCCTGGTGGGAGGTGAGCTCCTGCCTCTGCCCCTGCCCTCCAGGTACTCACTGTATGCGTTTGATGTTCATAGGCCTCTGTGGTGGGTATGTGGATACTGACAGCAGAGGGAAGGCGAAAATTCAGGATAGGGGCATCTGTGAGTCCTCGAATCCTCAGCACCCACTCTGTGCTCCAGTCTCCTCTTATCTCCAACTAGAACTTGAGAACCAAGAACCAATTCTATCGATCAATTATCTGCTATCTGTGGTGAGAGCAGAGCTGCCTGGCCAGAGAAAGCTCAGGGGAGGGGCAGGGAACCAGGAAACAGACAGGGTATGTAAGAGGAGCCCATCCCCTTGTCTGGAGTATACACCATCGTGGGCACACACTGTGATTGGCGTGCACCCCCACACCAACTTGTACATCTTTGGGCATGCCCATCATCTCTGTCTCAAATACACAGTCCCACACTCTCACAAGGCCCTCCAAATGTACCAGTTGTGCTCATCAGCCCACCATCATGCCTGCATCTTTCCTGCAGCCTGTCCTCAACACACATGGCTTCCTACAACCATGCAATCACACACATCCTTTCCCAACATCTGCCCAGACAGCCTGCTCCTACACGTCCTGCCCACTTCCACACACCTGTCCTACACCCTGACAATTACACATAGCCTCACATATCTCCAGCACACGTGCGAATACACAAATCCTCCACACACATGCCTTGCCAGCATCCATGCTGAGGGCTTCTCCATGTTCCCCAAGGCAGAGAGTGGTGCCAACATGGACTGGCCTTATGGGGTTTCTGAGGACAGATGGATCATTATCTGGAGCCAGTTGGTTTGGTCTGAATTTTTGGCCATGGAATCAGAAGACCTGGATTTGAGTCAGAAGCCTAAATTTTCTAACTTTGGGACCCTGGGTGAGTCCTTTTCCAGTCCAGACTTTAGTTTCCTCATCCATGAGATGGCAATAATGCCAGCCCCAGTGGGTGTTTCCATGATCTAATCAGATGCTATCATGGAAGTGAAAATGTTTTGTGAACACAAAGTGAGTCACTTTGTATTATTATTGTGTTTGCCTAATAACCATCATGGTTATTGATGAGCCAGGGTCCTTTGGAGTAAATACTGGAAAGTCCTGTTGATGTGCTTATGACCAGGAAACCCAAACTGATCCTGGTCATCTTGAGGGGTTGATATCCCTGGTCCTGACCCTCCCACCCCAAATCACTCAAACCCTGCAGGACCCAACTCCTTGCCCGAGTGGCCCTGCCACCGCCCCGTCGGGGCCACAGACCACAGCGCTCCTCTCCGAACACGGCTTCTCCTCTGCCTCCTCCCGCCACCTCTGCCCCTGCCCTTGGCTCCCTCCCCCCAAGACTTGGGGGGCAAGTCTCCACCCATCACGTTTTCCCCCACCAGATTTTCTTGCCAGACACAAGTGTCGGCAGCATGAGGGGGCCGTCATCACACTCAGGGCTCCAGGAGAGCTCTGAGGAGCTGGGGTCCATTATGCTCAGTGGGGTGAGGGCAGCACAGGTGGGAGACAGTGGGATGGGTGACGAGGTGGAGCAGCAGGTAGAGGCGGTGCCTCTGGGTGTTGTGGCGTGTGGCTGCGGGGATCTCTGTATGGGGCGCGGGACTGCTGCGGGTGTCAGGAAGTGTGAGTGTGTGTGGGGTGTAGGTCTGTGTGAACAGGGATGTAGCCTGCATGAGTGTGTGGGGTCAGGGCACATAGCTGTGCTTCCTGGAAGAGTGAGGCTGTTCAAGTGTGTTGTGTGTATGTGTGTGTTCATGTGTGGATGCGTGTGACCTTGTGAGGATGTGGTTGTGTGTGTGTGGTTGTGGTAGGTGCTGGGGAATGTGAGTGCGGTGTGCGTGTGTGTGGTGTGTGGGACGTCCATCAGTTTAGGCGTCTGTGTGTGGTGTCTGTCAGTCTGGCTGTGGGTGTATCTGGGAGCGCGTGCTTGCTTTGTGCGGGCAGGTCCATCTGTCTGAGGGTGAGTGGGTGTCTGGGAGGGTGGCCGGGTGTGTGCGCGGGTCTTTGTTGGGGCACGGGAGCGTGCGCGCAGCGCTGTGGTGAGTGCGCGCGGGGGCGGCGGGGTTGGGGGGAGCGCGCGGGCAGGCAGGCGGCCAGGGCGCCTCCCCCTGCTTCCTCGCGCACAGTGGCGGGGCTGACAGCCGGGCGGAGAAGAAAACTAGACGTCAGGGAAATCAGTCAGAGACAAATCGATTCCCTTTAGAGGTGAGGAAAAGCAGATGCTGCGGCTGCTGGTGGCCTGTTAGGCTGGGAGCCACATCCCTCCCCAGCCAGAGCGCCCTCCCCCACTCCTCGGAGCTGCCAGCGTCTCCCCCGCCGCCTTTGTTGGGGCCCTGCGGGCCTGCTGCTGGGGCTGCCTCACCACCGCGTCCCCTGCAGGCCAGGGCGCTCCATGGAGCCCACGCTCCATGTGTGCATGTGTGTGTGTGTGTGTGTGTGTGTGTGCGCGCACGTGTGACTGGGGGTACAGACTTGGTTGTGGGCCCATCAGAGACAGTGGGTCACTGACTTGGCCAAAGAAACCCAGGGACCTGGAGGCAGGACTGCTGGACCAGGACTCAGGCCCCCTGGCTGCTGACCAAGGGCTGATCTCTGCCACCATCCGCCACCCTCCTCCCCTCACCACCTCTATCCCAACGGCTCTCTGAGCAGAGCTTCCCCTTCCTACCTCTACAGTCCATTCAGGGAAAAGTGCACGGGGCGCTGGCCCACATGAGGCCCAGGCTCAGTTGCATTAGTCCTGCTGCAGCAGGGAGAGGGTCTGTCCCCAGGTCCTGCTGTCTGCCAAGTTGGCCCAGATCAGGAAGGCCCAGATCTGCTTCAGATTCAAGTGCGGGCCAAAGACCAGCCTCTGAGCCTCATCTCCCTAGTGGGGTGTCGGGGGGTCCATGGGCATGCAAGTCCTGAATCAGCTGCCAGCAGAGCTGACACCGTGCGGAGGTTGGGGGGATGCTGATCTCCTGCCTGGGTTTTGCTAATGCCTCGACTGTGGGGTTGTCCCGCATTCCAGACTTTCCTTTCTGCCACCCCCTTTCCACTGGGTCGCAACACCCAGAACAGATCAGGAAACAAAGGTGAAGCCTGTCATCGCACAGAGACAGCGACTCTTGTTCTCAGAGTATTTCCTGGCTCCCTTAGCCAGCATCCACAGACACACACTCAGCAGAGCTGCTCAGCATTGTTCTGGGCTGGGCCCTGGCTGTGGCCATGAGCAAGACAACCTGGCCCTCGCTTTAGGAGCCTCGCATCTTGCTGAGGGACACACTGTGGCTCTGGCTGGGGCTGAGAGGTATATGGTGGGAAGGGCCCCTCACTCCACCCTGACCCTGACCTCCTGGGCCCCAAACTGTATGGCTCCATCTTCCTTCCTTTTGGGACAGCTGGACTTTGTCAGGCACAGATGCTGTGCTATTTGAGCATGAAGTAGTTGAGGCTGGAGCTGCTCCGTTGAGCAGGAAGTGGGAGATTCGACTGTTCCAAGGGCTTGGTTTCTGGGTTGCCACACCAACAAAGACTCCCCTCCCTGACCCTCCCCTCTGCCCCTAAAGATCCTTGAGACCTTGCTCTCTGCTCCCACTCTCAGGCATGTCCTGCCCCATGTCCGCTTGCCTGAGCCCTCCATGGCCATTCCTGGACCTGCTCTGAAATCTGGAACCTGCTCTGAGAGGCCTGTGTTCCAGCCCTGACTCTCCCAGTCTTGGCTGTGTGTCCTGAGACAGGCACTAAACCTCTCTGGACTTCGTTTCTTCCTCTGATGAAGATCTGGGCAGTGCTTACCTTGGAGAGACCCAGAACAGCTGTCAGTTGTGAGAGCTGCTCAAAGTAACAGTTGTGATTTTGTTACTGGTGGTCAGGGGGATGGCCTGTGGAACCCTTTCCAAACCCCACCCTGGCCTAGATGCCCAATGGCCAGCCAGAATAAGAGGGGCCGAGGATTGATTTATAAATACTGATTGAACCAATTTGGGGCCAAGGCCAAGCCCTGTTGTGGGCAGTCAGCACCTGGCACCGTGCATGGCCCATGAAATGTACCCAAAAAATAACTGCTGAGAGAAGAAATGGGTGGTATCATGAGTGTGGATGTTTTTGGCATGTCCCTGGCCCCCAAGAAGCTTATAGTCTGACAGGGACTCATTGGATGGGACAGGTAATCAAGTTCTGACTCCAGCTCTGCTTCTGACTGCTCCTGGCCTTCCTGTTTGTCTCTCAGTAACATTGGGAGCCCTGTGACCTTGGAGACCATTTCCTTCTGGGATATTAATACCACCACTAATAATAACAGTAGCCATTGAGGCAGGAGCAAGTGTACTAATATTAGCTGCACCTGTTGAGGGATGGCACGTGCCAGGCCCTCTACGTATGTTTTGCTGTCAGTCCCCATGAGCCCTCCCCTGCTTCGTGAGCTGGACTCATCATCTCCATGTCGACACACAGGGAACAATGCTCTGTACATGCCCAGGGACCCAGGACTAGGACAGAACTCAAGGTATTTTGGTTGGGCTCTGAGGATGGTGAGGAACAGAGGTACTCAGCTGATCACAAGTGAGGAAGGGCTTGAGCAAGGAGAGAAATGTCAAGGGAGGGTTGGTGAGCCAACCCCAGGGCTGCAGGCAGGGCTGGGATGAGGTGGGCAACAGCAGGAGCTGGGGAGCCCTGGTGAGGCCGCGAAGTGTCTTTGGGGCTGTGGCGCTGGCATCATTCCCAGTGGGCCTCCTGCTTGCCGCCTCCCTGCTTCCTTCTGCTCCATGCCAGTGCAGGTGCTCCCTTCTTCCTCTGTGTGGATGTGTTGGACCCCAGCCCCTGCTCCCCATAGACATGCCAGCTCTCCCTTCAGCTGCTCCCCAGATATCCTTGCATTCCCTCTCCCCTTGCCCAGTTCACTTCTGACACCTCAATTCACGGTCCACAGCCCAAGTCATCTTTCCGCCCTCCTCCAGAGCCCCACCCCTGTCTGCCTTTGGCTTGGGGTCCTGTTGCTCGGGCACCATCCCTCATCCATTCAGTGGGGTAGATGGGTACTTTCAGACAACAGTTCTCAAACTTGGCCTCAGGACCCTTTTATACTCTTAAAAATTATTAAGGACCTGGAAGAGCTTTTGTTTTTGTGGTTCTATATATTGATATTTGCTATATTAGAAACTAAAACAGGAAAATCATAAAATACTTATTTTTGAAGAATAAGAATAAACCATTACATACTGATGTATTATATTTTTTATGAAAAATTACTACTTTCTAAAATGAAAAAAATGAAGAATGGCATCACTATGTGTTTGCATATCTCTTCAATGATTCACCCAAGAGAAGATGTCTGGGTTCTGTCTGCTTCTGGATCTAATCTGTTGAAGCTTCTGGAAAACCCCTCTGTATGCTTACAAAAGAAAGAGTATATAAGACAAATATGCCTTCTGACCTCACAAAGCCTCTGGAAGAGCCAGGGTCTTAGATTGTCCCTGATGTGGCCCATGTAGGGATTCCCGGTTATGTTGTGCCTCTCAACCTGACAAGTGTCACAGCTGCCCCATAATCCGCTGAAGGCAGGACTCTGGACCCAAGAGTGTGAGCATGAGGTGAATGGAGCCATGACAGATGGGTGTGTTTGGAGAGGCAGAAGGGAGACGGGGTTTTCCAGGCCATGGGGAATGATTGGGCACATCTTCAAAGTGGGTAGGTGAGGCATACGGCCAAGGCTGGCGGAGGCCTTTAGGGCCCCGAGCAGTGAGAAGGTCACAGTGCTTACTCCCATCCTGCGTAGTAGCTCAAAATGAAGTTTATTTTCCATAGTGATGCTAAGCTACTCTGTGTATTGAAGTTGCAATATCCTTTTCCTAGTTTCTGGATTGCAGAGCTGTGGATGGTGCGCAGACACAGAATTGTCTGATTTTTTTGGTGTTAGTTGTATTGGTGCCTGTGGTGAGGGCTTGCTCTGCCTCTTAGGTCATGTATGGGCACTCAGGGCAGGTGATGAGCCAGGTGGGTGTGGATGGGGGACTGAGAAGGGTGCCCACTGCCAAGGGAGGGCCTGAGCAACCGGGCCTGAACTTGCCCTCCTGGGGCGTGGCTGTAGGAGCCCTGTCCCACGCTGGAAGCCCCAAATCTGGGGTGGGGTAGGAACAGTCTCTCCCATGGTCCTGGTCTCTTATTCCTTGTACAGTGTGGGGGGTGCTCAGGAAGGAACAGAGCTAGAGGACATGGGCTTGGTCAAGGGCAGAGGTCTCAGGGCTGTGTTATGATCTATGGACCCACTGAATCCCAGCTCTGCCACCTACTCCGTGCATCAGTTTCCTCATGTGTGAGGCAGGTATGAGGGTGTCCAGCTCATAAACTTGTCTGTAGCAAAGGCACAATGAAAGAAAAGGATTAAAGCATCTGGTACAAAGAACTGGGCCAGCTCCATGAGGTATGAGCTTCATTTTGCTTTTGTTCGGTGCTATAGATCAGATCCAGGTTCACAGCAATTGCTCAATAAATATATGTTGCATGAAAGAAGTAATAAATGAACACATTGGCAGCTCTGGTAATGCCAGTTCCTCCCCTAGACAATTCCTGGTCCAGCCATCTCAGGAGGGGAAACTAATACTCAGAGAGGGTAGGGGATGTGTTTAAGGCCATGTAGCAAATGAGTGCCTGAGCTGAATGTTGAACTCTAGTTTTGCTACCATCCTGCATGACTCACAACAAAGAAGGGTTTCTGGGGGAGGGGGCTGCACCTTTCTCTGTTGCATGTGCACATGTGCATATGTGTGCATGCATGCATGCATGCATGTGTCTGGAAGCCCAGAGACTAGATTCCCTTCTCTCCGGGACTACTGCCTCCTGCTGGAAGGCTTGTCATGGTGCCTGTCCTGCCTGGCCCCTGCACATTTCACCTATTTAGTGGGATTGCTGTGCAGCCCAAACCCCCTACAGGAGGGTGTTATCTTATGGACTTAATGAAGCCGTCATGGCTTGTGAGAGCCCAGGCTGGCCGCTCCAAGTATGGGAGGAAGATGGGGGGGTAGGAGATTTAGTGGTGGGAGGTGGAGGTGGTATCATATCACCCTTTGTATCCCAGGGCTGGGAGGGGCACCTTCCTTCTCCCTCCTGCTGAAGTCCCCCAGGCCTGGTGACCCTGTCTTGGCCATGGTTCTATTTCCTAATGGGTATTGTAAATCAGCTGTTCTGCTTTAACTACTCAAAGTGTGGCCTGTGGAGCAGCAGCTACAGCCACTGGGAGTTGATTAGAAATGCAGAATCCAGGCCCCCAGTCCAGGCCCTACTCCAGACTTTCAGTGTCAGCTTCTCTGGAGGTGGCCCACAGGAATCTGAATTTTACAAACCCTCTTCTGATGCTTATGAAAGCTTAAAAATCAATACTTTATACAATTCCTCAGCAGAAATATGACATTCAGCAATGCTGGAATTAGAAGGGGGTGGGTGTTTCCTGGCTAGACTTAGAATCCTATTTATTTATTTTTTAATTGAGGTATTAATGACATGTAACATTATATTAGTTTTAGGTATACAACAGAGTGATTTGATACTTGTATACATTGCAAAATGATCACCACAATAAGTCTAGTTAACATCCATTGCCACATATTTGCACAAGTATTTTTTCTTATGATGAAGACTTTTAAGTTCTGTTCTCTTAGCAACTTTCAAATATGCAACACAGTATTATTGAATTGTACATCGTGTTGTACATTAGATTCCCATGACTTACTTTATAACTGGAAGTTTGTACTTTTTGACCCCTTCACCCATTTGCCTTCTTCCCACTACCCCAGCACCCACCAATCTGTTCTCAGTGTCTATTACCTTGGCTTTTGTTTGCCTGTTTGTTTTGTTTTTAGAGTCCACATATATGTGAGAACATACAGTATGATGACCTTGTCTTCCTGTGACTGATTTATTTCACTTAGCAGAATGCCCTCAAGGTCCACCCATGTTGCCACAGAGGATAGGATTTCATTCTTTTTCATGGTTGAATAATATTCCCTTGTGTATATGTACCACATCATCTTTATCCATTCATCCACTGATGGAACATTTAGGTTGTTTAGATATCTTGGCTATTGTAAATAATGCTGCAGTGACCATTGGGTGAGAATATCTTTTTGAATTAGTGTTTTTGTTTAGAAACCTGTTTCAACTGTATGTTCAGTTGTCTGTCCATCCATCTACCCATCCATCGGCCCATTCTGCATTCAGCAGACACTCAGTTGCACCTAGAAGTGAAATGGGAAAGTGTGCCATCCCCACCCCCAGCTGTGACACTCTGCAGTGCCGTGGAGGAGATGGCCTTCTGCCTCCTTGATTCACCAGGCACACTAGTGAGTGGTTCTGCACAATAGTCACTTGCTTTAATCTGAGTGTGTCTCTGGTCTTTAGGCCTGAAGGAGCCACCCTAACCAAAGTGTCCAAGAGGGTGGGGGAGAAAAGAGTATTTATTTGGTATCTATTATATGCTAGGCATTTTCACATGTGCTGTGGCACTTCACCCTTTCAGCCTCCCCGCCTACTGGGTGAACTATTCTCACTTTTCAGATGAGGAAACTGAGGCTCCAGAGGCAGAGGGACCTGACCAAGGCTGTAGAACCAGAAAATGGCAGAGTCAGAATTTGAACCCAGATCCCCCTGTCCCTGGAGGCCATGCGCTTTCTTCTGTTCCATGTTACCTTGGTCTTGGTGGACCCGGGCTTGATAGCTGGAAGTTGAAGGGCAGGCTGATTTGGGACTCGCTTCTGACCTCCTGTACTGTCTGGAGGTTAGCAGGCTGTCTGTGAGGTCTGTCACAGGAGCTGTGTAAGCAGAGACTGGGAAACCCTGTGTGGTCCATGTGTTGGTGGTCCGTGTGTGTGTGTGTGTGTGTGTGTGTGCATGCACGTGCATGTATGTATGTATGTAGGGTTGAGACCAGGTGACTTTGAAGGCCTCCTTCCTCCTACAGGGGTGGGCATGCTCAGGCCTGCTCCAGGGTCAGTGCCCCCATGCGTGGAGGCTCGGCAGCCAGCTGCTCATTATCTGTGGCTCCTCCGAGGGGACCCTGCCAGCTCCCAAACAGGAAATGTGTCCAGAAAGCTGTAATTAGAGCTGGGAGCCACAGGCCTGAGAGGTGCCTGCTGCAGCTTCAAGTGCCGACATGCTGCCCTGGTTAAGTCCCTGGGAGAGAACCCAGTGAGTCAGGTCCTCAGATCCTCTCTCTGCATGTGGCACCCCCCACTCCACCCCATTCTTCCTGGAAGGAAACCAGCATTCACTGGGAGCCTACTGGGTGTCTAGGTTTCACCTGCGTTTTCTCTTCCATTCCTCTCCAGAACCCTGAGAGGAAGGAAGCATCCACCATTATGCAGGTGAGGAGTCTGAGGCCCTGACATGTCAGAGACAGCATTTGAAGCCCTGCCTTTGTGAGTGCCTGGTCTGTTCTGCTCACCACTGTTTCTCCAATGCCCTATACAGTGCTGGCACTAATTGAGTGCTTAGTAAATATAGGGGGCACAAATGAATTTTGGGTAAATAAATAAATAGTAACAATGCTACTAGCAGCAATAGCAGTGATGCTCCTTGCTTAAACGCTCCCAGCCTCCTCTGTCTGTGCCTTAAGCTGGGCCAGGAGATGATGACTTCCATAGCACATTATTTTGGTCCACGTAGGACTGCTTTTACTGAATTGCCTAAAATATGTCACTCTCCGCAAAATCATCTCCATAAGATTTGTCTTTATGTCTACTCTGGGAATTTTATAATGAAGAATGTTAGGAAAAGTTCTTGCTTTACAACCAGAGCCAGTTGTGCCTTTCCTAAATATAGGACTTTATGTATTTATTTTTTATTTCATGGACATCATATAACTGACCAGGTTTCCCCTTTTGCACTTGTCACTAGGAAGCTCAGATCCAAAATTCTGATCCTTGGAGATAACATTTCAGACTTTATAGTCTCCATTTTTGAGCTAGCCAGATTTCTGGCTTATTGTCCTTTCCTCTGTCTTGCTTCCTATTTTCATATCAATTTCTAATCTATGTTTTACTGTAATACTTCCTTGTAAATCCATTATAGATTTATGCATGCTTTAAATAATTTTCCTTGTAACAAGGCAAGACACATCTAAGTTCATGCATGTGGCACTTCCTGCATGATAGTCCCAGGCTGACCCAGGATTCAAGTACAGGCTGAAGAGTGCTGGTGCTGGCTCTGCTCTGGGCCACACACGCCTGTCTCTCTACAGGCTCCGGCCACACAGAACCCGGCCGATGGTCCCTGTTCTGTGGTCCGAGGACTGTCAGGCCTTGTAGTGGGTGGCCATTCCCCCACAAGAGTGGGTCTGTTCACAGCCTTCCTCCTGAGCTGTTGCTTTGCTGCCCTGCTTCTGGCTTCCTGACAAGGCTCATCTCTGTGGTTCCTGGTCCCCTGCCTCCTCTCCCTTCTGTGTTGATGCTTAATACTATTCCTGAGACATTGGCTTGACTCCTTTCTCAGCTAAGACTTGACCTTGTCTCCTGGATGTAGTCTGATTCCAGTTGCCATGGGCAACCCCACTTGGTCATCCAGGCTAGCCTTTTGCTGGCCCAGGGAAGGGCGACTGAACCTTGAGGACAGGCCCTGGACAGCTTGCGTCAGGTCTGGGGGTTGGGTAGCTAATATAAAGCAAATGTAATGTTAAGTCTCAGCATTTTATCTCTGGAGTAGACATTTACCGCTAGAGGTAGAATGGAGGGTAATATAGGTTCTTTTTGACAAATGGGGAAACTGAGATTCAACAGATGTGATTTACCCAGGTTACACAGGAAGTCAGAGGACCCAGCCTGGGGCGAGTTCATTCAACTACATCTCCTTCCATTCCAGGGGCAGGAACCTGTCTCTCTGATGGAGAATAGGGTAAAGGGGTCACTGGCAAGGAGGCCCCTCTGAGCACCTCCATCCTCTGAGAACCCCATGCCCAGCTGGGGTCATCAATTGTCAAGAGGGTGTGTGGGCTGCCGAGTTCCTTGCCTTCCTTCTGCAAAGCTACATGATGTTAAGAGATTCAGTCCACACACTCTGCTTACCTGCCTTCTCTATGCAGAAATGGGGAAGGAGATGCAGGAGGAGGTGAATGAGGATGAGGAGGCTTCTGCCTCGAGGCCACTCCCTTTTGGTCTCTGCCAGAATTCAGGGCCTGGCCCTCTGAGCCAGTGAGGCTGCCCCATGTTTTCCCTAGAGCCATGCCTTCTGTCTTTCCTTCGAGGCTGTGGTGTTCAGAGCTGATCACTTTGGAAATAGCGGGATCGGGGCAGTTGCAAGCCCCTCTCCTGGGCATCATGACAGCTGGTGTGGGCCCGTTCTCTGAGTGACTTCAGAGCATCCCTTGACTCTGGGAGCCTGAGTTTTGTCTTCTGTTAAATGGGATCCTGACTCCTAGCTTACTTCCGTTTCAGCGGTGGTGTGCTAACCAGAACCTATTTGTCCTAAATGTTTCCCCATGTTGCATCTGAAATGCTGTGCAAAAACAATTCCCCTGGGGACTCTGTACCTCCTTGCCACTGACTCTCATTGCTGAAGGAAACAAAACCCTCCAAACACAAAAGGCATCAGTGCATCAGAATGCACAGAGTGGATGGCGCTGTTTGAATTGGAAATCACCGAGGTGCTTTGGTTTCTGGTTGGTGTCAGAGCTTTATTCGTGCAACGAGAATTTGTTAAGGTTTTGTTCCATTTCACAAATATTTATCAAGTGAGTGCTCTGTGCTCAGCCCTGTGCTCAGTGTCGGAGCTGGAGAGATAATAAACCATAACTGGGTGCACAGAGCACTGGCTTCAGAGTCAGCCCAACCTGGCTCTGAGCCCTATTTCTGGTCCCCACTGTGTCCAGAACGTTGGGCAAGCCACCTCCCTCTCTGAGCTTGTCCTATGTGTTAAGTGGGAATAATGCTAGCACATGCCTCATAGCATTGTTGTGAAGGTCAAATGAGGAAATGCAACATTTTTATTAACAGTGACTGAAACACTAAGCATGGTTATTGCTGTATCAGGATTGCTAGGAAGACATGAGCCCTGTTTCTGTGGCAGTCGTGGTTCAGGAAGTTATTAGTTATGATGCCAGGAGCTTCGAGCTGGTGCTGTGGTGCACAGGGAACCGAGGAGGCTCTGCGGCTTTGGTGATGATGCAGGTCTTAGGCCGGCCCAGGACTGCTGATGGGGTTTAAGTAGACCCTTCTAGTTTTCCGGGGAGACAAATCTTGTATACGCTAGCTCTCTTACTCAGATGCTGCCCTCAAAGGCTCCTGCTGACATTTTCAGGGAGGGGAGAGTGGTAGTGGTGGTGGGTGTCTGCGTTGGTCTGCGTGGCTATGACAAATACTGCAGTCTGGGTGGCTTAAACAACACATATTTATTTCTCTGAACATGTTATATTCAGAATATAAACAGTTTGGAGGCTGTAAGTCCCAGATCAGGGATGCTGGCTGATTCAGTGGCTGGTGAGAGCTCACTTTTGGTTTGTCGAAGGTGGCCTTCCTGGTGTGTGCTCACATGGCTGAGAGCAGTATCATCTCCCTGCTGTCTTTTCTTTGAAGGGCACTAATCCCATCATGAGGGCTCTACCCTCATGACCCAATTCCCTTTCAAAGGCCCTATCTCCAAATACCATCACATTGGGGATTAGAGCTTCAACATGCACGTTTTGAGGGGACACAAACATGCAGTCCACAGCAGTGGGTTGATTCTTTGAAAGTGTCACGAGAGTGAACGCACTGGATGTGTGGTAGGAAGGGAATTCCAGGCAAGGGGAGGGCAGGGGTACACATGAGCCCTCTGTGTGCAGGGCAGAGTGAGAAGGCCAGCCCCTCCAAGCCCCCCTCCCCTTCTTTCCCCAACCAGGCCAGCATGTGCAGAATTTCCACTGGCTGAGAGTTTGTGTTGGAGTGCCTTGGTGATGGGGGGCAGTGCCTGCTGTGGGGTGACTAGGTAAGAGGTTCTCTGGAAGTGCAGGTGAGCTGGGTTGGGGTGGGGCATGGGGAAGATGGGTAGAGATGCCAAAAGCTATTTAGGCAACTGGGGCAATAGTGCAGGTTAGTGGAACTAGCCTTCCATGTAAGAATGGGCTTTCAGATTCTGCCAGGCTGAATGCAGCACCCATCAGGTCCTGGATCCTAAGGCCCTCACCCTCTATGTTCCATTTATGCTGCTGGAGTTTCTCCATTTTCCCTTCATATTCATTCTCCACCCTTCTCCACCCTGCTCTGTGTTCTGGGAGTGTGGCCTCTGTGGACTGAAGCAAAGAATTTGCGTAAATAACTACCCAGACATTGTGGCCTAAAACACCCACCAGTTTATTCTGTTCATTGATTCTGTGGGTTAGGGATTCAGAAAGTAAGCAGCAGGGACAGCTTACCTCTGCTCCATAGTGTTGGGGACCTCAAGTTAGAAGCCTTGAAGGCTGGTGATAAGGAATCTTCCAAAGACTCACTCACTTGCGTGACAATTGATGCTGACTATGGGCTGGGACCCCAGGCGGAGCAGCCACTGAAACACCTACATGTGGCCTCTCCATGTGGCTGCTTGGGCTTCCTCACGGCATGGCAGCAGGCTTCAAAGAGGAAGCATCCCAAAGAGCCAGATGGAAGCTGTCCTGCTTTTTATGTCCCATCAGCTGTAACCAACATGGTGCTCACATTCAAGGAGTGCTGAGGCCAAGGAGTGTAAGAAGAGTGCCTGGGATGCGAGATATCCATGCAGCTGTTTGGAAAGTGTGATCTGCCACAGGATGACTCAGCAGGAGATGTGATTCATTCATTCACTTATTCACTCACTGGTTCAATCTGCAAACATTTGATGGCTTCCTCCCTGCTGGACCATGGCTTAGTAATGTCTGTGTTTCTCTACCAAATGCCACAGGTCCTGTCATCTCTCCATGGCAGCTCTCACCCACAGGAGTTTCTGGAATCATCCCTTCTCCTTACGATTTTAGCCCCAGGGGTGATAGCAGCGCCCACTCTTGGTGATCCTGGGGTGTTTCAATAGCCTTTTCTGGCTTCCTTTGACCCTGCCCATGCTTTTTAACAGTCTCTTCATCAAACTCTTTTTAGTCACCCTTTTCAGTGACCATTTCCTGCCAGAACCATCACTGATATGTCATACATCATAGGAGGAACCTGGGGCTCAGAGTGCCTTCCACAGTTAGTACCTGGAGAGGCAGGATTTGAAGCCAGAATTCCTGGCTCCATGTCCTGTGCCATTTCCAAGGTACACTAGTAATATGTGGTCAGGAGGAGCTCATTCATATAGCAGGGCCAGCCAAGCCCTGGTGCCCGGTTCCCAGGAGCCCTTGAGCACACATGCTGGGCTCAGCTCCTGACCTGGTGTGACCTTGTTTGTGGCATTCCCAGGACAGGGGACTCCTGGGACTCACCAGGGCCCTGGCCCTCCCTAGGTCAACTAGCTCAGCAACGGATGGCACAGAAGGGTGAGTGCTGTGTCCTCCCACCTGTCACAGGTACTGGTTTAGGGACAATATTAAATCACAGCTGGACACTGAGACCAGAGAGGTGAGGCAACTTGCCCTTAGTCACACAGCATGTGACATGAGAATCCCAGCCCAGCATCAGTTCTGCACACCCCCCAGTCTAGGCTGCTAGAAATTTTAAACAGCTTTTGTTTCTCCCTTGGTGAGTAGTATTGATAGGGCTGGAGGTGATGATGATGATGGTAGTGATGGTGACCACAGCAGTTCACTGAGCAGTTACCATGAGCCAGCACTTGACCTGCATCATCCTATTAGTTATCCTCCTTAAGAATGCACACACTTCCCTCTCAGGGCCATGCAAGTGCAGGGTGGCTTCTGGGGTGAGCGGCTCTCTAACGGCGGCACCTCTTATCCCTGCCCCCACCATCTCTGTGATGTACGTGGTGTCTCAGATGATGGCACCCAGTGCAGGGTGAAGTGAGTTGTTCCAGGTCACACAGTTAGTGACAGGCAGAGTTGGTGTTTGAACTAGGCTCTGTCTGACTCTCAGCCCATGTGCTCATCATGTCCTGCCCAGCCATGGATAAACAGAGACTCAGAGGGATCACAGCAATGCAGGGGCAGAGGCCTCCGTCTCCTTGCTCAGCGCTGCCTCTGTGTGAGTGAGTGTGCAGGTTTTCTCCTGGCTGCCATACTGGTGTCACCTCGGGGTGCACAGCACTCCCAGGAAGCAGCGGCCATTCTACTAAGCTATCCATTCCTGAGGGCTGGGCTTTTCTATTGTAGTTCATCCCAATGCCCCAGCACGGAGCCTGGGTACAGCCCAGGGTACTGACATCGAGGAGATGTTTGTTGATTGTATAAATGAAAGAGTGAATGAATGATTGAGTGAATGAATGACTTCTGAGGTTGGAGAGTGAACCAGTAAGGAGGACAGCCACTGAAGGCCCCAGGTGCTCCAGAGCCTTTCACCTGGATGGCTTCCTGTTTGTTTATGCCAGGGAAAAAAATAAAAATAAAAATCTGACAATGAAGCAAGGCTGTGATAATTCTATTCCCAGATCAAATCACAGCATGGGGAATGCGTTATCATCAACGTGATTACCTTGGGGGAACGGAGACAGGGAGTTTTATTAAATGAGACAATCTAGCTAAAAGGAAGCCTTACGTTAGACTTTGGGCCTTAAATAATATTAGTGTCAAGAGCTGACAAACATTTTGCATATGGCATCTGGGAACAACTGCCTAAGAGTACATGGCTGTAGTGGGGGCTGCTGGGTTAGAGTGACCGGGACAGCAGCAGGCAGAGCGGCTTCCTGGTACAGAGACCATTAGGCCCAGCTTTTCTTTCAGGCCAGGGGGCACCATCCTGCAGCCCTCAGGGGAAGTGTTCTGCATTTCCTGCAGAAAAGATGTGCATGAAAAAAAAGATGTGTGGGAAAAGAGCATCTCATGGAGACCTGATTCCATCCAGATGATAGATCTGGGGAGTCTCAGGAGTCATCCAGTCCTGTTATAGATGGGGAAACTGAGGCTCCAAATGGGAACCTCAGATGGTCAGTAAACTGGCTTAGTGTGGAAGGCAGTTCTGGCCTCTTTCTGGGCCCCAGGCTTCCAGACCCCCAGGCCAGTGCACGTGGAGCTCAGTACCTACCTCTCCTTTTTCTCACAACTGGGGGAAAATTCATAGAATTCTGTAACAATAGTTCTTACTTTCCAAAGACCTAAGCGTGCTGGGTGCTATGCCCAATTTGAGGCTATGGACTATGCCATGAAACCAGTGAGGTGGCATTCCCAATTACAGAGGAATAAACTGAGTCTCAAAGCAGTTAATCGATTGGTCCTAATGACACAGCGAGCAAGAGGTGGAGCCAGTGCTTGAAACCAAGTGATCTGGTGGCTTGGATATAAGCAGCAGTCCCCAGGCCACGAAGCAGGGCACTACCCACAGCAAAGCCAGTGGCAAGTGGCAGTCTTGGACTCCATTTTTTCTCTGTTGACCTTGAAGAAGTCAATTACCCTCTCTGAGTTTGTGACATCATTTGTAAAGTGGTCAATTTGCAGGATTATACCTCCCACAATCAGAGTGAGACCCCGAATTCTGGAATTTGGGTATGGATGTATTTAGAGCCATCCCATCCAGCCCCTATTTCATGCCTGGGGGATTAAACAACTTGCCTGGGTCACAGAGCTGGAAGGGGCTGGGGCAGGGCTTTTCTCCTTGACAGCAGGATGTCAGGGGCTGTCCAGTGCCATCTGAGTTTCAGTCTCCTTCCCAGCAGGCCTTGTGCTCCCGCCCCCCAGCCACTGGTTCTGCCCCACTCCTCCAGGTGTTTCTCCTGTGACCACTGCACCCCCTTCACTGCCCCTGCCGTAGCTCACCCCAACTCAGTGAGGGAGCAGGGCTGGGCAGCAGGGTCTGGACTGAGGTTCAGGAACTGTGGGCTCCAGCCTAACTCTGATGATGTCAGAGGGTCTGGGTTCTTAAGCCCCTTCCTCTTTCTGGCTCTCAAAGTTTATGGTTTTATCTATTAAAAACTAGAAGAGTTTCTCTCTCTCCAAAGTGTATTCCATGGCTCCAGGGGATGCTTTTAGGCATTACAGAAAACAAGAATTCCTCATCAAAAAAGTTCAGGAAATGCCAGGTTAAATAAAGTCAAACAGTTTTCTGTTCCTAATGCTTCTTTATTCAAATACTTGATTTAATTTCAAAAGAAATGCACACTCACTGTGACCACTGAAGAATGTAGAGAGTAAGGCAAATGGCCAATAGCCACCTCCTTCTGTGATTCTCACTTCACAGTGCAAGCCTTGCTAACTGCCTGGGCTGTGTCTTCACACACTTCTCTCTGTGCCCATAAAACACTCTCGCACGCACATAGGGTGTTTAAGAACCTTGTCTTGTTTTCTCCTGAAAGCCTTGTCTGAGCCTTTGACATGTGATGGGCTCTTGATCTTCAAGACCAGCTATGCTGCATAGCCTTTCCATGTACTGGGCGCTTTTCATCCCCACAGAGCATCCGGGGTCTGCCTCTGGAAAAGGCTGAACTAGATGACCAAACACCCGGTCCTCAGTGACTCACAGGTCAGCGGGGAGGCTCTATGTGATAGGGGCGTGTTGGCTGCTCATGAGCCAAATTGGCTGTTTCCCTGGGAGTTGGCTCAGTCCATGGAAACACTGGGCCTGGGTGGGTAAATGCCAGTGCCAAGGGGCCAGGGTCTGGAAAACTGTCCTGGCCTTCACCTCCTTCCTGAGAATGCCATGGGCAGCCACAGTCTGCAGGAGCTGAGCAGACAGGATGAGAAGGGGCAGCAATTTTATATGTTGCTGCCTGTATCCAAGGAGGAATGAGAGGCCCACTTGGTCCTGAGAGCCTCCTCTTAACCCAGATCCTTCCTAGTTTTAGGTTAAATGGACATTTGGCCTGGCTACTCTACTCAGAACTTGCCTGTGTACCAGTGGGTTTAAACTCTGCTCCTCATGTTCACTCTGAGGCCCAGGGGTTCAGGGGTGTGACTGGGGTAACATAGGGAGTTGGTAGTAGAGCCAGCCCATACCTTAGGGCTGAGGACCCTGTCTAGCCTTCTCCAGGTGACTTGAGGTGGGCCATCACACTTTCTGGGGAGCCAAATGTAGGTGCCTGAAGACCTCAGCTCGAGCCCTCGTTCTGCTACCTAAAGTATTGTTCCATCCTAAGAGAGCTCCTAACTTCTGGTCCCGGTCTCCACTTCGGCTTGCACTGGTCCTTGTCTGGGTCACGGCCCCTTTGTAAGGGAGCCTGGGCCTGCTCCTGAGAGCTGTGTACAAACGTCCATTCATGCAGGGTGTTGAGGGATTGAGAGGGATGTCCTTTTGCAGCTTCAACCCTCTGGTGTCATGGTTCAGTTTTGAGGACCTACTAGGTGATGGTCCTGTGCTAGGTGTGGGAGAGTAGAGGGGTGGAGGATGAGAGACTTTGTACCCTCTGGGAGCATCCAGGCTGGCTGAGTGATCCACATGCAGCTGCAGGATGCACACTGAGATGTCCACACGCGCAGGTCAGAGGCTGTAGGAGCCCCGAGGGTCCAGGAGGGAGCAGTTGTGTACTCAGAATGGTCAGGGAGGGCTCTCTGGAGGTAGCTCAGCCTTGAAGGGTAGACAGCATGGTACTCGTAGTGAGCTCATACAAAGGCATGGAGGTAGGAATGGTGAGGTGTTAGAAGCCAGCGTGGATGGCTTTGCTGGAAGGTGGCTTGGTGAGCCCCCAGGGCCTCCAGTGAGGGGCTGCGTGGTTGACTTTACCTTCACTATTGACACAGCTCTGATGGCAAGAACCCAGCAGTGGCAGCCACCCACCTCCATTCTGAGGATGGAAGCTGGCTTCTGTCCCCATTACAGACTCCCACAGGCCAGAGCCGGCTGAGGGATAAACATCTCTAATCGTTAATTACCATTCATGGTGTGATTTTATGACTTTCCAGATAAATGCTCTCTGAGGGAGTGTCAGCATTACGGACTTCCAAGTTTAATGATCTGAGGTAATGATTTAAGGGGTGGGGTCCCAGGTGACTGGAGGATAGGAGCAAAAGCTACTGGGAGGAGAGTGGGACCCCTCAGGAATGGGGCCCAGGGTTCCTGCCCGGGCAGGGGCAGAGGCTGGCCTGAGCCTGAACATCAGGCGGAGGTGGACTGCCTGCTCCTGCCCCTCACCCTCTGAAGCTGTCCACCTGCTGGCTGATCCCTGTGACCCACGTTCCTGGCCAGGTGTGGCAGGACTTCTTGGAGTGGGAGATCCTGATAGCCGTGCCATCTGTCTGCCACGTCAGCCTCTCCTGCCTGGTAGCTTCCCACCTGTAAGCTCTTACTCAAGCGCAGCTGCTCGCCAGGAGTGTTCACTCCCTTTCTCCACCTCCTGTCCGCCTGTTAGCCCAGCGCTGCTGAGAATCCCCCCACATGCTGGGGTCTTGTGCCCCAGCTTTCCCTCCATCTTCCATGAACCAGAAGCATTTCTGAGTCTGTCTAGCTCCATGCTCAGGCTGGGAACCCTGGCAGCCAGGGGGCTGCAGGACACATTTCTGAACCCTCCGAAAGCCTGGCTTGCCGTGGGCACATGGGGGGGTGGGGGCCTTCCTCAGTGTTCACTCTATTCACCTCTCTTTCAGGAGAGGGGCTGCCCTGGGGTAGGAAATCCCCTCACGGAGCCTCCTCTGTGCACATGCTAGGCCCTGGGTGAGTCCCTTTTACGCCTTTGCATAGGGTCAAGGTCAGGGCTCTGGAGCCAGATTGCCTTGGCTCACCTCCCATCTCCGCTGCTCATAAACTCGGTGACTTTGCCAAGTAACTCAGTGTCTCTGTTTCCCAGTTTCTTCACCTGTAAATTCAGATCACAATAGTACCTACCTCATAAGGTTATTGGGAGGATTGAATGTGTAAACATGTGGAGATGTCTTGTTACTGTTTCAGCAGATACATCATGCTGCTACTTTGCTATTATTAGTGTATTTCCTCGAATCCTTACAAGCCCCGAGTGATGGGCGTGTGTGGTGTGACAGAAGGCAGCAAAGTGGAGTGGCCAAGTGTTTGGAGACAAGCTGGCTTCCCATGTTTGATTCCTGTCATGCACTCATGGTGACCCTCAGAAAAGTTATTTAATTCTCTGGGTCTGAGTTTCCTCATATGTGCACTGCTGAATAACAGTAGTAGCTCCCTCCTAGGATTATAGCTCTGATTAAATTAGTTAACACCCCTAAGGTAGTAGCAAAGTGCCTGGCATGTAGCCAGCTCTCAATAAAAGTTGTTGTCACCCCCGTTTGACTGAGCTAATGGAGTGGGGCGCAGTCTCAGTGGGGGAAGGGACTTGCCCAAGGAGGTCATTCAAGCTCAGGTCCTTCTGAGTCCAAAGCCATAGCATATGCTTCTTTGGCTCCCTCTCTCTCCCATGGACAAGGGTCATCAGGTTTAGGCCTTTTCAGATTCCTAAATCCTTTGCTGCTGGTACTCATAACTGGGGAACTGCTACTGGTCTCCTCCTGCCCCAGCACAACTTAGTAGCTCATTGAACCTCAGTGAATTGAGGTTCCTGAAGATGTCCCCTTCCTTCAGGAGCAGGACCAGACAAGGCCACTCTACCACCTTGGCAGGCATGATGGGTTCCTGGCCAATCACTCCCCTTTATGACCAAAGCCACAAAGATTGTCTTAGATTCCCCCTCCTGAAGGCTGGTGCATCCACTCAGCACTGGGTCAGGGCACTGGGCCCGATTCCCTCTCTTCTGATTTGATTCTCCTCCCACCTGGCTGCCTGGCCACATGGGGAGTTTGTCAAATGCCATGTTGGTCTTGTGGCGCTGCCCTGCCCACTGCACAGTGCTGGCCAGGCAAGCAGGATCTGTGGCTCTGTGCTCAGACATCACTTTCCCGTGATAAGGGCCATGTGTACCCTTGAATGGGTAGCATGTCATTCTTCATCATCACTGGGAAGCTGGTGGGCAAGGCTGCCTCTCAGACCAAGAGGGACGCTCAGCCAGCAGACAGCAGGGGGGGCCCACAGCAGGCCCTAGAGGAGGCAGATTTGGTTCCTCAAGGCCCAGGCAGGAGTGTTGGAATAACAGAAGGTCTTCCTGCTGTCCTGGGAGAGAGGAGGTGTGCGATTTCACCCACATGGCCTAGCGTGCATCATGAGATAGTGCTTAAGAGCAAGAACTTTTTGGGAAGGCCAGTTTGTGCGCTCCGTTATACCATGTTTCATCACTGAGGGAGGCCAAATGTGAGTGAAGCTTTTAAAAGGCACCTATTATTTTTTGACACTCCATCCTTCAAAAGCACAGCCTAATTCCCCTCCCCTTGAAGGTGGGCCTGACTCAGTGGCTGGTTGTTCCCACTCATCCGGGCCAGGGGAGGAGCCTAGGCACCACGGAAATTCCTACAGCCAGCCCTGCTGCTGCTCCCTGAACACCAGCTGCAGGCCAGGTGCCAGGATGAGTGGTTTTTTTGTAGCCACTCATTTGCTTCACAAACCTGCCAGTGGAGTAGCTACTACCATTAACATTCCCTTCTCAAAGACAAGGAAACTGTGGCAGTAGCAAATTACTCATATTGGCTATTGAGTCACAAAGCCAGGTGGAGGCCTCTGTGGCTGGCCCTGAGCCTCCCTCTCAGCCACTATGTTCCCCTGCCCCCAGGATGTAGCTTCTCGCAGAGCCCAAGACCTGCTGCCAGAGACCTGGGTGTCAGTCTGGCCCAGCCCTAAGCCAGGCCGTCTCCAATCTAGGTCAGTAAAATGGGGTGGGGGGGGTTCCCTGCAGGGGACTGACTGCATGGCTGCAAGGACCCATTAACCAGACAAGGCCTTGGTGATCTGCAGGTCTGACCCACAGAGAGGGTGGGAGCCCTCTGAGAGGTAGAAGTCAGTCTCCCTCCTAGCAGAGGAGGAGAGTAGCTGGGCTCAAGGTCAGGCAGGATTAGGGGGTCATCAGAAGACCTGTGGGCACAGGGGCTCTGGGAGCTGACCTGGAAATTCACGGCAAAAGTTTGCACACAGTGGAAATCTTTAACACATTGCCAAGAAAACACTATTTGAGCAGGACTGTATGGTTTGCACTTAGTTTTAATAGCCATCTCAGGTAATATGCACCTCACCCTGGGTGTGCCAGCTCAGTGATGCTCCTTCCCAGACACGTCTCCCAGACAGATCCTAGGGGGCCCACTGGTCTCTCCCTATCAACCAAGTCTCTGCATCTCATCAGCTACTGGGAGGTCTTGCCTCCTACTCCCCTTGCTTCTGCGGGCTTCCTTCCCATACCACTGCCCACCTTGCTGCCGGCACCATCTCTGGCCTGTGTGGTCACTGCCACCGTCTCCTGATGCTTCTCTACCTGGGTGCTCTCCCCTCTGACCACTTCTCCATCTTTCAGACTGAGGGGTTTTCCTAAGGCACGAGTGGGCTACTTTTCCTTCCTTGCTTTTAATTCTTAAGTGACTTCCATGGATCTTAAGATCAAGTCCAAATCCCTGGAGTATTTCTAATGGAGCTTTTTGTGCCCAGGCACCCTGGACACAAACCCTGAGTCCTGTCATTGTACTCGAAAACTCCTCTGACTGGGGGCCATGGTGGTAATCAGAGAAGGCTTCCCGGAAGAAGTAACAACAAAGCTGAGGGCTAAAGGATGACTGAGAGTCCATATCATAGACAACACAGGAAAGGTGCTCCAGGACAACAGCACCTGAGGATCTTGCTTGAGGTGCCCCCCACATCCTCCACTCCCCTGTGCCTTGAAATTTCCAAGAGGAAGCAGAATTGTGGGCCGTGCAGCCAGTTGTGCAATGTGGACATTCTGGGAAATACCGCCGATCAGCGGGGTGGTGTCTGCACAGGAAGGGGGATGCAGGGCTGGATTTGCTGAGCCCAGATAAGCAGCCCTGAAATACCCCAGAAAGGAAGCCCCCGTGCGCGGAAGCTTTGTGTGCATGGGTGATAGCATGTTTGGGACGGGCAGGTATTGACTGAAACTGCCCCGCACAGCCAGGAGATAAAACGACAACAGAGGGCTGGCTCTCGGAGCAAGAGAGCATCCTGCAGTGTAGGAACGGGACTGCGACTCTCTCCTTGGGGGGCCCAAGAAGATCCCTGGGTGGGTCCATGGTCGAGAGAGGGGGGTTCTGTATTCTGTTTTTATAACCATCCACAAAGGCAGGACTGAGCAGGGTTATGCTGTGCCTGAGAAGCTGGAGTGCCTAAATTTGACATTTGTTCATAAAATGGGATTGATCCAGCATAATAATTTGAGGTGAATCAATCCCTCTACTTGGCAGTTTGTCTCAAACCCAGCCCTTGACTTAAGGGGTGCCAGGACCCCAGAAAAGAACCAGACTTGGCATCAATGAAGACACCTCTGTTGCAGCCCTGTATAGCTGCCAGTTGCCATCGATGTGGGATGCTGAGCAGCTACCCCTTTTGAGAACCTCAGTCTTCCCATCTATGAAATGGGAAGCTTAGTAACAACCTTTCTGCCCCCTAAGACAGTTGGAGGATCAAACAGGATAATGGAAATACAGTTACACAGGCAGCTGGTGAGCCACGTATAGCCATCAGTGTGGGTACAGGAAAGGAGAGGAAGATGCAGCCTCTGCCCTTGTGGAGCTCATAGTCTGATAGGGAGGCAGATAAGTAGCTGGACTAGAAAATCCCATGTGGAAGGTACCCTGTTCAGGGCAGTTCAAGGACTGCAGGAGCATACAGCAGGAGTACCTCAAACCAGGGAAGTCTTCCTGGAAAATGTACCTTCTGAGCTGAGACTGGAAGGAAGGAGGAAGATGCAGGGAGAAAGGGGAGAATGTTCAGGGTGTAGGTCAGGGAGAAGGGGAAAGGAAATCACCTGAATGGCTCTTATTAGTTAACATCTTTCAGGCATTGTCTCTTGGAAATCTGGTGGGAGTTGATGAGAGTCAGAACTTGACAAATACTATGTGTTTCTGCATGGTGGAGAGGAAAGAGATACAGGACATGGCTGTGCCCCAAGTCATAAATCAGATACAATAATAAATCTTAGGTGTAAAACTAGAAATTAGTACCACCCTTGAAGAATGCAAAGATGGAGACCCACATTATATTCCCATTCAATTTACCAATCTTGTTCATTCCATCAAATGGAACAAGGATGATGGTGAACTAACACTTCCTCCAAGAAGCCTTCATGGACTTCCTCTGTGCTGAGTGAGTTACAACCTCCTGACACCCATGACCTCCAATATGGGCCCCACCTTGGATATATTTGTACACCCTCATCCAGGTTAGTGCAGGGATACCTTGGGCCCTCTGGCCTGGCCTGCCATCCCTGGAGCAGAGTCACTGGTGGACCTTGCTGTTATCCTGAACAACTGACTGGTAGTTTTTCTGTGGTAGCCTGGTGACAAGTTCTAGTGCTTTCCAATCTGCTTCATGTCCGGAGCCTGAGAAGGCAGGCAGGCAGTCCCTCCAAAGGGGGGAAGGGCTTTCAGAGACCTTAGCCCACTCTGTGAAAGTGAGAATTTCCACATGCAGATATTAGCTAATGGAGACCCTCATTACTTGTCATAGCATTAATTTTAGGAGATAGTCCTGGTGCATATTAGGAAGCTATTTTAGTGCCACACAAATTAGACACCTTTATTAGCCATCGGAGGTCAGGGAGGTAATTAAGTACTTGAGGTAGAAGGGAGAGATCACGCTTCACCTTGAGTCTGGTCATTTCCCCTGTGTTTCAGTGGTGTCAGCTCATCTGTCAGGCACTGCCCACGGCCTGATGGAGTCTCAGGCATTCCAGAACAGAGGTGGGCAGGCAGAACGGGGCCTGCCCTGTGTTCCCTGATCTGAGTGCACAATGGGGCCTGACTGGTGTGCCCATATGTGTTGGAGTGTGGCATTGTGTGTGTGTGTATGTGTGTGTGTGTGTGTGTGGCGTAAGCTCATTTGTCTGTGCACACCTGTGTGTGTGCATGTGTTTAGGAGTGAACATGTGCATGTGTGTGTGTGAACAAGGAGGAGTCCATGCATATGTATGTGTGTAAAGCACTTTCCAGTTGAAGTGGAGGAAAACAGAGTGGGCTGCTTGTGAAGTGGTGAGCTCCCTATCATTTGGGCTGCTCATCGGTACCCTGGGCAGCTGGGGTCTTGGGAGGAGCTCTTGTAAGGGAAGAGGGACACTGCAGAGGTGGTGGACGGACTCTCAGCCTCAAGATCCCAGGATTCTGGCTCTCTGCCTTGGGATCCAGGAGACCTGGTTCCTGGTGTGGCTCTAGCATTGCCTAGTGGCCTGAGTGAATCCTTTGCCCCTCTGGGTCTCAGCTCCCACTGCCAGGGAACTTTAGACAGGATACCTCTAGCTGCTTCCCAGGAAACTGTGGCAGTTCCATTTAGGCCCTCTTTGTAGGAGGTCCTCCTAGTAGGCCTTCAAATAGCTTTGGGGTCTCCCAGGCCAGCTCTGGGGCCCCTGTTCCCTGGCTGGGGCAATCAGACCTACTCTAGTGTCTCTGCTTCTCTCCACTGGGGCTGTCAGCTTAGCTGGTGAAGCTTCAGGAATGCCCCCCACAGCACTTTCGGGCTCCCCCTTCGTCCCAGTCTGCTACTCTGATTTCCTCTGGGCTCTTGGGAGAGACACTGAAGCTGTGAGGATCACAGTTTCCTTGCAAAACAAGCAGATGTGAGGATTCACCTCCACTGTCAGAAGGCCTCCAATAGGCCTGGCCTCTGTGACTCACCCCAGGGTGGGATGATAGGCTAAGGCTCTTCAGGGTGCGCTCTGGTGACATGGAACAAGGCCCCCAGAGCTCTTTCTGGCCACCCAGGGCTGCTGGCCCCATGGTCACCCTGGCTTTGGGCACAGTACTTTACAGTTTACTAAGGCCCTTCTCTGTCTCTTGCTTAAGAACCCACATGGTCCTGGCAGCAGTCTCAGTCCATTGGACGAATGAGGAGAGGATGGCGATGCACTTAGGGGCATGCAGCCATCAAGGGACCAAGCTGGGTCTGGTCTAAACCCCTGGAACTTCCATGGGTAGACCCACTGTCCCTCTCTGCTTCTCCTGCAGCCTCTGGATGCTTAGCCAGGCAGATGCTCGTGGGGTTGTGAGCTAAGTGGGCAGCATGGAGAGGCAGGGAGATGGCCTCTTTGGAGGGCTCGTGAGTTGCCATGCCAGACTTGGGCTGGGTTCAGCTGTGTGACCTTGGGTAGGTCATTTCATCTTCTGGGCCTTCCTTTCTGTATCTATAAAATCTTGTCAGGAGGAAAGGAGAAGGACCCATGCATATTCCTGGGGCCCAGCAGGTGTGTCACATATGGTGGCTCCTGCTCCTTTCCCTTCCCCTAAAAAACAAGTCGCTTGGAAGATGGGAGCCAGTTTGCTTGTGAAAGTTCTGGCTTGGTTACTTGACCTGACCCTGTCACCTAGAGCCATACTCTCCCTTTCCTGTCAGGGCCCCATGGCAAGCCCAATGGCCCCATAGTGATCAGAGAGAGACTGAGGCTGGAGAAGCAGAGAGCCGGGGCAGATGGACGAGCACGGAGAATCAGAGCCCCCTGTCCTGCACCGTCAGCATTCCTGCAGGGCTTGGGTGGCCCATGGAGGGCACTTAGCACGCTTGGCTTAGGGTTCCATGCTGCGTCTCCTTGCCTGGCTGAGGTACCATCTGAGTCATCACTTTTCTCTCTGGCTCCTCCTGGGTGCCTGACACATGGTGGCTGTTTGTGGAATAAACAAACAAATACGTTTAGCAGTGGGTGAGGCTCACAGGAAACTTTGCAGGGTCAGGGGAATTAGTCCTGGCTGGGAATGTAGAGTTTATGCGTGCCCTCATCCTGCTGATGAGGGAACTAAGGCTCAGGAGTAGAAGTCCTGGTAAGGCAGAGGACTCAGTGGACCAGAGCAAGGCTCAGTGTGGGGAAGCACGACCTGGGCTTGAGGGTGGCGAAGAGCAGAAGGTAGCTGCGCTGAGGAGTTGGGGGGCCAAGGGGTGAATAAGCTTTTCCCATACTAAGAAGCAAGAGCGTATGGTGGCCCCAGAGTGAAAGTGTGCAGCCCCATTTGGAGCACTGTGGAAAGTTTAGTAAGGTCTGGACCTGCCTAGGCCACAGGGTGAGGCGAGGACAGAGCTGGGACTAGAACCCCATCTGGCCAGGCTCCTTACCTAGTGTTCACTGCACTGTGCACCGTACCCAAATCTAAGGGCCTGGACAGCCAGGAGAGGCTGCGGCTAGATGCCATTCTCCTAGCCTGTCTGCAGACCCCACATGGGAACAGGAAGCCAATCTCCTCCAGGCCCTAGGCCCTACTGGAGATGAGATCTGGTCCCCTGGACAGGGCATGTAAGGTTGCAGATGGCCTATGGCTCAAGCTCATACAGACACCCGACATCTAGGGCTTTGTTTCCTCAGGGTGGTAGTTGGTAGTACTGGGGGAGGAGGGAAGCATGGGTGGCCTCTGCACGTGGTGGCAAATTCGGGCCATCGATTTGTATTTATTTCCTGCTCAAATGATCCAGGCTGGCTGCTACTGGGGTGGGGGGTGAAGGGGCTGCTCTTTAGCATTTTAAGTTTGTAGATAATTGGAGGAAAATAACTCCAATAATGAAATCACTGCTGGATCACATTCTGATTCGTGACAAATCAATTCATTTATGATACCTTCTTTGTCACACTGAGCCATTCTGGCGCTCAGTGGAAACCTCTTAAATTAATAAAACTGTTAAATCCATAAAATCCTCCGTTCCGAGTAGCACATCACAGCACAAGTTTGAATCATTAAAGGAATAAAACTGATAAATGTGAGCTGGGGAGTGTCTGTGTCTGCAAAGAGGGCTGGCTTTTAAGACAGATACAATATAATAGCCATAAGCTCCAATATATCCTCACTCTGCAAAGCAGGGGGAGGGGAAGTGGGGCGGGGCCATCTGCATATTCCAGCTGAGGAGGACTGGCGCTGATACAGACCAAGCCAATGTGGGGGCAAGCTGCTTTGCTGGTGATTTGTGGGACTTCGGCCTTTTAAATAAAGCATGATTTAATAGCAAAGAGAAAAATATAAAGACTTTATTGGGCCCTGTCGAACCTGGCTTAACTCAACAGGGATTTTCCGTAATAGCTGTATTTGTCTGAAAGGGGAAGGATGGCACAGGCTGTTAGATTACACTGCCCAGGAAGTGGGAAGGGACAGACCAGTAGGCCCAGGTAAGCCTGGGTGGCCTCTCAGCTTGACTGCTGGCTGGCTGTGTGACTTTGGGCAGACTGCAGCACTTCTCTGAGCTTCCCTTTCCTTAAACATAAACTGGAGATGGGGATGATGATCTCAAAGAGAAGAGTGCATGAGAAAGAGTTTTATAAACCAAAAAGTCCAAGGGGCTGGTCAGTTAATGGTCATTCTTAAACGTGGTCCCAGATGGTAAAGTTACTGGCAATTCTTACACACAGGGTTGGATTTTTTGATGCATTGTGGGTGAGCCACACACACACAGTATGTTCTGGTCATGTGCACTGTGAAGCTCTGTGCACATGAACTACAGCACATATATCACATCAGTGTGGTGCATGTGTGTACGTTCTTCAAATGCGTAGACCCAGGAGAGAGCCCCACATTACTTATTCAGGCAGATGGGCTGAGAGGAACCAGCAGGAAGGCCAGCATACCAAAAACAGCCAGTGAAGGCTCATTCTTCCTTTCACTTCTGTCTAGTTTAGAAAACACTTGCAGGAGGGTTTAGGGCTCTCTGTGTGCCAGGCATTGGGTAAGGGCGGGCAGGTGGGAGCCACAGGCAATGAGATACTGCCTGGCACTTTGGGTTTGATGAGGCCTTCTCCGTTGTCCATGTGCCTTTTATTCGCTGAATCCATGGCCCGGGCCTTCTCCTTCCCTCACCTCCTCCAGGCTCTTCTCTCATAAATGTACTCTGGAACAGATAGGTTGTTGACTCACTCCCCAATCTAAAAACTAGGAGCTTATCCATTGCAACAGCTTTCAAACTTGATTCACCCACAATAAGGGAACTTTTTGCATTGCATCTGAGTACACACATACATGTTGTGGAACATAATTTTTAGCAAACAAAACCTACCCTTAATGCATGTTTGAGATTCTACTTCACCCATTCCATTTAATTTCATTCTTTTCCATTCTTTTCTCAGTTTTAAAAATGCTGTCTTGATCCACTAAATTAGTTTTATGATTCTCTAATGGGTGTGGCCAGTAGTTTGGATAATTATGATCTAGTCCGCCTCCTCAGTTTTCTGACAAGGGACTTGCCAAAGGCCACACAGGACTGATCAGTCCCAGCCCTGCAGGCTGGGTGGGTCCAGTCTCACAACTCCCAGGCCATCTGCCTTTCCTGCCTACCCCTCTTTCTGGCTCAACCTCTGCCCCGCCTCCCCATCGGTTACTGTGCAGGACCCAGGAACTCCAGAGGGAAAGGAAGGGAGAACTGTCACCAGTGGCCTTGGTCCACCTTCTTGAAAAGAGAGTGGAAGTGACAAGATGGGTCACCTGCCCTCTCCACCCCACAGTGATCAAAGGGGCCTGGGGGCGGGGGAGCCCATGCCTCTGGTATAATGAACCACGTGGGCGCGGCAACCCGACAAGCCTTCACTTTCCCCTAACATCAGGAGTTCTTGACAGCCGGCAGTGCGAGTGCTAATTGCCAGCGGGAGTGAGGGTGCCCGCCCGGCAATCCATATCAATCAAGGGCATTGGCTGTGGCTGAGAGACAAGAAGTTTCCTCGGAAGCTGTCAGACCCTGGTGTGATTACTTGGGACTCTGTGCCTGCTGGAGGCCACCAGGAGCAATGGCCACCTGCCACCCCACTGCCTTGGCCGCTGGCTTGCTGGGCTCTGCTGACAGGTGTGGGGCAAACACTCAGCCTGCCTGGCTTGCCTTGATGCTGTGTCACTGTGCTTGTCACTCAGGGACCAGTGGGCTGCCCTCACTTCTCTTACGGAGGGAAAACTTTGGGTCAGGTTTTTTTTTTTGTTTAATCAAATGTTTTTTTCCCTTGTGGGGAAGCTAAAATGGCTCCCCAGAGTGGCTTTCAAAACTAAGAGCTGCTAAGGGGAACTGGGAGGCTCAGCGGGTGACATGCAGGCTGCTCCATCCTGTGTCGGGTTAAATCTGTGTTTCAGATCAGACTGACTCACAAAGGTTAGCGGGTATCAGAATCACCTGGAGGGCTGGTTCGACCAGTGCTGGTAGGTCCATCCAGTAGGTCTGGGTGGGGCCATCATCTGCATTTCTAACAAATTCTTGCTGCTGCGGACCATGGGCTACAGTGAGGCCCGTTGTCCTAGAAAGTGTTTCCCAGGCTGTGTGTGTGTGCATTGCATATATCTGGGGACTTTGTCAAAATACATGTGCTAGTACATCAGCCCAAACTTAGAACCAGAACTTTCAGACCATTGCTGAAGGCCTGGGAAGTCAGATATACCCTGGGGCTCCTGGACCTGGAATGCTGGGGGCTGGTCACAAGTTGGTCACAAGATATGTCATGTCTCAGTTAAGGGCGGGAAGTACTTTTTGAACATTTGAAGTTTAGAGAAGCAAAGACTGCCTACAAAAATAGTGAGCCCCTGGTTGTAGAGGGGTCCAAGCCAAATTTGGGCCACCAACTTTTAGGCTTTGCTAGAAAGGACCTTGAATGAGGTAGACGTTGGATGGTATTCTGTGAAGGTTTTCCTTCCTAAGAGACATCAGTGAACTGAGGCTTTGGGAACATAAGATTTTGGGCTGGATTTGGGTTTAGAAGTCTCTCTCCCATGTCCCAGAATGGCCTGGGGCTCAGTGGTTTAATTTCCCATCACACTTACTTCATAACCAGCTAGGTCTTCAGGCACCATCTCATCCACTCCTCAGTCGATCCTGTAGCCCCCCACCTATCTGTGAGACAGGCAGGCAGCTGTGTTCCCACACTGACAGATGAGGAAATGGAGGGCCGGGTAGGTTAAATGACTTGTCCAGAGGCCCACCACACTTCCTCAGGGTCTCCTGAGGGGCAGGAGCTGGGCTACCCAGGCCTTCCTGCTGGTAGAGGTGCACAACAGCATGTGAGGCTATACAGCCCCAGCAGAGTGAATGAATAATGGCATATGTCCAGGAGCCTGATAAAGAGGCCTCTGAGTTGTCCACAGTGTCCTCCAGTGGATCTAAGGGTCAGGCCTGGTTAAGGGGCTTTTTGAGGCTCCAATCAGTCTGTGTTCTGGGGGTCTGACTGTTCCCAGGAGTCTCAGTCCAGCACCCTGCCTCTCAATAGGCAGCCTTCCCCCTCCTAGGGCCTTCCCCTACCCCTTCTGTATGCTCGCACCTTGCTATAGCTTTTTTTTTTTTAAAGAAGAAACAGCTTTACTGAGTTATAATTTACATACCATGATAGTGTCCATTGAAAGTGCACAGTAGGATGAGTTTTGTAAAATTACACATGGGGCAGCCATCACCACAATCCAGTTTTAGAACATATTCATCACTCCAAAAAGCTCCCTCATGCCTGTTTTCAGTCAATCCCTGTTTCTGCTCTCAGCCCAAGAAACTACCAATGATCTACTTTCTTTTTCTAGAGTTCTGCCTTTTCTAAAACTGTTAGGTTAAATGACTTGTCCAGAGGCCCACCACATGCAATAAATAATCTTTTGTGTCTGGCATCTGTAATTTAGCATGTTTAGGTGCCCCCATGTTGTTTCAGGTGTTAGGTCTTCTGTCCTTTTTATTGCCAAGTAGCAGTCTAATGTATGGCTAGCCCACATTTTATTTATCCATTCACCAGATCATGAGCATTAGGGTTGCTTCCAAATTTGGGCAATTCCAAATAACACTGCTGTGAACATTCGCATAGAAGTCTACGTAGACATATATTTTCCTTTCTCTTGGGTAGATACGTAAGGAGTCACATGCTAAGCATATGCTTAACTTTTTAAGAAACTGCCCAATTGTTTTCCAAAGTGTCTGTACCATTTTATAGTCTCACCAACAATGTGTAAAGGTTTCAGTTTCTCCACATGCTCTCCAACACTTGTTATTGTCTCTCATTTTTATTAGAGCCATTCAACTGGGTATGTAGGAGTGTCTCTAATTTGTGTCTCCCTGATGACTAATCATACCGAGATTCTTTTTTATGGGCTTATTAGCCATTAGTATATCTTTCGTGAAGTCTTTATTCAAATCTTTTTCTGTTAATTGGGTTGTTGTTTTATTATTGAGTTATAGAATTTCTTCATATTTTCTCAGTACAAGTCCTTTATTAAATATTGGATTTGCAAGGATTTTCTCCCAGTCTGATTCGTCCTCTCATTTTCTTAATAATCTTTTGAAGTGCGAAAGTTTTAAATTTTAATGAAGTCCAATATATCAGTTTTTTCTATTATGGATCATATCTTGGTATCGTATCTAAGAAATCTTTGCTTAACTCAAAGACACAAGGATTTTCTCCTATATCCTATATTTTCCCCTAGGAATTAATATAGTTTTATATTGAGATCTATATCCATGTACTGTGGGTTAATTTTGTATATGGTATTAGGTAAGAATCTAAATTTGTTTTTGGCATACAGATATCCAGTTGTTCCAACAAATTTATACTTGTTGAAAAGACTACTCTTTCCTCATTGAACTGTCTTGGGCACTTTGTTGCAAATAAATTGACCATACATATGTGGGTTAATTCTGGGTTATCTAGTCTGTTTGATTGATCCATGCACCTACCTTTATACTAATACAATGCTGTCTTGAGTACTGTAGCTTTATAGTAAAATTTGAAATCTAGTTGTGTAAGTCCTCCAACTTTGTTCTTGTTTTGCAAAATTGTTTTGGCTATTCTATGTTATTTCCATTTCCATATAAATTTTAGGATCTGCTTGTAAATTTCTACAAAAAAAAAGGCCTGCTGAGATTTTGATAGAGATTTGATAGGGATTTTGATGTCAATTTGTAGAAACATGCCATCTTAACAATGTTGAGACTTCCAATTCATGAACATTTGCTTGGATCTCCATTTATTTAGGTCTTCTTTAATTTTTTTGGCAGTATTTTATAGTTTTCTGTGTATAATTATTTTATTTATTTTGTCAAATTTATTCCTAAATACTTTCTCCTTTTTGATGCTACTGTGAATGAATTGTTTTCTTAATTTTATTTTCAGATTATTCCTAGGTAGTAGATAGAAATATGATTGATTTTTGTATATCCTTTAAGCTGAGATGGTTTTAAAACCAAAATGTCTTACTGCTTCTCTGACTGAGACATGGGATCTATGCCCTAGGTTTGAGTCTAGCTCGGAAAGTTCTTGATCAGTAAAATATGGCAGAAGTAATTTGGGGCCAGTTTCCAGTTCTTTAGAAGCCAGCAGCCTCCATTTCCTGTCTCTTAGGATACTTGCTGCTGGAGCCCAGCCACCATGCTGTGAGGAAGTCCAAGCAGCCTGACAAGGGCCCATATGGAAGTCTGTGAGGAGAGGAACCGAAGCCTCCAGCCCTCGGCGGCACCAACTTGCCAGCCATGGGAGGGAGCTACTTGGAAGCGGATCCTCCAGCCTTCGGGTGAACTGCTCTCCTGATGCTGCATGGAGTAGAAATGAGCATTCCCTCCTGGTCCTTGCCGTAAATGCAGATTTGTGAGCAAGATAAATAGCCACTGCTGATTAGAGCCACTAAGTTTTTGAGGTGGTTTTTTTATTACAGAACTGGATAATTAGAATATTTGCCCTCTGGGCCTGATTAAGTACTCAGGTGAAAGAAATAAAGGGGAAAGGCAGAGAGAAGGAAGGAATGTCTGAAGGCAGACAGGCAGGAAGGAAAAAGGGAGTAAGGTGTGTGAGGATTTGAGCCCCTGCCCTGTGCTAGACACGTGTCTTGATCATTAGAGTTAGACTGGCTCGCAAACACAAAGGCCCTGCCACAACACACTGTGAGAGCCTGACCTCAGGCAGGCCCTTCCCCCCATGGGGCCTCAGTCTCCCCGTCTGTACCAAAGGGGGCACTTGACTCTCTCTGCCATGACCCAGGAGAAGGGCTAAGCCTGGAGAAGGCCTCTGGGCTGAAGCTGAAGCTGGTGTTGTGTCTGGAGCTGATCGGGGCCACCCTGGGAGGCCATCTGTGGCCGTGGACTCCTTGTCACTTTAAGAGTCTGAGTGCTTCTCTGAACTCCCATGTGCGGAGGGTGGAGGAGGAAGAGAGGGAAGACAAGGAAGAAAACCAGGTAATAGTTACAGTGATGCATTGTATTGTTTTGCTTCTTTCTTTTGTACATTATTTTAATTAAACCTTTTGTTTTGAGGTAATTGTAAATTTACATTTAGTGGTAAGAAATAACACAGATGTCTATCTGGTATACCCTTAACCCAGTTTCCCCCAGTGGTAACATCATAGCACAACAGTACAACCAGGCCAGTGACATTGACAGGGCAGGAATGGTTCCCTCACTACTAATATGCTTCTTTCTTGAGAGCAGGTTTCCGCCTGAGTAAGGAGGTAGGCCCTGGGGGCCCGGGGAGCATGGGGCACAGCCAAGGAAGGATGATGGCCCCCCTGCTTCCACCCTGCTGGGGCGGGGCTGTCTGAGGGAGGAGGCAAAGGCAGAGCAGGGGCGGCGCCACATCCCGCGGGCTGGGGAGCCCTGGCTGAGCTGGCTGTTGGCTCAGGAGGGAGGACTCTGGCAGGGAGTGGGGAGGCTGTCCTGGGATAGAGGGAGGAGGTGAGGCCCTCTTGGCCTGCAGGGCCGAATGGTGGGGGTGGCTGATCCCAGGCTCAGGGTAAGGCCACAGGAGTGCTCATCACTGGAGATGCATTGGGGGAGATGGACTGCCTGCTAGGCCCACCTGCGTGGAGCGTGGGTGCCCATGAAGGCTGGACTAGATGATTCTTGGAAGTCCCTCCAGCCCCGAGATGCTGCTTTGGGGACTGTGATGCCAGATCAGAACTCCCGGGAGTCTGCCTGAGGGATGCAGCTGTCCTGGCTGCGCTGCTCTGTGTCCCCCTGCCCCTAACCTCCCCTCCTGGCACAGCCCTTATCTGTTCTGGCCTCACAGAGTCCAGGGCTCCTGTGCTGCCCTGTCCTCCCAGGACCAATCATAGTCACGAGGCCCAAGGTCAGGCCTGTTTGTTTGGAGTTGTCTGGAGAGCAAAGCCTGAGTGGGAGGGGGCAAGGTGGGGGTGCTGGCGGTACTGACAGGTGGCAGCTGGGCCTGGCTTGCACATGCCTCTGGGCAGGCTGACCTCTCTGCTACGGCTCCCTTCTTGGTGTGCTGATCTTTGTATGCAATCCCCCTGGTGTGGATCCCTTTCTTTTCATTCTTTTCATGCCTGTCTATTCTGTGTTCTTCAGTTCTCAGCCAAAGGGACACATCCTCAGAGAGGCCCTCCCTGACTGCCACAAAACACATTCCCTTCCTCTTCCTTCACAGCTCATCATCTACCTTCTGTTTGCTTTTTCCCTGGCACTTTCATAGTCTGTTATTGTCTGTTGGTTCATGAGTTCTTGGTCTGGTCTGTTTGTCTTGCTGGACTCTCAGCTCTGGGTGGAAGAAGAAGGCCCTTTGGCTGTGCCCCAGCCCCAGTGAACGAATGAACAGTAGTGGCTAACACTTGTATGGTATTTATAGGCAGTAGGTAGTGTTCTAAATTACCTATATTAACGGAACAAATCCTCTTAACAAACTATGAGGTAGATGCTATTATGATTCTCATTTTATAGATGAGAAACCAGGACAAAAAGTCTGTGTGTCCACAGCTAGTAAGTGATGAGGCTGGGATTTGAACCCAGGGAATCTGGTGCCAGAGTCCATGCTCTCAGTCTGAAGGACTGATGCCCACCTGCCTTCTGGCCCTGACCTTGTTTCACTGGGGTCCGTTGCTCTCCCCAGTATATATATGCATGGACCTGCCCCCTACCTCCCCCCATTCTTCTCTCCTGGCTGACTGCTCTGACTCCACTAGGCTAAGCAGGTCCTGGCAGGCCTCTCCCTTCTCAGAAGTCCTGTGAGGGGGACTTGTCATCCTCTTATGCCAAAGGGGAAACTGAGTCTCTGCAGGGGAAGAAAGTGGGCTCCTGGCTTTCTCCAGTCCAGGGCCCTTTCTCTGCCTTTTAGGTACATGACCTCAGAGGTGGTATTTGAAAAGGTTGGGTGGGCTCCCAGATGGGGCTCTTCTTATTTCCCAACAGCTCTGGGAGGAGGGCAGCCGGCATGGCTTTTATCCCCATTCTGCTGATGGAAAAACTGAGGTGAAGCCTGTTGCCTATGGTCATCTAGCCAAAGAAGATCCAGACCTCCTGGCTTCCAGCCCTGGGTTCTATCCAGGTACCTATGACACCAGGTGGCAGAGGTTCTTGAGTGGCTTTGCAGGCTTACCTGCCCCAGAGTTAGGGCGGGAAGTCAAGGAGGCTTGAACACCAGCAGAGGTAGAAGACCAAACTTCATGGAAGGTACTCTTTGAGATGTAGGCTCAGCCAGTGATTAATGAATACATGAGTAAATGAATGATTCCCTGATGTATGCCCTACAGTGGAGGCTTAGCCCCACAGCAGGCACCTGTAGGGGCCAGCTGCCCACTGAGTCTCCCAGAACCAGCTTGTTGGACCTAATAGCTCAGGCTGAGGAGAAAATGGTCCCTTCTCTAAAGGAGAGGCATATCCAGGGATATGGAAGGCTTCTTGGAAGAGGTGGCCTTAGCACTGAACATGGAAGGTTGGGGATAGAAGCACTTCCTGGGCTGAAGGATGAGACCTAACAGAGTCATTAGAACCGTGGATTCAGTTAGATTCCATCACTAGGATGGAGAGAGGGCAGGATGCAGGAAGGGCTCAGATCCTCGGTGTGGGGTGAGGGGCTGTGCTTCCCTTGTGTGGGACCCAGAGCAGCCAGTCTCAGAATGGGAGGGCCATTCCTCTGGCTCCTCCCCAGCATTTTCCCAGAGCCTCCCAACCCACCTCTCTCTGAAGCCCACCACCTCCTTGGCAGTGAACTCCAAGGACTTGCTGGTTTAGATTTAATACACGTGGGTCCTGCATCAGACTTCCTTGCAGTCCATGAAAACCCAGACTTTGAGGGGAAGGGACGTACATTTCTTGAAGCCTCAAAGGAGGCAGGCATTTTATATACCATCATTTCCTCCTCACAAGAACCCATGAAGAAGCTACTGTTCTTTTAGTATTTAAACAGCTTTAAGTTTGCCTGTTTAGAGTGTACAGCTCAACGGTTTTCAGTGTATTTGTAGAGTTGTGCATTTGGGACATTCCCTCATCTTCCAGAGAAACAGTGTGCCCATTAGCAGTCACTCTGCATTCCCTTGTGCCACCCCGCAGGCAGACCAAAGCAGGAGAGGGCCTAGTGAATGCCTTTCACTTGGCTAGCCGACTTCCACCCTTATCAAGTTCTATCCACTTCTATCATTTTTGTTGGTGCTGTTGTTGAAGAATCTCAATCAATGCTATTCCAGGTGTGGGCTGTGGACCAGCAGCATGGGTGTCCCCTGGAATTAGTTAGAAATGCAGACTCTCAGGCCCCATCCCAGCCTCCCAAGTTAGAACTGGCCTTTTCCCTAGAGCTCCAGGGGATTCACCTGCACAGTAGCATTTGACCAACTCTGGGATAAAACCAAACTAAAGACTTCCTGTGGCACATCACCTGCCATGTGCACCTCTGATATAGGGACACCATCTTCCATAACTACCAGGCCATTGTCACAGTGATTGAAACAAGTAATAATTGCCATTCTGAAAGGAGGAAACAGACCCAGAGAGGTTATGTGCCTCGTGCCAGGTCCCAGTAGGAATGCAGAGCAGAATTTGAACCCAGACCCACCTGGCTGCATACCTCTCCTTCCACCCTTATTATTCTGCGGGGCCTTCAGCCATGGCCAAAGTCCCCTCCTGTCATCAAGAGCAGCCCGGAGCTCTTGGCAGAGTGCTCTGTGGATGCCAAGACACACGAGCTGCTCACTCCCTCTCTCGGAATGATTGGGTGGCAACGGCGGAGCCTCGGATGATGACCAGGTTGCCAGATGACCACGGTCAGCCAGTCCTCTCACTGATGTTGTGAGAACAGAGGGAGAGGCTAGCTGCTGGGGCCAGGGCCAGCCTCTTCAGACCCAACCTGCCATTGGCCTGCTGTGACCTGGCCAGCTGCTCCCCTTCTCAGAACCTCTGCTTCCTTTTGTGGGAGGCCAGATAAGGTGACCTGGGCCTGGACCCGAGAAAGCAGGTGTGCCATGTGCTCCTCACAGCACCCCACTGGCGGGCCAGTCTGGGCTCTAGCGCGGTGGTGTTCACTGAGTAGCTCCACCCTCCTTCCCCATCTGAGCTCCGCTGCTGGGTGAGGAGCATCTGCTTGCTAAGAGGTACCTGATGAGAAAAGGAGGATGGGTTCTTTCTTTGAGTTTGCTCCAATGGAGCAGAATCAGGGCTAGTAGCTTAGGGCCCAGCAGGGGTCTGTCCTGGGCGTGGGGGGCAGGGGAGGTGGGTGGAGACAGACTAGGAAGGGCAAGTCTGGACGCAACCCTCTAGGGACTGGCAAGCAGAGGTGGAGGGAGAGCTTGGAGAAGACCCCATCCCGGCATCAGCTCTGGTGGTCCCAACTCCTCATTTAATGGATGAGGAAACTGAGACAGCACAGCCAGAACTTAGGGAGTCCCAGGACTTCCCTGACGCTAATGCTGGCGGCACATCTGACAAATGCCATCCAGCTGTGTATGGGTATCGTTTGTTTATTTGCCCATCTTCCCCACCAGACTGTGCATTCTGTGCAACAGGGGACAGTCCCCAGCACCAGGGCAGCCTTGCCTGCTGGAGTTTCCCAGGGAATATTAGCCAAATGCTTGAAGGGGTGCTGTCAGTCAGTATTCAGCAAGTGTCAAATGAGTGCAGGTTTCTGCAATGGGAGGTCAGGGCCAGATAACCCGCAGCGCACATTTGTGGGAAGTGGTAGGAAAGGTCTATTCTAAGAGGTAAGGTTTACCCATGGCCTTGAAGGGTGCTACAGGCAGACAGGAGAGGCATTTTAATTGCTTTCCATAAATAACTATACTATCAACTTGCTTGACTTCGTGGTAGGCTGTCTCTAATCTAAGGAAACCCTTTCCCCATGCTGTGCTGAGCTACACCCCAGGGGGAGTTTACATTTGAGAGGAATGTATTATTAGCTGACATGGGAAATCCATGGGACCTGGGGCAGGGAAGCTTGGGAAGGGCTGTGAATGATGCATAGGAGTTTACACAGTAGGTAAGACAAGAAAGACAGTCTATGCTAAGGGAGCAGCTGATGTGAAGTCATGGAGAGAAGTGTGTCTGAGGAATGTGGAAAAGCACTACAGCTTGCCTGTAGGGTGCCAGGTTGGGTGCAGACATCTTACAAAAACTTGTGAATATCAGTCGTGGAGTTTGGGCATTATCCTGCAGTTCATTCGTTCAGGCATTCAGCTCACTAATATTTACTGAGCACTAGGTTTCAAGCTCTGTGCTAGGTGCTGGGTGTACCTCCGTGGAAAACAAGAATTTGGTCCCTATCTTTGTGGAGCTCAGCGTCTACAAGGGATCCACAGAAAATGCTTAAGCAGCAAGTGAGATGGTCAAACCGGGATCTTGGAAAAATTAAGTACTATGGTAGCTGAAATGGAGGATGGACAGAAGGTACAGGAGGGAGACTTGAGGCTGGTTGAAAGGAGACTGGAAAGAGGACAGGTAAGAGAGGAAGGTGTGAGCCAGGGCTGTGGGGAGGGGATGGAGGCAGGTGATGTGTGCTAGATTCAAGGCAGCTGCAGTCTTTGCTAATCCTGCGGTGAGAGAGGCAGTCTAACTTTTGACCCTTGAACCTGAGCTGGCCTTAGCAGCTCCCTAAGATTTTAGTATAAGAATGTTGCAAGTATTGTGTGGGACATACTTATACCAAACACTCATTCATTGTCAATCTGGAATTTAAATTTAGGGCATCCTGTACTTTGCCTGGCCTCCCTAACCCAAGTGGGGGAGTGTTCTGTGCAAGTGGAGGTGGAGCTTCAAGAAGACTTCAACCTGGGAGAAGGGCCTGCAGTCAAATGTGTAAGACCCAGAGAGCCCAGCCAGGGAGGGACTACAGCGCAGCTTGGGAGGACCTGTGCTGGACCCATGCTGGCACTGGGGCATGTGGTTCGTCTTGGCAGTGGCTGGATTTGGGGGTCCCTGCTGGAGCCTCAGCTTATGTGTGGTGCTGGTGAGTGGGGAGGAGCAAGCGCAGGGTCCACCCTCCAGACAGGGTGCCTGGCTGCAGCATATGAAGAGCTTCCTGTGTGGCTGGGCACCCAGGCTGTGCCCCAGAGAACCCCTTGGAGGCACCTCCTTCCCTGACCCATTGGCTCTCCTTGCAGACTGCTATCTTGGTGAATCCAGACCCCCCCCCATGTCTTCAGAAATGCTGACACACTGGCTCAGTCTGGGGAGCTGTCCGCCTGTGTGTGGAGAAGCTCCGCTGAGCAGGGCTGGGCCAAGGCAGCAGAAAGTGCTTCTCTTCCCTCCTTGGGGGCTGGGGGGATGTGGGACTTGCAAGGCCAGGGAACAAAGGAACTAGTTCTCCATTCTTTCTCCCTCTGGTCTGTGAGGACCTTATGTTCCTAGCCTCCCAGAGAGCCAAATCGTTACCAACCCTGGGCTGCAGAAAGCCCCTGGGAGGGTCACATTCAGGTTGCCACTTGGGAGTCTGCCACTTCTGTCCAGCCTTTCCCTAGGAAAGTGGATCCCAGGTCCATGTGCAGATCCCCAACAACAACCATCTCCAAGATCTCTTATCTGGGGAGGGAGCAGCCCCTCCTCGGTCTGCACACAGGGCTGCAGATGCACTGGGGGAAGCATAGGGCTCTGGTCTGAGTTGGGAAGTCTCTCTTACAGAGATAGCTTCATTCTCGGGGCTCTGGCTAGGAGGCTTCAAAGCTGCCTTCTACGTACATCCTCCAGGGACCCCATTGCCCAGGCACCAGAAGGCCCTGACTGGCCTTGCTCTGCCTACCCCAGTCCGCCCACTCCCCTTTCTCCCCCTTGTCCCAGACACACTGCTCTGGGCAGTGCAAGAGAGACCCTCCAGACTCTAAATTCTAGGGCCAGCCTTGTATGGGGACATGGCTATCAAGTGGCTGAGTGGCCGTGGACAAGTCCCCTGCAGTTCCTGAAACTCAGGTGTCCACTTGTCAGTTGTGACAATGTTCCTCCCTATTCCACAGACTGAGAGTCAGGTGAGAGAGCAATTTTGAGAACAGGGTGGTGATATGATTCATAGCTGGCACATTATTTTTGTCTCTGTTAGAGCACAGCTTTGTTAATTTGTTTGTTTGTTTTGAATATAAAGTGCTGCTCTGCAGAATCAGAGGACAAATTGTTAGATTCCAGCTAGGGGCTTGGGGCAGGTGCCATGAGAAAGGGACATTGGAGATGAGACTGAAAGAACAAGGAATTTTCCATGAAGATGAAATAAAGGGTGTTGGGAAGGGGTAGGAAGAGTGTCTTAGGCACTGAGAATGGTATGTGCAAAGCCACGCAGAGTGAGTGAACCTGGCACATCTGTGGAGCCATGAGCAGTCCAGAAAGCTGACACCCAGGACCCGTGAGGGAGTGAGGGAGGGGGCTGGCAGCCCAAGGATGCTGGGGGGCAGCGGTCATCCTGGGAGCAGGGCTGGAGGCCTTTGCATGCCAGCTGGACGAGCCTGGACTTTATCTGCTTGACAGTGGGGCGCCAAGGAAGGCTCTGAGCAGGCCAATGACACGACCAAAAGTGTTCTGGCTCTTCCGGACACTGTCTGTCCCTCACCCCATCTTCAAGTCCTGCCTCTGCTGTGGAGCTTCTCCCCAAAGTCCCAAGTCTCCCCTCCCAGGACAGCAATGGTGGCAAGACACAGATGCAGCTGCCTCCTCGGCAGGGTGGCAGTCTTCTTCCTTCCAGGGCTGCCCTGCAGCTCTGCGTGGGCGGTGCCCCTCACGTCCTCCACCAAATCTGGCCGATCATGTGAACACGCACAGACTGTGCTCCGTCGCTCACTCTGGGGTGTTGGCGTGAAACCCGCACATGCCTCCACATCAAGGATTGACCTCCATCTCTGGGGTCAGACCAGCTTGGATGGGCAAAGTCATGTCTCTATTTGATTTTCCTGGATTAGACTCAAGCTTGGTGACTGCAACAAAAATAGACCCCCTCCTCCCTCGTTGTTAGGAGAGTTGTTGTAGCTGGATCTGGTGGCTTTGGCTTGTTTTTATTTTTAACAACTAGGGATGTCTTGTGGCCAGAGTGAAGCGCAGGATGCATAAGGAAGAGGGCAGAAAGGTGATGTGTCTGCGGGGTCCCTGTGGATGGGGATGCAGAATTCTCATGAGTCCCTTGATGGCTTCCAAGTCACCTTTATTCACAGCCTGCAGGAATTCTACATGCAGAGCGTAAAGGCCTTAGGGGTCTTCTGGTTTCTCCTTTACTCTATTAGGTGGGGGGGATCCGAGACCCAGAGCAGGGAGACACCAGCTAGGATCACGCTTTGTGGCAATGGCAGAACAAGGCATAGACCCCTGTGTCCTGCTACCTGGTAAGGCATTTTTCCTGGCCTAGGCTGGCTCCTGGCGTGGGGACCAAACTAAGTTAGGGAGAGTGTGGACGGGAGAAGAAGGAGCTGAGGATGGAGTTAAAAAGAGGGGAAGATCTGTGAGAGATACCGAGGGAAGGCTGGTGCTGAGCCATTAGGTGGGAGATCTGGCTTAGATTTGGCCAAAATTGTATATTACTCATGTTTTGAAAGCTGCAATGACATCCCCCAGCTAACCACCCCTCACCCTACATACTGGAAAGGGAGGCCAATCTAAGAAAGACAATATAGTATTTTCCAAATTTTCAGAGGTTGGAGGGAGGAGCCGCCCTTAGCCTCTGCCTGGAGCAAGGCCTGAAGAGAAGAGCTGGGCATTAGCTGAGCACCCACTGTGTGCGTGGCATCCTTCTCACCTCCATCTGACCTCTGCGAGCACCTAATAGGCTCTAGGTGCTAAGGATACAGGTATCATGAAAGACTTACACCTTATGGAGAAGAGGGCTGGCTAAACAAGTACTTTTAACAGAATAACCCTACATTCTGAGCAGTGTCTAACCTTGGATGGAGGAGGGGTAGTCAGCAAAGGCATCCTGGAAGAGGAGGCATCAGAGATGAGAGAATTAAGCAGACTGAAAATGGGAGAGGGTGCTTGTCAGCAGATGAAACAGCGTGAATAAAACTGGGGAGGCATGAAGCTGAGTAAAGTGACTACTGATCTGTAGTGTGACGACACACGCCCCAGCTCAAGGGGAGAGGGGGAAGATCCCGGAGGGCTCTGTGTGGGGCTGCGGCTGGGGCCGGATCGGTAAACGCTTAGCAGCTGGAGTTCATCCTACAGGTTTTTAAAGCCAGAGAATGGCTGGTTTGGATTTGTGTTTTAAAGCTGGCCCTGGCAGTAGCGTGGCAGCTGACTCAGAGGGAGCAAAGACAGGAGGCAGGGGAGGCTGTTGCAACAACCTAGGAAGAGCGGCTGAGGGCTTGACCTTGGGCTGTGGTAGTGGGGATGGAGGCGAGAGGCAGGAGTTGAGAAACATCTAGGAGGGTAAGTTGTCAGGACCTAGTGACTGGATGTACAGGATGAGGGCAGGGCAGAGTCAAGGCTCGCCTTGTCGGGCTGAGCAGTGGTGCAACCATGGCCACAAAGAATTCAGGGGGCGGGCAAACTTGGAGACTCAAGGCTGATCTCAGGTTGAGACATGGTGAGTCTTAGGTGCCTGTGTGGTGTTAAGGTAGCACAGGAGGCAGCTGGAAACCCAGGGTCTGGAGGTCAGGAGGGAGGCCCGAGGTAGAAATGCAGGTTTGGATACGAGCAGACAGCAGTGGTGGGAAGCCCAGGAGGGGTGAGTTGGTGCAGGAGACTGTGTAGAGGGAGGAGGGATCCTCCCTGTGGACCCTGAACTTCAGGGGCTGGTGGAGGAAAGGAGGGCCCCACAGGAGGTTAAGAGATGATAAAGAGGTAAGAGGCTCCAGGAAGAGTGATGTCATGCAGGCCAAATGCAGATCACTGCAGACAGAGCAAGGGTGGGGGCACCTGTGCTGCGTCTCAGAGCCTCTGGCAACAAGGACTGGAAAGGCCACCAGGGAGAAGAAGGGTCAGGAGAGGTTTCGCAGGTGGGAGAGTTCTCAGCTCTTTTGGAGGGTTGGTGGAAGGGGAAAACTTGATAGAGAGGGAGATTCTAGGGGCCCTGGAAAGCTGGGGTATAAAGGTTCTGGAGGGGCCGGGTCCTGTACACAATCAGCAGGGTTGTCTGTTGGGTGGAACAGGGACTGGCCTTTTCCTCTGATTCTGGACAGCGGGTAATCAGGATGGGTGGGGGGTTGTGTTTGGGAGCAGGGCAGGGGCAGCAGGTCACACCTGAAGGCCTTAAGGTTTTGGTGAAGTCGGTTATCTCCAGGAATGCAGGTGGCAGAATGGACAGGGGTCATGAGGAGAGGAGTGAAGGTCAGTGAGGGAAATGGGAATTTGGCAGTCCCCAAGGCAGGTCAGGGGACTTTGGGGTCATGTCGAGGGTACAGCTGAGGCTGGATACCCACAGTGACATTGGCCCCAAATCTCCTGGCTTTGGGCTTTTGCTAGCTCAGTGGGTGGTGTGAAGAATGTGGTTGGCTTGGCCCGGGTGAAGTTAGGCTGCACAGATGAAGGGAAGGAATTGGGGTGCTGGTGAGAGGTTCTGATGACCAAACCATGGAGCAGTTGGAGCAGGTAGTCAGGGGGAAAGAGGCTTTGGGGTTAAACCAGAAGAGGAAGAGCAGCTGGGCAATGGCCAGGGTGGTGGGGGGAGTAGGGTTAGATCCAAGAAGGTCTAGGGGCCAGGGAGCTGCAGCTGGGGAAAGTCCAGGTGTTGGATGCACCCACATGGGTGCTGGAAGCCATCAGGCTCATGGCAGGCCATGGGAGGGGGAAGGAGAGACAGTGATCTGGTGTTAGGAGGTAGGCGGGGAAGAGGAGGGGACTGGGAAGTGGTGTCTGAGAGGGTGGACATGGGGGAAGGTAGTGAGGGCAGATGGCATAAACCCCAAAGGAGAAAAGCCCATGGAATTATGGTCTGGAAACACACCCAGGGATGGGAAGGAGTGGAGACCCTGGGAGCCACTCAAGGAAGGGGGTTGTAGGGGGACAGGAACAGCCTCCTTGGGGACAATGGCGCCATAAGGCCTGCAAAGTTTCTATTCTGAGGCCAAGGACTGAGTGGGTGTACTTCAAGGAAGTGGATCCTAGAAGGGCCAGTGGGTAGGTTGGTTTAGGTATGGTGAGGGACAGTAACGAGGACAACTGGGGCCTCCACGAAGGAGGCTGCTGGGAAGTAGGGCCCCAGGTTCCAGAGAGGCTGGCCCTGTAGGATGAGCTTCCCTGGTGAATAAAGGCAGGGCCAGTCATTCATCCCGCAGGTACTCCTTCATCCCACAACACGTTTCCATGAGACGGGGACTGTTTTCCATAAGTGGGCTACATCAGTGAACAAGATGCTGATGTCTACTCTCAAGGAGCTTGTATTCTAGCTGAGCGGTGGGAGGAGAGACAGGAAACATAATGTGACAAGTAGTATATTTTAGAGCATGTGTGAGGTTGATGTAGGCTAGGGAAAGGGGCAGCAGAGCAGTATATGATACAATGAATCAGGAGTTCTGCAGGCGGCGTGGCAGAGGGCTGGGCAAGTGTGTCAAAATTGAAATGCAGTGGTCAGGATAGGGCCAGGGTAGGCCAGGGCTCTGGGTCTGTGGGAAATTCCATATAGTTTGACATGGGCGGCAGAAGGGGGTGAGGATATGGAGAGAGGCTCCTGTGTGGTTACTCTGATGGACGTATATGGGAGGATTTGGGGACAAGAAGAGTTCTCCAGTTTGGGTGAGAAGTAATGGGAACAGGATGGAGAGGAAAACAGATATTCATGGACATGTGTTAAGGGCCAGCACCGTGCTGGGGACTGCCTCTTTCATCAGTCTACTAGCCTTGCTATGAGTTAGGAAGACATTGTCCTTGTTTGTCCCTAGTTTCCATGAAAACAATGGCAGTATCTAAAGGAGCTAACCCTCAGTGCTGTCCTTAATGCATCTTCCCACCCTCTTAATGAGGTCAGTGTCATTATCTCCTTTTCCTGATGAGGAGTGTGATGTTTAGGAGTGTCAGCACGGTGGCCAAGACCATGGACTCTAGAGCCAGCCTGCCCGGCTTCCTCTCTCCCTAACCCCAGCTACGTGGCTTCAGGCAGCTGCTTAACCTTTCTGGACTCAGCTTCCTAATCTGGAAATAGAGATAGTAAAAGCACCTGCTTTATGGGAGTGTGGTGGGGGTTAAATGAGATAATATATGCAAAACACATAGAAACAGGGCCCACCACATAGCCAGTGTTCCCCATTACTATTAGTATTGTTCAAGGCCATTCAGGTAGGAGGGGGAACAGCAGAGTTTTCTACAGACCGCATGGGGCTGGCCCCTGCCTCCTCCCAGCTCACCTTGGCCCTGAGTAGGATCAGACCTACTGATCGGGGCTGACGAAGAAGGAACTGTGCATCACCACCAGGGCTGTTCTTTGCTGCAAGCACGTTACATATTGTGGCATGCTGTGTTTTCCCCTCGTGGTGCAAGATGTTGACTCAGAGGGGCATTCTGGGGAAATGAGTTTCTTGGATTTGCCCACCTCATTGCCCCTGTGTTCTTTTGAATGTCTCTGAATCAGACTTTATATCTAGCTCTACCATTCAGCAACCTTATTTATGCAGAAAACAACCCCACATTTCCAACTTGCTCAGCAGCTGTAAAGATTCATCTTTGGCCCCGGGGAGGGTAGCAAAGGAGGGAAGGATAAAAAGAAAAAGGAAAGAAAGAAAGAAAAAGGAAGAAAGAAAGCAAGCCAGCAACAATCCAAACAACCCTTTTCTCCCTGTGTAATCTGGGCAGCTTCCAGGAGGATAATGTCTTTCCACCGTGAGTCGCCCCCTCCCTCCCACGCTGTTTTCGCAGGAAGCAAATCCTGGAGCATTTTCAATGTGCCCCTCGAGGCAGAACAATGAGGCCCTTGAAGCCTAGGAGCCGCACTTCCTCCAGTTATCCGGAGCCTCCGCGGAGCCCCTCCAGGGGCGGGCGTGGGGAGGCGGCGGGCGTGGAGGGGCACAGGGACCATCTCTGGGAAATGGGGGAGGGGTGGTCTGCAGGGTGTTGCTGAGCCGCGCGAGGGAAGCCCATTAGTCAAATAATAGGTTTGGATCCGACTGTTTTGCCGAGGTACCCGGCATTTATCCGGCTCCCCGATTGGGGGCGGGGAGCTGGGCGGGGGCGGCGCGGATCCAATTACTGCTGCTCCGGCCCGGCCGCCGAGCAGCCCCGTCGCGGGGCGGTGGCGGCACCCGGGCCCGGCCTGCCGGCTGGGGCGGGAGAAGAGGAATCGTATGCGTAGAAGCCCGGCCGGCCGGCCGGGGGACGCCTCTCCCGCGGGCGGCCCCGGCCCCGGCCCTGCGCCCCGCGCGCGGGGCCCCTCCCGCCCCGGCCGGCTCAGCTGCCTCATTGTTTATTGTGGAGTCTGGCTCTCCCCTCTCCTCCCCCTCGTCCGCCCTCCCGCTCCTTCCTTCCCTCCTCCCGAAAGAAAGAAGAGCCAGTCTGTGGAGACGAATGAGTCATGAATAAACAAACAGCGTGGGGGAGCTGTCACTCCGAGCTGACTTCCTGGCCGCGCTCAGCTCCGCGACCTCCTGGCGGGGCACAGAAGCCAGGCTGGCTGGGATGGGCACGCGGGCAGTCTGGGCACCCAGCGGGGTGGGGGGCACAGGACCCCAGTTACCAAGCTGTCCTTGACCACAGCCCTCACAAACAGCATGGCCGTTACAGTGAGTGAGTGTGACCTGATGTCTTCCCCAACCTGTCTGTTGTGTATGGTGAGGGTTGTGAGTCTGATTTCCGTGGGTTTGACAAAAGCCGTACACCACTGATGGGTGACGCATATGAGCATCTGCGCGGGGTGGATTTCCCTCATGGGCTCAACCCTCTGTGATGCATGTGCAAGGCTGATTACCCCCTCGTGTGTGTCTGGTGTGTGCTGCCGACACAGGGGCACTGGGAGGAAATGTATATATGGGTTGTGTGTGCACAAGACACATATCTGGAGTGTGTGTCTATGTCAGGACTGGTGGCCTGTGTGTGTGTGTGTGTGTGTGTGTGTGTGGTGTGACCATTTTATTGACACTGAATTTGCTTCTGCCACTTTAAGGTTTGAAATTCTTGTTTTGTGCTTAGTTCTCTGCTTGGTCCTTTTCCCTTTCCCTCGTGTGATCTCTGGGTCGTTTGGGGCCATCTCTTCCCATTAGTGAGGCCCAGAGCCCCAGCAGACCTCCAGGGCCTGGCCTGGCTGGCCTCAGCATTCAGCCAGCTGTGGCCACACGCAGGCTCACAGCGCTGACTCATGCCTGGGGAGAGTGGAGTGGAGTCCCTGGCTGGGTGATCCCCCACTGTGGGGAGGGCACTCTGGGCCTGGCTTGTGGGAGCCCTGATGAGCTCCTGAGCTTGGGGAGAGAGCCTGGGCTAGCCCAGACATTCTGGGAGCCTCTAGCACAGAGAGGGACCTGACTCACTGGCCCATGCGGTTAGAGACAAGGGCAGGAATAGGATATTTCTCTGGCTTCCCTGGTGACCACACACCCTCACTGGGGTCCACCCCAGGGCCAATGCTAACAACAAGGCCATCAGAAGGAAGGCTGGTGAGAAGGAGGCAAGGCTGTAAATCAAGCTGCAATCCAGTTCCCCCCTGTTTGGCTGAGTCCCAGAGCCCTGCCAGTTCTGGCCCTGCTTCCTCTTTTTGGGCCAGCCGGCTCTAGCTCCCAAAGTTCTCCAGCTCCAGACTGCAGATTTGCATGCCAGGACAGCTACCCCCAAATCTAAAGCAGGGCTCGGGGGTGTTGCCCTCCCCCCATTATCACCCTCTTCTACAACCCCACTGCTTGCTGGATTTGGGCTCCTGGCCTATAATCATGTGTGTTAGTTGTGGCCAGAGAGGCAGGTTCTGGGGATAGCCCACCAACCCTGGTCATTGCCTAGCCTCCTGCCCATCCTTCAGCTGGCAGACAGTTTGAAAGGCTGAATCAATAAAGGAGGCAGGTAAATGTGGACTCTTTCCTGACTTATCTTCATTTTCTGTGTGACCTAGAGCAAGTCAGTTCAGTTGACCTTTCTGAACCTCTTTCCTCTTCTTTAGAATGTACATACTGACCCCTTTCCTTGTGGGGTGCTTGCAAATATTAAGGAGAAAATGCCTGTGAGCCCTGAGCACTAGGCATGGCATTGAATAAAACTCAGAAAAGGAGAATTCACTTTCTGTCCACTTCTAGCCCTGTCCTGGACCTAGATCATCAGGGCCCAGAATTTTGCCTGCTCAATCTTGTTCATCCTTTGACTCAGAGAGTTTCTGGGCCTTGTGGACCTAGTCTGCGATTTGAGTACTCAGAAGCAGTCCCACACAGTAGTTGGGGTCTCTGGGCAGTGTGGGGTCCCAGGGCAGTGTGGGGTGTAGGTCTAGCCTTCAGAGCCAGGGCTATCTAGGCCGGACAGCGGAGACCACAGCATCTTTCTAGTGCTTTCTTATGGGGAGATGTCTCCTGCCCTCAGGTAATACTCTGTGCCTATGCTGGCCTCCACTTGTAGACAAGCTGTTTGGTCTATGTGGAATTAAAAAACAGCCAATACTTAGCAATGAAGAGAGTTCACATGAAAATGTGGATTTTCAACTTCCTTGAATAATGGGGAGATTTGGCCACATTGGGCTCGTGCTCCTATTTGGCACCTGTGGGCTGGAACTGAGCAGTAGGGGCACCTTTGAGCAGGACATGTTCTCTCCAGTTTACTGCAGTCTCCACCACTCCCTATTGCATTGGTTCTCAAACTTGAGTGTTCAAGAGAATCACCTGCTTGTTAAACGCAGATTGGTACCCCAGAGTTTATGCTTCAGTGGGTCTGGCGTGGGCCTGAGAATCTGCATTTTTCACAAGTTCTCAGATGGCTGCCGATGCTGCTCGTCTAGGGACCCACCTTGAGTACTCCTACCCCACCTGAAGTGAAGCCAACTGTCGGTTACCATATATGATCACACTTGGCCTGTTGTTTTTCTGTGTGTAGGGGAATATTTCTCTGTACTTACAACTCTAGCAAAAATAAGAAAATAAAAAAGGATGGAGAATCATTTGTTCTAGCAAAATGGCTAAGAATGTGGGGACATGTTCTTTGGGGATGTTCCCTTGTGTTTACATGCAAATAATGGGGACATGAAGGATGTTCCCTTGTGTTTACATGCAAATAATTTTCATATATGCCAAATAACACAACTTTAGGTGCCACAGCGATGCCTGCCCTGAATATGACAGGGGAGCATGCCAGGTAAGTGCTATCTATGCTGGATTCTCCCTCCTTTCTGTCCCAATTATTTTGTTATCTGCTTGGCCCTGTGAGTGTTTGAGTGTATTGTCCCTGCTCACCACAGTTTATTCACTGAACAACCCAGGTCTGATCTGGTTCTATTGCTGAACTGCGTTAGGATGTGGAGACAGAGTAAAAAGACAGGCTCAGTCTTTACCCTCATGGGGTTCAGAGTGTTGGGACAGGCAGACAAAACACACTGAGCAGATACATAAAAGAAGGAATCACAAATTGTGGTAATAATTGGGGTGCTGGGGCAGAGAACACTGGGCTGCGTGGGATGTCCTTCAGTGTGAATGTATAGGCAAGTCTTTCTGAGGTCCTGTCCTATGTGGTGGGGAGAGAAGGTTGGGAAGCAAATGAGATGCTGGACCAAGTCAGCCTGAATCCCTGCCCTAAAAGATGGAGCCCAGATGGAAGGTCAGGAGACCAGGACTCAACCTCCACCCCAGGGTCACCCTTGCCCCCCAGCTTTATCATTTTAACCCCTTTCAAGGCCCAGCTCCCCATTCACCAGACCCAGGAGACATTCCTGACCTTTTGGCCCATGATAACCACCCAGCCCCCACCCTGTCTGTCTATCTGTCTGGCTGGCTGTCCTGCCTCTCTCTCAGATGCTCTCTTGGTCCTCTGGCCTGCTTGCTATTCTAGCTGCTCCTAACTCCACGTGGGCCCAGCCACACAGCACCTTGTGGTGTTACTTCTTGACTTCCCAAAGGTCCCTGGGTGTGTTCAGGAGACTGTGTACCCCCTGGAGAATTACCTCATCTCTCTGGACCTCAAAACCTTCAGAAGCATTTTCTCCTACTATCATGTACAAATGAGGACACTCAATCCTGTGCTTTCAGTGTCCCCTACTGCCAAGTGGCTTTGTCAACAACTTGGGTCCAAGGGCAGAACGCTCCTCACAGAGTCCAGTCCAAGGCCAAGCACAGAGCAGGAAGTCTACACATGCTAAGGCATGGAACTGGGACCTGATATTTCCCAGATCTGCATCTCCTAAAATAGCTGCCTATTTTGCTTGGCATGGCAGATCTGTGGCACATTCTTCCCATATTGTGCCCGCAGCAGACATCACTAATCAATGATACTCTTCCCCACTGAGCCCACACATAGCATCAGAATCCTTCTTCACACAGTCCTCCAGGAAGCAGATGCGAGTGAATTGCTGTTGACTTAAGGGATAACATTTATTAGCCCCTTCTGTTTTAGGAACCATTCTAACATCATGTGGGTCTCATGTGGCCTCCTGAATAAATAGAAAACAGAACATGGACTTAGATGGGATTTTAGGCATTTGAGTGGGCACAGGGGTAGGGGCTGGACTGGTCTGTTAACTAGTGAAAAGAGATCTGTGGGCAGCTGACAAGCAGTGGAAGGGGTGGAGTCAGATCAGATCTGCTTGGAGTCCTACAGGGTGTCCATCTGAGGAAGGGAGTATGGGTGCAAGGCGATGGGGCATAATTGAGGACCCAAACAGAGCTGGCTCTGGGAACACAGAGGGGGCACTGCTGGGGATCCCCGAGGGCTGGCAAAGGGCTCCTTTGGCCCTCCTGAGGGTGAGGAGATGAGCAAGCAGAGCAAGCTGAGACTACCCTCCTGCATGCAGACCAAAGTGATCCTCCCAAAAGGGTTAGAGCGACCCCCTCCCCTCCACATTATAAGAAGAGGCAGCCCAGGGCAGTTTGGAGGGTCCCTTTGTAAGCAAAAGAAGCTTTTATGGAAATTAAATGTGGATATCTGTGTTCCGGGAACATCAATATATTTGACAGAGCCATGGTCATTAGGAGAATGCTCTGGGATGTGGCGTCTGTCAGAGCTCCTGTTGGGGTTCTGAGGAGTGACTGGGATGTGCTGTAGCCCTGCTCTGACCAGAGGCCTGGGCATGGGCTCTGTTCCCTGGGGCTGGAAGTCAGCACAGTGCAAAGGCAAAGGTCTCCCTGTCTCCCCTTGCCGGCAGCCCTGCCTGTTCACCGGTCTACCGCTGGTGCCCGGCCCTTGATGGCTGACTGATCAAAGGAATGGCAGTGCTCCTTTTGTAAGCTTGTAACGCTTCCATGCTTGCTTACCACCTGTTGTCTCTGCTACACCACAAGCTTCATGAGGGCAGGGACCAAGGCTGGGAATCCAGAGCCGCATCCCTGAGCCCGCTGGCATTCCCTGTACACAGTGGAGTGACATGGGTTAAGGGAACGCCACACCTTCTTATCATGCCCTTTGGGCTCTGCTGAGTTCTGGGTCTGGGACATGGGCAGCTCTGCAGCTTGTCCCTGAGGGTACCGGACACTCCAGACACTGGGTGCTGCTCACCAGTCCCCAAGTGCTGTTGGCACCCTCACCACCAAGCCTTTGCTCCCCATTCTCCATGCCTGGAGTCCCCTTCTGTGTTCCATTCCGGACTTTTCAAAATCCTCTTGGCTCTTAAGGCTCAATTTCAGGGCCGCCACCTCCAGGAAGCATTGCCTGGAGAAGGCCTCTGCTCTGTGCAGGCCCTGGGCTCTCCCTACTGCTATTGTCACAGGATCTGTGGTCCTCATAACAGTGTCTGTGGGAAGCAGAGGCCACCGTGCTTTATGCAGGCTGTAAGGGTGGTGATGGGCTCGTGGCTCTGAGATGAGGCCTCGCTGAACCTTGTGAGCAGTTCCAAAGCTGTTTGGAGAGATGCCTGCCCCTGTCCCAGGAGCTCTCGCCCCGTCCCAGTGAGAGAACACATCTGGATCTTTACCCTGTGAGGACAGCTCTCTCACCTCCACGTGTGTGGGCAGCAAGCATGAACAGACGTGGCCTCTCCTCCGCAACCTTTGCCTCTTAGCTCCAGAGCTCAGGGGCCAGCAGCTCTGGGGATTGGAAAGGCATGGCCTGTGGTGCAGGGTCTGGGTCAGGCAGCCTCTCAGCTGTATGTGTGGGGTCTGTGGTGAGTCAGCCTCTCAGAGTTTCAGTTTCCTCAGTTATAAAATGGATACCTATTCCCCTCATCAGGTTATTGTGGAAATTATAGGTGCCGACGTGCCTACTCCCTCCAGCCTCAGGTTCTGTCTTCCAGAAGTGTTTCTCCCTCTTTGCCTGGCAGGCTCCTATTCATTCTTCAGCAGGTCTGGGCTCAATGTTACCTCCTTTAGGAAGCCCTCCCAGGTCACTGGTTCTTGTGAGTCTCTCTTCAGGGTTGGCATCCCATATTGGACCAAGAGCTCTGTGAGGGCAGGGGCCTTGTAACCCTGGTATCCAGCCAGGGCCTGGCACTTCAAAGGCACCCAGAGAATATTTGCTAAGTAAATGAATTTAAAGTGCCTCAGACATAGTAAGCACCTAATAAATTCCAGCTCTTTTTATCAAATATGGCCCCCAGAGGCCACATAACTGATACTCATTTCAGGCTGCCTGTGGGAAGTTCTGTTGGCAGAGAGCTCCATATGCAGCCTGTACCAGCCTGCCTTCCCTAGGGAAGTGCCTGCCCACGTGGGGCTTTATGCCCGTGGTGCAATGAGGACGGGAGGGTCGTGTGTGGTGCACCTGGGGCCTGAGTCCCCAGTATTGGTCACTGCCAGAAAGAAAGCCCTGTATGCAGGGCCCCCCAGGATCCATGCTGGGCATAGGCGACGTCTGCACACAAGCTGGCTGGCTTCCTCGGCTGATAATGGGGCCTTGGCTGTCCTGAAGCCACAGCTAGGAGGGAGCATCTGTGCTCACTGTGCTCAGCCTGGGTCTCTGGGGTCTCCATCCACACGTCTCCTACTGTGTCTAGCTCTGAATCCTCTTCTTTTGACCACAGGTCTGGTGCACCTCTCTCCTTATCAAGCCACCCAGGCCCTGGATCTTCTATTCCTCTCCTCTAGGCCTCAGTTTCTTCATCTGTCAAATGGGAATAAGAACTTTGTGAGATGGCTGGTATTTTGAGGATGCGATAGCAAGTCCACACAGCACTTTACAGTTTGTAATAGAGTATCATGTAGATTCTCCTAACAGAATAGAGAGTCCTTTTCTGGAGGAAGCAGAGATGAATGGATACTGGGTTGGTGAGATACCCACATGTGGAAGTTCATGATGCCATAGTATGGGTCCAACTCTGGGGGCACCATGCATGTGGATGCAATACACGTGCCCCTGAGAGCAGAGCAAGGTGGCAGTACTGTGGCCTGGGGCAGAAGGCCAGCTGCCAGTGAGTTCTGCCCAGTGCTTGGAGCTGTGTCTGGAGTAGCCAGTGTGCTCTACAAGGCCATGGGTTACTTGAACTTCTTAAGTCAATCATTAGTGACCAGAGGGTCCCTGAGCACCAAAGATAGTAGCTTTGGAAACCCTTTGCCCTGGGCCCTGCTCTGCCCAGGCCATGGCCTGGATGGCCCAAAGGATGGATGCACATGTGGTGGGGACAACCTGCCTATCTATTCACCTGTTTCACACATGCATACATGCCCGCACACACAGGCATGGGCACACTCAGACACACACACACACAGGCATGCACATACGTAGGCACCCAGTGCTCTGGATTGACTCCCGCACTTGCATGGACCTGAGTGTCTCATGTCTTTTTCTGCGTAGAACACATGGAAAAATGATTCCCAGGCAACTTCCCAGAAGACTGTTCCACCTGGTTCCCTCTTGCCTCCCATTACTACCATTTTACAAACCGGCAAACTGAGGCCAGATAGTTTAAGTGGTTTGCCCAGGGACCCACGGCAGGGAGGCGGTAGAAGCAGTAGCAGCAGGTGTGACTCTAGGGTGCCCTTTCCTGGTTAGGGCTTCCCAGTGAGGTGACTGCTGCCCTGCAAGGAGTGTGAGGGCAGCCAGTGCTCCTCAGCTCAGCGTACCGTTTACACCCCATTTATGGGGAAAGACTTGCCATGATCTCCTAAAAGGCACGCTCACCTCCCAGATCATGCAGAACGGAGACTTACGGGCTCTGAGTTGGAGCCCTGGGCTACGGGTTTTCCCCCAAAACCACTGGGAAATTCCAGGTCTGCAGCTGCTGCTAGGAGAGCAAAGCTCCTTCAGACTGTAACTGAAAAATAAACAGGGTGCCCTGCAGAAGCCTGGGGAACCAGCCTCTCCCAGGGGCTGCCCACATAGAACTCCTTGCCCCTCTGTGTGCCAGCCACCAGCCCTTACACGACACCCTCTGCTGGGCTCCCCCAAGTCCTGCTGACACAGGCTTCCTCCTGGCTCTCACCTCCTCCGCCCTCTCTGCCCTTGGCAGGCCGTGGTAACAAGATGCCCTTTGTGTGTGCTGGGTGGGGGGGGCCGGAGGTCCAGCACTGCTTCTTGCTGCTGAGTCACAGCTGCCTGCTGGGCTCTGGGGACAGGGAGTCACAGGTGACTGGCCAGGCGACACAGAGTCCAAGACCTTAGGGATGACCCCAGTCAGCCCCTCTCTTGCACTGGTGGGGAAACCGAGGCTCAGAGAGGGGAAGGCAAACGTCAAGATGAGGAACCCTCCTGCCATCTGTGGGTACCCAGTTTTGTTGCGAGGCCATCATAGTATCTTGTGACTCCCCAGAAGGGCCTGGGTGTGTCTGTTCCACATGCATGTGCACACATGCTCACGTGTGTCTGATTTCATGCTCTTGAGCATTCCAGGGTGCGACTGTTCAGTGTAAGCCTGTGTGTCAATGTGTACATGTGTTGGCTTTTCTAGGGTCCCCCGTTGCCATCTTCCAGAGATACCCATGGCCTGTCCTCACAGCACTGCCCATCCCATCTGCCTCCTAGGGCTTACCAGGGCTTACGCTGGTCCACGGCAGAAGTCCCTGCCTGGAGAATTCCAAGCAGGGTGGGTGAGTGCCTGTGATGGGAGCTTATTATTTGGCAAGTCATATCTCTGAACACAAGGCAGGGGGTCTCTTTGCTCCCCGACACTGTATTGTGTAGGACTGAGCAGTGAGGGCTGAGTCAGACCTGTGGGGTGCTTAAGAAGGTGGGCCCAGAGCCAGGTTGCCTAGGCTTGAATCCTGGCTTTGCCATTTCCTAGCTGTGTGACTTGAGCAAATTACCTCTCTCTCAGCCTCCATTTTCTCATCTGTAAAGTGGGCCAATAATAGCCTTGCCTCACAGAGTTGTTACATGGACTGAATTGGTACTTCTAAAGCTCTTATAGTGTGCAGTGCATAATAGGCCCTCCAGAAATATTAACAATTATCATTACTGCTCTAATTATTCACGACCACAAGAGATCCTGTTAGCAATTCCAAGGCCTGAAGTGGGCTCTTCAGCTTCTGGACAACATGAGAGACCCAATTCCTTTGGTCATAGGTAAGCAGGCAGAGAGGGGTTGGGGCCATCCTGGAGGGAGTTGTGCCTTCTGGGCTGTGGCCCCGCTGAGTGGTATTGCCCTGAACGATAGTGCCCGGGTCAGGTCAGTGGGCTGACCCTGGCCTCTTTGCACGCTGCCTTCCCAGGCTCTGAGCAATGCCAGGCAGGGTTATGCAGCTTGTGCGGGTGCTGCCGCTCCTCCTCCTCTGATGGGCCTCCAGTGGCCTTGGTGGGCAGTGGGCTTCCTGTCGCTGCTGCTGCAACATTCCGTCTAGTGCCTGGGACTGCCATCTGGACTCCAGGGCTGGCCGAGGGGCCTGCCAGCCATCTGCCTGCTTGGAGCTGGCTGCTTCCAAAAGGCAGTGGGGCGTCGGGTGGGAGCTGGGGCTGCTGGAGGAGGCTTGGAGGCAGTTCTCTGGCCTGGGCAGTCTGTGAGCCCCATGCTGCCATGGGGAGGCCCAGTGCCTGTAGCTTCCTGTCCTAATTCTCCCAGCACAGGAGAGTCAGGAAACCTGGCTTGCTGAACCAGCCACCACAAGGATCTTGGGGAAGTCCCCAACCCCCCAACTTCAGGTTATCCATCGGCTGTTGGGCAGGCTGCCCTCTAGTGCTCCAGGCCTCTGTCCAGCCAGTGCTGTCTCTAGGCCTGGGTCTGACTGGGGGAAAGGCTTGGGCCTGGGGAGGGTGTCCTGGCTGTGACCTCTCCTCCCAGCTCAGACTCTGGCTGGCTTCCAGGCCAACTGCGGAATTACCCAAAGTCTCAAATGATCAGGTACAGGTCAGATCCAAGCTGGGGTTCTTGCTCAGCGCCAGCCCAGCCCTGGTGCCTCGTGTGGTTGGTGCAGAATGACAAGACTCTGAGAGGCATCTCTCCAGGGCTGGAGGGGGCTAGGCCCGAGGAGGCAGCTTCTCACTCATCCATTTATCCATCCATCTGTCCATCCATTTACTCATTCACTCACCCATCCATTCATTCAGTAGTTTATTGAGCATCAGCATCATGCCTGACACTGCACCAGGCTTTGGGAATATCATGGTGAAATAACAGAGTAAGAGCCTGTCACCTGTCAGCTCCCATGCAGGGTGGCAACCTCTGGGACAGGATGACCTAGCAGGGGACTCCCTCCAGTCCAGGGGGCCAGGAAGAGCCTCCGAGATGAAGGGAAAGTTGGAGTGAGCCCAAGGTGTTTAATCTTCATCATAGCCTCATGAAAAAGGCACTTACTGTCCCCACTTCATGGATGAGGAAAATGATGCTCAGCAAATAAATACAGAGGGGGCTTTCCTGAGGAAATGGCAGCACGGGGATTTGAACCCTTATCTGTCTGACTCTGAAGGCCTCTGGGCCCTTCCACTCTCCAGGTTCCTTCTAGCCGTGCCCTGCTGGCCCTCCCTGATGAGGTGGGAGTGGGCAGATGGCCTGTGCAGGAGGGCAGTGCTCGTGCTGATGGAGGAGGGGCATGTGTGGCGGAGCACAGCCGTCCTGGGTGTCCTCGCCTTAACCTCCCTGCCCAGGCTCCATGGGTGGCCTCTGCTTTCGACTCTTGGAGGCTTGAGATAGAGCCCGGCAGACCACTGTACCTCTGTGTGAGGAAGTAGTCACATGTTAGCCACCTGGAGGAGGGAGCTCCTGGCCCGAGGCGAGGCAGCCTGCAGGGAGCCTGGAGTTCCCATCCTGGTTTGCTGTGGACACCCACCCCCACTGGGCTTAGCCACTGGGTATAGTCCGCCTCGCCCCTTTGTTTCCTTCTCTGGGATAAATTCACTGGAAGAGCCAGGCCTGGCCAAACCTCTGTGCTCTGACTGAACTCAGAACTAGGGGCACCCTCTCCTCTAGCTCTCTTCCAGGGAGCTGGCATTAGGCCCTACATCTCCTGGACCCAGGGAGGGCATTAATTAACCCCGGATGGCTGGGAATTCCTTCAGGGGAGTCCCAGCCAAAATGATGGCCTGAACTGGATTCTGGATTTCTCCCCGCCCTGTCTCTGGGAATGCCCCCATGTGGCCTTCACCTGAGTTACTCTGGACCCCTCCCTTTTCTTCCCCTGCTGACAATGAATTCCACGGACACCACCTAGATCCCAAATCTCTCCTTGCCTTGCTACCTCCCTTGTTACCACTCCCATCCACACCCTCATCTTCCGTCTGCCAGGTGACTGATCTGGCCTCCTGACCGGGCTTCACAAGTCTGTCCCTGCACCTCATGCTCATTCTCCACACAGCTGCCCAAGGAGATTTACAAACAAACTCAGAGCATGGCACCCCTGTACCTTGGCCTTAGTGGGTATGGCCTATGTGATGTAGTCCAGTTTGCCTCTCACACCCTCCCCACCCACTGTGCCCAGCACCCCTGCTCTCCTCCGGCCTCCCTGACCCCACGGGTCCCACCTCCTGGCCTTCTCACGGTATTCCTGCTGCCTGGGATCCTCTCCCCCTGGGTCTTTGTGTGGCCCGCCCTTTATGCCCAGGCTCCAGTGACGCCCCTTAAAGAGGTGCTCACTGACCGCAAGTTCTGACATTGCCCCCAGCCCACTCGCTCTCTAGCTCCTCATCCCATTTTGTTTTCTCCAAAGCTCTCGCTCTCTTTGCTGTCCTCCCCACTACCCTGGCTAGGACATGAGCCCCAAGATGCAAGGGCCTTTCCTGTCTATTCCATCCTGTGTCCCGGAGCCCAGGCCCGAGCCAAGAGGGTGCACAAGGAACATTTGGTGATGAGTGAATTTGACAGGGCTATCAATGCCCTATTGGATGGGACCTTGATGTTCTCTTTAATGGCTCTTAAGAAACTGCTTGGCACCCCTTCACAGCATCAGCTTGCACTCCCCTGGGGACAGGGAACTCATTTCCCTGCAGGCAGGACTTTTTATTTCTAGTCAGCTTGCACTGTTAGACAGGGTGCTTATTCTGACCTGAAATCCACTTCTCAGTAATTCCCATGGGCTGTGCTCAGTTCCTTGAGCCTGGTTCCCCTGCAGGAACTTCTAGCTGATATTTGAGGAGTAGGGCATGATAAGGATGGAATGGGAGACCCAGAGCAATAGACCATGGGTTCGAATTTCCTCCATTCCAGTTCTCCAGGGTCAACTGGCAGGCACTGAAGTCTCTAACTCTTAGATTTCCCCTCTGGAAATGCTGGGAACTGTGCCCCTCAGGGCCACCACAGTTGCATCAGATGAAATGCTGCCCTTGTACACAGCCTGGTGCTGGGCATGGGGCTGATGACTAAATAAGTGTTGTTTGAGTTTGGAAAAAGAAGTCTCCATGATTCTTCATTACATGAAGGCATCTTGACCCTCACTGCTCCCTCTGCTCTGTGGGAGCAGCTTGCACATAATAAAAAACAGAGACCAAAAGACCGTCCCTGCATAGGTGGGCCCGGGCCGTGAGGGCAGGTGGGGTCTGGCCGTGGGGGCAGGTGGGGCGTGGGTGGTGTGCCAAGCTTTCCCACAGTGATTTATAATGTTTTGCCTTTTGGAAAACATTGCAGTACAAGGTTGCCCAAGGTCAGTGCCTCTGTTCTGCGACTGCTTTATGAAAAGGGAGAAGAGAGAGTAGGCAATGTTTCCAATTTTTTAAGGAGCTGGCTCAGGGCCAGTCATCAGGCATCAGAGGAAGGCAGCTGACTGTACTCAGCCACATCCCCAAAGTGCCTGGAAGGGGAGGAAGGAAGCAGATATTTCTGAAGGAACTACTGTGTGCCAGGCCCCTGCTAGGAGTGGTGTAATAGGGAACAGTTATTGCGTGCTTGGGATAGGCCAGATAATTGTTCTAGGCTCTTTATGTGGATTAACTCATTTAATGGGTTTAATCCTTACTCTACTTCTATGATCAGGCATTACCATTTCCATTTTAAAGATGGGTTAGCTGAGACAAAGGGAGATAAAATAACATGTCCAGGATCCTGCAGCCAGAACAGGTGTTACTATATCCCAGTGTTATAGATCCTTGAAGGTGAAGATTGCTATTACCACCACGTTGTAGGTAAGAGCTCAAAGGCTTGCGGGGGTTAAGCAGTTTGTCCAAGATCACACAGCAAAAGGATCCAGCAGAGCTGGGATTCGAACTCTGGCCTCTGTCTGCAAAGCAGTGCATCATTCTGTGCTATGCCAGATGGCTGGCCTCCTCATTTTCTCCTTTCCTCTGTCCCCTGGAATAGATGAGCAGGGAGTGGGTGGACTGAACGGTGGATGCTGACCATCTTTGAGGACTGGGAGGTGGGAGACAGACCACCCCAGAGCAGCCACAGGGCCCTTTGATTTCCTTGTTAGTGGTGCCTTGGGCTCACAAACATGTGAGCAGCATGTTCCCAACACAGCCCTAGAGGAAGAAGCTAAAATCCCCAGTAAACCTTCTGCTCCTGTTAAGCTGCCTTCTTTGTTATCAGAGTGGTGTCAGGAAAGACTCAGATAAAGAGATGATGTCTGGGCCCCAACATCCCAGAACAGACCCCCACACACTGCAGGATGAAGTCAGATGGGAGAAGTTCCTGGGCCATGGCCAGGGCTTGCTTGGGGCCAAGGCGTGAGTTGGCTCAGGATGCTGGCCTGCATCTGGCACGCAAGCCCTGCCTGCCTGCCTCAGGGTCACTTGGGTTCTGTCTGCTACCATCAGAGACGCTCCCTGGAAAGATTGGAATGACCTCTAGTACTGGGGAGCCCCCAGAAGTCAGAGTCTTGTCTCTTTGTGACAGTCCCCAAGGGCCCACTGTAGCTGTGCCAATGTAGGAAGTGTCCAGCTTTCAGGGTCTACATATTGGGCTCTTGTCCCAAACTTAACAATGTCTCAGGAGACATGACACCATCCTAGGCCTCGCTTTCCTCCTCTGTACAATGGGCATAATAATGTGGCTCCTTAGCAGGCAGATGATCAGATGGACCATGGATAAGAAACGCTTTGAACAGGGTTAAATCTCGGCCAGCTGTCCAGTTACTGCAGCCCAGTGGTTCCCAAAGTTTGAGTCATGCTGGAACCACCTAGGGATCCTGCAGCACACTGGTGCCTGGTTCCTCCCCTCAGGCATTCTTATTTAATTGGCTTGGGTGAGACTGAGTCCTGGGACATGTACAGCTCCCAGGTGATTTGAATGTGCAGCCAAGTGAGGGAACCCCTGCACAGCCCTTCTGTTCTGTGATCTCATTCTGCCATGCAATCAGGGAGTTTAGAGTCCATATCACACCCAAGGGATGTCTGCTCTGTTCTGATTAGGCCAAATCTGTCCTAATGTGTCCTGCTGAGTGTTCTGAATCCTAAACACTTGCATTTTACAGAATGCATCTCTGGAAGATGTCTGGGGAGTAGAAGGGCCCTCCTACATGTCAATTCTGTGTTGGGGACAGAGGAGTGGGACACTCGGACCTGGTGCCTGCCCTCCATACTCCCACAGAGGGTTCCCTCCCTCTGAGCTTTCACCTTAAAGGTTGAGGGCAGCAAATGGGAAAGGAGCAGAGCCTCCCTGAGCACCTACCAACCACTCAGGGCTCTCACATGGATTACCCTAACTAATAGCAGAACGATTCTCTCGGGAAGGCCTTGTCATCCCCACCCAGAAGAGGAAGCCAAGGCTCTGACTTGCCCAAGGTCTCATACATCCCAGACAGCAAAATGGGACCTGAGCCTTGACTCTGCTGTGAAGCTTCTGGTGCACTGGCAGGAGACAGGTGCAGATGGCAGGGAGGTGTAGTTCAGTAAAGGCAGGTGGGATGGAGTCCAGGGTCAGGGTTTTGGGGTGCAGAGTGGGTCCAGGGTCCTCTCTACTTTCTCCCTGCTCCCACCTCCCAGGTTCCCCAAAGCAGAGGGCAGCTCTGGATGTCTGGTGCAAAGAGGGGTTTTAAACAGACGTTTCCTCTCCTGGGGACCTCCTGCAGTGCCATCTGAGGAAAAGTCTCTGATTTCATTTCCTTTGCTTACGGAGTCATCAGGTGGGAATCAGCAATCTGTGAGAAAGGGGATGACATCTTCAAGATCAGCCTCTGTCTCCATGGGTGGATCCGAAGAGGCTCAGGAGGCCAGGGCTGGGTCGGGATCTGTGAGCCCTGCATAGTAAGGTGGCCAGACTGAAGGCTCCCATCACTGTGCAAGTCTTCAGTGCAAAGCTATGTCAGTCCAACAGGGTCAGGGGGCCAGGAACTGTGTTCTAGGCCCTGCTTATCCAAGTTCCCTCACTGAGTTGGGAGTGGAGCATCTATCTCACCTTGCCTCAGTTTTCCCCATCTGCAGAATGGGAGGTGCTGTAAATAAACATTTAGGCAAGTGCAGGGTAAAGTCTTACAGTGAGAGTGCACAAAGGCATCCGCCATCAATCCATGCTTCCTACTATATGCATCCACTAAGTCTTAGGAGCTCCTTTAAGGAGCTAGCTCTGAGTATGTATCTGCACACAGAGATGAGTAGGAATTACACCTGCATCCAGGGACTCTCAGCTCCAGTGCTATAGGTAAAGGAGGCCAACATTAGTCCAACCTGGGCCACTGGGGCAGGTTTCATAGAGAAGATGCTCTTTGAAGTAGTTGGAGATAAGTGAGAGCTTGCCACGTGGGTGGGAGGGGATACGCACCGCAAGCACAGAGGTTGGCAGAGCCCTAGTGTGGTGGTGGTGGTGGTGGTCAGGGGTGTGGGGCGTTATTTGGGCCTCCTGACTTCCTCCTTGTTGTGGCTGAAATTCAGCAGTAGTCACAGGTGAAGGTGTTGGTGGGGGTTTCTGGGCCAAAGCTGAACGTGCTAACAGACCCTATTTTGGGCAGCAGAACCTGCTTGACTCTGGTGGGGTGGGAGGGACTGCTGGCACAGCAGGGCATGGCAGGGCTGGCAGGGCAGGCCAAGTGCTGGGGCTGCTGGGGAGGGACGTGTGCTGGTCAGTCTCTCCCCCCATCACGGCAAGTGGGGAGCCTTCCCCCTCTGCCTAGGTTCTCTCTCTCTTATTCTGTGTCCCAGACGTGGACAGACAGGAGCTGGGGAGTACCCAGCCTGCGCTCATCTTTCCCCATTCAGTCCCAGTGGAAGGAGTGATGCTGCCATTTGCATTTCAAAACCTGTATCTCCCTGCATCTTCCCTTACTTAATAAGAGCCAATTACACCTCTGCCCCAAACTGCAGGTTGCCTGCCTGTCAGAGGACTTTTATCCTGTTTAGGGTGGGGAGGAACTGCTCCCTTAAATGTCACATTTAGCATATGCAAATGAAGAGATAATTGTCCTTAATGGAAAATGAACTCACCTGCTTGCTGAGACTCCAGACAAAAGCAGCATTGATGAAATAGGCCCCAGTGTGGGCCTGGGGTCTGCGTTTCCACTCCTAGCATGGGCCAGGGGCTCAGCAGGCCTGGCCTGCCTCCCTCCACCCCTCTGGAAGATGGCAGTCCAGTGAGAAGGTTACACATTTCTCCATTTGGCAGATGCAGACATTGAGGCCTGGAGGAGGGAGGGACTTGCCCAAGGTTGAGTCAAACTTTTTGTGGGAAATCAGAGTGGAAGCCTGCAGGCAGCCCACTCTGGTGGAAGTGAGGTGCCAGTGATCTGAGGATTCTCCCAGCAGGTAGGCAGAAATGAGAGAGGTAGTCTTGGGACCTAGCACTTGGGGGGCTGGGGTGGGGGTGGGGCAGGGGGAGCATATATGCTCAGTAGGTAATTTTTTCCAGCCTGGGAGCGGGGCTTGGTAACCTGGAGGCTGAGGGAAAACTGAGGCAAGGTGAGATAGATGCTCCACTCCCAACTCAGTGAGGGAACTTGGATAAGCAGGAGGGCAGGAGAGGGGAGGGGCTCTCGGGACCATCTCATCTACTTCCCTCTGCCCCATCCCTGGTGTGTTTCTCTCAAAACCAAGAGTGGTGGTGGAAGGCCCTCAGAGGGCATGAGCCATCAGACATGTCTCTGGCAGTGTGCAAGCGTCATGGTGGGGGGGGTGTCCTTCTGAGTATGTGGCTGGCCAATAAGTGGGGGGTTCTCTCTGACAATGAGCCCTGATCGGACACCCCTGTACCCTGAGCAGACCACAGGAAGAGGAATTCACGGAGCCCCATGCCTGGGGAGAGCTTGGGGCTTTGATCTGCCCTCCTCCAAGAATCAAAGCTCCTGTCGTGTTCTCTAATTTCAGAGTCAGGAGTTGGGATTGTCCCTCATGCTGGGGTCCCATCTAGTTCCTGCCTCGCCTTAGGGTCCTGCCTCTGACCCCTATAAAGTGGTGGTGGTGTGGAGTTTGAAAATCTGGGTTCCAACTCCTGTTAAGTAACTGTGTGAACTTGATGTGCCCCCTTATCTCTGGAGCTTCTGTTGCCCTGACTCGCAGAGTGGACATGGAGATGCAGGAGAATCAGAGTGAAAGGTGGGGAAGGAATTCATTAAAGTGAGAGTAGCGGGGATGGCAGGTGCCTTGCAGGCAGCAGAGAACAAGGAAGAGCAGGAGGAAAGGGAAGCTCATTGAAGTTCTGCTCAGCACAGGGCAAGTCCTTTGCCAACTCCTAAAGGCAGGGTCACCTGCTGTCCAGTGTTCGCTTGAATCTGCATGGTGTGCGAACTAAGCCCCTACCACCCCAGGATTTGGGGGAGCCGCAGAGCACTGGATGGAGTGAGATTATGTTCTGAGAACTTCTCAAAGGCAAAGAAAGGAGATTTTCAGGCAGGCTACTGAAGAGCATGATCGTATAGCTGCAGTCCTGTCTGGCTCACCCAGGCGACAGGAATCCGTAAGCCCAAATCAGAGCTCTCAGTAGCCCCTTCCTCCTTATCTGGAGTAGAACAGAGACAAAGTGAAGAATTGTGCTTAAATCTGGAGAATAGAATGAAATAACAAAGTAACAACATCACCAAGAGCGCAGAGACAAAACGCAGTAAGTTGAGCCATAAGAAGTATTTATTTAAGACAAAAAGCACACGGGAAGACAGGCGAGTGTGGTCAACCTGAGAGAGGAGGAGGTGACTTAAGGGTTTAGGGTTTGGGTTTTATAGGGTCTTTTGCATAGGGGTCGCATAAGGCATGATATTTACAGGTGATTCATAATTCCTCTGAAGTTTTGTTTAAGAATAGGGTTATTTAGGTGACTGTGTTCATACAGATCTTGGTATTCTTTATCCACATAGGTTTACTTACATTTTGGAGCTCTATTTCCTGTCCTGGTTACAAAGTTACTTATTTGATTAAGGGGCTAGAAGAAGAGGAAGAATACCATGTAGATTAAGTTAAAGAACAAGCGAGGCCTTTTTCTCAGGTTAGGTAGATTTTACAAGGGCAGGATCCTTGTCCCACCTCCCAGCCCCACCTCTCGAGGAACGGCAGAGAAGTCCCTGAATGACTTCTGGATCTGGAGAATTGTTTTTCATCTGGGGAATATCCGGACATTCCAAGTCACTCCTGGCTTTTGAAACTCAACTAATTAACTAATTAGCTCTGTGAGTCCTTTCTGGCTCTCTGTTTTTATCTGGTTAACTCTTTGAGTGCCTTTTAGTGGTCTTTACTGGCGTTATTCTCTCTCCACCCTGCTTATGTCCGTCTTTCTGCCTATCAGTTTGGTGGGGAAGCTGCCGTGGGCCTGAGTGATTCCTGGTAGACAGCAAGGACTCGGCAGAGATTTGTTTGAAAAATCACTTGCTCTACGCCCCTCCCCTGCCTGTGGAGGCGTCTGATTCCTGCTGCAACCCCCCAGGTGCTCCAGGCACAGTCCACCATCTCTACCCCCTGTTGCCTCTTACTGGGTCCCCCAGATGGCCAGGTCAGCCTAGCCCACCTCATGCTGGCTGGCCCAGGAACGCCAGAGAACTTGGGGAAGAGGTGCTGGAAATCCCCAGGCTCTCTTGCTCCAGAGTCCTGATGGGTCTCCGAGAGGATAAGGAATTTGCTCAAGGTCACACTGTGAGGTTAGGAATTGGTCAGCCTGTCTCCAGATTTGATGGCCTATGAGCCTCTGATTCGTACAGTGAGGTGCCTCCCTCAGAGACATGGAGGGCTAAACTGCTTCAAGAGGGGGCCACGGCCCTTGGTGCTAAAGGCCAGGTGAGGATGGGGAAACGGGGCTTGGTCTGAGTTCCTGGCAGATGTCAGTCCTCACTCCTGCCACTGCTCTGGGCTTCCCATTCTTTGCTATGGCTTCTGTAAGAGTCCCTCCCACTGGAGCTGCATAGGTTGACTTCCTCTGCCAAGCCTGATCTGGTGACAGGCACACGTGGGTCCCAGTCCCAATTTGCTCAAGGCCACCAGCTTGTTAACCACTTGGTCTTGGGTGACCTCTCTAGTCCTCAATGTCCTCATTTGTAAAATAGGGATGACAGTGCATACCATACGTGGTCTGGGGAAAATAAGATATCTGTGAAACATCCAGGGCCTGGGTTCTGGTGAGTATCCTAATAGATCAGACAGAACCAGGTTCCAGTCCTAGCTCTGCCATTTTCCACCTGTGTTATCTTGGCAATTGTCAATCCCTATGGGCCTCAGTCTCCCCCACTGTACAATGGGGCAAAATCAAAGCCCTGTGCTACGGAGGAGCTGCTCTAAGGCTTCCACAATTAGGGGACTAATGCAATCTCCAGAGCATGAATCTAGCATACAGTAAGTGCTCAGGAAGGCCAAGGGTTGCCAAATTCCCATTTTTTTCCTCTCTGAAACTTAGAATTCCTACGTGAGGAGCTTACAACTTTGTCCCTAGCATATATTCTGACAAGAGCTGGCTCACTGTGACATTCAAGGCCCTTGTCAACTTGGCCCAGCCTTCCTTCCCTGTGGGCTCATCTCTGTTCTAATGCCTCCTCCCAGCCACGAATCCTTCCCTGACTCCTCTGTGCTTTTACTACTGCTCACTTGACAGACGCCTACAGTGCCTTAAAAACCCATCTTAAATGCCATCTCCTCTATCTGGGGGACCAGGGAAAGCTAAGGTTGCTGCTCCCTGCCCCATCATGTGACAGCCACTCAGGCAGAACTCAACAGGAAGTGTCACGTGTTATGATGTGTGTCCCAACTAGACCATAAGTTCTGGGGCAGGAACTCTGTACCACTCTTCCATGCATCCTTCTGGGACCTGGCACCCCAGCATCCCAGAATTCCAGGGCTTGGTACAGCGCTAGGCCCAGAGGTGACTGCGTAGAGGTATATGCAGCGGGGCCGGGAGCTGCTCTGGGTCTGCTTTGAGCTTATTCAGTTTTCAGGCTGAGGCCTCAAGTCGGTCTAGCAGAGGCTGTAAATTGTTGCCTCCTGGGTAGTCAGTAAGCTGCTCAACTATCCCAGTTGGCTCTCTCCCTTCCGATCTCCTCATCCCTCTCTAAGGCTGCAAAGCCATGTGACTTGCTTTGGCCAATGGGATGGGAGCAGAATCAAAGGCGCTGCCTCTGAGTGGAAGCTGTAAGGGCAGGGATGTCACTTGCCACTCTCCTCTGCATTGGTGGGTATGGAAGAACTTGGCTGGATGGAGACTTTCACAGCCCATATGATGCAGAGACCCTGTTGACCCAGGTGAGATGTGTACTGTGAGTGAGAAATTGGCTTTGTATTGTTAAACCACTGAGATTTGGGGGCTAGCTGTTCCTGCAGCAAAACTGAGCCTATCCTGACAGATTTCAGGGGTTGTACCGGCAAGTCAGGTGTGAGAAGGGGTGGGTTTCAGGCAATGTGTAGAGGTGGGGATGGGTGTATCTGACTGAAACCTGCATGTCTCACCCAAGGGCATTCAAATGCAGAGTTTAAGATGCTGACTCAATAAGACCCATCTGCCAGTGACTCAGATCAGGTAAGAACCACAGCTGACTCTTCTGTGGTTCCAAGGATGGAAGGTATGGACATCAGAAGGAGCCCTCCCCGCAGTGTGAAGACTAGGAGGTGCACACAGGTAGAACCAGAGCTCTTTCCCCAGTTTGTAGAGACTGAGGCTCTGAGAGGAAAACTCTCTTGCCCAAGGCCAGACAACCAGCCAATGGCCAAACAATCCAAGACTCCAGCCTTCTGACCTCAGAGGTTTTCTCAGATGCCTTACCAGATGGAGGAAGGGAGGTGAGATGGCAGAGACATGTCTGCCTGCCTTTCGTGATTCCCAGGCCACAATCACAGCTGGCTGGCTCTCAAGGATTCACTTGGCACCGGAAGGCAAGCCACTGGCTGATGGATTCTGTGCTGGGTCAGAGCAGGGAGCCCTGGCTTCCCTTGGGACCTTGTGTGGGGCTCCCTCCCGGCTCCGGTCCCCTCTGCCTGTCTTCAGGACTGCCCGGAAGCCATCTCCCCATGATTAATGAGCATTTCCCCTCCGTTGGGGCCCTGCTGGGATGGATGGGATGTGGCTTTGGCCATTGCGGGCAATGCTGAGGTTTGGGGAGCCTTGAAGCATGGGCTGCAGCTGTTTACTTGGCAGGGTCTTGCCTGCAGATGTGAAGCTGCTGGGGTGGGTGGGGATGCTGAGGGTGGGGTAGAATCTGTAGAGAAGCCAGTGCTATTGCCCCTCCTCAGGAGGAGCCTGTGCTTCGGTCCCATGGGCTCCTGGAGAGGACTCACACCCACTGCCCTGTGTTCAGAACTGTTGCTCTCAGAACCTGCCTTCTGATGGTGGCTCAGCTGCCTCCAGCTGTCTCCAGATGCTGGTGCAGTTTCTTCCTGCCCCTGCACCTCCTGGATGCTTACCCCAAGGCACTCTCGGTCTGGCCAGTGTGGTTTTGGTTTTGGAATTGAAGCAACATTGGGCTTAGGCCCCAACTCTAATTATCCTGGGCAGGGGAGTTTGGAGCTGGGAGAGGCTAGGCTTGGAGGAGTTCTTAGCTAATGGAAAGATGGAACTGTGGGCTACTCCCTGCTTAGCTCATCTCAGGGGATGGGGTAAGCCCTGCCTCTTTCTAGAGTGCAGCCATAGCTTTCCAGGATGTGAGCTCAACCAAAAGGGTGGGGGTCCTCTTCCCACCCTGTCTGAGACACTTTTCTGTTCCTTGCCCACAGGGGCCCTCAAGGTCTTTTTCAACCTGAAACAAAAAGTTTTAAGGGATGCAAGCCGATGAGGCTTCTTGAGTTATTGGCCAAATGTAGGGTGAATGGAGAGTAGTGAGGGCACTCAGTATACTCTGTCAGTGCTGGGTAGCTTTGTGCTTGTTGAGGAGTAATTCACCCATTCCTTCTTCCACCCTTCCTTCTATCCCTCCATTAATTTATCCATCTTCCAATCAAGTCATTCATCCATCAGTCCATCCATTACCTAATTTCTCCACCCATCTCTTCATCAAAGCATCCATCCATCGATTCTTCCTTCCTCCCTTCCTCTCACCCATCCACCCATCCACCCATTAACTTGTGCTGGGTCAGACCCTGTGCCAGTTGCTAGGATACAGAGGTAAATAATTCCCCATTTCTGTTCTGAAAGCATTCCTAGTCTGGGGACCAGATATTCATATAAACACCCATCTCTTCTCAGCAATATCACATTGTAATGAATGTGAAAGTTGTTTCATAAATTCAAAGGATTAGCTGACTTTAACTCAAATGACATCTCCTCTAGGACACTTTCTCTGATTCTACCATGTACCATGGGAATTTGACAGGCAGTGAAGAGGGCAGAGAACATTTCTGGCAGACAGAGCAGGCTTTGCCAAGGGCAGAGCTCTGCAAATATATAGCATGCTCAAGGGAATGTAGCCCTATGCTGCAGGCTGGGTGACAAACTGGAGGAGAAGCAGCAGGATGGGGGCCCAAACACACACAGTGAGTTGGACTCAGCTGCAGACAGTGCAAGCTCATGGTCCAGCTGCATCCCAGCAGAGTCCAGAACACGGTGGTTATTGGGCATCTACTATGTGTCAGGAACTGAGCCAAGTGCTTCTCAGATAAGATCTCATTTATGCCTCACAAGAACAGAGGGTCTTGAGTGCCAGGGTAAGGCTCTTGGATTTTTCGTGTGGTTCTTGAGGCACCAGGGAGCAGCGGGAAGCCAAGGTGAGGCCTGGTCCCACGTGTTTTACGCAGATCACCCCGGCGCATTAGGTGTTTTTGAGGCAGGCATACATGGGTTTGAATTCAACTCTGCTACCTTCTAACTTTGTGACCTTGGTGAAGCAATGAACTGTTCTGAATTTGTTTTCTCTTCTCCAAAATGGAGGTGATACCCTCCACCTCACTGGGTTGTTGTGAGGTATGAAGGAGATCGTATCTGAGGAGACACCTGGCACAGAGTAGATGGCCAATAACTACCTCGTCTGGGCTCTGCTGGGATGCAGCTGGAGCGCGAGCTTCGGTCTGTGGCTGAGTCCAACTCACTGTGTATACTTGGGCCAGTCACTTAATTTTCATGAGGCTTAGGTTTCTTATGTACAAAATGGCCATACAAGGAGCTGCCTTGTAGGATTGCCATGAGGAGTGGACAGGGTGGTGAGTGCTCCTGGCAAGGTGTCTGGGCTGTAGGCAGAGTGGGGGGTATCAGACTCAGAGAAACCAGTGATGCTTCAGCTTGGAACTTGCAGGCTGGAACCAGGTGCTCTGGCACAGGCCACCTGAAACTCTTTTCACCCATGACTAGCTCCCTCATCCCCGCCCTGTGGCTCTGATGACTGCAGCTGCCAACCCTGGGGAGCAGCGGGCCGAGGCGGGGCCTGGCATGCTCTCTGCAGTGCCTGGCAGCCCAGTCTACCCAATGCGGGGGCTGTACCAACCCCCAGCTGTGGGGCTGGGGCCGCTGCCCACACCCCCTGCCCAGAACTCCACAAACTCTCTGGCTCCTGCCTGACCCTGGGTTCTGATGGGCAGGAAAGAAGTCAGAGGAGGATGTGTTGGAGAGAAGAGCCACACCCCTAAGGGCCGGCTCCAGCCGCCTTCTGCAAGTCACAGGGAAGGCGGAGCAGGAAGATCTTGTACCAAGTCCTTTCCCTTCGCATGTCTCCTAGCCCTTGGGAGAGCCTCACTTAGCTTAACTGCAAAATGAGGATGATAATATTAACTTCACAGGTTTTATTGGGGGGCAAGAGAAGACAGGGAAGGGAAGGACCTTTGCAAAGCGTAACTCACATGTCATGGCAGAGTCACCTAGTTCCTGGCTTTGTTCTCCAGGAAAATAATGCCTTTCTGTGGGAGCAAAGGGCAGGCCTGGTTAATGGCTGCAGTGGGAATAACTTCCAGGGGAAAACAGAGGGTTCTGGGGACCAGGAACCAGGAAGGTAAAGAGCAGCAGGCAGAGCCCACGCATGCCGTTGCTTCCACCTGGCCCTTGCTGTGCGGCACACACACACATTCTCCCACACACAAGTGCACTCTCATGCATTGGCACCTCATACATGCACATGTGACACAAACACACATGCAACTACACTGCACATATACACATAGCATGTCACACAGTGTCCACATGCACCCACACTGGTCCAGGTTTCACATGCAATATTCACACTCTAATTCACAAACCCGTGCCTGCACCCATATGTACACCTACAACCCCTTCCAAAATGATGGCTTTTCACGGGTAGAAAATACCCCACTTATTTGTGTTGACCTTGATACTTCACAACAGAAAGTACCAGAATAAATATCACACTATAAAATTGAAGCTCTACACGTCAGGAAAATAAGGAAGAGAGAGATGATGAAGCACTCTCCTCCCCCTCCCTCACCTGCTGATGGGGAAGTTGAGGCTCCGAGAGGCATGCTCTGTGATGGTGGGCAGGACAGGATTTTTGCTGTGGTCATGGATATGCCCCCACCCCGAATGCCCAGGGCTCTCCTTCTCTGCTCTAGCAGCCCCCACAGTCACTCAGCCCTTCATTTAGGCCAGGACAGAGGTAAAGCCCCTGGCTTGGGAGGCCTAAGCAGCCTGTGCTGGGGTTGACACAGACGGGCAGGCCACTTGGCAGCTGGGTCTTCTAAAAGGACAGGAAAGCCTAGCTGTCCACATCAGGAAGAGTGGTTATCCATGGGCACCCCAAGCCCAGGGCCTGTGGATTATGACCTTGCCAAGAAAGAATATTTGACCTGCAAAACAATTACTGACTTTAAAAAATGACTGGAAAATCAAATTTAATTGATGTTTAATTGAGTATATGCAAAATGTAACATCATATCAACCTGTTAAATTCAACTCATCTCAGCTCCTGTGAAGTTATATGTAAATGATATTTGCAGTGAGATGTAGGTGCATTCTGATGTGTTTATTATGGTGTGGCATGGCATTCCAGAGTGAGAGGGTCACAGGGTTATGAAGCTTTATTGGGGTGCTGCCCATAATAGCTGAGCTGCTACTTTTTGACCATCCTACCAATGCCTGCTGGGAACTGTGGGAGGAGTTGAGCATTTCCAGCACCCACAGATGGATAAGCTAACCTCTAGAGAGCTATTTGTGTTACAATATTCAAGAATGTGCCCGGACAATCCAGCAAGTCCATGCAGTAGCTGAGTATGCCTCGCTCGCCCTGGCCTATCTACCCGGGGCTATCGCAGATGGGGTAAGGCAGGACAGCCTGGAGAAGAGGGGACTGGGCAGCTTCACCTTTGCCTCCAGAACAGAGGCAGCCCCAAGGGCCCATGGGCACAACTATTGGGACAACGGACAGCCAGATTTCAGGTGACTATAAGGAAGGATGACAGAGCTGTTCTGCTAAAAAGAATTATAATGTGGCTCACTTCTGCATAGCACTGGGCTATTTGTAAAGCATTCTTAGGTGCTTGGTCTTGTTTTCTCTTCAGCAACTCTGTTGGGAGGTCAGGATCAGTTCACAAACCTGGGCAATGGGACCAGTGAGGCTCCAGAGGGTTGAATGAGTCATTCAGGTCGTCGCCATTGGGAAAGGATGATTCCTTTGGGGAACTGGGACAAGTCTGGCCCTGCGACTCGGGGTTGGGCAGAGTGGCCCTGCCCCACCTTTCCTTATTCCATTCTTGGGAAGCATATTGGTAAAATCATGGATCATTCTGAAACTTTGCCTTGCATATTGCTTCTTTCTACCCCCTCCAACTCTCCGACTCTCCATTGCCCGAGTTGCCATGAGCCCAGAATGCTGTTGGGGAGGGTTAGTGCTCCCAAAGAGCCAGGGGCTTCCTCACATTTCTCAACCTCCTGTGCAAAGACTGGGCACATGTACCAGTTCTGGCCGATGGACGCTGAGCGATAGGGATGCAGCACTTCCGGTCCTGGCAGATGCCAATTTATCCCGAAGCTGACAGAGTGTGGGTACGCAGGCTCTCACCCTGGCCCCCCCCTCTCTAGGGGCCATGAGTACTTTGTTTTGGTAATTTCTGGGTATAGTGGTTTTGGGACAGCTGTGGGCATTTTACTTGTCTAATTTTGTGTACCTTTTCTTAGAGCTTCTAATTTGTATAAGTTTCAGACCCACTAAACTCGATGTGCCCCTGTGGCTGAGGCAATTAACTGATGCGCACCTCTGCCACCCTGTCCTTCCCTCTTCTGAAGTGGCCTCGGAGGTCAAAGCCACAGGCTGAAGGATGGTTGCTTGCCCCACACGGAACTTCATGAGTAAGAATAAGACGATCCTGTGAGGTCACTGACGTTTGGGGATTTGTTTGTTACACAGGTTATCCTCTGATGCTGACGGAACACAAGCTCTCACGCCCATTTCCCAGGAGACTGACGCTTGGTGTGTGGAGGGGAAGAAGGTGCTCCCACAGCTGCGTAGAGGAACAGCGTCTTGGAGCTTGCTTCCCACAGGGACTAGGACCATATGAACCCTAGTCCGGGGACTCCAGTTTCAGAGGTTTGAGCATGGGGCCCTGAGTTAAGGCCGGGTGTCCGCGGGAGGGGTAGCTAGTGTCGGGCTGGGCTCTCAGCCTGGAGTCACAGGGTGTGGGTAACTTTGCAGGTATCCAAAACTGTCCGGTGCCCTCCAGGACATCTAATTCCCACAGGTCAACACTCCATTAGCTGACCTCATAGAGGTCAGAGGTCACAGTTGCAGGGCAGTCTGTTTCTTCCAGCATGAATGGAAGTTGGTTCACAGAGAAGCAGCCCTGGTCCCTGGCACAGCTGTCTCCTGACAGGGCTCTCAAGCCCAGCTCAGCTCCGCCCTAGGAAAGGGGAGCGGCTGCAGCCTGGGGACCTGAGGGAGATGGGGAGGGGATGGCTGGGTACCAGGCACTGGCTCTGCACGCTCTGCGTGTGCCAGGGAAGGTGAGGGCCTGTAAGCCAGAGTTGCGGGCCAGTGGGGCTCTCGCTGCATGCTTACAGGCAGGGTCTCTAATAAACTGTGCCGTGCCTAGTGTCATATTTACTCTCTAACTGCTGGTCATCCCCTTGGGGCTCTATATTGAATGAACATAGATATTTTCCTGACCACATATGGTATGCAAGTGGGCATGTTCACCATTTTATCTAAAGATTTTAATACCTGTCTAGAATGGAAGGACTAAATAAAATAATTATATGTAATAGGCCAGCAGTGGCTTTGGCCCAGAATGGCACTTGGTATAGTATATATATTATATATTATAGTTATTATTATATTGCTCTTGCCTTTGTTGTAAATATTGTACAGTTTGGTAGCTCTGGTGCCACCACATAAAGGCTTTGTGGTACTGGTGGAGTCCTCATTCTAGACCCCAGCTCCTTTGCCTAGTGATGCTCTGGTCTGGATTGACCCCTACCTTCTGTGTGTGCTGTTCCGCAACTGACCAGGCCCAGTCAATCAGCAGCACTTGAGCCCAGGTCGGTCTTAACATCTTATAGCCTTGGGTGTTCTCTGAGGCTTCTGCCAGCTAAACTGTTCTGCTGACCTCTCTGCTGCTACGTGTCAGCCCTTCTGGTTGTGCAGGGCCACACACCGGTAAGGTCTGACCCAGAAGAATGCTAGCTGGTCAAATGCCCTCTGTTCTCTCTCTCCTGCTGCCTGGTGCACAGCTTGAGAGCTCCCTTGGCTTCAGATAGAAAAAGCTGCTTCTCGAGCTGGTCTCATCTGGGACGCTGTCTTTGCTGTCTTAAGCCAGGTTCGCTAGAAAGAGAGGCTGAAACAGGGCTTCTGTACAAGTGCAGCGTCGACAGGGAGTTCTCGGGAGAAACCAGTAAGGTGGTGAGTGAAAGGGGAGGGGAGGGGAAGGAGCTAAGCAGAGATGTGCTGCTCACTTAGCCTGATCCCATGGGGAGTTTGGAGTGGGAACTGCTCCAAAGATTTGTCTCAACTTGAAGCAAGGGGGCTAGGATTTAAACTCCAGCATCTGCAAGTCATGGGTGGAAGGCTGCCCCTTGGTGGCAAATTCCCCATCATCTTCTGGCAAGACAGCTCCCATCAGCCAAGGGCAAGTCTGGAGAAGGGTGCAGTGTACACTGTTTGCAACCTGCCCCCTCAGCAAATGGTTTGCAACCCATCCTCAGCTGGGAATGGGTCCATGGGCCCAGGCAAGGGAATCCAAGTGGGGCACCAGTCACATCTACCACACCCTCCTTGGGCATTTTCCCTCTCTGAGGATAATCTTGTATTCTTCCCAGATTTAATTAATCTTGGCTTAATAAATACCCAATTATTTGGCCCTACTGCCTGCCAGGCCCTGGTGAACATATGGGTGCGCTGAGGGCTAGCCCAGGAGGATCTGTGCTGCTTCTGCTGAGGCCTTCTAAGTTCACACACACCTGATCCCTTGGACATTGCTTTTTTGCTCTAAGACCGACCCAAAGCCAAGTTTATAATGGCTGTGCAAAGGTGTCTATTGCAAAGCAGATGTTGGACAATGTGGAAAGTGTGTTTTCTGTTAGAAATGGAGCTAGAAAGTACCCACTTTCTTTGGGATTGGTTGGGGAAGGTGGAGTAAGGGTTCAAAGCATGATGTTCTTTCTCTTTTGCAAACTTTCTGTGCCAAGCAGAGGACGCAGCACAGAGAAACTCTCTCTCCTGCCCTCTCCCTCCTTCCTGGGCCATCTCAACTGCAGCCCAGGCCTTCTAGCTACTGCTGGGGAAAACAAAACCACAGCTATGCAGCACCAAACAGGCCTGCATCATGTTTATGCAATGACAGAGGCCTGGGCCCAGCTCCAAAGAGGCTGGGGCTCCCTGCAGCAACCCAGACAGCCCTTCCACATCCAGGGCTGTGCTATGGAGGCTGCCAGGGCCGAAAGGCCCTTGGCGGGTCATTGCTTCTAAGTCTCTCATTTCATCAGGAGGCCCAGAGATAGGGAATGAGTTGGCCAAGGTCGTGCACAGTACTGAGATATGATTTGGGAAACGTGGGAGGGAGGCTGAGGCTGACGTTCCTGGTGGGGAGGAGGAAGGGGCTCATTCATGTTCATGAGTGGCTGTTCTCAGCAACCAGCAGCGCCCCCCTCCCCTCATGTCTAATCAGCTGCTGGCTTTCAACCTGAGGTCATTGTCACTGGACCAATAACGAAAGGAAAGCAGAGCAATCAGGCCCCGGACCTGGTGCACAGAGGCTCCATTTTCTCAGTTTCCCACTTGGAAAGCAGGAAGGGATGCAAATTGGGAGACCTGAAATCCTGAGAGGGGCTGGGGCCCATGTGGAGTCACTCTGGGGACCTTTCTTCTCTCCCACAAATGCCTCTAGTTTCTTGCCCCCAAACACCTCTCGCCTCTCTGGGTCCTATTTCATCTTATGACCTTGTCTGCTGTTTTGGTACAAAATCCAGACCAACTTCCCTCCATCTTCAAACTGTTCATCAGTGGTGCCCAGCCTCTCCTTCCCCTTCCCTCTCATGCTGGCAAAGGAGGAGGGACAGAGTCCTTCCTCCTGTGCCATCCCCGCCCCTGTGAGACTGGCTCCGGTGATTTGCATCTTCTTTTGCAGCGCCAGCCCCTCCCCATGCCTGGCGTCCATGTCCTCTGTGTAAAGTGGCTCAATTCCCAAGACTGCCACCTCAGCTCTCTCACTCTTTCCACATTTCCAGGAAAGTCACGGCAAGCTGTGCTTCAAACCTCTACAAATCTGGCCCCTTGTTTCCACTCTGCTGCAGTGGCTTTGAGGTCACCAATGAGTTGCCAAACCTTAGTGCTAGCCCATTTGCTCTCTGTCCTGTATCTGACTGTGAACCCCACCCCAGCCCTGACTTGTCATCTGTCACACTCCCCTTTCCTGGAACAGCTGTCTGATCCCCCCTCAATCTCCATCAATCCAATCAATCAATCTCCTCTAATGTCCAAAACTGGTTCCTCCCCTGCTCTCTAGCCTTGGCCCTTTTCACGTAGGTAATACGTGTAAAATAAGGAAAGCTTCGTTTATGCCTATGGAGACAGCTATGTCTATATTGCCGAAGACCTGGAAGTTCCACTGTCAGATCACTCCTCTGTCCTCTGCTCTGAATCCATGTGGACCATTGCCTACGGGGACACCCTTCCTGGATGTCTCCCAAGCTTCTAATTAGTATCAGTCTCTCCTACATCCAGCTCATCTTCTCCACCAACTTCCGCCGTTCTTAGTTGAAAGCAGCACTTCGTTGCCAAAGTCAGAATCTGGGCGTCATTCTTGTGGGAAGCTGCGTAATGCTTCTCCCCCGCCCCAGAATACTGACATCTGAATCCCTTTGCAGGTATAATTGAGTTTAGGATTTTGAGATGGGGAGATTATCCTGGATTATCTCGGAGAGCTTGATGTAACCATAATGGTCCTTAGAAGAAGGAGGCAGGAGAGTCAGAGTGAGAAGATGTGACGATAGTGGCAAGAGCCTGGAGCAATGGGGCCACAGGCCAAGGACTGCCGGCAGGCACCAGAGGCCGGAGGAGGCAAGGTGTGCTTCCTCCTCAGGGGATTTCAGCAGGAAGAGCCCTGCCGACACCTAGATTTCAGTCCTGGAGGACTCACTGTGGACTTGTGGCCTCCAAAACTATGTATTTGAATAAGTTTCTGGGTTTTAAGCCAGCAAGTTTCTGGCAATCTATTATAGGAGCCACAGGAAACTGACAGAATCCATCACTGGCTACACCCATCTAGTCCCAAATCCTATCCAATTTCTCTCCAGACCATCTTTCAGGTTTGCCCCTGCCTCCTATCAGCAGACCGTGCCATCATCACTTCTCCCAGGGGCTTCTGCAATGATCTTTTCTGTGACCACCCAGTTTTTTTCAGCTGTCACTTCTGCTGCTTCCAGGGATGCAACAGAGCTGTGTTTTATGGGGAAGACGGTTCCCTGTCCCACAGCAGTGCCACAGAGACTAGAGGAGGAGGCTGCTGCAGGTAGACAGCGCACGTACTCTGCAGGTGGTCCCTAGCACCCCCTGCCTCATCCCTATCGCGGGCCCTGCCGTTCACTCACATGGGGCGGGAGTGGCAGGCACTTCTCTCGTGCACTTCCATCGCCCTGAAATACTCCCCCATGACTTCTACCAACTCTTCACGTTCCCAAGTCTTCTGTGGGCTCAGCTTTCTCATCTGTACCAGTAAGGGGGCTTATCTGGATAAGCCCCGAAGCTTTATGGAACTCCCCCACCTGAGTAATCGAACTAAGTAGATTTTGTTGACCACCGGTGCTCAAAAGGTGCCTGAAGGGTCTTTCAGCCTGGCCCGTCTTGAGGGTGGGTGTTATCTAACAGGCTGTGCTTCACAACGATGCCCTAAGAGTTAGTGGGGTCTGCGTACCTGTGCTGTGTATGTTGGCATGTGCTTGTGTGTTTTAGGGGAACAACAGAATTTTAAACAGTTTATTAAAGAGCTGCTAAAGGCGCTTTGGCTATGAAATTTCTCCGGGAAAAAAAAAATCTCTATTTTGACGATTTAAGTGTTAATGATTCAAAACCATATGGATCACATTTCCTTCCCATCCATATGGTTTTTTAAAAAGTATCAGACTGCTTAGGGCAAAATGCATTTATGATTTTATCGATCCCGCAGCACTGAGAGGGCTGTTCAACAGATCTGAGTGAGAGCTGAGCCTGGCAGGCCAGGATGTGGGCCTTTCCCTGGGCTCTCTCCACAGTCTCCAAGGAAAATCACTCTTGGCGTCTGGGGAGAGTTTTCAGCACACAACTTGGTGGGAAAGGAATGCTGCATCCCGGTGGGGTTTTTGCAAAACCTCCAGAACTAATTTTAAAATGACTTAGGTTTTGGCAGACTGAAGAGGTGTTAACTCAAACCCGGGTGTATTTCAAGGGAAATGTAATTAGAAAAATGCTCTCCTAGTTAGCTGGGAGACTGTGCCGAGCAATAAAGATTCTTGTTGGAGAATTGTTTGTGAGATAAAAACACACTGCAGCAGGGTCGATGTGCAGAACCGTATGTGAACTTCTCGCCTCCCTCCCATGCCCAGGTACTGGGCCTTCAAACCTAATGTGAAATGAACCATGGAGGGGGCACCTGCCTTCTCCACCAGTCCCACCCTTGGGGACCAGGCCACAGTTGGTCTCCTCCATGAACCAGAGTGGGTTGGAGGGAAGGGACCTGGCTGATGGTGAGGGCAGATTTTGCTTCATATAGATTCCTGGGCTTAACCTCTTTCCAGTCTAACCCAGTGATTCTAATAAGTGGCAAGATTTGGGCATTTCTGGCTTAGGGGTGAAGTCCTACTTCTCAGGGTGACAATCCCAAAGTTTCACCACAGGACTCAACCCCCTGGTGGGCTTTCTCTCTCTACTCTGTTCCATCACGTTTCCTTTCCTGGTCGTCTTTCAGGACTCTGCATGGTCCCACTCCTCCTCACTGTTCAGGGAACTTTCTTTCTGGAACACTAGGCTTCCTTTCTTCTCCAGGAGAATGATGTATCCCTCAAGGACACAGCTGTAATTCTGCTTCCCCTTTGGAGAACCCCTGTGGGGGTTTGTCTCACCTTTCACTTTGGCCCTTCCGCATAGTAGACACACATCCACGACCACACCATATGCAGTGCTGAATATTGTCTTCCCATTGGGCCTGAATCTTGGCTCTAGCTTTGTGCTCCAGTGGGTACCTGACTTAGAATCCTGTATGTGCCATGGTCAGGACTAGCACGGCTCTGACATGTGTTTGAGCACTCAATAAATGTGGAATGAATAGGGTAAACTTTGAGGATCTCTGGCACTGTTTCTGCCATGTATTCATCTGACCCATCCACTCATCTATCTATCCATCCATTTACCTACCCAACTATGACCCACCATCCATCCATCTACCTGTCACCCATCCATCCTTCCATCCATCTACCCACCCATCAGGCACTCATTCAACAGATTGGATGCTTTTTCTTTAATCATATTGTGTTCAATATAAAACAATCTTGGAATTTTTCAAACCCTTAGACTCTACTAGCATACTACAACAAATAACCATGGATCACCCACTCACCTTTATCTTAACATTATGCCATATGTACTTTAGATTTTTCTAAGAACCAAAAACCTGTAGAGATGGTTGAAGCTCCGTATGTGGACTTTAATGATTCTTCCTCTTCCTCCATCCCCAGAGATGGCATTTCTCATTCTCAGGCATGTTTGTTTGTATTTTTTTTACCATGTATTTATGGGTTCATAAACAATAAGTAGGTTGGCTTTTCAGGTTTGACCTGAAATAAATGATTTCCCACTGTATGTGTTATTTTATAACTTGATTACTTTTGCTTATTTTCGTGATCCCATTGCATTTTTTCTGTCCAGCTCTATTAAAGCAATTAGCTTGTTATGTGATCATCTTTATCTTTCCATTTAGGCTGCAAACAAGCTCCTAGAGGGCAGAGAGCTGATCTTTGCATCACTGTTTCCCCAGAGCATGGTATAGTCCTGTTGGTTGGCTGCCTGGGCAATCGGCAAACCTTTACTAAATGCCAAGCCCTGTGCTTTGTGGTGGTACCCAGGTGTGGCTCAGCCTCAGGGCTAGCTCCTTAGGGGTCAACAGACTAAAACAGAGTACAGATCAGGGGCCAGGCTAGAGGCAAGAGGTGGTCTATAGAAATGCAAAGCAAGAGTGAGAGATTTGACAGGCTGAGGGAGAGAGGGTCAGGGAAGTTAAGTCTTGAAAGATAAGTAGAAGTTTCACAGTCAGGTGAAGAGGGAGTAGAACATTCATGGAATCAGAATAGCACAGCTGAGACTTGGCAGTATAGAAACCTACTTGTTCTGGTTCCCTTGTTTGGTAGATGCCTCTGTTCATTTCTTCACTTAAGGCTGTGGTCCCCTTTTTGGTTAAGTCTTTGTATCCAGCGTGGACTTTTTGCAGCTGTGTCTCATAGACCCATTCATCCTTTATTCATTCAGTCAGCAGATGTTTGCTGAGCACCTGCTATGTGCCAGATCCTGTGCTTGTGGGAGGACCCAGTGGAGAGCCACAGCCATGTGTTTACCCGCAGCCTTTGGGGAGCAAGAGAGAAAACAAAGCAAACAAGTAAGAAAAACGTCCTGTGGTGAGCATTCTCCATGTGGGGTCCTTAAAGCATCTGGTGGGCTTTTGAGCCACAGATAAGGAACCTGCTGTGGTGGTGGTGATGGCCTCTGGTGTGCGGACACTTTAACTTGAGACCTGAATGATAACAAGGTGGCAGCCATGGGAAGACCAAGGGGAAGAACACACAGGAGGCAGAGAACTTGGCCTGTTCAAGGAAAGGGAAAAGGCCTGTGGGTCTGGATGGGGAGAGAGACAGTGGTGGTACCAGAGGCAGTATCAGACTACATGTGGGGCAGGTCATGTGGCTTGAGTTTTATTCTAACTAGATGAGGAGACTTAAGAGGATTTCAAGCAGAGAAGTAATTGGGATCCAATTACCCTTAAAAATGGGTTAAAGGCAGAGACCTGAGAGCTGGAGTTGGAATGTAAGTCAGGAGGCTTTTGTATAGCCTCAAGCAAGGTGGCTACAGCTTGGCCTTGCTTATTGGCAGTAGAGATGGAGAGAGGTGGTTTCAGGGTGTGTTTTCAAGGCAGAGTTGATAGGCCTTGCTGATGGGATGGATGTAGGAGGAGAGGGAAAGGGTGGTTTGTGATGATGAGCCTCTGGATGGTGGGAGTGGTGTTCACTGGGAGACAAGCAGATTTGAAGTTTGGGGTGGGAGTAAAGAGTTCTGCGTTGGCCCCACTGGTTTTGAAATGCCTTTGAGACGGCCAAGTGGAGCTGCTGATCAGGTGATTCACCTTGGAGCCCAGGGAAATGTCACAGCTGGAGCTGCAGCATTCTCAGGGCATCTGTGTTGGAGAGGGAATGGTATCTGGTGACTGGCAGGTGCGTGGTCCCACTCACCTGCCAGGATGTGCAGCTCACAGCCCCTTCACATTCACCATACCCCTCCCAAAGGCTTGGTGGAGTAGGGATTATGTGCTCCCTTTATACCTGGGCACTTGGAGGCCCAGTGAGGACAGTGACTGATCTGACCCCCCAGGTAGAGCCAGGCCCCACCCCACCCCTGGATCCTCTCCACCATGCCCCACAGGCTGCCTCTGCGTAGCTGGGTGAATGAGGGTGCTGTCAGCCTTCTCGGAGTCTCTGGCTCTTCTTCTGTAAACTCCCTGTTTTGGTTTTTGTAAGGTGCCCAAGGTCAAGGTGGCTAAAAGGTGCCAGAGTCAGGGCTCACACCCAGGCCGTCCCTTCGTGCGCTGTATGTTCTGGCTGCCCTGGTGACAGTGCTTGCTAAGGACAGAAAGTCACACTGTGGTGCACACCATGACATGCTACCACCCTGTACTTTGTAAGGGAAGGGCAACCATGCCTAGGCTCCTGGAGGACAGGGAAAGGGCTTGTAAAAATCACAGTTTGCATCCGTAAGTGCTTATAGTGCTCCAGGCACCGTTCTAAGTACTGCAAAGTCCTACACACCTGGGAAGTAAGTCCTACAATCATACCCATTTCACAGAGAGGAAACAAGGCGTATGTTGGTGAAATCACCTGCGGAGGGTTCTACAGCGAAGAACAGAACTAGGATTCAGGCCCAGGTGGTCAGATTGTGAGGCCCAACCCTTAGCCACTTTACTCACAGGGTGTTAAATCACTAAGTGGTCATTTGTCTGTTGTATTAGAGCCAGGGAAACCGAGCAGCTTCTGGCATAGTGCACAGACGCTGAGGGTACTGGTGGCCCAGACCCTGTGTTGGTAGGATGTTCTGTAAACAAGTTTACCTAGGACGCGGTCTTTGCCCGCCCATCTGTGATAAGCCCTTGACAATGTAAACAGCTGTGGCCTGGGGAAACAGGAAGGGCAGACAGAAGGGCCTGGCAGGCTGGCTGTGGCCAGATTAGCTAATGGTGGGGAAGGAGGGGCTCATGCATCCGGCTGTGCTTCCTGCCCAGGGGGAGCTGCTGACAGTAAAGGGGAAGGCGAAGGGCCTCTTCCAGGGATGGGTCAGGCCTGGCTCCAGGGACCCCACGTGAGTGACCCGGGCAGGGCTTGGCCCTCTTTGGGGCTGTGCTGGCTTCATCTCTCAAACCAGGGCTGGTTGAGTCAGATCTCTAATTCAACAGGAAATACTGAGGGCCTACTATGTGACAGATAAGGGCAGATGGGTGGGACCAGCCCTCCCCCACCCCCAAATCCCATCTTTCAGTGTGGGGCCAGCAAAAGGACTCTGAACAGTTCGTGACACTGTCCCCTCCAAGGGGGACACAGCATTAGTGGCACCTCCTTGGAGGGCCAGCAGAGGAGCCCTGGAGGAAATAACTTCTAAGATGAAGCCTGACATATAAGTAGGAGCCAACCAAGTAGAGGGAACAGCCTGGGCAAAGGCTCAGAGGCCGGTAAGCATGTCACGTTTGAGATGAAAGGACCTTCATATTTTTTTTTTTGTATTGAGGGTAAAATTCACATAACATAAAATTAGTTATTTTGTATTAAAGTAAAATTCACATAACCTAAAATCAGTCCATTCAGTGGCATTTCGTGTACCCAGAATGCTGTGTACCCAGAATGCTGTACAGCCGTCACCTCTGTCTAGTTCTTTTTCACCCTGACCTTGGTGGTTTCTTGCTCAGAATCCTGTGATTCCTTGAGTTGAATGGCAGAGGCAGGCTTGACAGCATCATGGCGAAACACTCTTTGGTCATATTTACAACCATTTGGAGGTAGCTATGACAGAATGGGCACACTGAGGAAAACTGGAGATTTGCCTCAGGTCACAGAGCCTGCGACAGAGCCTGGATTGGCAGGCAGGCATTTGAAGTTCATGTCTTTGGCCCCGGAGGTTCTCAAATACTGCTTGTCAGACCAGCTGGGTACCTGGTTAAGAATTCAGATTCAGGGCTGGGGCCCAGGCACCTGTGTTTCTAAGTGCCCTCCCCCCAACCCAGGCTGTGGAAGTACCTCACCCCAGAGCCTCAGGGAAGAGATAGCTAGGTCTGTCCTGAGGCACAGGGATCTGGGGTGGCGGCGGCCTCAAGACTGGGCGGCAGCTGGTGGGCTGGCAGCTTGAGAATGGTGGGCGTTGGGGGGCCATGGGGGGGGCAGGGGGGGCAGGGATCTGGCTCAGTGAGCTCCAGGACAAAGGCCTCTCCGCCAGCATCCCTGGGTGGTGGCCCCCCTGACTAATGGGCTACAGCTTCTCTTATTAATTTGTGGAGTGGCGTGTAATAATAAAATGCTCCTTAAAGCTGGAATGGTGGCATGAGTGACAGCTTTTTCAAAGGTCCTAATAAGGATCATTAACTGTGTATGAAAAGGTTTTATAAACATTTGTTAAATGCCCCAAGCTTACTGTGCCCATGGATTGCTGCTCCCCGAGATGTCACGACCAACCAGAGCTAGCTGGAAAGGTAAAGAAGCAGCCCAGGCTCCTGCTGGTCACCCTCAGAGGCTCCACCACTCCCAGGCTTCTCCTGCTTGGCTGTGAAGTGACTCAGGGCTGGGAGTTCAAGAGCCCTTGCTAGTGAGCAGGTGATAAATAATCTGTTGAATGAATGGGTGGATAAATGGGTAGGAGAGCTGGCTCCACATTTCATAAGTCTGGACCTTTGGGCAATTCCTTTTACCTCTCTGAGCTTCACACTCCTCACCTATAGAGATATTTACTTCCTTTGTTGCTGGGGAAATCTTTGGGGAAATAAAACACACAGGTAATGGCTTCCAAAATACTCTCCCTCCCTTCCTCCCTCCCTCCTTCTTTCTTCTCTGTAGTAGTTAGGGGGTCTCCCCTGGAAGCTCAAGAAGAAGCAGGGAAGAGGGCTTCAGAGAAAAGGGAGGACAGAGGGACCCTCTTCTGGTGGGAAGGCCCCTAGCCACAGGCTAGACCTGAGAGAGCAGCTGGAGTCAGTCTCCTGACACCTGTCAAATCATCCATTTTAAGTTGTTTCCTGTTGTGCCCTGTGCTGTAATCACTTCCCATAACTTTCCAACGTTCAGGAAATTTCTCTAACACGTAACAGTCTGCTGTTTGTGGCCTTTGGGCTGTGCAAGAGGGTGAGCCTGACAGGGCTGAGCAGGGACGGTGGATGGCAGCAGCTGTGGCTGCAGGGAGTTTGGAGCCAGGAGACAGGACAGCAGGATTCAGCCCACAGGGACTGGTCCAATGCAGCCAGGGCTCCTCCCCATGGTGAGGTGGGAGTCACACCAGCAGAAGGGGCATTGAAGGAGTACAGGAGGAGCCCAGGGGGCTGACAGGGTCTCAGGATGGCCCCGCAGCCCCTGGCTAGGGGAATACTGCATCTCTCCCCATTTCCCACACGTGGTTTCAGTAGAGAGGCCTGTGGCACACACCCAAACTGGTCGGTCCACAGGACCCCTCGCTCCACAGCAGTCCACTCCTTTCCTGTGCTCCCACCCCTCTCTTGCCCCTCAGTTCCAGGAGCTCAGCTTCTGCTTCTCTCCATTCCCAAAGAAACTCAGTTATAAAACCACAAACAACACCGGGCTGCTTATTTACACCCATGTGCACATGTGGCCAACTTCCCAGACAGAGGGAGTTTCCAACAGGACCACCAAAGAGGAAGGGTGTGGTGAGGGTCAGGCGCCAGGGCTGAGACAGGACCATGAGCTGGGCGTGTTTTCAGAAGAAAATCATTATTGGTGAAGCTGGAGCTGGGGGTGGAGGAGTGTGTGCATGTGTGTGCTTGTGTGTGAGTGCAAAATGCATACTTGTAGAGGCTTGGAGAATGGAGCTGGTGAACACATTTAGATTCAGTAACCATGTTTCTAGGAAGATTGTATCCAGAAACTGTGCCAGGCACATTTATATCTGTTTGACCATGGGATCCTTACCTCAATCACTCTGAGAGGGGCATGTTCTTTTTATTCCCATTTTGTACAGGAGGAGAACGAGGCTTGAGAGGTTAAGTGGCTTGCCCAACATCACACTGCTGGATGCCCCTCTACTTAAAGCCCTTCTGTGCTTTCTGTGGCCTGTGGAGTAAAGTTCAAACCCCTTAGCATGGCAGGGAAAGCTTTGCCATGCTTTCCCACCCTTTGTCCCTGCTGGCTCCCCTGCCGAGAATGGGTCCTCCTCCTCCCTCTGGGAGCTTGTAGACCCCCATCTAAGACTCAGGTCAAATGGCCCTACGTCTGGTACTTCTTTCCCCACACTCACTGGGAATCCTGCCTGTAGGCTTGCACCTGGACCTGCCTCTGCTCTAGTATCTGTCATACTGTGTTCCAGGGGCCTGGCTGTTCCCATGTCTGCCCCTGGCTACTCATGCTCAGGTGCGGGTCTTCTTCATCCTTGTTGTACAGTGTCTGGTTCAGGTTCTGAAATGCGAGAAAGGGTCAATAAAGTCTGATGGATAAATATGTGATCAATGGTGCTCAGACACCCCAGAGCCAGTGAGGGTGCTCCGTGGGATGGGACTTGCTGCAGCGATCAGATGGCTAAGCTGTAATCGGACTGCCCATCAGGATCACTTGCTCCATCTGTCCTGGGGTCCTGGAATGGGTGTGTAAACGAACCCCCAGCTGATGATGACGCCAGCCTGACTGGGGGACCACTGTGCATGCCTTGCTCTGTCCTTCCTAAGTAGTGCTGAGTTCAGGGGTAAGGGGAGATTCTGCATGACCTGGTCTCACAGAGAGGGAGGTAAATGGGCCAACACCACTTCCAGCTGAGAACCTCGCACTCAGGACTGATGGACAGATGGGGTAAACTGAGGCTCAGAGAGGAAACAGACTTATACCATGGGTGGGGACAGAGCTGGGACTAACATCAGATTATTTGTCACCTGGGCCCTAAGCCCAGTCTTGGGGCAAGAATCAAAGTCAGAGAAGTGGGGGAGTAGAAGTCATGAAGTAAGGGAAGGATGGGGGTGAGGTGGGAGTGAGGCTGCATAAGGCTGTCAGCTTTTGCTATAAAACATACGAACTGTATCCCTTAGATTGATTTTGTGTTTTCCTCTTTCCGTCACCCAAACACGCTCAACCTCAGGCACCTCTTGTGAAGCTAGAAGGAAGGGTGGGAACGAGTTATAAGACTCCCTTTTAAAATGAAAAGAAAATAATCCCTCCCTTCTCTTTAGCTCCTTCCCCATCCCTTAAGGGAAAAATATGGATTGGAGATGTTTTTAGTTGCAGCATTTCTTTGCAGCTCCAATGGCTGTTTGTCTAGCTCCTCGCGGGCGCTGTGAATTTACAGCTCAGAATCTCTGAAAGCAGCTTCAGGGAGAAAGATGGTGGAATTTCATTCTTGCTAATTTAAAACAATAATAATTGTTCACGCGTTAGGAAGCATTCCTATTAAATCAATCCAATCTTTTGGAACAACTGGAAGGAATAGAATGAAGCCAAATTTCCTGATCAGGCCTCTGTCAGCTTTGTGATGTTTTTTTATCCATCCAGCCTTTTGTTTCAGCAAACGATGGCTGAGAGCTGACCCCAGGCCAGTCCTGGGCTAGACGCTGTACGCAGCCCTAGCTGCCATCTGCCAGGGGAGATGGCAAAGAAGGATGTGCGCGATACCCAGACATGGGTGTGATTATTCTCGCAGGGAGTAGGAGGGCAGGGGTGTACATCACTGTAACACGGCTACTGACCTGGGAACAACAGGACTCCTGTTGGTGACTGGGTACCTGGTGGTGTCTTACACGAACATCAGGAACCTAGAAGGACTGAGTTCTGGGAAGAGGTTGCGGGTTCACGTGGGCAGATTTTGTTTGACTTGCAGCAAACGTGGGTAGAACATAATGGAATCAAGTCCCGGATGGGGTTGGGAACTGGTGTAAGGCCAACCAAGACCTGCATCGGACAGAAGGTAGACAGGGGTTTGGCTTCTTAGAGAAGTCAGCAGTAGGCAAACAGAGACCTAAACCCAGAATCAGGCTGAAAGAGGAAAAGATAATGGGGGACGGGAGTCCATCTCCAGTTGAAGAACAAACCCAAGGGGTCGGGCAGGGATGATGAGAGCAGACAGACAGCCATGCGGTCTATGCCAAGGGGTAAGGTTGCGCTCAGGTTATGAGTCTGTGCCGGCTGCTGGCCTTTATTGTGGATCCTTGTGCGTGTTGCAGGGCAGGCCAGATGTCCACGTGTAGCCAGGAATTGTATAGGGCTGCAGGTGAGGGCCATCCTGGAGCCCGTGGGTCATCCAGGAGAAGGAGTCCAGGGGCAGCTGGATGGGGCGATCTGTATCCTAGAGGGAAGGTCTGCGCTGGTAAGAAGGAAATCCGAGTCGTTCTCAGAGAAACCACTGCATAGGTGGTGCATCTGGATTGTTTTCTCAGGTGAACATGGTAGAGCCAAAGAGACTGCCTTGGGGGACTTGGAACTAGAGGCCTCTGTGGCAGGGGGACCATAAAATCTGGTTTGCCAGGGATACTCCTGGTTTGTGCCTGTGTCCTGTGTCAACACTAACAGGGCCCCCCTCAGTCCCAAAGACTTGGTTTGGATGATAATTGATATTGATTGTATTATCAGCCATCTAAAACAAATTTAGGACACTGTGGACCTGCCGTATAACTGTGACCTGAGCTTTGACTTAACGAACCGCTCTGTCTCTTCTCCCAGTACTAACCTTTATTAGCTTGGTGACCTCTAACTTTCTGAACCTCAGTTTTGCAAAGTGGTTATCATAAATAACACGAGTGTCTATTCCCCAGATTTGTTGTGACACTGACACGGATGAGAAAGATCATTGTAAGGCCTCAGGGGCTCTGCAGGAGACCATGACCTCTCTGTTTCTGTCTCTGTCTCTTCCTCCCCTGACAGGCCACCGTAGCTCTGAGATGGGGAAAGCTTGCTGACTACTCTGGGACTGAGAGCACAGTGACTTCCCTTCTCTCCTCTGCCCTCTTTCATCTTTGTCCTGAAGATTCCTGAGGTTCTTTGGAGCCACAGAGTGAAGGAAACTGGGCAATGAACTCATGTTTAGTGGCCTGGGTTGTGAGGACAGATGAAGGGGCTTCGGAGGAGGAAAGGGCAGTGATTTTGCCTGGGTCCCATAGAGCCATCTCTCCTTCAGGTCTGGAAGGTGGTCTAGAACTAGGTCTGCCAAAAAGCAGCGTGGGCACCATGAACAGAGAGGCAGGATGTTTGGAAGAAGGGAGGTGAAAGTCCTGCTCGCTCTAGGCATTTGGACCACACCAGGGATGTTGTGTTTACTCAGGCTGGGAATGAGACTCAAATCTGTATCAAAATCCGTGTGTTGAAGACACAGGGATATTTGGCCTGGAGAAAAATTAGAGGCCAAGGCTTCACTGCTCTTCTAAGAAAAGATGCATTACCCTTTCTCTAGAAAGGTGTCCAGTGAACCAGGTGGCCCAAGTGGGTAGTGAGTTCCCCATCCCTGGAGGAATGGGAGCAGAAATCACCTAACACCTTGGTAGGGATTGGAGAAGTAATACACAGCATGTGCCAGAGGTTAGAGAGTTGACTTTCAAGGTTCTTCTGGGCCTGGGCCTCTAGGACTCTCCCAACCCCAGCCTCTGCTTTTGGCAACCAGCTGGCTTCTGGATGAGTCAAAAGCCCTCCCAGCTCTGGCCTCCTTGCTGGGTGGGGCTCCAAGGAAGCCGCCAAGGTCTCCCACTCCTGCTGTGCAGGGCCACTGCGCTCCCACGCCGGGTGCCCCGTGTAGCCACCGCCCACCTAGAGTCAAGAACTGAACAAATTGGTTAAACAAGGGAAAGGCAAAGACTACACACACACACACACACACACACACACACACACACACACACACACACACACACACACACACACACACGAGAGGGAGACTTAGACTGAAATGAGAAGAGCCATCTTGCTCTGGCCTTGTATCATAAGTCCATGGAGATTAATATTCTGACCTAATAATCAAAACAGGCTGTAATTGCAAACAAACTCTCAAGGCCGTGTGGCTGAGGAGAGAGCAGACGAGATACCTGCTGAGCACAGCAGGCCCAGCCCCGCCAGCCCTCCTCCCTCCCGCGGAGGATCGATGAGGCGGACCAGCCATGCACCATTTTGCTGGCCTGGCTCGATGGAGCCCTGCTCACATTTCACCTTTCTCCGGGGACTCTGGGCTCCCTTTGCAGGGAACTTGCTCAGGGGAAGCCAGCCGCTGACACAATGCTGACAAAGATGGGATTAAACACCCAGCAGCAACCGGAAGGACCAGAGGAGGAGGGAAGGAGGTTTTGCTCCTGCCTCTCCTGAGCTCCACCTCCTCTTGGCCCTGGAAGATGTTCTCCTGGGTGCACCACCAAAGCTGGAAGGTCTTCGCATCCCCTCCCTGCTCCCACCTCCTTTCTGTGTTTTGTTTCAGACACACCCTCAGTTCAAATTTGCTTTGAAGGTCAGTAATTTCCAGTCCTTTTGCAAAACAACAGCACAATTCTTCTGGAACCCAAATGTTGATTCTCTACACCAGGGAATGAGTCTCCCTCAACAAGTACATTCCAGAAAAATCCATGCAGCATCTCTAATGGGAAAGACATCCAGGAGGGGCTGAAGATGACCCAGGCCTGGGCCTTGTCCCCTGGCCCCCCGATTAGCGAGGACCCTACCACCCAATGGAGGACAAGGGGCCTGTTTGTGCCTCTCTTAGGTGCCAGCCCCTTGGAACCATGGGGACCCTGAGGAAGGTATGCTTCCACTGGTTGGGGTGGAGACAGTAAAGGATTTTGAGTGAAGTGCTGAGGAAGAGGAGGACTGATGGAGAGAGATGATTAGGGAGGGATCTACCCGGTGGGGGGAGCAGCTTGGGCCAAGGAGGAGAGGCTGGATGAATTGGTGGTGTTCTTGAGGACTGTCTGGTGGTCTGCTGTGGCTGATGCGTAGGGTCTGGAGTCCCATGATGGTGGGACCTGGGTGCAGAGATGAAGCTGGGAAGGTATGTGAATTGAGGCCACATTGTGATGGGCTTTGAAGAGCTTGCTGAGGAGCTTGACTTCATCCCAAAGGGATTAGGTGCCCCTGGAGGGTTAGAAGCAGAGCTGAGATCTAGAGATGCCCTTCTGGTAGTGATGGAGGGATGGGCAGTGAAGGGAGAGAGTGGAGGCATGGGACTAGTGGGAAGGGGTCCAGGTGAAAGGAACTGCAAGTACCTGACTCAGAGCACTGGTGGTGGGAAGGAGGAGGGGCAGAGTGTGGGAACAGCTGCCTCTTGGAAAGGTCCTAACTGGGCCAGGCTCTTTGCTTACATGTTGAGTAGGATTGTCGAAGGATCATCAGGTCAATGGCATCGGGTGCTGAAGACTAATGTCATGACTCTGTGGTTTGGCATCTGTTCATTTTGAAATAATTTTAGATTCACAAAAGGTTGCAAAGATAGTGCAAAGTGGTTGCTTTACCTAGCTTCCCCCAGTGGGTACACCTTGCAGAATTACAGTATGAAATCCACAGTGACTAATGCTCTTGGACCTTCAAGCCCATCCACCTCTGCCTGGGAAAGCTTGTGGGTATTTGGGCTCATGCAGTGTGAGCTGTGGTTCCTCTGAAGCACTGACCTGCTCTAGGCACCATGGTCATTCCCTGGAGACAATCTAGACAAATGGAACTGAACAAGAGGCTTGAGGATGGTCAGCCCCATCGGTAGGCAGGCTTGGAACTAGATAGATAGCTTTTGGCTCAGAATCTGTAGTACTGAAATGAGCTATATTGATTCAAGTTGCACTATAGAAGTCCTGCCTCAGTTTCCTTTATCACTCCAGGTCCTAGCTGAGCCTGGGACATGGTTCTGAATCCCAACTTGCCTGTTTGAGCTGTGCTATTCCTCTCTGTCTTACCAGTCCCACCTTAGAGGGATGTACCTGTTCCTTGTTCCCACCCCAGATCCCAAACTGGCTCTAAAGACTACCCAGAGTATCTGGGGGTGGGGGTCCTAGAGTCAGCAGGGGCCGCCTCACCATCTCAGGACTGGAAACCAACCTGGACCAGGTCCAAGATGGATTTAAGCTCTGCCGTTAGTTCCTCTGGGCCCCACCTGTTCACGTTCTTCCAGCCTTGTCCTCCTCCAGGTCCCCTGCCCCACAGAGGACTGGCTTGTTGAGAAGATGGCCCCTCTAGCACCAGCTCTCTCTGCTGTCTCTGAGCTCTTTACTGAGGGAGCAGGAGTACAGGCCTGGGTAGATCCCAGTCTATCTGCCCCTCATTTGGTCCACCACTGATCAGCCATGTGATTCTAGGCAAGCCACCAAATCCTCTACTGAGGTCAGTCTCAACACTAACCATAGGCATTTGGGACTCACCAGAAGTTATCAACATGAACAAATTTTGGAAAGAAAATTGCTATAGAATGACAGGACTTTGTGGTCTAGACATTCAATCAGGCAGTAATTTGCTCTGTTTGAGTTCTGCTGATCACTTCTTTACCCATGAAGGATAATTAATAATGCAATCATTTCCAGAGCTCCTACCATGACCCAAGAATATTACAAATATCCCAGGATGAGGAATCTTACAGGGACAGGGGCCAAGCCTCAGAGACGTGGAGGAGACTCTTCATTCAACAAACATTTATAAAGCCCTGGCCATGGGTATTTCATCACATTCAGTGCTGGGGCTTTGGGCCAACCTGTCCTCAGGTAGACAGTCATGACAGGGTACCAGGATGCTCCAGCCCTGGACTGTCTGCACCCCAAGCAAACACCACCCCGCCCCCTCACATTGCTTGCTTGCTGTTTGTGCACAAGTTGTTCCTAAAAGCACCCCGAGAGGCCCTTCCTTTTCCTTTGATTGGCCTAAGAGCTTTGTTTCTTCGGGGGGTTTCATGCCCCCTTCTCATCTGTCCTGTCTCCCTGTCCTTAGAAACCAGCTCTGGGAGCCCTCTCTTCTGAAGGGAAACGGGGGCGGGGGGCACCCAGAGGGAAGTGCTGGCGCTCGGACAGCCGGTAGTTCTTGCACAGCGGTGCCGGCTCACTTGTCACTTGCTCGCTCGCTTACAGATGCCCTCACTCGTTCAGCAGGCTGCACTGAGCGCTCGCTGTGTGCGGACAGTGTCCCAGAGCTGCTGCTGAGTGACAGCACGCCCAGCAGAGGAGCTCTGCTCATGTGGGGCTTCAGGTCCACCAGCCATTTGCTGGTCTGTAGGGTACTGTGGACTGGCGTCCCTTCGGCCCCTGCTGGGGCTCTGTTGGGGTCCTCTCTGGTGTGCCAGGGGTGAGGCTCAGCACCACGCCTTCATACACCCATGAGCCCTGGCTCTCCTTGCCTCCACCTGCTTGGCCAGCTCCTGACCTGGCTCTGCTAGAGACCAGGGCCCCATCCTCCCCTGGGTTTGGCGGTGCCAGCAGCCAGACCAGTTGCCCAGGTTGGAGGGACATTCATGGTGGCACCACATGGAACCTGCCCACAGCTGCTTTCACTGCCTTTTAGGAGGGCCCCATGGGCTCCCTGTGTCCCAGAGGAATGACTCATCCATTCCTGGAGCATCCCTTCCCTCCCACCCCGAGCAACGCCCGCCGCGGGCTGGGCCCTGCTTTCGGGGTCAGCTATATTGGGGCCTTCTGCTTGGATTCCTTGGTTACACCTTCTGGTTTCCAAATGACCTCTCAGTGTGTCTCCATGTATCACTCTCACTATTGATTTCTGTACCATGGACACCCGGGACTGGGAGACCCACAGCAAACGCTTGTTGACTAAGTGAATGAGGACATTTAGGAAAGGCTCCCCTTTGGAATAAACATTTGAGCTGGGCCTTAAAGAGAGAAAGGAGTTTCTGAGGTAAATAAAGGGCTGCAAAGGCCTTTCTGGTAAAGGACACGGCAAAGACAAGGGCTTGGGTGTACGAGGGAGAGAGCTTGGGCAGGGTGCTTGGTGTGAGGGTCCTGGCCACGAAAGGTAGAAGAGAACATCCTGGGAGGGAAGCTGAGAGCAAGGGTGGGCCAGTTGGAGAGTCTGGAGGGCCTTGAAGGACCCTATGGGGTGTGGACTTCAACCTGACAGAGGTCGGGGGTGATTTTTGAGAAGAGGAATGACATCATATTATTCATTTATTTTTTAGGGTAGTTATTGTGGGTGTAGGTAGAATGTGGACTAGGGAGGAGAACGATAGGCAAAGGAGGATATTTGGAAGGCTCTTGTAATAGCCTCTTTTAAAATGTATATTAATGAAGCTCCAAACAGTGATAAGGGACCAGCTAACCCCCAAATACACCATGATGGGGAGAACAATGGCTTTTCAAGTTATTCAGTTATTTTCATAGAATCAAAGAGGTTACCTTCCTAGAAGGACCCACTGTAATCCCAGTGGCAATGCTCATGTGTGTTCAACTTGACTTTTCCTGTTGCTTTATAAAAATAATTTGATTTTTCTCATGGTCTGTCCATGCAGCCATCAGAATATAATTATTCAGAAAAAAAAGCGAGTCTCAGAGTCTTGTTTATTAGACGGACATCGGCTTTTCTGGGTAAATGAGACACCTGATTTTTGTTAAGCAAAACTGTATACAATAGTTGTCACACAATTATGTGGACACGTTTAGCATACCTGCCAGGAAAAAAAGGCCTTAGGGGCTCTAGTCTTGCCAGGCATATTTATGCATTGTGAGAGGTGTCATGCTTTTCCCAGAACCCTTATCTGTTTTGAAGGCACTGGGTGCTTGAAGTGAAGTCTCTGGGGTCTGTGTTTATTGCTGGCAATGAGTGCAAGGCATTATCAATCAAGTTAAAGGACACTGAAAACATGCACACACATACACACACACCACTACTTGGAACTACACAGCAAGTGGATGATTTGACCTCTAGGTTGTTATTGCTGGAAAGGATTTTGAAGTCATCTAGGCCAACCCCTCATGTTATAGCTAAGGTAACTCACTATAGCCGAGAGGGGAAGAGGTTTGCCTGTGGTTACTCAGCAAAGGAAAGACCATCCGGGGACTTGAACCCATGGTGGTGAAATCCCATTCCAACAAGCACAGAACCATGACAAATTCCCTTATAGCAGAATGTTCCTCCAGGTTATGCCTCCAAAAGGCTGTGCAGTCTCCTTCAGGGTCCCCATCTTGGCCAAGAATGCTCACTTTAGACAGTGTTGGCTATACCACAATTCTTATTTAGTAAAAGGAGCAGGACACTTCCTCAGAGTTGATATTTGTATAGGCCAGATTCCATTCCACCCATCCAGTTAGGTGAGGTTGGCAAAACATGTGAATTAGAAAGTCCCTTGTGCCCTGAGCCTCTTGCCAGGTAGATGATTGTGATTTCCTGGAGTTTGTTTGGTCCTTCTGGGGGCTGTTCCCCTTTAACCCTTAAAACAGTTGCTCCTCTTTCCCCTTCTTTCTTATTCATGGGGGAGGAATTATTATTCTCTGCCACTGTTTAGCCAACAAGACTTCACTGAACACCTGCCAGGCACAAGCTTGCTTGGGGTGGACAGTGGAAAGGATGCCAAGGAGGGCAGTGTGGGCTGGCGTGCTGCAGACACTTGCTGACAAATGTCATAATTTCCCGGAAATCAGGGCACCTTATCATTCATTCATCCACTTACTGATTATTTACTAAATACCAATGTGTCAGTAAGTGATACCTCTTGCTCTGAAATGCAATGTTTCATTTGCTTATGTCATAAGGCCATGCATTTCCATGCTCATGTGCATTGCTTAATTATTTTAAGAGTTTTTTATATGAACATCAAAACTCTCACCATATGACAAATGATCCCATAGGTGCCTTCTCCTATATAATATCATTTTGCTCCTGCCACAGCCCTAGGAGATGGGTATTATTGTTATTGTCATTTTTTAGATGAGATACTGGCACATATTTCACTTCAGGTCACACAGAAATGGCAGAGATGTGACTCACTGCCAAGGACACTGTGTTATATGGTCAGAGAAAGTGTCCTAGAGGTGTGTGATCTTTGATTTGGACCTGGAAGTGTTTGAAAAAGTAGAGAAAAGAGGATGGACCCTTCTAGAGGAGAGAGAAGGGAGACTTGCTAACACAGGCAAGGACAAGAGGGTATCACGATTTTTTGATGCAAACAACAAAATGCAAGTTTTTGGCAATTTGAGTTAAAAAGAGAAAGGAGAATGAGGCTCAGGAGTGGGGCTGAGCGGCTCACTGAACAGCCCACCCGGAACATGCTGCTTGGACTGGCCCACTCATGGTCCAGTGGGAGGTGTCCTGGACCGAGAAGGGCTGGGCTCCATTGAGCAGTGGCAGAGAGCCTGGGTCTGCAAGAGTGGGGGCACCGTCCACAGGCCCATCCGGAGTGCATGGCAGGTGGGACTCATATTGCCTGAGCACCCTCTGGGCCAAGTCCTTTTTTGGGGGTGTTGGGCCCAGCCCTTGTGCCTCAATCAGCCCTTGTGCCTCCAAATCCCTTCTGGAGAAGGGGCCCTAGCCATGCTTGAAGGCTTCTCTGATGGGGGAGCTTGAGCTCAGGTGAACCTGAAAGGGCTTCATGCTGTGCATGCTCAGAATAGAGGGCAAGGACTGTCCCTGTGGGTCTCTAGGATCTGAGACATGGAGAAGCTACTGACCCTTTACTGGCAGGTGACAGTCCCTGCCACATTTGTGCTTTAGAAAGTTCTCTGTGGTGAAGGTCTGGATGGTGGACAGGGAGGGGGCATGTCTAGAGGTAGGGATCCAGTGAGGGGCAGGCCTGTGGGAGGGAGGCCGGGGAGGGCAGGACCAGTTGCGGGAGTGGTCTGGGGCAGAGCCCACTGGTCTTGACTGCTTATTGGATGTAGGATGTGAGCAAAGTGAGCAGAGACCACCGGCTTCCTATTAGAACAGCAGTGGTTCAGAGCTAGGGGCCACCCCCCCGGAGAGAAGGAGGATCAGGTTTAGGGGGCCAGTGGGATAGCCTGGGGGAGGGCCATGCCCCCAGTTATGGGACTTACTCCTTTGAGCAGTCATCCAGGGAGCAATGTCCGGCAGGCAGATGGCCCCAAGGGGTGAGTAGGAAGCTGAGCCAGGAGGCCTGGGCTGGAGGAGATGCACCATCCTCAGGTGTTCTGGACTCCAGGGAGCATAAATACACTGTCCTGATGGGGAGCAGTTTTGCTTCCCAAGGGACATGTGGCAATGTCTGGAGACAATTTTGATTGTCACGACTTGTTGGTGCTGTTGGCAGTAGTGTGTGGGCAGGGGTGCTGGGAACCATCGTGCCTTACACAGGACAGCCCCCATAGTGAACACTTATCCAACCCCAAATTCTGTAACGCCCAGGTTGGGAACCCTGGTGCAGAGTGAAAAGAGAGGAGCCCCAAAGGTGGAGGCCAGAGAAACGCCCACATTCACGGGGTACAGGGACCTGGAACCTCTCCCCATCCCTGGGAGCTTCTCTGACACCCTGGCGTGGTTAACTGCCCCCTGGGCTGTGATAATTACAACCCCACAGGCCGGTATTTCAACTTCTTTTTCACCTGAGTAAAGGATTCACCAAGGCAGGAAGTGTGTCTTCAGTCACCGGGTCCTTTGTAACTGAGGCAGCACACAAACTGCTGAGCCTGGAGCATCCGTCCCCACCAGCCCTATCTCTGCTGGATGCGGTCCGCCCTCAGCTCCTCACCTCGCTGTCTGCCCTGGGCTGCATTGGCACGTCCTGGTCTGGGCGACCTCTGCTGCCTTTTCTCTGTCCACGCCCCAATTTATTGCCGATCTCATAAAGAGCAAAACTTGGGAGAGAGAAGATTGAGTTTGCTTCCCGCAGCAGAATTTGATTTAGGGCCAAGAAGGTGGCAATCGCAGCAAAGCGGAGTGCTGTGAATGATTTTTCCCATCTCCAAATAACCTTACATATATTCTGCCTCTTGCCCGCCCCCGTGTTGGGATTGATGGGGGGTGCTTTGACTGGACTCCCATGGGCCCCCACTGCCACTCCTAATAAATCTGTCTGATGGGCAGAAGAAGCTCAGGTACCTGGGCGGGTGCATGGCTGGTTGGGCTGGTGGATTAGCCCATCTGGCTTGGGCAGATCCAGGCTCCACAGCAGCCTCTGTGGCCAGCAGAGCATGCGCACTTGATCAGACGGGGGCCGTCCACTGTCACTAAGGGCTCTGCCTCCTGGGGGAGGTGACCTGGCACAGTTGCCAGTGGTCTCTGAGTACATCAGGGGCCTGCCTTCTTCACTCTCCCTGGCTCGCTATAGTCTTTGTCCCCACCAGTGTCAACTCCGCAGCTCTTCCCACATGCAACCACTGTCCCTGCCCCAGGACATCAGAAGGTGCCCCTGTCCTGGGTCAGGAGTTGAAAGGCTTGGGTTAGGATCTTCTCCACCAATGACAGGGTGGGCCACCTTGAGCAGATTTCTTCTACTCTCAACTTTCTAAAGTATAAAATGGGTTAACACTAGTAAAACCTGCCTTCTAGGATTATCAAGAGGATGGGAAGATTTTGGGATGTGGAATCAGGGGACTCAGGCTTAGTTCCCAGGTCCCCTCTGGCTTAGTTCAGGGATGTTGGGGACATTCTCGGAGCCTCAGTTTCTCCGTCTTGATGAAGATCAAGTGAAATAGGGAGTGTATGGGGCTTTTGTGATTCATAAATACTCCGAGGAAGGCTTCCCAAGAGGTTCTGCTTAGCACTCTTGGGGCTTGCTTGTCCTGTCTGCCCTAACCAGACCTGGCCACTGCCAGTGGTCTTCCTGCCTAGGCTGCTAGGCTGAGCTTTAGAGGGTGACTCTCCTGAAAGGCCCAGAGGAGGGTATTTTGATAAGGGGAACATTTTTATTTGGTTGTTGTCAAAGTCCCCACATCAAAAGGAAAAAGCGTCCTTTACTTCCAAGAACGTGAGAGGTGACCTTGCCCCTCCTTAATTTTTAACCATCCCTGACCCCTCCCTTCTGTTCTTATCTCATCCTAGCTTCACACCCCTTTCTGGTCCCCACCCCAAAAGGGGTCCCAGTGATGGCTGCCGAGAGGCGAGGGATGGAAGGGATTGGTGAAGTTTCTTTCCACACCCAACTTGGTGGCTATAAAAAAAACAGCGAAAATCAAATGTTTGATTTTTAGTCTGGGTCCAAATGTGTCTTCATCAGCGTGGCTGTGTCAAAACACGGAATCAAAAGCAGTTACAAAGTGTGGGATCTAAAGGCACACAGGGGTGGAGGTGCCGCTGTGATGTGCCACCTGGCTGCATCGGCACGCGCAGGAAGCTGCCTCCAGGGGCGCCTGGCAGGGCTCAGACTCCTGGAGGCCAGCTCCCGCCAGCCGCCCACAGGACCACAGCGGGTGAGACACTCACCCTGAGGAAGGCTGTGGGGCGGGCATCTGGTCAGGGTGGGGACGACTTTCCTGACTCCGCAGTCAGCTTCATCTCCCTCTGAGCACACACAGTGCCCCTCCACACCGGGGAGCAGATGGGGGCATGCAGAGCTTTTCAAGGGCTAGTTCCCTGAAGCAAATGTCTGGGCAGAGCTAGAGATGGGCTAGCCCACCTCCCTCTTCCTGAGCAGGAGTCCAAGAGAGAGGCTGAGTGACCTTCTCAGAGTCATAGAGCCAGTGAGGGGCCGAGGCACATGGGACCCCAGTCCCCTTGCTTGGTGGCCCCTGCTTATCGCCACAGTGCACCCTCATTCACCACAGGTGGGTTTTCGCTCTTAACAAACTCAAAGTATGTCAATTTCCACATTAAAAAGAAAAAAATCGTTCCTGTGGCTCTTTATGTATGGACAGAGCAAAATAGGACTGGTGTATAAAGAAAGGAAGGAGGAGGAAATAGCATTTGTGGTGCCTCTGCTGCATGCCTGGGACTCTTTGGGGGTATTTCCCAGACTTTCTGATATGATCCTAATAATAAACACTTGAAACACTGACCCTTGTTCCTATTCACTGACGAAGAAGCCGAAGGTTAAACAGAGGCAATTACTTGCCCAGAGTCCCTCAGAAAGGAAGAAGGCAGAGCTGGGTCTGTTGTGCCCTCTAGTTGAGTTTAAGACCTCTGTCCTCTGGGAATTTCCACATTCAGGGGTTCCCTCTCCCCAATCTCTCCCTGTCCATCCACCTTCCCTCCCTCCATCCTTCCTTCCTTTTCTTCCTTTCATTCTGTAAATACTTGATGAGCAGTCACTCTATGCCAGGCACTGTTCAAGGCACTGGGGATATAGCAACGAACAAAAGAACGATTACAATCCTTTTCTTTGTGGAATTCAAATTTTAATGAGTAGCAGGAAGGGAGGTGGAGGGAAGAACAATAAATAAAATAATAGGTTGAACTACTTGAGCTTGCTAATTAATAGTCCAGCATTTTGACCTACAAAAATGGCCATTTCGTACAGCTTAACCTGATAAAATATACAGCTTGTAATAGTGCTGTGGAGAAGAATAAAGCCGAAGGGGGTGGGCAAGGGAGCCCAGGGCTAGAGGCATTGCTTCTTCTATGCTGGTTCAGAAGGGGTCTTTCTAGCATGTTCACCCAACCGTGCACACCCTCATCTCCATCAGAAACTCCCAGGGTTGAGGAAGGAACCCCAACTCCTTCCTTACTCAAGGCTCCTTCTGCCCTGGGCTCCTCCACACCACCCCTCTGTCAGCCCTGGGCCCCCAGAACACAGCCTGCTCTGTCTGCCAGGACAGCCAGCCCTCCATGAAACCGCCCTTCGTGCTATTGTCTGCCGGCCCTTCAGGCCCAGCTGGAGTGTCAGCGCCTCAGAAGTGCCTTCCCGAACCTTGCCCTCCTTCTCCCAGACGGTTTTAATTGCTCCCTCCTCTGCACTCACACACCACTTTATTATAGCACTTAGAACTGCTCTTCTTTTTAGAAGACGCTGTGATTTATTCATGTGCCTTATTAATGGTCCTATTCCCAGTGACTGGTGCAGGGTCTGGGGTGCAGCAAGGCTCCCGGTGGGCCTGGTGAGTGAATGAAGGACAGAGGAGGCTCTGAATACGAGCTGCAGGGAACGGAGACGCAGGAACGGCGGGGGCTTTATGGAGAGGGCCAACCGAAGCAGCTCTTGAGGGTGGGGAATTGCCCAAGGGAGAGGAGATGGGCCCACACCTGCCCCCACCCTGCCTCCCCCCAGCCCAGCATCTGGCCCCACCGTGTGTCCTCCAGCCAGGCTGGGTTTGCTTTTCCTACTGCCTCGGCAGCTCTGTCCTCACTCCCTCCTACCACCTTTCAGCGCTGCCCCTAAGCACCTCTGGGGAGGCCTCTCCCGGGGGCCAGACTCGGGGGCTGGCCCTGGACGAGCACCTGCACTGCCAGCTCTTCCCATGTGGTGCTCCTTGCAGCTACGTGCCTGTTGGCCTGTAGGATGCAGCAGCTGAGCTGATGGTTTTGGGATCAGACTGCATGGGTTTGAAGCCTCGCTGTGACCTTGGGCGAGCTGGCTGTCTTCTGTCATTCCTCAGTCATCTCCTCTGTAAAGTGGGGGGAATAACTGTCCTGACCCTGTGGGTACTGGAGACTTGCTGGAACTCACGCATGTAGAGCGCAAGCCCAGAGCTGGGCACAGAGTAAGCCGGTCCCCATCGGTTCCTGTAGTCATGTTGTCTCTCTCCCTTCAGGGTGGACTCCTTCCTGGACCCCAGGAGGGAGGCGAGGGGCCCTCCTGTTCTTGCTCTCTGCCTGGCATGCACACAGAAGAGTGTGCAAAGCGCTTGCAGAGTGGGCTAACCTGGGGCTGGCTGAGCAGAGAGTGGGCCAGCAGGACAGGGTCAGGCAGAGGGTGCAGAGCAGGGGGCTTGAGTGCAGGCAGAGGCTGAGCCCTTGGCTTCAGTGAGGCGAAGACCAGTCTCTCCTTTGCGTACATAGATGAGTGACTCTTTGTCCAGCTGGGAACAAGGTTGCCAGAGGAACCAGAGATGCCCAGAGCCCACATCGGCCTCTTGCTGAAACACTTTTCTCTGCAAGATTATATATTCTGGGCCACATCCCTCCCACTGACACTTCCTCTCTCACTTTACTCCTTTTCTTACTCCTCCATCATAAAAATCTCCAGAAACAGGTTTTGTTCAAAGTGAATGAGGCAATAAATCCTCTGTTTCTGACAAGCCGACAAGAGAGATAAATTCTGTAATAGGAGATGCAGCCCTGCTCTCTTGCCCTGTGGAGCTTTGGCTGATGTTAAAGTTTGTTCAGGGAAGAGGGGACTGTGTGGGAGGAGAAGGGAAGGGAGGCTCTAGGAGGCCCCTGGGTCCATCTAGGGAACCTCAGTTCAGGTGGGCAGCTACTCAGCCCAGGTACAATCTCAGTCATGTATCAGTTTGCTCATGGCCAGGGGCATCTTCTGGTTTATCTACTTGCTAACTGACAAGCTGGGTGAAACAATCCCATTAACTCATTCATTCATTCATTCATTCATGCACTCATTCAATCTCCTATCCATCAGTTCATTCAGAAGTCACCTAGCATGGATGAGAAGTACCTAATTCCCCTGAAGAATCACCTTCTTTAAGAAGCTTTCCTACAAAGGACCAAAAATATTTACAGTTCAAATCATAGCAAAAGATTGATTTCCCTTGTAAATAAAGAGCTCCTACAAATCACTAAGAAAGATAAACAACCCAATAGGAATCCAGCAAAGGATTTGAACAAAACAGTTTACAAAGAGGGAGTACAAAGGGCTGTAAGACCAAAGGGCTCTAAGACTTCTATACACACTTGTGAGAAGAGAAGTGTTTGTGGAAATGTCACTGAGATGACATCCCCCTCCCATTGCCAGGCTGCTCAAGGCCATGTTGACAAGGTGTGGGGCAGGCACATGCTGCCGGACAGCAGCACAGAGAGCAGTGGTACAAACACCATAGAGATCAATTTGGCCCAGCTTCTATGGACGGTGATTTGGTAATATGTCAATACTGCCTGTACCCAGCAAATCTGCCTCTAGAAATTTATCTCACCTCTACATGTACAAGATTGTTCACTGAAGAATTTTCTGTTTCGCCAAAGATTGGAAACAGCCAAATCTTGGCTAAATAATTTGTGGTGGATTTGTACAATTAAACACTATGCAGTCATTTAAAAAAAGGTAACAGGGAGTACCTTTAGGCACTAATACACATTGAGCTCCAGTGGGTAAGGCATGTAATGGAATAGAACTCAAATTATGCTATTTGGAGAAAAGTAAAGAAAGTGAATATTTATGCATATAATGTGCATATTCTGTACATATCCTCAGCCTCACCCTGCATTTATATCCTGTATGTTAGATGTATATATATTTTCTTCACTTTTCTACAAATAGTATAATTTGTATTATGTACACTATATAGTAGCATGTACATACATTCATATATACATATATGTGAATATGAATATATATGTATACATATATGTACATATGTGACTATACATGTACCTCTGGAAGGACAAAGACCCATGAACAACAGCTACTTTTGGAGAGCAGAGCCAAGAACTGGGAGGCTGGGGGACTTGAGCAGGAGGGTCGCTTTGTACTATATACCCTTTGTGTCTTTTGGATTTGGAATCTTGTGAATGTGTTACCTATTCAGAAAACCATTATCACTAGCATTTTTTAAAAAGGGGTGAGCAGAAGAGAAGTCTTCCTTAAGTCTCTTGGCTGAGGTGGGGGTCCAGGAATAGATAAGGTGGGAGGGAGTAGGAGTGGAGGACGGGCCGGCAAGGTGCCCAGAGAAAGCATGACATGGCTTTGCTTGGGGACCGTGCATGTAGCTGGAGCATAGTTTGGGGGAGTCTGGGTCAGAACGTGGCTGGTGGACTTAGGTGTCAGGTTAAAGAGTTTGTATTTTATTGCAGAGAGGAGTTATTGAGGGTTTTAAGCAGGGGCAGTACACGGTCAGGTTTTATTTCAGGAAGAGCCTCCTGGAGGTGGGGTGGAGAGTGGTCTGGGGAGAGTGGGTGTTCCTGACGCTCCGCCCTGCCTTTCTCGGCATTTGCTCATTTCATCTTCAGTAATTCTGGCAGGTAGGTGGAGTTAACTGTGCTACACATGGGGAAACAGCCTCAAGGGAGTTGAGTGACTTGTATAAGATACTACAGCTTAGAGTCGGGATTCACACTCAGGTCCACGCATCTCTGGAGACTAAGCTCTGAATACAGCTCTGTGTACTTTTCTGTGTGTCTGGCAGAATTGGGGTTTGTGTGGCCAAGCCTCGGGTCCCTTTAGCTTCAACTATTTGGTCAATTAAATTACTGGATTCAACTATAATATCTGATCAACAACCTCCCACTGACTCACTAGTCACTCTCCCACTGAGCTCCAGTTAGAAGCTGCATAATTTGTGCATCTTTTACCCACTGGAAGAGAAGCAGCAAATTTCTTTATGACCTGTTTTCTTCTTCTAAGGTCATAGTGAAAGTCTGAGGCAGATTTCTTTTGGGCTGTGACTGGAAGGGTTAGAAGGAGGTCCCTTCTTGAAGGGGCTGGGGAGAAGCCTTTGGCTCCAGTTCAGCCAAGCCCTCTAAAGTCTTTGGTCATTTGGTTTGTATTTTCCTGTCATTTCTTTGCCTGTGTTTCTCTATGACTCCCATTTTGTAAATGTGAAAACTGAGACTCAAAGAGGCAACCGTTCATCTAAGGCCGTCTGGTTTGTCAATGGTAGACTCAGGGCTTAAACCCCGACCTTGGGACTTCAGACCTTTCTACCATGGCACGCTTCCTTTTCTTACTATTAATAGGGGTTTATTTGTTTTCTCATGAAACAAACCCATAAATGTCTTGTGATTTCTTTCACAGACATTCAGTAAAGAGAAATCCAGGTTCTCATTATGTGACTTTGTGTCCAGGTGTCTGGTCTCTTAGATGCCCTGGGCTGAAATGGGTGCCTGTTGGAGGCTGGACCCACGGGAGCGGTGGTGGTGGTGGTGGTGAGACAATGGGCAGCTCAAGAACAAGCTGCTGCTTGGGCCTCTGCTGTGTAGACCACCATCGCCCAGTTTAATTAAGAGCTGGGGGAGGAGTGCACCAAGGAGAAGAAGGGTGCATTGTGCCCAGGGAGCTGATGAGGTCAGCCGAGGAGGGTTGGGAGGAGCCTGGGGAAGAGAGGACACTGTCTACCTCAGGCGATGGCCCAGATTTCCAGCGAGAGCAGGTCTGCGCTGGATACTGGTGGGGATCATTCTAGATTGGCTGTCTCCTCAGATGCTGCCCCCCTCCCAGGTTATGAATGAGAAGTCTCCAGGCTCCCTCTAAGCTCCCTGGGGCTAATTCCTGACTTCCAGCATATGCATCTCAGTTCTGCCACTCATTCACTCTGTGACCTTGACTAAGCCCTATCCACTTGTCTAAGCCTTAATTTTTTCATATGCAAAATGGGAATAAATAGTGTTTGTGTTTTGTACCTCCATAGCATTTTGGGGAGGACCAACTGGATAAGTGGATGAGAGGCAGTTTGGAAATTGTAAAGCACTAAACAAGTGCATGCAGCAACATGGCTAATAACACAACCACCCTGCCATTAATACCACCTTCACCACCTCAGCTTTACCCTGACCACCCTATGCTTTTCTTTCTAATGGTAATAGGAGTATCCTCTTGGTATTACTTAACCTTTCAAATGAAGATATTTTATTACTTGTCTAATTCTACAAGTAGTACAGGCTCAGTGTAAAACATTCAGGAAATATTTTTTTAAGAAAAGGAAAATATAAAGATTTCCAGCTTTGACATTGCTACATATGATTTTGGGGAAGCCATTTCTCTTTGCTGGGTTTGGTTTCCCCACATTAGCCTCTAAATTAAAGATGACAAATGTGTAACATTTACAGTGCTCCTATTCTGCCCAGTGCTCATGGCAGACCTCACTAATGGATCATAGCATTCTTCCCTGTCATGCCTGGATGCTGCTTCAGAATCCTTCTCAACACCACCTGCAGGCAGCCACTGCCAATCTGTCAGAGTTGTTGGGAGAAGATATCTATTTTCCATTGATGACTGAATGAGCTCTGATGTCTCTGATATCTTGGATGAGAAAGGCCCCAGGATTCAGGCCCTGGAGAGGAGCTTGGAGAATCCCTCAACTTGTCCCAATAGAGAGTTTCCTTTTATCTGTTTTATCTGGTTCAAGCCTCTCAAGTATTGCGCAGCAGATAATGATTTCTACTCAAGAGTTCCCTGAAAATTTTCAAGAAACTAAAGAAAAATAAAAAGGAACCTATTTGCAAAGTCAATTGGAATGCAAGCAAGTGACTTAATAGATTCACACCCACACAAATGCTTGTGTTCTTTCATCTCAGCACGAAACTGGGTGGGGTAGAATATTTCTGGAGCACAAGCTGCTGAAGAGCATACAGTGTGGGGAAGGTTGTGACGCTAGCAGGGACCCCCTTTGTGGGGGCGCTATCAAGTATAACCTCCCTGGCCTGTGAATTATCACAATGCCCCATTTTACCAATGAGGAAACTGAGACCGAGAGAATGGAGTTGTTGAAGGTCATCTGGCTTGTGAAAGATAAAGCAGGGGACCTGAACCCAGCTTCTGAGGCCCTCACTTTCCTGGGCAAACCACACAATCTACCAAGGGAAAGTCCCCACAGTTTGGAGTATTTCTACGAAGTAAAGGGAAGTATTTCTTCATTGTTGCTGTTAGAAAAAACATCATCTCTGCCACCATCCAAGTGTCCGTCCTGACTGGGATGTGAGCGCTCTTCCCCTCTGACATACTTGCACTGTGGAGGTGAGAACTAGACGGTGCAGGGAGCCAGGAAAGTGGGTTCTGGTCCAGCTAACAGGTAGTTCTGGCTTCTCTCTGGACTTACATTGCTTCATCAAACAGTGGGGGGAGCCTCGGGGCAGCCCTAGCTCAGTGGTAAGGGTATGGCTTCTGGAGCCTGCCTGGGTCTTTTCCTCAGTTTTGCCACATAGTTGTGCCTCAGTTTTCTTATCTGTTAAATGAGAACGATCTTATTCCTACTTCATAGGGTTGCTGTGATGACTGGATGAGTTAATCCACGTACGGCAACTACAACAGTGTCAGTCACTGGTGAGCACTCTGTTAGCTGTGGCAGAAAGCACCCTGAATCTCTGGGCTTGGACCGAAGCGGAGAGAAGTGAGAGTGGACTTGGCCGGGAGGCGGCCCTTGTGGATTTCACCATGGCACACCCAGCTGTGGTGGGGCCTTTACTCTGGGTTCTCTTCAAAGTAGCTGCAGAGCTTCATTCTGATACTTGGCCAAAGTTCACTGGCATCAGCTCCTCCTCCAGGAAGCCCTCCTGGACGGGCAGGCTGGTCTGTTCTCACTCCCTGCTGCGGGCTCCAGGCCTCTGCTGCTGATGCCACCCTTTGGCCTCAGACAAAGCGCGCACCAGCCGAGGCAGCACCAGGCCTGCTTAGTGGCTTTCATGAAGCTTGAGCTCCCGGGAGCCCGAGCTGGGCTGGTCTGCTTTGAATGCTATTTGCATTGCAATAGGCGAGCCTAGCCTTCAATACAGACCCCTTCTCTTTTGACAGAACAGTCTCACAATTGCCTATTGACCGGGCACCTGTTCCTGCCCCAGACATTATGCAAATGCCGGCCAGGAGCGAAGCCGCCAGCCCCCCGGGCCATTGTGCATTGAACCCTGATGGCGCCCTGCCAGCTCCCAGCCGGCCTTTGTTCCCCAACTGCGCTACGACACCACCCCCTCCGCCCCCAGCACGCCCGAGGTGCCCCGCCGAGGAGCTGCCTGCTGACAGCTACTTGGGCCCTTGCACCTGAAGAAAGACCCTGTGAGCTGGAGGCAGGCTCCTGCTGATCCCTGGCTGGGGGCCCTGGAGGCAGCCAGGGACAGGCCCAGGCCCTTCATGTCCCTGGGGACCACCGAGAGGGGCCTGGCAGGCGGAGGAGGGGGCAATTGGGACTGTGCCATCTGGGGGAGGGGGATTATAATAATCACTCTCACATCTGCTCAGGGCCTTCCAGTTTGCAAAACCCTCTTATGGCAGTTCTCCCTGCAAGGCACACCTGCCCCTTAAGGAGGTGGGCAGGGCAGAGGGATTGTGGGTCTTTCACACACGAGGGGACTTAGCCCCCGTGGGGGGAGCTGGCTGATGCCATGCAGACAGTCATGGGCAGAGAGGGACCCAGGGCCATCAGTGTCTGCCTCCCAGCCTTTGGGTACAGGGTTTCTCTTGTGTCCTTCTTGTCTACCTGTCCTTTCTCATGGCTGTGATTTCCCTGGGCCACCACAGGATGCCCTGCCCAGCATGTCTCCAGCCCACTTCCTGGTTTTGGTTTCTTCTTCCCCTTTTGTATACTTGGCGTTGCTTTCCCTGGGCCTGGAGAGCATGGTCCTGGGACTAGCAGCAGTGTTACCTGGAACCTGAAGCTCTGGGGTGGATCTGTGTTTGGACAAGCCTGCAGGTGTTCTGATCTCAGCAAATCTGAGGACCACAGACGCAGAAGGTCATTTCCATGTCCTCCATCCAGCCTTGGCTGACACTCTTTTCTCTTCACAGATCGGCCCCTCCTCTCCCAGGCACCATTTCTACCTTTCCCTCCAGGCTTCTGCTGTTGGACTTAGGGAACACTGCTGAGCACTTGCCCTGTCCTAGGCTCAGGGCACCCAAATGAATGAGGCACACCTACAAGGAAGTCAGTTTAGTGAGGGTACCACTAGCTGTATCATTCAGTAATTTCAAAGCAGAGTGCTACTTTTGGGGAAGGGCAGGGGGAGATGTGGACCAAGACCTCAGGGGAGGCCCTGCTCTAAGTATGTACTCCAGGCAAGGTCCAGGTGGGTGGCAACAGAGGAAGGAGGAAGAGAAGTGATACTAAGGTCACTTGAGTGAGAGGTCACTCCTCACACCTCTACAAGCTCTCATGCCGTGTGGCTAATGGCTATTTTGCTTCTAGAAGGAGGCCCATGCTCCAGGAAGAGGATATGTGAGGGCTGCGGAGACATCCAGGAGGTGGCAGCCAGAGCAGGTGAGGGCCGCTCCAGCTAGGGGCACTTTGCACAGCTGTCCAGGGACAGAGCGTTGCAGCTGCCGTGGGGCCGTGACCCTGCTGGTACCGCATACTTGGTAGGGTGGAGTCCCAGCCCACCCCTGTGCCCGGTCTAGCCGCTTCTGCCCCTTTCCTTGCTTCAGAAGAGCCACCAGGATTGGGAAAAGAGCAGGAGCAGGGCAAAGTACCAGGGTGACCCTGGGTACCATCCAAGCTGCCCCCTGCCAGCCCTTTGGCCCTAACAATCTTTCACCCAATGCCAAAGTGCTTTAAAGAGTTTGGCCCAAAGCAGGGAAATCTGATCTCATGAGAGGCCAGGATAAGGTTTTCAGAGCCAAGTGTTGGTCTGGTTTCACAATTTGTCTTCCTCAAGTGCTGTCAGATTGCTCTTTGCCTAAAAGACAAATCTAAAAGAAAAGTAAATAAAGTCAGCCCTCCTCAAACCACGTTCCTTAGTGCAGCCTTCAAGGCCCTTTGGGATCCGGCCCCACCACCTGTGCAGCCTGCTCCGGTCCTGCCTCACCACTTTGGCATCCTTTCACCCCCCAACGGCTCTGCCAGGAGGATGGGGGCAGAGGGTGTACTTTCAACACTCCTTCCTTCTGGGTGCATCAGATTCCCTTCTGCTCATGTTTACAGGCTCCCCTCAAATGGCTCCTCCACTGGGAAGGCTTCCTAATCTTCCATTCAAGAAACACTTATTAATTACCTACTGGGTACCAACGTTCTGGGTTTGGGGGAAAGGTGTTGAGAAATTGCCTGTCTCTCAAGAGACTCCCTGTCTAGTGGAGGAAACAGATCACTAGATAATGAGGCCTGGGTGAGGGTGAAAGTGGGCATGGGGAAGGAGGGCTAAGGACAATTGGGGTGGGCCCCAGTTGGTGAGCTGCTCAGTTAGGAGAGGCATAAGCAGGGGAGGAAGTCGGAGTGACTGCCGGTTTTCTGCATATGGGGACGGGATGGAGAACATAGAGAGATGCAGGGTGGGGATTCAATGGGGAGATGGTGAGGGGTGTTTTGGCTGGGCTGAGTGTGACTGTCCATGGCACAGGTGGGAAGAGATGCCTGCTGGTACCTGGCTGAGGGGTTTGCCCTTCAGGGAAGGCCTGAGCTGGCATTGGCCACTGGTCACCAGGGTACTGACATGCCCCTATGCCCCAGACAGAAGTCATGGCAGTGTCTGCTCTGTCTTTTGGGTTCCCACTGTACATCCTTCCCCTCCTCAGAGTACCAAGCATGTGGTGTCCCAATCGGCCAGCCGCACTGGTGTTAGGGGCACCTGGGCAGCAGGGCGGATAAAGGCCTGGTTTCTGGATTGCTGGGGTCCAGTGCCTTGTGGCATCCTTGAATCTTGGCAGCCTCACCTGTGTGATGCACATCTTCACTAGTATCCTCGAGGAAATGCCTAAAAACAGCATTTGGAAGGAAAGGGCTTCTCACAAGACTTGTGCTGACCTCTGTGACCCCCAGTGAGTCCACAGCTGGTCAGGGCCAGAACTGCCCCGAGAGGGAAGTGACGTTACCCCACTTCACAGAGGAGGAGCTGAAGCTCAGGAAGGAGCAGGGATGTATTCTGATCAAGGTGCCATGTCAGCAGCAATGGTACTTTAAGAGGGTGAAAGACAAAGATCTTTTGCAGATGGGGAAATGGGATCCCACCGAGGGGAGGCCACTTGCTCAGGCTCCCATCAAGGACACCCCACCCCAAGTGGTAGGGAAGGAAGCAGGGTGTGAACTAGGCAGCCTGATACCACTTCATCTCTCCATCACCAAGCAGTCTCCTTCTTGTCCATCCCATGCTCCTAGCTCTGAGAAGGGGACCCCTGGGATCCCCTCAACTCCCAGACTTGCTTCTCAAGCTCCATGACAGGGATTTATTTCCACCTGGCCCAGGCAAGAGGAGACAGGTTCTGGGCCTCCAAGTCACCCAGGGAACCTGGCCAGGTCCTTCTCCCTCTAGTGGTCCCTGTGCACCCCAGTGCTGAGGGTGGGGTCACTTCATATTTGCAACAGTCACCTTTGGGTCTGGTCCCCTTTTCTCCCTATGTGCCAGCTCTCCACGGCTGCGGGAAATGGCTTTCTCTCTGTGAGCTTTGTAAAATGTTCCTTGTGAATTGCAATTCAGGCCTCCCCCTTCCCCAGTCACCAGCCCTGATTTACAATCCAGATAAATTGTATTTTCTTTGTGAATCAAAAGCGGGGTGGAGGATAATGGAGCTAGAGCCCCTAACCCTGGCTGTCACAAGATAAAACTCCCCGGCTGAATAGGCTCTCATATGACTCTCCGAAGGTGGCTTAAAGCCAAGAGTGGACCTTTGTCCCCTAAGGGGTGTTACATCCCCTCCCATGGATTATACATTTTCCATGGGCTTCACTGTTCTCCTTCCCCACGTATGGCCTGTCAGCTCTTCTAGTCTGTTCTTAAGCCACCAGCTCTTTTGGGGTGAATGCTTAGCCTGCCTCTGCTGTCCTTTCAGATCCGGAATGAAACATATTTATCAAGGAGCTACTATGCAACAGGCCCGGGCCATGGCCTTCTTACTCCCTCTCTTTCTATTTTCAACATGAGGTTGGTTTTGTTACCCCATTTTACAAGGGAAGAAACTGAGGCTCAGTGGGATGAAATGAGCAGCCCAGGGCTGGGGCCAGATCTGCTGCCTTCTTCCCTTGTTGTGCTTCTAATTTCCACATAATCCTATTGTTCAATTCTACCATGCTAAGAAAACAAGGGCCCAGAATGGCTTCCCCTGGTGTCTGGTAAACTGTGCACTTCTTTTCAACCCCCACATCTGAAATAGCCTTTCTCAGTTCTTAGCATTTGAGAAGATGATGATGCACAGTGAGGTGGGGGGAGAACTGTTCACTGCTATGGCACCAGTGTGACTCATTGAGTGTGAAAGACCCAATGTGGCCTTTAATTATGGCTACCGTGCTCAAAGAATATTCCAGAAACAGTGGAGTCAGGGTCTAGCCTATCTGTCTGGATTTAAATCCTGGCCTGTGGACACATAACTATAGGACTCTGGGCAAGTAAATCTCTCTGTGCCTTAGTTCCCTCCTCTGTCCCAAAAGGTTTCTATAGCACTTACTCCATGGGATTGTTGCAAGGCTTAAATAAATTTATATGTACAAAGTGCATAGAACTGGTTCAGGCACACTCTAAGCATTAATCAGTTGTAGCTGTAGTAGTACTGGGTGCACTGGGCCTGAGGAGGGGACTGCACAGTTATTCTGGCTTTTTAAAATCTCCTATATGAGGCCCAGGACCGGCGGCCCAGGTAGAGAGCTGTGGCCTGGGGGTCCAGCCTGACACAGCTTTCCTTTCTCTCAGCCATGTATGTTCCTTGGAAGGTATGTGGAGAATAATGGGGACCAATTCTGTGTCCTTGGTTCCTGGGAACCTGTTAAGGAATATATCTGAGGCTCTGAAAATTCCACAGTAATTTTAGCATTACCTGGAACTCAACACAGCCCGGGATGTGATGGATTCTGAGTCACGCACAGAGGCCTTGGAACTTAGGAGCAGCTGGGCATCTGTGACCCTGCCCAGGCCTGGGGACTGTTGCTCAAGCCAACACAAAACAGCCTGGGATGCCCCAGGAAACACTCCAAGGCTCACAGAGCTCTCCACTCCTCCATGTCTGGCCCCTGGGTGGGGCTCCCTGGGCAGCCAGTGGTTCAGATGGCAATGCAGAAATTCACCTTGGGGGCCCCTACCTTGGCCTGACAAGTGCTCCAGCCTTGTGGTCAGAACTGAGCTCTAGAAAGGCAGGTTGGGCAAGACATCAAGGGCAGATCCCAGCTCAGTTCTCATTGTCTCCTCCTTCGGGTCTGCCTTATTCTCCTTCCTCCCTGCCTTTAACCGGCCATTCCTGAACTGACTCAATGCTCAGGTACAGGTTGGGGCTGTTGTGGAAAAGCTGGTATATCCCGTGACCTATGGTTCTCCTTTTTGCCATGTGTGATGCAATGTGATACAGGCTGCTTGCAGGGAAATGCAGCCTTCTACAGGAGCTTAGCCCAGGCTGGGTGTGTGTATGCAGCCTCATAGGTTGGCTTTCTGGGGGGCAGGTGGAAGTGCAGACAAGGGAAAAGTAGTAGTCAGCCAGGGAAGGATGGGTGAGACAGAGAGTGTTTGTGGCAAGTACAGTGGGTCTGCAGAGCCAGAGAACCGGGGATGGGGTGGGGAGAGGGAAAGAAGAAGGGGGAAGAGGAGAAGGAGAAGCCCCAGCAGGGAGTTCTGGCTGACTGGGCATCCCAGGCCTGGGCACGGGTGGTGAAGGTGTACTGGAGAGGTAGTCAGGACCAGGTGAGGAGGACTTGGAGCCACACTGTGGAGTTTAGACTCTACACTGAGGGCAGCGGAGGCCAGGTTCGAGGCCGGGTTGTGACAGGTGAATAGAATGAGCTTATTCCTACTTCAGCAGCTTCGCTCTGGCTTCTGTGTGGGAAATGATGAGAGGAAGGAGGCGAGCTTCAAAGCGGGGGAGCCCCTAGAGCTGCTGTTGCCATCCAGGCAGGAGGGGGCGCTGGCCTGGCCCTGGTGGTGGCTAGGGGATGGACGGGGACAGACAGATCTAAAGCCACTTAATGCTTCAAGATTGAGTGAATGTGTTAGCGATTGAAAGGAAGAGGGAAGGCTCAAGAATGACACCCCTCTGCAGTATTCCTGCCAAGATTTGCACAGCTTCTTCTTGCATACCTCTACTAGCAAGGACCTCACTACCTAGTTGCTCAGTAAGATAGTGTTTACTTATTCAGTTTAAATCTGTTTACATATGGGTCTTAAGGCTGCAACAACTAACATAAGCCTTATTCTATAATAGCTTTCCAGATGTTTGAAGGCAGTATAGTCACATATACTCCTTTTCTTGGCCTTCATCTTTTTTGTTGTTGTGGTGTGACTATCCTCAGATTGCTCCATCTAATTTGGACATTCTATTCTACTTTATATTTTGGTAAACAAGAATGCCAAATAATGAATTTACTAGAGAGGGCTACAACTGTCATGTTGAGTAGAATAGCCTCATCACCCTGCTCAACATATTCTCTTCTGGTAGATCATTCTAGGAGGAAGTCAAGTTATAATTAGAAGGTCATTTGGCAAGCATGAGTCAATGGAGTTGGCTCACTGGTGTCAAGATACTCAGAAAGTAAGTAATTTGCCCAAAGTCATACACTAATTCAAATGGCACAAGAACTCGAGTCCAGGTCTGTCTGATGGCAGAACCGAGTCCATGATCTTGCTCCTCTTCTGCTCCTGTGCCGCAGATGGACAGGGGCAGGATGGGAGGCAGGAGTAAAGTGCAGAGGTCTAGAACAGAGCCACATGGCAGGAGTGGGGAGAGGGGAAGCCTGGTCAGAGGTCTGTTTGGAGATGGCTTTCTTATATTGGGGGTGAGGGGTTTTGAGGAGCCACTGATGACCCCAGATCATTAGCTGGTGGGTGGAGGTGCTCTTTATTCCTAGAAGGAAGTTTTCTCTTTCCAGGAGGAGTGGGTCAGAAGTGGTGGCAGGAGACCCTGAGCCTGGAGGTGATGTGGGCTGTTGGAGGTGCCTGTAGGACCCCCCAGGAGTAGCCCAGCAGGCAGTGGCTCGGGGCTGGGAAGCACGGCTGTCATTCCTGCCTCTCTGGTGACTCAGAGTGCAGATCTCTCCTGCATTCTGTGCAGCTGGCTGTGCTCCAGGCCCAGGACAAAGGACCCCCATCCATTCTGGTGCAGGTCTGCTCTCTGTGGGGGCTGCTCACCAGCACAGCGGAGTGGCTGCTGGCCCCACTGGGATCAGCTGTCTTGCGCCACCCTGCAGGGCCAGGCAATCATCCCCAGGGCCTCTCTTCCAGGAAGCACCATGCTGCTGGTTACTGGCATATCCAGGGACAGCTGGGGGATGGCAGAACTGTCCCTGGGGAGTCAGGCTGGCTGAGCTGGTTCCAAATAATCTGGTTCAGAACAAGGCCGGAGAAGTTCAGGGATTGGGCAGCTCATTGCAGCTGCGCAAGGAGGTGGCTCAGCAGTGCTGGGTGCTGTGTGAGGCTAGAACGCACTGCACAGAGATGCTCTAATCAGTATTGCCTGATGCTTCTGTCAGGTAGTGGCCCTGCAGCTGTGTGACCTTAGACAGACTCTCAAGTTCTCTGAGCCTCTGCTTTCTCCCTGGGCACAAAGAAGAGTAATCCCCCCTTATGCCTTTCCCTCCTGTCTCCTTCACAGAATCACTGTCACCAGTGAATGAGGCGATGAGGCAAGAGTGCGTCCTCAACCGTGCTGCGCCCCGGGTGAGAGGCAAACAGACCCAGTGCACATGGATGTGCGCCCACGCCCATGCACACATGCATGTGCACACATGCACACACATATCCAGGCTGTGTCCTTTCTGTTGGGGCTTGATTTGAGTGTGCGGTAGGGAGGAGGGAAGGAAACAGAGGCAGAAGAGAGAAAGGGGACAGACAGAAAGCTGTGTACACACACACACACACACACACACACACACACACACACACGCACATACACGCACACACAGGAGAGAGAGACTGAGAGCAAGAAAGTCTGGGGCACTCTGCCCAGAGAGAAGAGAAGATCTGGGGCCAGGGTGAGAGGCAGGGAGAGCTGGAGAATCAGGGCGTGATGGGAAGGAGGGCAGACGTGTGAGCTGAGCAAGTGAGCCGAGGTGGGCAGCGAACTCAGAGTCTGCTCGGCACAGAGGGACCGAGCAGGGATACAGGGAGGGATGGAGGTAGGTAAGGGGGTGGGGGCTGAGAGCCTGGTGGACCCCCACCCTGGGGTGTGGCCTTGGCTCTGGCTCTGCTCCTTGTTGGTGGGTTCGAAGCATGGCGCTGGGTGTCCCAAGGTACAGGTGAGGAAGTCCTGCCATGCCCATGGGGCCGCCATGGCCAGTGGATGTACCTTCATCTTGCCCTGAAAGAGGCCCAGTGAGGAGCACTGAGCTTTGAAGTAAGCAACAGACTGCCCAGTACTGGTGGACCCTGCTCAGAAGTGGGTCTGACAGCAGGAGTCTAGCTGTTGGCTCAGCGGAGTGGCTTTACGCAAATTTCGCCTTTCTAGGCCTTAGTTTATCTTTTGAAAAGTGGTTGCTGCCTCAGGACCCTGACACTGAGTTTAGAGACCCAGGCTGCCTGGTTTTACACCCTGTCCCCTTTTTCCACTTGGTGATGATTATTTTAAAGATGAATTTACTTGTCTTTGCTGTTCCCATTTTCTGTGCTCATGGCCTTTGTCCAGCAGTACCTCTAATCTCTTGACTTGGTGTCTTCCTTCCATACTTGTCCCTGGAAAAGCTCAGACCCTTGGTGACTCTGAGGGGAAGCATCACATTGTAATAGACAGCTAAGTGACTATTATCTGGCACCCGTGGCTCTGGAGAGAGGAGTTGGGGCACCAGGAGACCTACACGAAGCCTTCACTTTGTGAAGAATTCACATCAAGAGTCCACAGTGGGCTGCCACTCCGTGCAAAGGTCAGGAGAGGGGAGTGAGTGTGGGGTGGGGTGAAGGTCACAGTGCCCTCTCTTCCCTCAGTGGGAGCCTTCCTCCCTGCCCAGGGCTGTGAACAGAGTCCTGTGGGCTGGGCTGAAGAGATGTGCCATTGTTTTTCAGCCATCCATACCCAGGCTACAAGGCCCTCCAGATGTGACAGCCAGCACATCTCTAGCTGAAGTGAGCCGGGGCCTCTTGGGGCTGGAAGCCAAGCTACCCTTTTGGCTTTGGGGAAGGAGGACATACAATTCCAACCTTCTTTAACAGAAGGTACAGAGGGTACATACCATTCTCAAGGTCATATCGCTAGGTGGTGTTTTCTAGAACCAAGACAGAAATATTGGTTTCCTGACTTGAGAATGTTGGAGCCAGAAGCCTGCTCTAAAGGTCTGCTTAAACAAGATGGGGGGCCTTTCCTGAGTAGTGATGGAGGTATAGGGTGCAGACAGTTCTTGAAGCAGGGTTGAAGAGGCTCATGGTGGTGATGGTGGTGGGGATGATGATTGTGATGGTGGAAATGGTGATTGCTCTTCAGTCCCAAATCCAGCTAAAACACCAGGAGGAGCCTGAATTCCTCTCCCCAGCACAGGCCCTGACATTTAGCTGGTGCATAATAAATCTGTGTGTGAATGAATGAATGAATTCACTCACCATGCTGAGAGCCTGGATAGCACCAGAGGTGAGAAGCTCAGTGGGTTGGATCCAGCCCTGTGACGTAGATTTCCTGGGGGCCATGAGCTTTCTGCTGCCTTTTGTAGAGCCTCCCGAGGCATGACTTAGGAGGGTCATAAGGGTGGTTGTCCTTGAGTGGGAACCAGGGGGAGATGAGAGACCTTCTTTCCCATGGAATGGCCTCCATGGTCATCCCGGCGCCTGGAGTTTGGCACTAAGGGAAGTGGCTGATTCACAAGGACTGGACTCTGGGTGAAGTATACTTGAGCCGTTATTGACACAGGGAAGAATTCCTTCCTCATTTCCCTTGTCTGTATTCTTGCCAACTTTCTTACCTACACCTTTTTTTATCAACTTTCTATAGGCACTGCCCTATGACAAGCTAGTGTTGGGATGAAACGGTGGTGAAGCTGATACCAAGGGAAGAAAGGCTATCCATGGGTCACAGGGGTTCACCGTCTAGTGCGGGAGTAGCCAAAACAACAAAATGTTAGGTGCTCTCAAAGTGGTGACACTTAGGTGGGCATTAGGGCAGGAGCTCAGAACCCAGGTGGGGACACTAATCTTTTCATCCTACCTGTTTCAGGGAATTGGAGCTGAATAATGAGTGGTAGTGATGGTAGTTATAGAGGTGATGGTGATGGCTGTAATGATGGTGATGGGGAGAGGTGGTGATGCTCGTGGGTGGTGAGGGTGATGATGACAGTTAATGATGGTGATTATGAGGATGGTGAGATGGTGATAGTAGTGGTGATGCTGGGTGGTGAGGATAATGACAGTGATGGTGGTGGTCGTGGCGATGGTGATGGTGGTGGTGAGCCCTGACCAGGACAGTTGAGGTGAGATAGAGAGGAAGAACTGATTTAAAAGCTTTTGATGACAGGGTAGATTTGGTTTGGGGGATGTATATGGAAGAGAGATTACCAGAGTTTCTGGTTTGGAAGCTGGAGTGTCTTATGATGCTGACTCTTATCCTGAAATGGGACCCCCAGTAGGAGTTGGTTTACTGGGAGAGAAGGTGTTTTTGTTCTTGGGTGAATCATGTGTGAGACGTCTTGGGCTGCTAGTGGAGGTGTCCAGGGTATAGCGAGCACTTACGTATGGAGCTCTGCAAGACAAAGATTTGAAAGTCATTGGCAAGACCGTGGGTCTGTCGGCTGTGGGGCCATGAGCCCCCTAGGAGAGTATGCGGAGGAACAGCAGCAGGAGGCAGGGTGCCCATGACTGGCTGGCATTTGAGAGGTGTGCAGAAGCAGAACTGGGAATGAGGTTTGCCAAGAAAGCCAGAGGGCCAAGCAAATGCCTGGGGGCTAGGGGTAGGCCCTGAGGAGGCCTCTACTCATCATCCCCATTTCCCCCACAGGTCAGTGTTAATCTATCTATGTGCCAGATTCTAAGTCAGATGAAAATATGGTTTTATGCTAAAAAATTCCTTCCTAATACAGATAGGGAAACTGAGGCCCAGAGAGGAAAGGACCCTGGCTAAGTGACCTCTTGTAGTGACAGATGCAGGATCCCTGACCCCAGCCCAGGGCTCTGCCATGTGACGCACTGCGCATCGTACTCTCAAGGGCCGAGAGAGCTTAGCACACAGGCCCCCTTCTCTCCTTTACCTTGGCAAACCCTGTACAGCTTACAAGGCTGTTCAGAGTGGGGTCTTCAGTGGGAACCCCAAGGGGTGAATATGGAGTGGGGAGTAAGAAAACAGTTCTAGCACCCAAATTGCCTGAATCTGGGTAGCTGGCCCAGCCCAGATGTGGCACCCAGTCAGTGCATGGCTGCACAGTGGAGCCCAGGCTCACCGGGAAATGGCAGTCAGGCCTATTCCGCCCTCTCCTGATGCAGGCCTTTTCGCCAGGCACCAGGCACCAGGCCAGAATGTCCTCAGGAAGCGGGTTACTTCTCTCCAGGGGGTGCTTCTGGATTCCCATTTGCACCTCAGCCAGGATGTTTTGCAATGAGCTTAGAGAAAGCATTCTTTCCGGGAAGAACTGGGGAGTGGAATTCTCCTGGGTAGCAGGGGTGTGGGTGAGAGGGCACATGGCTGCCTGCTGGGCTGAGTTGGGTGGGGTTGGGAGAAGGGGTGGCAGTGGGTGGGGCTGGCTGCTGGGCTGGCCGGTTCCTCAGCTCTCAAGGACTTTGGCCTCTGGTCTGTTTATCTGTCTGTCTGCTCATCCATCTGGATTAGAGAATGGCTGGCTCACTCCAGGCCCCCAGACTGTCTGCCTACGACAGAGCAGCTTGAGCTTTGCTTTATTTTGCTTTATTTTTGAATATTTTTGTATAAGACTCAAAGTGCTTATTAAATAGAAAGGTAGAGAGGTACACTCATCTTTAACCATGCTTTTTCAACCCAGGCTCCCTTGCCCCCATGAGTAAACTCTCCCCAACCCCGTTTTTTGTTTATGCACGCAGTGTTTCCATTTGCAAAAATAAGCAGCTACATAGCTGTATATGGATCTTTTACCTCAGCAGAAGCCTTCTGTGTGTATCGCGTTACACCTAGTTTTGTTTTCCCACTGAGCACTATTACCTGGCCATCAGTCCACACTGGCCGCGTGGAGATGGCATAGTGCTCTGTTGGAGGGGTTGTGCTTTGGTTATTTCAGGTGTGTGAGTGTTGAAACCCAGGCACCCACAGATACTCCAGCTGGGCTTTCTTTGTGTTTGCTTCCCTAGAACCCAGTCAAAGCTGTGAGACTTCCCTCCTTCTGCATAGTCTCGCTAGTGCTGGCTGCTCCCATGGCCGACCATGCTCATTCCCTTTTTCCTGAGTGTGCGCCATCACTGTCCATATTTTGCAGGTGAGGAAACAGAAGAATTGACACCTAACACACTTAAAGGGAGAACTTGGAAGTGATGCAGTCTGGGATTTGAACTCAGAGAAGTCTGGGGCTAGAATCCTTCACACTGCTCAGGAATATAAAGCTACCCAGTCTTATGTCCTCAGGAATCAGATGGAGCTTCTGAGCCCTGAGAGTGACTGTGACTTGCACACCAGTGGCTCCCCAAGGGGAGGCATCACTTTTTCTCCATGAAGTCAGATGCCTAAGGACTCCTTTATGTGAGTGGAGTCTCCCCAGAAGGACTCCTCTCCTTCCCTGCACTCCTGGGCAGAGGGCTTTAAGTCCACAGTGGCTCCTTTGCCCACAAGCCAGGCATAAAGTCAGACTCCCAGAAGCTGGCCACTAAACGACTTAACAGTTTGCTGTACTGATGCACACACTGGGCGGGCACTCAGTACACCTGCGGCAGAACCGGGGTGGGTTCCAGGTCCCCTGATCAGCGGTCTGGGCATCTATCTGGGCCCCAGCTTGCTGCCACATAGCGCGCTCCTTCCCTGGAAGTGCCTGCTCTCCTCCCGCATCCTGTCTGGGTGCCTCTGCTCCCAGGCTTCTTCCTGGTCTCAGCTCCGCTCAGCCCTTGCGCATGGGCCAGGCTCTCACTTCCATTAGTCCTCACTGGCCAGGGCTGGCCTCTGCCAGCAGAGGGGAGCAGGGCGGCTTGTGTATGAAATCCTGGCAGAGTCCTCAGCTGAAATAACACCCTGGTCAGCATAAACACAAGAGCTGTGTGTGTGTGTGTGTGTGTGTGTGTGTTGTGTACATATGTGTGTGTGTATTGTGTATATATGTATGTGTGTGTGGTGTGTGTGTAGTAGTTCAGGCACAGACATAGAGACCCACAGCCTTCACTCCATGATCTGTGTTGATTCTTTTGTGCTCTCCCAGAGATACCATCATAAAGTTCCATATATCCTGGGTCACCTTTAGATGCCTTTGGAATATGAAGGTGGGAATGACCTGAGGTGGGCTCAGGCCCCAGGGGACCATAAGACCCACATAAATTCATGCTGGGCCACCTTGGGTCAGTATGAGATCTTGGACAAATTGTTTGCTCCCTCTGGGCTCAGTTTTCTTTCCCATAAAGTGGGGGTGGGAATGCCTGTTTTGTTCCACCCTCAGGAGCATGCAAGGATGAGCTGAGCTGTTTGTTTGGAAATTGTACCAAGCTCTTCCCAAGTCTGTGATTTCTAAGCTTTTCAGGCAAAAGAATTCTCACTGCATGTTGTCCTGAATATGTGTATTCACATATGTATGCAAACCCGGTTTAGTTTTGCATAAGTAAGAGTGTTTGGGGACTAGGGTCATATATTTGAGTGTAGTAGAGTGCTTTTGTGTGTTAATTAGACCTTAATTAAATTGAGTGCCCTCCCACCTTGCAAGGAGCTGAGCAGGGCCTAAGGGTCTGCTTGTGTTTGAATCCCAGGGTCACTGCTTGCTTAGCTGGGTCTACTTGAAAAAAAAAAAACACATAACCTCAGTGGTCTTCATTTTCTTCATCTGTAAAATGGTCCAAGGAGAGTGGCTCTCCAGGCTGTCATGGAGATTGGATGAACTAAGCACAGAAAGCTCTTAGCACATGAGCCTCACATAACATGTTAATAGTTCTTAGTTCAACAAGAACTAGAGAAATAGCATGAGTGCGCATGAGTGCCATCACTTCCATGGAAAAAGTATTGTGTAAAAGAGGTTGGCATCTCCCACCTCCCATGCCTTGATCCTTTGCCTTTTCCAAATGCCTGGACTAATAATGGTCTTAATAGGTTTTTGATACTTGGGGTGGGTTTTTCCGCTTGAGGGGGAGAGAGCCAGAGGAAGGAGAGGGGAAAGGGAAGGGTTGGGCAGACCCACAGAGCCACTAGCTTTGCTCTCCTGGATGCACCTCTGTTGCAGAGGGCCCTGTGGCTGGGATCAGAGAACTACACATGTCTTATGGAACCACCCACTGTCCTGAGTAGCTCTTCCTGAATTGGTGCCAGTGGGTTAATGCGAACCTGCAACACTCCACACTCACCAGGAGGGATTCCTGCTTCACACAATTTTGGGAAACACCACAGACAGTATAGCCCTTTATGGACATCAAAGTGCTTATTGATATCATGAAGGTGCTGTAAAACCTGCAGTACACAAATAATTTTAATTTGGTTTAACCCAGCATTTCCCAAATGCACTCTTTTTGTGAATAATCCCTGCTATAAATCTCTGTGGAATGCACTCTGACAAGCACAGATCCAGGGGATTCATAATATGGAAATCAACACCACCATGCATCTCTGGGTCACCCTCTGAGTCAAGCAAATGACATGTTATAAAGCAGGGCTTTTCCAGTGCCAGTACTCATATATGTCACCCAGGTGCTGGTAAACATGCAGATTCCAAACTGTTGGATCTGGGTGGGGCCCGAGTTGTTGCCTTTGAAAGAAGTTTCCAGGGGATGCCCACACTGCTGGTCCTACTTGGAGTGTTAAGATTATAGAGAACCCTCTGGAATTTCACCATGTCCATCTTTCAATAGCATCTGGAGACCAGGGACACTTAAACAGTTCCTGAACTAGGCTATTACCCACCAACAAGCAGATGTTCTTGTCTTTCTGCACCTGACAAGCAGTTCTGTCAGGGAAGGAGTGGCCAGCCTGGGTTAGGACTGAAGCAAGCATGAGTTCCACTGTTCGGAGACGAAAAAGTCCTTCAGAGTTATGAAATCTTAAATAGGTCTGCCTGAGAAGATGACAGTCCCGTGTACTCCTGCCATCTCTCCTGTCTGGGCAAATAAGGTTGGGGTTGTTAATGTTTCAATTTATTTATTTATTAATTTTTAAAGCGACATTCCCCTTTTTTTCCTTGGGTCTGGAGTCATTAAACAGGGATTAGCTGGATAAATAGAGGAAGTGATTTTTAAACTGTTTGCAAACTTAATGTGAAGAGCCCAGCCTTGCAAATTATCACGTCTAATCAGAGGCCCTCGCTTCACTGCTCCAGTAATTGTACTGGTATTAGTCAAATTCTTGTTGTCTCCTCATTAGCTGTGAAAAGGAGACTCAAGATGTACTTCATTAGAGTGTCCTGGAAATATATCGCTAATGTGGAGATGGAGGCAGAGGCGGGGAAAGTGGGAGGGGGCCGGAAAGGACTCCTCACCTCACCCAACCCATCTCACACCTCTGGGCTCCCTTCCCGTTCCCGCAACAAGGAGCGTGGGCCAGCTGAGCGCGCTCTTTCTGTCTGATGGTCTTGCGTCTCTCTTTCCAAGCTTCGAGGCTTTGGAGGCAATAAGCACTTGATGTTCTTTCAGATCCTTGAACTCGGGCTCTCCCAGGAGCTGTGCACACCAAGGGCTGAGCAGGCTTTGGTGGGCTCAGGCTGGTCTGTGCTTCTCCATCACTCCAGGGCAAAACGGCAAAGCTCAAATGTCAACCAGACACCGACCTGCAGCCTGCCTTGCTGTTGTCTGGTACGAGCCTTATTGGTATCGACACTTTCTCCTCCCCGCTGCCTTTCTCTCTTCCCTCGCTTCTTGTTCTGAGTGTATTTTCTTCATCCTCATTGTCTTCTTCCCTATCTTCTCCTCTCTTCTAGCCAACAGATATTGATGGAGTGTCTGGTCCTGTAATTATTTAAGTCTAAATTAATTGAAACTAAACAACCAAAGAAACCACTTCCTCATTTGCACTAGCCATATTTCAAATGCTCAGTAGCCACACATGGCTAGTGGCCACTGTATTGGACAGCACAGAAAGTCCTGTTGGGCAGCTGTGGTCTGGTCTCATTCTGTCACACCTTGTGCTGGTTGCCATGGGAGCCAGGAGGATGCAGAGTGAGGAAGAAAGAATCCTCTTCCCCAGGTGTTTACAGGCAGGTGAGAGAGACGGCACAACCGCTGGAGTCAGCTGAAGATGCGTTCAGGTACCAGACTACAGGTACACAGCCAGAGCTATCTGGGGGTTGGGAGTCAACCTGGCCAGCTGGAGTCTGGGAGGCTTCCCAGAGAGCAGGGAATTTTCAGCTAGATACCTATCTACGTTTGTGTTTACTTTAAGGGTGCGACTGTCTCATCAGTGCCTATGAGTGAGCTATGGAGTCATTGCTTCTGAGTTTAGGGTAACATGACTACCTGTGGGTCAGAGGTGAGCACTAAGGTACTTGCAGCATGTCTGTCCCTCACTCCCAGCAGCCAAAGAGGCCTTTTGAGGTAGGTTGTTTACATTTCCCTGTAGGGACCAGGCATTCCTGGGCTCAGGATCTGGTGCGCCTTAGGTGAGAACAGGTAACTATCCAGAGCTACTCGCCATAGTGCCCCCTCTTCTGCTTCCTAGAGAGCTCTCTCGGCAGCCAACCGGGAAGCGCTGTTGGAGGCAATGAAATGTGCATGACCTTAGAGACTGGACACTCTGGAACTGCTGTATTTGTGCTCTATCACTTGCCCAAGTCCACCAAGCTACTTAAGTAACTCCACGGCCTGAGCCTCAGTTATGACAACTGTAAAATGGGGATCATAATATCCATCTCGAAAGCTTATTTTTGTTAGGCTTGATGACATGGAATACATAGTGCCTGCCACGGAGTCCTAGGCAATAAACCAGTTCTCCCCCCTCCCTCCCAAACTGTTTTCCCCCACCCTCCCTGCCTCTCCTCCCCCCTCCCTCCCTCCTCGGCCCCAGGTGCCGCCTTTGCTCGGGGCTGTCTTTGCTCTAGATGGAACTGCAGACTGCGTGGCCTTTGGCAGCAGTCCCTTATCTCTCAGGCTTCCAGATGCAGACCTGCCGTCCGCTGTGACTGGGAATGCAGTTTCTCTACCTCTGAGAGGACAGAGGGCTGAGTCAGCTCCCTGGAGATTCACTCTCCAGGTTCCAAGGAGTCTAGGGGCCTCAGCGCCGGCACTCTGGCTGCTAATGGACTCAGAATGGATTCGGGCCTGATGACACAGCCCTGACATGTGGAGGTCACTGGAGGAGCCATGGTTTTTCTTTTTTTTGTAAGTTCCACACATAAGTTTTCTTTTAATCAGGAAGTGGTTGACTGCGTTTCTGGCTTCTTGTAACGTCCTCCCTGGCCCTACAAAGGCCACAGGAGGATCAGTTAGATGCGCCTGGTACTGATGGAAGGAAAGAGGCTGAAGATGTGGATCTGGTCCCCCTCCCCACTGTCCTGGGGGGTGTGGAGGGCATGAAGCCCCAGAGGAAAAGCCCCTTCACTAGGCTTTCAGAAGCTCCTGGCACTGCACACACAGACCTGTTTCAGGACACAGAAGTCAGAGATGGGAAGAGGGTGTGATCTTTGGGTAAGATGCCCTGGGAGGCCCAGAGAGGTTAACTGACCTGCAAAAGGTCACATAGCTGGTTAGGTGACTTGGGCTAGATTCTTCTTCCTAGGGTCCTTGCCACACTTGACCCTTAATCAATCAAGCTAGTGTTGCCCACCCACCACTTGGGAGACACTGTGGAGCTCACAGATCGTGTATTTCATTGTATCATTCTGTTCCTGGCGGGAAGGCTTTGTTTTCATGTGGCAATTGTTTTCCCAGCCATAGTGTCAGCCCAGGGTAACAGGAGAAAATCTGGACTCTCGTGACCTCAATTGTGCTGCCTCCCTTCCGACCGCCAGTTTCCTCTTCTGGAAGCCAGCAGTGGTAACGGCACTGTCTTTGGAATGTTGCTGTAAGGCACAAAAGAGATGGTGCTCAACAAACTTCTTGCTCAAAATAGCCCTCTTCTAAGGAAAATGGTACTACTTCCAGTGAGTTCTACAGGGACTGGTGGGGTAGATGTGAAGTTCTTAGTGTGGCCTCTGGACTAGCAGCAATGGTATTTTCTGGGAACTTGTTAAAATGCCAATTCTCAAGCCTCATCCAACAGCCACTGAATCAGAAATTCTGAGAGTGTAGCCTAACAATCTGTATTTTAATAAGCTCTCCAGGAAATTCTCATGCCCCCTTAGTGTGAGACCCTCTGGGGTATACATTCTATTTATATGGGCCAAGTAAAGGGAAAGATCATTGTGGATTGGGGGTGTGTACTCAGGGAAGTCTTCCAGGGTTTATGGCATTAAAAATGAACATTGGAGGACAAATGACTGGGTGCTGACAAGGCATTGGGTGCACGGAATGGTGCTGAAGAGTGGCCATGTTGAAGGCAGGTTCACCAGACCTGCAGCCTGACCTGCTCCCACCAATGCCCACAAGCCTGGAAGAGGGACCACTGAGGCCAAGGTCAGAATCCGATTCAGCCTTCATTGGGTTGTCACAAATGCTATGTCTGTATTGGGTCAGAGAAACCAGGGTGCCCAACCATCCATCCATCCAACCATCCAGTCTTTCTTTCAAGTAAAATTTTTTCTTTGAATTAAAGTTATTTGCACTTTATTGTGTGCCAAGCATTAAGCATGCCCTTGGCTTGCAGATATAAGACAACCAGAGATACCAACCTGTGTGCTTTGATTAATTTAAGAAGTTAAGTGACTGAAAATCTGTTTTAATGAAAGCAACTTCCTACCAGATATCCCTATCTGAAATATTAGATTAAATACCTCTGTGTATTGGGAACAACATTTAATATAAGATCTGGCCTCACCTTTGAGGAACTCGTAAGGTTGTGTGTAGGAATTGAACCTGTTCAAAGTGGAATTTCACCCACAGGAGGGTCACGAATTACCACACTAATTGTTTAGCTCTTAGAGCTTCCCATCTCTCTTATCCATTTTCTGATGTAATCCTGAGAACAATACTGTGAAGTCTGAGGAAATTCAGACTCAGAATTTAAATGACCTGTCCTAAGTTACAAAGGAAATAAGCTACAGAACCATGACAAAACCTCAGTCTTCAGATTCTCCCAAATCTTGGGCTCAGTCATGCTGACTTACATTCATAATAGTTGAAGACCAGGCACTGTGTTACCCAGGTCCTGTGTTGGGCAAGGTGGTCCCCTACTGGGATGCCCAGGTTGCCCGTACCTCCCAGGTGTAGGGGTGGTCCTGGAGCAGTGTCTAACCCAGTAAGCCACTCAAGAAACCCAAGATCCATTTCCAAAGAAAAGTCATCCATCTCCCAGCATGGGCTGCTGGAGTCACTGGTCTCACCACCATACATGGCTACCCTGAGATTAGAACCAGTAACTCCCAGTGTTCTGACACCTGGTGATTCCCAAGAATTTGACAACTCTCCCATGCCGACAGGTCACTGTGGAAAAAGAAATCAAAACACACACTAGTAGTAAAAATGTAGCTCTTTGAACAATACTAAAACACTTCAGCAACATTTCATATAGAATTAATTAACATAAAGCTCAGCATCCTCATTGCTGCAGAGCCCTAAAGTGGTTGCCAGAATTTAATTAGACTTAACCTTTTTTCCTACACCAGTACCACTTTATAATAACTGCAAATCATTATTAATTCCTTTGGTGTTCACTGTAATAACATTAATCATGATGAACTTCTTTCTATAGTAATGTGTATGTAATATGTAATTCCATAGCAATTTAGTATTAGTTAATGCTAAATTGAAATTAATTTCACAAAAAGATACTATTTGTTATTGGATATTGTATATTCATAAAATAATATTTTAGAGCAATTTCAGTTAAGGAGGCCAGCTTACGGGGCATTTGGCAAACTGCTGAAAGTTCACAGATAGTACTATGTGCTACTGATTGCTGGAGCGTACCTGATTGCCAGAGTCTCATGTCCCAGGGTGCCTAAACATCAAATCAGAAAATCTCTAAGCTATTGTGGGATGGTCCCTTGAGATACAGTACTTTATCAATCTGGAGGCATACTGTTGGACAAGAACATATTTTGGAGGTGTTTCCAGTGCCCAAGCCTTGTTATTTATTATGGCAGATCTTAAAATTCAAGTCACTTATTTGGCCTTTCCCAGGCTCAGCCTTCTCTTCTGTAAAATGGCCATATTATCCTCTCATAGTGGTCTTCAGGGACTCCAAGGAAGAGATAGATTTGAGAGTAATTTGAAAAATAGGAATAGCAAGAACATACATAATACTAGAAAGAAGAGAGGCAATGGCCTGTGTGCTTTGTATTTTGTTGGTTTTGTTTCATTTGTTTCTGTGATGGAATGTTTGGAATGGAGGTATTGGGAAGTGAAGATTAGATCTTTTTTAGTATCAGGTGCACATGTCATTAATTTTTAGAAATCACCTTGTCCCAGGCTTCGCCCTCTGCCCAGCCCGTCTAGACACTCTTAGGTGGACAGGCCTTTGGGGTCCATTCATCCATTCATCGCACCACACAGAAGTCAGGGACCCAGAAATGAGCAAGATATAACTGACTTGAGGAAGCTGGTGGTCCAGGAAACAATGGCTATAAATGGATAATTAAAGTATATTCTAATGAGGGCAGTAGAGAGGTGCTCAGGCCAGATGTGATACTAAAAATAAGTAACAGCGTGTAAGGTGTAGGCCCTGACCAGTCAGCATGACGGCTGGGGGTGGGCATTCAGTGGGCATGCAGGGACACACTGGAGGGACACAGCTGAGGTCAGGGCATGATGGGATCCCACAAGAGGGTTCTCTACCTGGTGGGCAGGAAACTGGGGTTCAGGGATGCCTCCCTAGAGGAGAGAGTCTCGGATGAAAGTGGGCTTTGGCTAAGAGCAGGGAACAGCCGAGGCCCAGCTCAGCGGCAGGAGGCCTGTTGACGTGTGTGCGACAGTAACTATGAGCAGTTTGCTCCTCCAGTGTCTAGAAGCGGGTGCAGCCTCACGGGACCAGTGTATAAGGCACTCATAGAGGGCTTTGCACTGAGGAGCTTGGGCTTCAAAGGGTAGGGTGAGGGTGGGGACTGATGCAATGGGACAAGAGCATTATTTTTGGTTTTCTTTTGTTTTGAACATTTTTGTTAAAGGGCCTCACTGTTATGGTAAAAATGATATACATCACATAAAAGTTAAGCTTTATGTCAGGAAATAGATACCATAAACAAAATCAAAAGACATGATAAACGTTGGAAGAAAAGATTTATAGTATGCATTACAAAAAATTGATAGCCTTTAGCTAAAGGAGCGTTTTACAAGTTGATAAGAAAAAGACAAATAACCTGATAGATAAATGGACAAGAAAAACCACAAATAACCAGTAACATAGGGGGGAAAAAAAGGGCTTGCCCTAAGAAAGAATCAGGGAAATCAAAATTAAACAAAAAAATACCAGTTTTAAAACCAACGGGGCACAGTTTAAAAGTGCTGGTAGTATCCCTTCCTGGAGAGGGAAACGGGCACTCTCATACTTAGTGGCGGGGGATGGAAGTAGGGCAACATCGATCAAATATTAAGGTTTAAAGTGTTCATATTATTTGGACCAGAAACCCCAATTTGGGAAATCTAGACTATAAAAAATATATAATGTAAGAAGGTGAGGTGAGATCTTTAGAAAATCTGAAAGTTCATGTATAAGGAAGTGTTTACATAGCGGAAGTCCGTCCATGTTACAGAATATTAATCAGTGATGTGGAGGGATGCCCTTGGTAATGATTAGATGAACACAGCAGAATTCACACTGTAAACCCATTGATGTTGAAAAGTAATATATACTCATTATAAAGAATTCAAGAAATTAAGAAAACCACCACCAAGAAAAAGGTAGGTAGTTCTCATAAAACATAATCCCCAGAAATCAAAACATGCAGATATCTCCAGAGAAGTCTCTGTAGCCAGGCAGGGCATATAATGGGGTAAGCATACCACATAAACTGCTTTTTAATAAAAAAGTATTAAGTTTAATTTTGTTTCAGTTTGAAAGAAGAAAAAGAAACTAAAGTGAAATGGAAGGAATTGCTCCATTTAGACAAATATTTCTTCAGCACAAGAAATATTTTCTAACAGATTCCCTCTGAGGGATTATAGAAAACATTAAGAGGTTGGAGTCAGTTTTAAAATGACATATTTTAAATTTACACAGTATTGATTGACTTCCTGCTGGGAGAGATGAGGGGATCAGCTCTTCCCCTTCCCCACCTCCCTCTTCTCACTGCTTGATTCTGTTCATTATATTTTTAGTTTTCATTTAAAATTTTACAATGTTTCTATTCTATTCTGTAGGCATAATTATGTCAGTTTTTAGTTCCAAGAAAAGAATTTAATGAACTGTGTGTGTGAAACCACAGCTTCTCCATACCTAAGACCTTTATTTAGATACATCTGTTAGTCGACTGGCACATCAGTTTTGTTCCACCACATATAACAACAAAACAACAACAAAAAAAACAGTGGTTTAAGCAAAATAAGCATTTACTTCTCCTTCATGTAAAATAAGCTGGAAGCAGCAGTCCAGAGAAGGTTAGGCAGATTCACCCGTTTATTAGGCAGCCAAGCTCCTTCTAGCTGACTTCTCTATAATCACCCAAGTTTAGCCTTTGTCCTAATGGTTTAAGATGGCTGGTAGGAGTCCACCCATCACATCTATCTTGGCAGTAGGATGGACGAAGGATGATGATGGGTATTCTCCTCCCCTTTAATTAGACTTCCTGGAAGTTGGGCACATCTCCTCTGCTTATATACTATTGGCTAAAACTCCATGACTTGACCCTAACTAGCTGTGAGGGAGGTTAGGGAATGAAGTCTCATAGGCAGGTGACACGGTGCCCAGGAAAACATCAAGATTCTTATGACCAAAGCATGATGAAAAGTAGATATTGGGAATTAATATTAAGGTTCACCACTGGATTTGTATCACTAACTAGCTGAACTTCATCATCAAACAGCTTCTCAACAAGGGATCAAGAGTACTATATAATTCCTTCAATTCTTTCTTACTTGGAGATGCTTTTCTGTGGCCTTTATTCTTGAATGGAATCTTGGCTGAATATAATAATCTTGGCTTATATTTTCTTTCCATCAGAACTTTGAATATATTCCTCCATTGTCTACTGGAATAACATATTGTTACCAAAGATGCTGCTTCATTGCAGCTTATATGATGACCTACGTTTCTACCTGGACGCCTGAAGAATTCTTTCTTTGGCCTTATATTTCAGCAACTAATTACCATATGATGTTTTTTTTTTTTCACATTATGTCTTGATGTTGATTTTTCTGCATCATCTCTCTGCTTCCTACTCCAAGACCATCAGGAACAATGTGCTTTTTAATCAACAAATTTAATCTCTTTTCAGGGGTATTTTAATTTCTACTTTTATGTTTCTATTTTATTTATTGTGCTTTCTACTATGAAAGCATCAGTTATTCTGATGTAAGGTCAACTTTGTCCTCCAAACATTAAAATATCACTATATTATTTGATCTTCTTGTGTTTTTCCTCTGCATTCACTGTGATCATCTCAAGCAGGAAGGGTTGCTTAGGGCCACAAGTTCTATGGACCACAAGGCTCCATGGGGCCCCATTCCCACCATGGTCTAAGATATGCAAATTTCCTGTGGTTGTACAACTTGGCAGCTCATTCTCAACTCTTTATTTAGTATCAGGAATTAATTTGTCTTCTGCATTTATTCTGTTCTTAAATTTTATGATTTATGTGTTCTATAACAGTATTATGATTGTTCTCATTTTGTTTCATTGACTCTGCAACTCCCTTTTCATATTCTATTGCTTTCTAAAACAGTTTTACAGAGATATCATTGACCTTCAACAAGCTGTACATGTTTAAAGTGACGGTTGATAATTTTTGATATACAAATACACCATGAAACCTTGAACACAAATCACCCCCCAAAGTTTCCTTGGTAAGCTCTTTGTCTCTTTTTTGGTTGATTTCTTTATTGGGTATTTTGTTATTTTCATCTTGCTTTTTGGGTTTGTAGTGTACATCTTCAATGTATCACAGTCCACCTTCATTTGCTATTATATCACTTTATGTGTGCTGTAAGAATCTTACCACAATATACTTCCTTTCTCCTCTCTAGGCCTTGGAGCTATTGTTATATATTTTATTTCTATATATGATATAAGCACTACAATACATTGAGTTTTAAACTGTCATTCATCTTTTAAGTAGATTGAAATAATAAGAAAAAACCTTTTATTTTTACTCAGATGCTTATCATTTCCAGTCCTCTTTCTTTATTACTTGAAAGATGTTGCTCCATCTTTTTTTGACTTGCACTGGTTCCAACAAGAAATCTGTTGTCATCCTTATTCCTCCATACATAACGCATCTTTTTCCTACCTCTGGCGGCTTTTAGGATTTCTCTTTCCCACTAATTTTAAGCAATTTTATTATCACGTGACTTGGCGTACTTTCCTTCATGTTTCTTGTTCTTGAGGTTTGTTGAGCTACTTGGATCTTTGTGTTTACAGTTTTTATCAAATTTGGAAAAGTTTTGACCACTATTTTTTCAAGTATCTTCCCCCTATTCCCTTATCAGATTCCAATCACACATTTATTAGGTTACTTGAGTTTGTCCCACAGCTTAGTCATGCTTTGTTCATTTGTTTTAAAATTTTACTTCTTCATTGTTTAATTTTGGATAGTTTCTACTGCTGTGTTTAAAGTTTATGAAATCTTACTTTTTTGTGATGACTTACCTGCTGTTATCCTATGTAGTGTCCTTTTCATCTTAAACACTGTAGTTTTCGTCTCTAGGATTTTGATTTTGGTCTTTATATCACCAATCTCCATATCTCTTTCCTTCAATTTCTTGCATATATGGAATGTAATTATAATTACTATTTTAATGTCTTTATGTATTAATTACATTATCTGTGTCATTTCTAGGTCCATTTTGATTGACCAAATTTTCTCCTTATTATGTATGGATTAACTTTTCCTGCTTCTCTGTTCATTTTTTATTGGATTTCAGACATTTTGAATTTTATCTTATTGGCTGCTGGATGGTTTTGTATTCCTATATATATTATTGAGCCTTGTTCTGGATGCACTTAAATTTCTTAAACACTCAATCCTTTCATGTCTTGTTTTTAAGCTTTGTTAGGCATAACCAGAGCAACACTTTGTTGTGAGCTAAGTTTACCACACTACCTGAAGCAAATCCCCTTTAACTACCCTATTTAATGCCAGTGGATGCTGTCTGGTGGGGACAAGAACAATTCCCACCCTGTATGAGCACCTGCATGTATTGGGACACCTGTGGGAGCTGATGCCTGGAGACTTCCCAGGCTGTGAGGCTCATTTCATTTGCTTCCCATATTTTAGGGATCACCATCCTTTTTTGCCTGTCCCATGTCATGAAAACTGTTGTTTCATATATTTTGTCTGTTCCCTTGGTTATTTCAGGTGGTAAGGTAAATCCGGTGCCTCTTTCTTCATCTTGGCTGCTAGTGGAAGGTGCTGTTCTATTGTTTTATTATCTGTTGTTTAAGTTCTTATTTTGATACATTTATTTGTATTTTTTTTAAATTAAATTTTATTATAATGGGGAAATGTTCTTTTGTTATTTGGAATTATTTTTTTCCAGACTGGTTCTTTATCTGGTTCTTACTTTTCTTTTGTCTTTTTTTTTTCCTGAGCAATGTTTGCATGGTTGCCATGCTGATTATTTTAATCTTGTTTATGCCTAACCTAGAGACTGTTGTTCAGTTCTTGACTGTGAAATAGTGAGAGGATTTGCTTAACAATGTTCCCACTTTAATCAAAACATATATATCTTTCTCTCTGAACTACACCTTTAAGGCTTAGGTGTTTTATTGTATCAACCATTTTGCAGTTGGGAGTACAAGGAGAGTAGGACAGATATAAGGAAGAAAAAACTTTCAATTTTTGGGTCATCTGGTATGTAGAAAATATTCAGGGAACTAGGGTAAAGCACCATGAAGTCAGGGATTTATTTATTTATTTATTGTCATTTTTGTTTACTGCTTTATCCCCAGCTCCTAGGTGTCAATTCTCAATAACTAAAATGAATAAGTCCACTTATTGACTCTCTGCTTTAATTCCCTATTAAAGGAGGGCCCAACTCTCTTGGGCAATAGAGTAGATAAAGAAGCTAAGCACCAAACTGACACAGGGCTCTTCAACTAAGCCAAGTGACAGGGGTCCCCTGGACCACATTTCTTTCAGACAGCAATGCCAGTCAATAGGATGGATAGGACCATGTGGACATGTGGCCACATGACATAATCTAGGCTGATTTCAAACCAAGTCAGTGAGAGAATCCTGGCCTTTTGAGTACAAAGATCCTCTTTAAGCTGAACATAGCTCTCAAATGCTCCCCCTTTGATTTCCTTCTTTGTCCATAACACAGACCTTTCCCAAGCTCCAAGGTAGAACTAATTGGGCCACGTGTTGGTCCACATCCAAGTTCTAATAACTGTGCTTACATGTCACTTTTCTCATTCTGCTATTTCATTATAAGATGGGGAGGAACTCAGGCACAGACCAGCCTCTGTTAGAATCCATGCTTCATTTGGTCAAACTCCAATGGGTTCTCAGCTCACCTCACTCTTGAGGTAGCAAGAATGTAAACAGTCTGCAGCGATTCTCCTCCTTATTTTATCTGCACACCCTCAAGGTCCTAGTGACCTGCTTATTTTCCATCAAGTTCACTGACTTCAGACAGTCTGTGTTTATTAACTATTGTGATATATTATCCTTTCAATATAATTCATTTCCTTTGATCACTATTGCCCACTCACCAATATTTCTATGCACCATAAATATTGCAGAGCCTCTTGACTCCTGTGCAGTGTTCACTCCAATGTGTTAGAGTCCCTTAGTCTCTTTCTGGGCTGAGGGGCTCAGGGTGGCCATTGGCACTACTATCCAGTCTCAGCTATGGTGTCTGGGAGTCCTAGAGACACGCTGCTCCAAGGGAACAAGGAAGAAGGAAGGACAGTAGTGGTGAGATCCTAGGAGGCTCCTAGTTAATAATGTAGATTCGACCCTAACTGCTTTTTTGGGGTGTCTGCCAAAAGCCATGATGAGGTCAAGATAATTGGCTGGGGACGCCTCACAGTGCAAAGGCAGAAAGCCATCAGCAGGTCTCTAATGAGACAAATCCAGGGAAAGTGCCGTGGGTTCCAAGCTTGCCAATATCTGAAACAGGGCGAGGAATGACAGGATAGTCACAGAAGAGCAATAAAAATGATTGAGTCTCCAGAGAGGCTGATTTATGACAAAGGTTTTAGGAGCTAAGTACATTTTATTGTGGCCCAGCAGAGCAAGTGAGGGAAGGGGAGGGTGGTGGGATTCTCTGCAGAACTGAGCATGGAAGAGAAGTAGGAATGGAGGAGGACTTCGAAGGGAGAGGAAGGTACTGGGAAACAAGGAGACCCCTGGAGAAAGGGAGGGAGAATGTAGAGGAGGGAAAACAAGGACCCCTGTGCAGCTGCAAGGGCAGCTGGGGAATACCTGAGGTTACTAAGGTCAGGGGTGTCATTCAGATGCCCATCACCTTGCCGTCAAGGTCAGGCCTGGGCCTTTTCCACAGCACCTTCCCAATCTCCTGTCCTAAAGATCTCTGCATCTCCCTTTACTGTCTGGAAGTATAGTTAGCTGGCTCCTGTGTCTCCCCTAGACTGCGGGCCCCCTGGAAGCCCATCACCCAGCACAGGGCTTGGTATAGAGCTAGGTGCTCTAGGAAGACTTAAACTGAACCCTTAAATTTGGGGTAGAAAGGGCTGTTCTGGCATGGGGTACTTTAGAGACAGTTCAATGGGCCTCAGGCCTTGTCTCAGTGCCTCCCTTTATTCTCAGCCATGGGGTTCTCTGACTGTGGAAATCTCTTTATGTTGCATTTAATAGAAGCAATAGGCCTGTGGGAGATGAGGCTCTGAGACCCAGGACTGAGCCTTGGAGGAGAAGTATGAGGTTGAACTGTTAGAGAGGTGTTTCCAATTCCACTTCCAAAATTACAGTGTAAAGCTCTTCAAAGAAGAGATGAAATAAGGATAATCATCATAGTCATGGTGAGGTCCTACATTCTGTACCACTTATAGGTCACAGAAAGCTTTCACATCCATTAGCCATTTGCCCTCATAACATCCTTGCCTATCTCAGTGGGTTGTCAAGAAAATCTAAGGTTTCCCCTAGGAATGGAGACTACAGGCATGCCCCACTTTAAGCAAATCCTGCTGTGAGTATTTAGGTGAAGAAAGCCTGCTTCGCAGAGGAATTTAACTGCATTATTTTAAATGGTGGGTTCCCCCAGCATGTGGAGAAATAAAAGGCAATTTACTAGAATGTTTGATTGATTGACACATATCTTGTTCAGAACCAGCTTCAGGCCCTTAGCATCTAATGTGTGCTGAGCTTGGCTGTCGGCACTGGGAGAGTGGGAATGAAGCCAGTGTGGTTAATCCCAAGAGAGGAGAAATCTTTGCATCTTTAGTTTCATTTTCTAAGCCCTCCTCTGCACACACAGTTATGTCAGGAAATATCTTACATACCTGAGATGGCCAGGATTGCATTAAAACTGTCCCCCACCAACTGGGCCAGAACCTTCTCTGTTACCTTTGATTTAGACCTGGCAAAGAGAGAGTTGCCTCCCAGTACAGGGAGCTGTCAGATATAACACTCGGAGCTGTCAGTGGCCACACCTGCTGTACCATGGAAAGAAGGGGAAAGACCCAGATATGAAAAGGGAGAGACAAGGGAGGTGGAGAGAGACCTGGTGCCCTCTGGGGCCCTTGTTCTGAGTCTGCTGACCCCACTATTCCTGCAATTTGGTCATTCAATGATGCCATCTATGATCTAATCACTTACCACTCTTTTAATGTATGTTAATTCAAGTTAGGTTTCTTTTACTTAAAATCACAAGAATCACTAATAGAATTCTTTGCTGAAAGAGACAGGATGTACATGCATAGTGTCTCCAAGGTGTACAAAGGCTGATAAATGTGGTGGTTGAGAGTTGGGGCTCAGATATCGGAAAGAGCAGAGATTGGAAATACCCAAATGCCAACCACAAAGAGAGCGGCTCAATACATTTTGGTGTGTGTCCTTGCAAGGAAGTGCAATGGAGCTGTAGGAAAAAAAATGAATGGCTTTCTATTCTGATACAGAAAGCACTCAAAATTGTCCTAAGTTTAAAAAGTAAGGTATAGTATGGGGACCACTAATACCTATTAGAATGGCTAGGCTAAAAAATTACCAACAATAATATCAAGTGCTACTGAGGGTGCAGAGCAACAGGAACCGTTGTACTGTGCTGGTGGGAAGGCAGAATGGAGCAGCTACTCTGGGACACAGTCTGGCAGTTTCTTACAAAGTTAAACATACATGAACCATATGAGCCAGCCATTCTCCTCCTGGGTATTTACCCAAGACAAATGAAAACTTAGGTTCATCTGAAAACCTATACACAAATGTGCAGTTGGCTTCATTTGTAATAGCTAAAATATGGAAACAGCCTGAAGGTCTTCCAACAGGGGAATGCATAAACAATCTGTGCTACCTCCATAAAGGACTAGTACACAGCAGGAGAAGGAATGAAGTATCATGGTAAAACATGTTAGGCAGATCTCAAGGGCTTCAGGCTGAGTGAAAAAAGCCAACCTCAAAGATTACATCCTGTGGGTTCTGCTTACTCTTATTATTCTTGGAGGGACAAAATATGGTGACGGAGAACATTTCAATGGGTGCCAGGAGTCAGGGCGGGTAGAAGTGTGTGACTATAATGTTGTAGCAGGTGGAAGTTTCTTTGTGGTGATAGAACAGCTCTGAATCCTGATTAGGGTCTTGGGGGGTGGGTTATACAAATCTGCAAATGTGATAAAACTTCATTGAGCTATTTACCAAAACCCCCAAAATTTAATGTACCTAAGCCTGGTAAAATCCAAGTAAATGTAATTGTATTGTTCTACTGGCAATTTCCTGGTTCAATAGCTATACTGTGGTTACTTAAGATGTTGTTATTTGGGGGGAGCTGAGCGAAGGACCCGTGAGAATTCTCCGTACTACTTTGTAACTTCTATGTGAGTCTAAGAGATTATTTGACAGTAAAACTAACAAAGATGCAGAGAAACAGGTATAACATCTGACCTTTTATGTAACAGGGAAGGGATAAAATCTATGTTTGTATTTGCTTGTATACTCCTAAAGAATGCAAGTTAAAATAAGAGATGGAGAAGAATAGTTATTGAGAGGAGGTGGGTTGAAGATGTAGAATAATGGTAAGAGCCTTTTCTCTGTCTTTAATGCTTTCTGGGTTTTGAATCATGTTTACTTTCTTCAGGTCCTTAAAAATTAAGAAAAGATGAATATGGGTTTTAGAGTTGCATGTAGCTATATCTGAATCACAGTTCTGGTATTTACTGGCTGTGTTACTTTGCAAACCTCATTTGTCTCTCTGTGCCTTAGTGTCCATATTTGTGATATGGAATCTATAATAATAGTATGTATCTCAGAGGGTTGTTATGAGGATTAAAGGATCTAAAGCATATAAGACGCTTAGCACTCCTTCCAACTGAAAATAGAAATTTGTATTTTTTGCACATATTCCCATTTTGTAGAGATGGAAGCTGAAGCAGAGAGAGATAAAAAGGCTGGAACAAGATCGCACATTAGTAAACCTTAGAGGTTGAACTCAGTCCAGGTCTGTCTTACTCTGAAGCCCATGTTCTTGACCTCTAAGAACATTGACCTCTCGACATTTGCCTGCCTCCATTTCTCACTGGGTGGTTCCTTCTCTGAGTTTCCAGCTGGAACAAGGAGGGTGGAGGAGAAGCCAGCTAACTCCCAGCACAAATGTGCTGTCCTTCTAGTCTCTTTCTTGCATCTAGATAATAGCATGAATAGCAGTGTCTTGGCAAGCAGCTGCTCTGGGCTGGGCTGGGTCATGGCCATGGCCTTAGCCAGGCCCTGGGCTGCAAGGGTCAGTGTACCCAGAGTGGACCCCTACCACACGGCCTAGCAGCAGAGAAACAGCAGCCTTGGGGCCTGGCTCCAGAGTACATTGAATGAAATTAATTAATTGCACATTCTGAATAGTAATTTCTGCTTTATATTACATGGATGGCTTTTCCAGTACATGTTGGACTGAGTGCATGTTTGGGTGATGGAGGACTCTCAGGTCTTCTGCTTGGAAGTGGGACTGGGGGAAATTGGGTTGCTTTAGCCATCTGCCCAGATGGGACTAGGGGGTAGGCTCTGCCCTCAGAGCATGGGCAGTGCTCTGAGAGGGGGAGGGAGCCAGGGAGGGGACGCCAGGGGCTTCCCCGTCCCACTGCCTTACTCTACGTGCAAGGTTCAGCTCAGCTGCCAGCTCGTGCTCTGGCCTGTGCAAATCCTTCCTTCCTGTCAGACTTCGGTTCCCCTGTCTGAACCATGGCTGCCACAGACCCTAGGTCCCTTCTGCTTTGAATCCTTTGGGTGGGGTGCTGATCTCAGTTTCAGAACATTATTTGAGCTCCTAATTTGGAGGGTCTGTTCTTAGTTGCTCAGAGAACAGGGGTTTATAATCCATGCCTGCCAAGGGCCTCAAAACTTAATAGGGAGATAGATGAAAAGATACAGGCAGTGCCTATAGCAAGGGTCGCAGAGAGAAATGCAGTGAGAGGGAAGAAACCAGGAGGCAGAAGGGTGGGGAATCTCTCCTGTCCCTGGGAGGAAGCGGTCCAAACCTACCGTTTACCTGAGAGGAGAAGCTGGTGTCTGATGTAGAGATTTCAAGACAGTGGCCCACGGATACCATTCCAGCAAGGAAATATTTTATTGACCCCATCAAGTATATTAAAATTATAATATGTTTCCAGCTATGAAAACAGAGAGATTTTATAGAGCAACCTGGAATTCTGCTCTTGAAGACCCAGCAGCACAGGCTGCCTTCACTTGTAACAGTGGTCGGCTGGAGTCAAGTCGAGGTTGCCCCTGAGGGAATAAGCTCTCAGCTCCCCAGTCTTTACCACTCCCTACTGTGTCCCCTATCTGCAAGCCCCACATGTTTACCTTCCTGACTTTGCTGACACCTGAGTTTGTGACTGCCACCCTTGTTATTCCTGTGAAAGGTTGACAGAGCTGGTGGTCAGGTCCACTCTGGGCCAGGTGGATGGAGGCCTGCCCCATGCCCTGATGCCCTGGGAGCCACTCTGTGCTTTATTGTCATGAATGCAATGTGTGGCCAGGTTGGAAAGATGGGAAGCATCCTTCCAGACCCAAAGGGAGCCCCTTGGGGTGGTATAGAAGCAATTCAAATCATTTTTCTTTTTTTATTTGCCCATCTGAAAAGTCCTCACAGATCCTTCATCGTATTAACAACCTGCACACCACGCTGTGCTTAAAGTTCAGAGTGCCATAGGATACGGAGCCGTCGTCAATCTCAGTCTCTGTGTTCCAGAACATTTTGAGCAATTACAATATATTATCGGAAAACCAATTTGGGGAAGCGGTGGTGTACTCTCCTGATCAGGGCTCCACCAAATGCCATTCCTGTCCATGTGCTGCCTGCCAGGAGAGGAAGATCTTCAGTCTCTGCACCTCTGGGAAGTAAGAGTGGGAAGTGGGGAGGACGGGAGAGGAAGCACCTGCACGGGCGTGGGCTTGCAGGACCACTGTCTACACTGCCTACACTGCCGGTATGGTCGCCCTGCTTCAGGCATCTTTTGTTTTCCAATTTCCTCCAATTTCACAACCACTGTCCCTTTCATGTCTCAGGAGCTGTTTGGTTGGGGCGGATACCAAGAGGCTTCCTCTCTTCTGCCTCACCCCTTTCCCTTTCCCAGCCACGGTCTCTGCTTCCCTGGACCACACTCAAGCTTCTGGCTCTACAGACACAAGTTCCCTTTTTTCTCATCATCTCTTTTTTGCTCAAGGCCAGACTGCCTTATCATCAGAATCACTGCCAGACAACTGGGCCCCAGGGACCCACCCAACATGTTCCCAGTTATTCAGGGAACGGGAGTGAAACTGTGCACGCCCACGCAGGGTCAGGAGCACCAGCGGCCAGGTACAACTGTGTGTTTACAGACCTGACTGCCCTGCTGCCTGTGCTGTCTGCTGGGAGCCATGTCCTGTTTGTCCACTGGCCCCAGGATGAGAAGCCATGCTCAGATGGGTAGGAAGTATTGTCCACAGGGATGGTTAGCGTCACAGAAATGTGTATACACACAAGTGTGTGTACAAATAGAAACACCTACAGGGGAACAAACTAATAGTGGCCTGCATTCATTCATTCATTCATTCAACCAATCCTGAAAGGCAGCAGGACCTGTTCTAACTCTTAGAATATTAAAATGAATAGATCTTTATTTCTGACCCCAGCTTCAAAGTATCTACAATACATAGTGATATGAGCCCTACTAGAGGCACATTTAGGGAGTATAGGGCAGAGAGGAGAGGAGGGGCCCCTGACTGTCTGACTTTAGGAAGGCATCCTGGAGGAAGTGATGTTTGACCAAAGCCTGGATTATTCTGTACTTATCTCAAGTATTGCACTTAAAAGTTATTGTAAGTTTATCCATTATGTGCTTGTGTTTTCAAGAAAGCTGTGGGCCCCTTTAGGGAAGGGACCCTGTCTTAGCTATCCTTGAATTCCCCTCACCTAGAGCAGTGCCGGCCTATGGAGTAATGTGCACTTTACATGTTCATTGCATGAATGAATGCATGAGCATTTCCAAGGAAGGAAGGTGTGAAGGGGTCACTGTAGAAGGAGAAGCCCAGAGAGGTGCAAGGATGCAGGACCAGGAGGTTACCATCAGTGAGGAAAGCCTAGAGAGCAAGGTTGTGGAAAATGTGGGAATAGAGGGGCATAGACACAAATAGCTTCAGGGGTTACACTTGGGGGTGACAAACTGAGGCCTTCAGGAGCAAGGCAGGCAGTAGAAATTACTGAGGTAGACAGGAAGAGACTATAGGGAGTGGCGTGGCCCATGGAAAGCTAAACAGTCTGTGACCTACCAACAGCATTGAAATATAACATAAAAAAAATTCTATTAGCCAAACAAAATATCTGGGCCCATGGGTCACAGGTTTGCAACAGTAGGCACTGAACAGAGGGTTGTGTGGAACTGTGGGGAGAGTCCTGTGCAGGAGTTCTGGAGAGGTGGGAGCAAATCCCGGCTGGCATGCAGGAGGCCTTGGCCAGACCCCTTCCCTGCTCTGCCCCTTGGTTTGCTCAGCTGCTTGCCCACCTGCCCTGCCTCCCAGTCAGGCTGGTTGAGATGAGGGGTGCTCGGTGCTCTGGAGTTACTAAAGCCCTGGATGCAGGAGGAGGGCCTTCATTCCAAGGATGAAGCCGGGGGGAGTCTGGGCTCCCTGTGGAAAGAGGTGGATGGGAGTGGGCAGTTTTATAGGAGATGCGAAATATCTCACTGGAGGGAGGGACCTGTTAGAGCAGAAAATGAAGTAGAGAAGGGGAGTTTATGCAGCTGGGGGGGCCAGGGCACAGAGACCCACGAGGGTGGCCAGAGAGGAAATTCTGGAAGAGATAGAGCTGCCAAGAGAGGATGGCAGCAGGGAGCGGGCAGTTGAGGAGGTGGCCTGAAACTTCTGCAGCAGCTTGACTCCCTGGGACCTGGCCCAGGGCATCCGGACCAAGGCTGGGCAGAGGTGGCTGGGATGGTCCTTCCTCAGGCCTAGGAATAGGGTTGTTTGGACTTTCCTCTACTCCCCTGTACTACTCACAGCCAGACACAGAGGTCCTGCCACCCACTGGGGTGTACAACCAAGGCTCCTTCTGCACCTGGGTTGACTACCTGGTTCTCCTGGGAGTTGGGGGCACCCAGCACAGCCCGGGGCCGCCTGTGAAGTGACGGCATTAGGAGCTGATCCTGGGAGTCTGCTGAGAGGGCCCTGGCGGCCATGTTTCCCAGACCTTTCATTTTGCAGTCCAGAGAAAGCAAGGGACTTCCACCTCCTCAGACTGGAATCCTGCAGGCCTTGGTTGCACCGAACTCTCTCTTTAATTCCCAAGTGTCCAGGAGGCAAGGATTCAGAGGACCCCAGGGCTGAAGGGGCCCTTCCAGTTGATTTATTCCTCCTCTGGCTCCCCTGCCACTCCCACCTGCAGATGTTTTCCCCACTTTGCTGTGGTTTAAGACTCCCCACTGCCAGGCCCCACCAAGCCTAGGATGCCCCTGCCTGCTGGAGGGGGTTTGTAAGGGCAGAGCCGGCCCCCCATGCCCAGGTTCATGACAGTCAGCTTGCTGGTGCCTCCAGCCCCATGCCCTGCCCACTGTATCTCACCCACAAAGGTGCCCAGCATGCGGTAGGTGTTCCACAACACTGCTGAATGAATGAGCGGATGGCGGAGGGCCCCACCACCAGCCGGTGCTCAGTTTCCAGAGGCTTAAGAGCAGGTGGACAAACACTTCCAGAGCACCTACCGCGAGGCAGCAGTAGGCTGGGAGCTGGGCCATCCTGGTGACCGGGTGGGCCTGGTCCTGCCCCAGGGCAGTGCATGGGCTAAAGGGGGAGGCAGACAGAGAAGGAGAGCTCAGAGCCAGTGGTTGCCCTGGTGGCTGGACAGCAAACCTCTGCCTGGGGTTCCCTGAGAAGCTTTCTGAGCCCCCACCCTGAGTGGGATCCCCTTTCTTCCCCTTGTCTTACTTTCCTGCTGGTTTCCGTTGCCTCTCCAAGGCCTGGCTCAAACAGCACCTCTCCTGGGAAGTCCTCCTTTTCCCCCTTCCCAGTCAGGCTCTCCCTGGGCCAGCTCTGTTCTGGCTGTTCTGTCAGATCTGCACAGGGCCTCTGTGCTTATGGAGCATCTCTGGGTAGGCTTGGGTGGACGCTCGTTGAGTGAATGTGTAACATGTCAGCACTTGGGACACCATGCTCCCCTCTTTGTGGACAGTGTGGATGGGGTATTGAAGGACTTGGCTCTGCTCCGTGTTCCCACCCCCACCCTCCGGGTGGCACAGAGCCCTGGCACAGGGCAGGAGGCACTGCTTTGCTAACATTAAAGTACTTTTGAATGTGTACCATTATCCCGAGTATGCATTATCTCCTTTTATTCTCCCCAGAGCCCTGATATTTGAGCTACCATTATCATCCTCATTATGTGAACATGTGGAAGTAGAGTCTCAGTGGCTCAGAGAGGCCAAGGTGTGGGCTAATGACACAGCCCCAGCATGGTCCTAGGATGGGTGGCTTAGTCCTTGCGTTTGTTAAAGTGGGGCCTGTGTCTCACTGAGGAGGACACAGAGTACCCCCCAACATCACATTCCAAATACTAAAAGAGGCCCCACCTGAGGGCCTGTGGACTTGCCCAGGCCCTGGACTAGCTCCCACAGGGAGCTTCCTGGGCTGTACTGACCCTGTAGCTTCTCTGGTCCTTGAGGACCAAGTCACTGGGGTCTCTGATTAGTGATGCTCTCCTCCTCTCATGCCCCGTGTGCAGGCCAGTCTCGGCCATCTGGCCTCTACACCTGCTGAGGTCAGGGACTTGTCCTGGGCACACAGCAGGTGCTTACGAAAGACGTGTATCTTGGCCATGTCCTTTTTGAAATTATCAGTCCCTACATACAGCCACCTGCATTTCCCCCTTAAGAGCTGATGTTTACCCACTGTGCATTCTAACCAGTGTCCTTCTGAGATGGCCTCCAAAGTGCTCGCCTGGCCAGTGGGGAAGGCAGGAGGCCAAGGACTTATGTCTCTGCACTGCCATTGACCAGCTGTGGGGCTTTGCCTCTTGGGCCCTCAGATGCCACGTCTATGAATGAAAATAATCAAACGCCTGTCAGGGTTTGGGGAGGGCGCCAGGAAATGCAGGGGTGACTCTGTGGCTCAGTGTTGGCTAAGCCGCCCAAGGCTGAGAACCAAGCAATTGGTGTCCAGTTCCCTCCAATTCCAAAGAAGGCACTAGAATGGCCAGCTGGGCTTCACTTAGCTCAACACTCACCTCCAGAAACGACGGGGAAGAGGGCCTCATAAAGGTTCCTTTGGAGGAAAGCACAAGGGTGCTGGGGTGTTGGCCCTCCCCTCACTGCTGGACTAGTGAGAGGTTCTCAGGAAGGCCAGCGTCAGAGGCTGGCGACTTCACTGCACATGCCCTCCTAGTGGCTCTCTTTGGAAACTGATGGTGGAAACTATCCCCTCAGCCTCTGCCTGGGTACAGTTCTGCTCTGCGGTGTGCGATGCCCAGCCCTCTGTTCTACCTCCTCCTCCCCATGGGGTTCTCCAGAGAAACAAAACCAATGGGATATATAGAGAGACACTGTATCTCTGTCTGACTATCTATCTGTGTTATCTAATCAGCTATGTAAGGGATATAAAAGGACATTTTTTATGGGAAGTGGCTCATGTGATTGTGGATGCTGAGATATGCCATGATACGCTGTCTGCAAGCTGGAGAACCAGGAAAGCTGGTGGTGTGATTTAGTTAGAGTCCAAAGGCCTGAGAACCAGAGGAAGCTATGAGGTCAAAAGCCTGAGAATTGGGGGTGTGTATGCTGGTGTAAATCCTGGATTCCCAGGGCCCAAGAATGAGGAACTCTGGTGAGCAAGGGCAGGAGAAGATGGATGTCCCAGCTCAAGAGAGAGGGAATTTGCCCTGCCTCTGCTTTTTTTGTTCTATTCCAGCCCTGCAGGGATGGGGCGGTGCTGCCCGCATTGTGAGGACAGTCTTCCTCACTTAGTCTAACTAATTCAAATGCGGTTCTCTGGAAACACCCTCACATACACACCCAGAAATGATGTTTTACCAGCTATCAGGTATCCCTTAACCCAGTTAAGTTGATGGGTAAAATTGACAATCACAGAGGGCTTGACAAGGGAGCCCCAAAGTTTGGGAAGCAGTGTTATGTGTCTGCTCCATGCCCACAAAAGCTGAAGGGGAGCAGCCGTGGCTAGAAGGGTTGGAGGCAGCAGAAGGGACAACGAAGAGCTGCCTTCTCTGCCAGCAACGGTGCAGGTGAGCACCTGTGTTCTAGGGGTGAGCTGTGGAACTCCTCCAAAGAAGCAGGTCCAGAGGGGCAGGGTGGCCTCAGGAGGACTCTCGGATGCCCAGTGGCTGAGGGTGTGTCTGGAAGTGATCAGCCAGAGCTGAGATGATGGAATTCCTGGCAGGGGACTTACCTGAGAACCCCTGATGATCCCACATGAGAAAGTCAGAACTTATCCACTGACCCCAGAGAGGACAATGCCAGGTGCCAGCTGCCCTCCGGCAGGACACTAGACATCTTGAACCCCTCTCCCTCTGGACCTCACACGAAGGGGTTAAAATCTAAGGTCATGCCTTGAAGAAGAAGGGCAGAGAGGAATGAGGGCCTCTCTCCCTCAGGGTCTGCAGCAACTGCTGGAGGGGACACGGTAGAAATAGGAGGAGAGTGTGGGTCTTAACTGGACTGGACAATCTGGTTAGTGAAGTAAGAATCTTTTTGGTTACTCAAGTGACCAGATGGCTTTTGTATTACTCAAGAGTGATAGGAAAAAGGTATGGCTCCAACATGTTGAGATTTCATCAGCTCAGGGAAATAACCTTGCCCACCAAGTAGGTCTAAAGTTTGATATTTTGTACATCATGGATTTTTTGCATCAATTTTGATTTTTAAAAATATTGCATTAAAATATGATTTATTTTGATTACTTGGATTTTTGGTGTCATCTTAAATTTTGCTTTTAAGGCCAGTGCCTCTCTTGCCTCACCCTGGTTCCAGTCCTGGTGAAGAGGAAATTAAGGTCATTTCCAGCTTGCATAACCCTGAGTTTAGCAGATTCACTCTAAGACTTAACAAGTATACAGACTCTAGCATGTTGTGCAGCAAAGTAGTGGTAGGACTAGTTATGATGATGATAGCAGGTACTTACAGAGTGCCTCATAACTAACGTGCATGGACGATGCTGTTTTATCTTCATTTTACAGAAAAGTGAAGCTGAGAGAGGTTAGGCAACCGATCCAAGGTCACACAGCTGGTAAGTGGCAGAGCAGGGTTTGAACCCAGGCAGTCTGGCTCCAGAGTCCATGTTTTTATCTGTTATACACAGCTGCCTCCCTGGTAGACAGTGACACTGTTAGGGGCCACCAGATGCTTCCTGGACTCAGAGGCTGATGGCTTCACTACAGCTGCTTTCTCAGTTTGTTCTTGTTGGGTATTGGGGGTGGAAACCCAATCTGCACCTTGAGCCTGGTTTATCCCTGCAGTTTCTGCCTGGGTACAGTTCTGCTCTGTGGTATGCGATGCTCAGCCCTCTATTCTACCTCCTCGCCACCACAGGACCCATCCCTCTGTGGGCAAAGGGTGAGGGCAGAGGGTGGGCCCAAAAGCAGAGACTAGAGCAGGCACCCATGAGTGTGGTGTCCAGGCTGTGCTAATTTGCAGATGGAAATTTACATACATAATGTAATTTGGGCCAATTGAATTGTCGATTATGATGGAATCACTTGACATGTAACATATACTCTGGTGGGCGACAGAGGACACAAGAGGCCCTTGAGATGCCTGTAGGGACAACATGCTTTTCTTTTTGACGGACATGGCCATTTCCAAATTTCACATTTTAACAACCTCCTCTCCTAAGCACCCCCTTCCCTCTAAGTCACAGTTGGGATCTGTTGAGATGAAAAACTTTTTAGGCAATTAGCGTTTAAGTCTGAGGCCCAGTGAGCATGCTCCTGGTGCATCTGGAAAGGCAGGGGGCCAGGACACCTCCTGGGACCGAGAGGCTGTGGGCCTAGGCCTTGAGTTGGAGCCTTACAGCCCCATATCTGCAGCAAGAGAGAAAGTGGTGCTGGGTGCATACTGGGCCCATGCAGAAGGGAGCAAAGAGCCTTCTTTGATGTAGCTGGGTCTGGATTTGAATCCAGATACCCACTAGCTGGCTCCATGACCTTGGGCACCTGGCTTCACCTCTCTGAGCCTAAATTTCCTCATCTATGAAGTGGGGAGAATCTTCCACCATAATCTGTGTTGACTATGGTGGGAAGGAAATGTGATAACCTGAGAACCTTAAACATCCTCATATACTGTTAATCATCATGATAAAGGGTAACAAAAGCATTGTTGCAATTCACAAGGCTCTCTGTCTAATCATTATTTTCAGGTTTATTAAGTAGTAAATTTCTTGCTGCCTCAGGACATTTGCACAGGTTATTCTGCCTGAATTCTATTCCTTCCTCCTGTATGCTCCTTTTCCTAGCAGACCTCTCCTTTTCCCTCAAGCTTCAGTTTAAATTCACTCTCCCAGGGACTTCTGTCTCCATTCACAGCCCAGCCTGCCTTCCTAATCTATGATCTGAATGTCCTGAACCTTTTCTTCTTACACAGTTGTAATTATTCATGTCACATCGGCCTCCACACCAGGTTCTAAGCTCCATTAAGGCAAGGACTGTGTTTACTTGTTCACTGCTGATATCCAGTACAGAGAAGATATTTAAAAAAAGAAAGGTATTACATATTGACAGAACACATTCTCTCCCTCTCTTCACCTGGCTAATTCCTGCTAATCCTTTAGGTCTCAGTGCACAAGTCACTTCCTCTAGGAAGCCTTCTCAGAGGCCCCTGATGTGAGTTAAGTGCCCTCACTATGTGGTTCTCTCAAAGGCCCTGGGGTTTGCCTTCTCACTGTGTAGTCCGGCAGTGTTAAAGATCATATGCTGGTCTCTATCCCCTACTAGACAGTCACTTTCTAAGGTCAGGGTTGGTGTCTTGTTCACTGGGGCACCCTCAGCTCAGGACCTGGCATACAATTTGATCATGGAATAAACAAATCACAGAGCCCCCAGTCTGGGCAGAGAAATTGTGGTTGATGTGTGGCTGTGGACTGAGATGTGGTGCAGAGGCTTAAGGGAAGGGAGTGACAAATGCTGCCTAGAGAGGGGGCAGGGGCCTCTGAGGTTGTATGGGACCTCTGAGCTTGGTCACCAGGCACAGGAAAGACCTATGCCAAATCAACTGGCTAACTGAATCCAGGGAGGGCAGAGTGCTGGGTTCCTGCAGGCTTCCTGGAGGAGGGAGACTGGGTTGAATGCTGCAGGTGGGCAGTGGTGTTTGGGACTAACTGGTAAGTTGGAGAGAGGTGCCTGGCACTGACAGGGTTAAAAGGGAGCTACTGGGTGAGGTAGCTGAGAGCCCCTCACTGTGACCAGGACTGGCCTCCGCATGTTAGGAGGCCACCAGGAATACCAACAAGGTGCCCGTGTCCCCTGGAGTCATGGGACCCATGTGCATTCTGGCTCTGTCTGCAAAGTGAGGGGCAGCTTGTCCCCACCTCCTCCTTCTCACCCTTCAGGCTGGTGGTAACACCGGCTCCGGCTCCAGGGTTATCCTTTAGTGACTGGTGCCTGGCGTGGCTCCACTGTCACACTGGGGTAGGAGGTGCTCACAGGCCAGGGATGGAGTTGCTAGCTCTTGCCAATGACCTGCCCCCCTGGGGCTCCCAGCCTTGCTGCCCTTCCCCTGCACTGGGCCCCCAGCGAGGAGCCCAGGCAGCAGTGTGGGCCCCTTGGCATCCTCTCAGGCTGCTCTGTCTCTGCGATCCCTTGGACTACGGCTGCAGCACCTGGGAGCTGGCCTTGCCTCAGTGTCCCCACTGCATGCTCTCCTCAGGGAAAAGAATCTTCAAGGACCAGTGAACAGAAGAGTTTTGTCCATAGTAGGCACTTAGTGAATGTTAGCTGAAACCCTGTTTAAATTCCTGAAGCTGTCGTACCTTTTGCACTTGCTTTTCTACCCATCTGATTGGATCATTATAGACCTTTGAGTCCATTTATGAACATAATACAAGCTGTCAGTAGCCAAGGGTAGAGAACAGAGCCCTGTGGCACTCTACTAGATACTTTCTTCTCTGCCACTATTAATCCATGTTCAGCAGAGTTCAGTAGTTTCACAGATTATTAGATAATAAATTGTGCCTAATCATTGGCCATAGAGCCCACATCTTTCTACTTTTTCTAAAATTAAGTGTGGGGGAAGTAGGACAACACCTTTCAGGAAATCCTTGGGCCTTACTGATTTTCTCTTCTCTCATAGAGCCACCTGCTACCTTCCCTGTGTCCCAGTGTGGGCCTCCCCTGGAGCTGATCACGTGTGCCATCCACCTCTGTGGTGACTCAGCACATGCTGACCTGGGACCATAGAGGGAAGGGACAAAGGGAGGGCAAACAGAAGGAGGGTCCTTGGGCTATTCTGACTTTTTCACTTCTCAAGCTGCTCCTCCTGCCACCCTAAACTGGCTGCCTTCTCTTCCTATCTGCCCGCTTCTCTCCTGAGGCTGTGGGCTCCCCATCACGTCAAGCAGGGCAATCTGTGGATCAGGCGCCCACTGGCCCATGTTACAGTGGGTGTTGCTGCCTTGCTCCCCTGTGGACCTGGCATGTCCTTTCCCCTCTCTAGGCCTCAGCCGCACATTATAAAACGAAATGCTTTGCAGTAGATGGCATCTAACTGGGTTGTAGAGGTTTAACATGCTCTGCATACGGTAAAACTTGCATTCTTAATCCAGCTTAGTCACAAATGGTGGGATGTCAGGATAGTCCCTTCTCTCCGGCATTTAGTCCTGAACTCTAAAATTGTAGGTGGGTGGGTGGGGGATGGGGTGCAAGAAGCTTCAAGGACTCTTCTCACTGTTCCTTTTTCAGATTCTATGAATCCTAATACCAGTGACTTAAAAAAACTATTTAAAGGAAAATCCCAGAAAATCACTATGCTGTAAGATTTGATTTCTCAGAAATGATCAGGAAGAGAGAATGTGGGATGCCTCAAGGGGGTGGGGGTGTTTGTGTTCTTTTTTTCTTTTTTTACACTCCAGTGAATCAATCTTTGCAGAGAGTATGAAATGAAAATCTGCCACCTTGCAGTAAAATTAGAGCTGGCATTGCTGTCCTAAAAAAACAGAGGTAAAAAGGCTGCCTCAGAAAAATTATGACCAGCTGCCTGCTGGATTCACCCTGTCGAGGAGGCGCCTTGTGACACAGTTTATGACCCCGAGGATTATGGCGGTCTCGATGCTATCATCTTAATTGCAGGAGCAGGGCTGCAGCCAGTGGGCTCCCCTGAGCCCCCGTGTTCTGGCCCACATGACATGCCTGGCTCTTAATCTGACAAATTATTTTCTTTCACTCTACCTGCTCCAAATTACTTTATGGAGGCTGCAGGCTTCCTGGCTACTAATGATTGTTTTTTCTTTTTCTTTCTTCCTAAAACTGGGCTGTAGAAGACCAAAGAGGTGGCATGAGGGTGACTCATTCTTCCCAGAGTGGCCTCCCAAGGTGGCAGGAGAGGGTTGCAGAGGGAACCCTGTCTTACTGGGCTTACATGTGTTGGTCTAGTGGGAATCACAGGCAATTGCCAGGATTTGCAACTCTGCCTTGAGACCAAAGAAGCTTCCAGCATCTTGGGAGACCACTGTCTTGGACTAGAAAGGATAGGGGCCCTGGGCACATGTACTGGTGGTGTATGCTCCCCAAGACACTGCTTGGAGAGGAACTGCATAGTGGAGATGTCCAGAAGGTCTGGTCTTGAAACCACACTTCTAGGTTCTAACCCCATCTCAACAACTTACTAGCTCTGTGACATGAAGAAACTTACCTTCCCTCTCTGGGTCTCAGTTCTCCATTTGTAAATTGGGAATTTGGATTTAAGCTGGGGTTGAAGACTAGGGGCCCTGGGATTTAGCCTGCAGAAGTTGTTTTGTTTGGTCTGACTGGTGCTTTAAACCAGGACATTTTACATTTTAAAAAATCTGAATTTTAAAATTTCTTTTGAAAAATCAGATGACAGAAAAAAGTGTTCATGTTCTCATGTGGCAAAGAGTGGCTGGATCTAGAAATTGACAAACTGATTTAAAATTCATTGTGGTTAAGAGACCCAATGTAGCCAAAGCAATCTTGAAGGAGAACAAAATCACAGGAGGTACACTTCCAGATTTTGAAAGTTACTATGAAACTACATTAATCAAAACAGAAGTATGGTTATGGTACAAAGACAGATATATAGACCAATGGAATAGAACTGAGGGTCTAGAACTAAACTCTCACATTTATAGTCAATTAGTGCCATTTTTGGCTAGGATGCCAAGACAATAAAGTGGGGAAAAATGAGTCATTTCAACAAATGATGATGAGAAAACTGGGTATCTACATGAAAAGAATGAATTTGGACCCCTACCTCACACCACATACAAAAATCAGTTTAGAGTGGATTAAAGACCTAAATGTAACAGGTAAAACCATTAAACTCTTAGAAGAAAATATAGGTGTAAACCTTGATGAACTTGGACTCGGCACTTAGATATGATGCCAAAAGCAAAAAAATGACTCCCCCAATTTGAGGTTGGATTTCATAAATTAAAAACTTTTGTGCTGCAAATGGTACCATCAAGAAAGTGAAAAGGCAACTCACAGAATGGGAAAAATATTTGCAAATCAAATATCTAATAAAGGACTTATATTCAGTATATACAAAAAAGTCTTACAACTCAATAATACAAAGATAACTCAATTTAAAAAAAGGATCTAAATGGACATTTCTCCAAAGAGATATACAAATGGCCAATAAACACATGAAAAGATGTTCAACATCTTTAGTCATTAGGGAAATGCAAATCAAAATCATAATGAGATACTACCATACACCCACTAGGATGGCTATTTTTGAAAAAAGAAAATAACAAGTGTTGAGAATGTGGAGAAATTGGAACCCTCTTACACTGCTGGTGAGAATGTAAAATGGAGCAGCTGTTTTGGAAAATGGTTTGGCAGTTTATCATATTAAACATAGAGTTACTATATGGCCCAGCAATTCCACTCCTAGGTACTTATGCAAGAGACATGAAAACACATATTCACACAAAACCTATGCACAAATGAGGAAAGCAGTATTATTCACATTAGTCAGAAAAGTAAAAACAGTGCAAATGCCCATCAGCTGATGAATGGGTAAATAAAATGTGGTATATCCATATAATGGAATATTACTTGGCCAAAAAAAGGAATGAAGTTCTGGTACATGCTACTATAAAGATGAACCTCAAATACATTATAGGAAGTCAAAAAAGCCCATCGTGTATGATTTCATTTATATGAAATAGCCAGAATAGGTGAATCTATAGAACAGAAAGTAGACTAGTGCTTGCCTAGGGCTGGTGGCAGTGGGTAGGAGAAATGGGGAATGACTGATAATGGACACTGGATTTCCTTTAGGGGTGACAAAAATATTCTAAGTTAAATTGTGGTGATTGTTGCACAACTCTGTGAATATACTAAAAGACATTGACTTGGTCACTTTAAATGGTGGGTTCTATGTAATTCTATAAATTCTGTGGCATTCTATGGAGTTCTACCTCACTAAACATACTGTCTGGACCTGTGGGGGGCATTGCCCTTTAGATGGAGCAAGTGCTCCTTGATCATCGAAGTCCCTAGCTTGGTTTTTCCCCACTTAAATTACCTGCCTGGTCCCTGTTTGCATTTGAGTTTGTAAACCCAAGGTTACAAGTTTTTAGAGGACACTTCTTGGTCCTCTTTCCCAAAGATCCTTGGTATGTCATTTTCTTTCCTCCTAGAAACACTCTTTCTTACTGCTGCTCACCTCTGTATGACCTTGTACCCCTCCATTCTCCAAGCCTCAATTTCTCCATAGGTGCAGGGAAGAGTCTGGACTTCACCATCCTGAGAGTCCCTGTCGTCCTGGCCTTCTGTAGATCTTTGAGCCTGAGAGCTCTGGTCCTTACTCCCTCTTCTCTGCCTTCTCATCTAAACTGACAGCCACCATGGCTTTGGAGAGAACTGGGGAGGGGAGGGGCCTGAAATGGGGGCCAGTGTGTTTGAGAGGCCAGCTCAGCCACTGCAGGACATTCTGAGGGCCCTACCCCAGATGGTCAGGGGCACATTCAGAGCACTGCTGGGAGCTAACCAGTTTCTGCCTGGCCACAGGGCCAGGCTGGCCCAGGGCTTTTTGGAGCAAAGCAGAGAGGCACTAAGGAGAAGACTCCTCACCATTCAGGGAAAGGGGTAAGGGAAGGAAGTCCCCCGCCCTACGCTTGTTTCAAAGAAGAAAGGAAAGTCAAGTTGTGGGTGAATGAGAAAGAAGAAAATACAGCTATGCTCTAAGTAATGTTCTATGTGCCAGGCACTGTTCTAAACAGTTTTCTCCACTGTTCTAACCTCACATGGAAATATTATTATGATTGCTGCTGTCCTTGTTATTATTATCCTCACTTCGTAGGGTAGAAAATAGAGGAGCAGGGCAGTCACATGACTTGCCCAAGGTCACTCCACTAGGAAATGACAGAGCTTGGATCCAGAGTCCACCCTGTTAATGGCTGTACAGACTTAGGGTTTGTATGGAAACTTGAAATCACTTCCAGCTGACTCTGCATTCAGAGGCCAATGGCCAGGGAAGGGTTTATTTTCAAATCCATCTATCTGGGGCAGGTTGTTGAATGAAGGAGAGTCAGAGGGTTTTGTTGGTGGTGACAACAAGCCCCCTTCAATGGAGTACATCATTGGCATGCCCACTTTTGGGGAGTGACCCAGACCTGGACCCAGACAGTCTGGAGCTGGCTATTTACTGTCTGTGGGACCTTGGGCAGGCTGCTTCACTCTTCTGACTCTTGGCTTTCTTGCTGCTATGATGCTCACCCTTAGGATTAAATTTTTGCAAACCAAATTTCACACAGTACCTGGTGGGGAGAAAGCCCTCCATGAATGGCAGTGATGATGATTGTAACAGCAGCTATCGTTAGCAATTTACATGATGGTACAGTGCCCCAGTAGCTTTGGCTAGGACTGTATTCTGGGTTTACAGGACCAAAGAGACTCAGTCCTTGTCTTCAAGGATGGGGAGGAAGGTGAGTCCAAGTTAACTGGCCTGCCATTCGAGGTCAGCTGGAACATGGACCTCATCTCCCACTACATTCTTGGCTTCCTTTGCATGGTTGTGTTCCTGCCCTACACACTCTTTCTTGTCCCCACACGCATGTTTATGTTCTTTTTCTTCTCCTTCCATGGAGCCTTTCCTACAATCCTCAGTGAGATACTGACATTCACAGACTCAGCTGTTGGGCTGATGGTTTCCACTGCACCCTGGTTCAGAGTCAGTTTGTGTGTGTATGTATGTTATCTGGGGACAAATGAGAGGGGATGAGCAATCTGTTTTAGGAGCAAAGAAAGTCTCCAAAGACTATCTAGGCCACAAACCCAAATGACTAAGGGGACCAGACAGGGTTTGTGGCCAGTCATTAGTGAAGTAGGAAGAATGTGACACACAATAGGGAATAGTGGTGTCTGTGGCAAATTAGAGAGCACAGGCTCCATCTAAAGATGAAGCTGCCACTAGTCCTTTCTTGATGCCTGTGAAGAGGTGCCTCTAGAAAGGCTTGATCTTTTCATTTTTCAGAAGAAACAGGATTCTGTATTTGTATATAAAATGTGTTGATTTTTAAAAGCATTGCACAGACCAAATAGAGTTGTGCAGTGTTTTCAAAATTTTCATATGCAAGTCTAGACTGTGGGTCACCAGTTTGAGCCCTCTTTTATGGGTAAGAACCACCAGACCGCTGGGCATAGCATGCTGTGGGAACAACTGGCTCAAACGCAAAGGTACCAGCTGGTCAATCTGGGCATCACCTGAGCTTCTTTCCTGGACCCCCCCCCTGCTGGGAAGTGGGGAAGTCATGAAGGGTGGCAGGCAAGAAGAAGGCCATGGGAAGGTACCACATATGGTGGATCTTGAAGGGTGGGGAGAGAGAGAGAAAGGAAATGTTGAAATGGAATGGAATGATGTAAAGTTGATCCACATGTGGTAGAAAGAGCATGGCTAGGCTAGGGGTCAGCAGACCTGAGCCCTCCCATTGGTTAAACTCCAGGTTTTGGGACACAGAAGTAGATAAGCCATACTTCCTGTCCTATGGCAGGCCCAGTCCCTCATAGTAGAATCAAACATGGAAACAAATCCCTATATTACATGCTTCTGTAGTATCCTGGTTGTCACACTGTATTCAAGGGCTGCCTGCCAAGGAGGGAGAGCCATCTATGTTGCTAGGGCCTGGGCTGAGATGGCTAACCAGGGAGGAGGAAGGGGACATTTGATCTGGGTATAGAAGTAGCAATAGGATGTTGTCATCTAGATAAAGAGGGGTGGGAAGGAGGTATTTTGGGCCTCAGGCTGTCAAGGCATGTTAAGGCAGGGTCTTCTAGAGCAGTATGTGGGTGGTAACAGGGATGGAGGGTATAACAGTGTAAGATGAGATCACAAAAGGACTTGGGTCAGATCATTAATGATTTCAGTGCTGGGTAAGTGGCTTTCCAATGAAATCATAGGGATGGAGAGGAGCCATGGCAGGCTTTGAAATAAAAAAGAGTCATGATATATTCATTCATTCATTCAACCATCCACACATCCATTCATTTAATACATATTGAGCATCGAGGACTCAATAGTGAGCAAAGCATCCCACCTCCTGCCCTCATGGGGCTTATGGTCAGGTGCAGGGAGAGAAAAGAATTAATGACAGACTCACACATGTCACTGTGTGAAGAGTCACTGAAGACTATGATAAGAGCACTGAAGGAGGAGGCTAGTTGCTGTGACTAACAGCAGAGAAGAAGGAGGGAAGAGACCCAGAAGAGGCTGGAGACCCAGGCTGGACAGACTTGGCCATGTGCATGAGTTTGGGTTTCACCCCAGGCACCCAGTCCCTTTGGCTGCTTTACCCAGGACAGGACTCAGCCACAGCCTTGCCTCCCACCCTCTCGGTTTTGGATTTCCCATCCATGCAATGAGCAGGCACAGCAACACTGCCTCCAAGGGCCCTTGCAACTCCTCCAATTTTCTGTACCTGTGATCTTATCCCTCCTCTGTGCCACTAGCTTGTTGTTTTGGAAGTCTTACCAAAATCAACACCAATTCCATATGGTGGTTTCTCCCACTTGTCTCCTTCCTTCCTCTTCGGAAACTCTGGCCTCCTGGCTGCCTCTGCCCTTTGTCAACCCAGCCTGGAGGGGAGGAGAGTAGTACTGAGGTGTTCTCCTGATTGGGAGGCAGAGCATCCTGCTGAGGAATGCCCACCCCGTGGGGAACTGAGAGGAACCTATGTGTTCCAGGGCCTGGCTCCGAGGGACACGCTGGCTGAACCTGATGCGGGTGCGGGCAGCCGGGTGGCATGGCCAGAGCACAGACTACAGCTAGAGTCCTGGTCTCTAGCCTTGGCCCCATCCTTACCTCTCTGAGTGCCCTGGGCAGTCACACCCCTCTTGGCCTCAGTTTCCTCAACTGTTAAAATGAACTAGTTGTTCTAGAGAAGTAGTTTTATTAATAATCTGGAGCTCTCTTTTTTACAAGGAAAATCTTTTGTCTGATCCTGATACATAAACCAGATAGAAGTAGTTACTCAGCTTTTTGTGATGAGTGAGGGTGGGGGTGCCCCTACTCAGCTGGTCTGACCCCTGGGGAAGACGACCTGGGCTGTGGTCTCCAAGACCCTGGGCATGTTGTAATCAGAACTGCCCCTGTAATCAGAACTCATATCAGAAGAGACCCCTGTAACCCATTCAAGGCTGAAAATAATAGGGCCTCATACCTGGGAGTCCTGGGAGGGGAATGGCCTGCCCTGATACCCAGTGGCACCCTGCTCTCATTCAAGGTCACACAGTCTGGGGCGGTCTCTGGGAGGTAAGAGAAGACTTTCTCTACCCATATGTCCCTCGGACTCTGGGAGGATGTTGTGGTTTACTTGGGCCCAGTCTTCCTTATTTACTTCCTGGGGACCTTCATTTTCAGAGGCACCAAGAATCCTGCCTTCCTCCTCCCCGCCCCCCCCAACCCCCCACTGGCCTGGAATGTGGGAGGGGAGAGCAGCCCTAGCTGAGGCAATGTCTTGAATTATTGTGCAAACACGTTGGGTTCACCAAAGCCCTGAATACATCTTGTCCCCGGCACCCTCTCCCTGTATGTGTGAGCCCATATGTTCCTGGGCAAACGTGCTCCGTCTGCCCAGGCTGCATTTGCAATTAGCTCGTCAGGAAGCTGTTCTCTAATAGCCCTTTGATGTCCAATGAGCCTCCTAAGCCTGTGTGCTTCCTTTCCTTTGAAGCAGGGCATCATGTTTTGCCAGAAGTCAATGAAATGCCCTACTAGACAGAACGGTTTAATTCCCTCCTAAGATGCAGGACTGAGGAAGTTCAAACGGGCTTCCACCCATGCCTGCTGTCCTAGTCAGATGCCCACCGTAAAGCCCCGGTGGGGGCCACAGCACGGGCCTTCTGAGGAAGCTCTGACCACCTCCATCAGGTAAAGCCTCAACCACCTGGCAGTCTTGGCCCACCCTTGGGGCCCTTGGCCTCCTTTCGTGGTTGCATTTGGATTTGCTCATGACTCTGATTCCCGAGCTGGCCCTCACCTTGATTTGCTGTTTCCTTTGTCTTGGGCCTGGCACCAGCCCTGGCCTGGGCTCGCCTCCCAAGCCTTTGTGCCCTGTGTGCCCTGGCCTGGGTCACTTTTGGCTTCAGAACTCCCATCTCAGCCTGACAGCTCATGGTAACCCCATCCATTATGTGTCCAAGAGTTTCTTTAGGGCCAGCTGGAGTCTCACAATCAAGCCTGACCCAAGAGGCCTTATCTTCAGGTACTGGGTCTCACCTTAGCATGAACACTGGCATCTCTCCTGCTCTGAGTCTATCTGCTGCTATGAGGTTTTCAGAGTCTTGCAAACTTCACTTCCTTGGTGCTTTGGGAATTGCTAAGGGTGCGGTTCCTTCCTGCATTCTTTGATGCAACCATCATAATTGCTCACCAGGGCTTCTAACCAACATGGGGGCCTCCTGGGTCACACAAGTGCCTGCTCTACTGCGCTGAGCCAGTTCTACTGCAGAGCGCAGCTTCCTCAGAGCTGGACATGCCTGACCCCAATGCTCTGAGCTGCCCTGAGCCCCCAGAAGGCATCCCAGTCATGCTCAGCATCTGCTGCTGGGGTCAGAGCTGAGTGGTTCAGACACAGTGGTTTGGACCCTGAAATGTAGACCCCTGCATATTCCTTGTGAAATTAGAGGGAGCATATGCTCTGCCTTTGAGTCATGTTGGCTTAAGGGTGGAGAGTTACATGACAGGGTTTTTTTGGGTCCCAGTGAGTTATTCATTCATTGATTCTTTCACTCACCAAAACTTTGTGGGGCTCCTACTAGGAGCTGGGCATTCAGTGCTGAACGAGCCTCACCCCGACTGCCCGCACAGAGCTTGCCCTCTAGTGAAGGGCATTCCACATGACACAAATAAACAAAACATGTTTATTTCTGGACAAGAGAGACCACAGCTAGGATGAAAATATGACAGGGGACCACAGGCCTGGCTAGGGGGGTGGTCAAGAACTTCTCTGAGGAAGGGACATTAAGCTGAGACATGGATGATGAACAGGAGCCAGCAATGCACAGCTCCAGAGGGAGGGTCTTCCCAGGGGGGGGGCAGCAGCGCAGAGCCTGGGGCTGGGGATAAGATCGGAGGATTCAAGGATCAGAACGAGGGCCTTATTTATATTATATTTCATATGTACATAAGAAAGCAGAAGTATAAAACTATATTGTGAAATACCTGCTGAGATAAATTATACCAGCCTGAAGGTAGCGTTTCTATTTTAGTTTCCAGGAAACCAGGGTAAAAACACCAGAGGTTCCCTGGTAATAGGGATCACACGGCTCAACAAGGAAGACCATTTTCCTTGCCCTAAACTGAGACAGACATTTACCTCCAAAGGTCTGGATGCCTTGTCCTTTATTTTCCTCCTCATTCTGAAGCTCCTGAGATAGCCTAATTGCCCTTGGCCACTGGCCAAGGAAGGCGAAGCCTCAAAGGCTTATTTGGAACAGACCTGGGGAGATGGAAATAGGACCTAGGCTTGGGGAAGATCAGTCATTCCCAATTTTGCTGTAAATGGTAGTTTTACCTGTAGATTTGAAATATCTGCCAGTGGGCCACCACCCTCAGCCTTATCTCCTGAAGTCCATGACCTGGTTAGGCCCTGGGAAGAGGACCTAGTGACAGTCCAGAGTTGGCTGGACTGAACTTGGCTCCAAACCCTGCTGTCTCCATCTTTTGGACTTTCTTTTCTGAAATTCACGAAATCCACATGTGTTGTTAATCCATGTGTGTTGTTGGTCAAGGCAGAGCATCTGGTGATGTCACAGAGTCACCAATGAGCGGCGGCCTGCCGCCTGCCATGGCTGACCCTCCATGAGCTGTGTGACTGGGGCAAACCCCCCTTCACTGCTTGGGCCACGGGTTCCTCACTGTAACCTGGGATCAGGACCTTTTCCTGGAGGGCCACTATGAAACCAAAGAGAATTCCCCACTGGGCCTAGCCATAGAAGGGCTCCACACAAAGTCTCTCTTTTTATTAATGAATGTAGCCACAGTTGTAGACCAACAGCCAAATGATGAATTAGTGATATATATTATAGCCTTGTTGGTTCCAAGGATAATCAATTGTTAATTAAGTTTAGATCTTGGCCAAGTGGTTGACATTTGGGCACGCTGGCAAATGGCTTAAAAAAGTTAATGGCTATAAGGCAGCTCTACACAGCCTTCCTGGGTCCTCCCAGCAGAAGCAGAGGCCTCAAATGCAGGGAGATTACGGTGGTGGAATAGACAACCCAGCCCTTCCCCATGCCTGTGGCTGGGAACTGGGCAAGGAGCCCACGGTGCAGACACTGTGGTTGACTCCTCTCCAGGCCACTCCAGCAGAGAGTCCAGGGCCTGGCACAGGTAGGTGCTCAAGGGCACGAGCATTGAATTTGAGCATTCAAACACGAGTTCATTTACCTCTAGACCCTAGTGGTTTTAATCATGGCATGGCTGGTTCCTTCAAAAATAAGCAAATCCAATGTATGGAAGTGATTTGGCAATCCCCCCCTTCATGCCTTTTCCTTTGTCTTCTTTTTTACTAGATCCTCTGCCTAGATATTGTCCTTTACTTGTACCCCCACACCTTATAGACACTCATGCACACACTCCCATCTACACTCACATGCATACCCCGCACATGCACGTACTCAGGGAGCAGTGCTGCAGGGAGATTCAGAACTCCACTCCAGGGCCGTAGGGTTTGATCCTGGCTCAAGCACGTCATTGCTTTGTGACCTCGGACAAGTTACTTCATGTCTTTGAGCCCCATCTGCAAAGTGGATTGAAAGATCACAGGCATAACTATTGTTGCAAAGGGAGGCACATAAAGCCTCCCGCATGGAGCCTGGCACAAAGTAAGTTCTCCATAAACACTGGCTCTTCATCCCAGTGTCCCCATGCGCACTTAGGCACCAGTATTCAAGGAAAACCAACATCTAAACATGCAACTAAGGATGTGGGGCTTTGGCGTCTTTAGGGTCTCGGGCCGGTTAGGTTGGAGGGTGCTGCGCTCGGTTCTTGGGCTTGGGCTTGGGTATGACCAGGGGGTCCATGCTGGGCAGGGAGCAGCAGAGGTTTGTGTCTGGGAGGAAATGGATGAGAGCCAATGACAGCCCCTCATCCTCTTGTCAGGAAGCTGTGGAGTAAATGCTGGCTGGCTTTTGTCTCTATCAAGTGGTCTTTTATATGGAGAGATAACAAAGGACAATTAATATAGCAATTGAGAGCTACCTTTGATCCCCTGGTAATTTCTTTGCATTATAATTATCCAACAATCAGGGTTTTTCAAGCTCCCAATTACACCCCAGTCAGAACCAGAGACAGCCAGAAAGTGGACACTACAGCTAAAGGCCATGCAGACCCAAGGAAGGACAGCAATCTGTGACCCCAAGGAAATGCCTGGGGTAGGGGTGGTGGCAGAAAGAAGGGACTGGGTTGGAAAAGGAACCTCCCGCCTGCATAGCAGCTGGACCTGCCTGGGAGAAGAGCAGATGCCACTGCTGATGAAAGGTCTGGAAGGGAGCATCTGGCTCCTGGCGCTGGCACACACCTCGGAGGAGCAGGCTCTTGGCATGATGGCTCACCCAGCCTGGCACATCCTATGCTCCATCTGGGGATCAACGTCAGCTGAGGCTGGTCCTCCAACTCACTGAGGGCTGCACACTGCACCTGACCCCTCTGGGGCCTCTGTTCTCAGGCAGGCATCGGCCTATTGCATCTCTGAGCTTCCTACGAGGACACTCACTGAGTAACACTTAATGGAGCATCAGGAAGAGAGGGGTCAGTTCTCCCTGGGAAGGTAGTTCCCTGCATGGAGCCCCGTGGCTATGGGCCATCCCCAGCTGCTTATGCAGCAGGACAGCTGTTCTGTATCTTTACAGCTGGGTGCATCTGCCCTGGGTTCAGACACCTGTTTTGGAAACTCCTCCTTAAAAAGTCTCCTGTTACTCCCCTATCATTAAACTCCACTTATTCAGCTCCTCCTAGGTGCCAGCTCCTTCTGGGAAGGCCACCCATATTATCTGTGTGAGTCCCACAATGACCCTTATGAAGTACTTGCTATTGTATCTGTTTGAGGGAGGAGAGAATAGTATTCCATGAGAGTAAATAACTTACCTACAGTCATGTTGCTCACCAGTGGCATAAACAGCATTCAGACCTAAATCTATCCGACAGCAAAGCAATAGCCTTAACCATTGGGCAACCCTGCCTCTCTTGATTGTTGCAGAATGAACAGGAATCAAGCTGGCAGTCCCCAAACACGGTCAGGAGGGGGATTCGGAATCCTTCCATTGGCCTGGCCACTACTAGCCACTTGTCACCACACTGTCTCTGGGTATTAGACAACTCTGTTGCAACCTCCCTGAGAAACCTCCAGTTATATCTGTGCCTTTGTGTCACCTGCTTCACACTCAGAGTCCTGAGTTGGCCATTCTCCATCTGAGATCCCACCTTGCTACTTTCCTTTATGGATGGTGATTTTGGGGCCCAGAGAGGGTAATATACCTGCAGAAGGTCACACAGTTGCTTAGTGGCATTATAATTATAAATAAAATTCCATCCATATATACCTGCTTAGGGTGGCTGGTCTGAGTCCATGAATGTTGAGTAAAAGGCCTTTCCCTCCTTTCCTACATCCCTTCATCTCTCTTTATGTGAATTAGCAACTCCTATGGTAAAAGTTCTGGGGGATACAAATTCGTTTGAGACCTGATCTCTGAGCTCAGGGAGCTTTCCACGGAGTCCTGGGATTTGGGGAGGGTGAGCAGAGGGTGGCTAGAGCAAGCTGTGTTGGCTCAGGACAATGGCTTATGTACTGTCATCCTCATATTTGAGTCTAAGGGGTGTCTTTGGGCCATCCTGGGGACACACCAGTTCTTGTTCCACAAAGATCTCAGTTCCTTTGGCTGTAAAGTATATACGACAGTCAGACTCACAGTGTGGTTGTGAGAATTAAGTGGTGTATGATTATAAGAGGGCCTTCTAAACTGTGAAGTGCATACACATTTGTTGTTACTGACATTTTGTGAAACTGGAGGACCAAGGATGCCGGTTCCTACCAGATTTATGGAGATTGGAGGCTCTGGAGCTCTGAAAAGGCCTGGATTGTAACTCCAAACTGCAATGATTTTGCTGTTCTGAGAAGCAAGTGACGTCATGGAGCCATGGAAGGAGCTTTGGATGGGAGCCTGTGACCTGGGCCTCAACCAAGGCTGTCTGGCTAAATAACCTCAGGCCAGTCTCTGATGATTCCTGGGGTTGTTTCCTCATGTGTAATATGAGGCAAAAGTTTCAGGGCCATTGGGGTGGAAGGAGCAGTAAAATTTAGAGCCCAGGATCCAAGATGCAACCTGAGTTCAAATCCCAGTGTTGCCACTTAAGTATGCAAATTGGTTTTACCCTCCTCCTCTGCCCTTTCCAGTGCCCATGCCTCGGTTTTCTTAACTTTACAATGGCATGGTAACAGATGGACCTTGTGAGTTTGCTGTGAAATCCAATGAGTCAATACATGTAAAACACTGATGGCAGTTCTGCCAGTGAGTGCTAAACCCTTGCACAATTTTGTTGCTGATGCTGATTTCTTCTCCCTCTGACCCATTCTGATTCTATGGCCAGGGATGGAATGTTTTGTGGGGAAGCAGACAAAGATACCTGGAATAGATGAGCCAGGGCCCTGTGCCCAGGGCAGAGGGACGGTGGTGGGAAATTAGCAGCTTGTTCACTTGGCATTAATCCACTGGCCCCGTCTTCCAGACAGAGCCCCTAATCAACTTATCCACCTTTGGAGGACACTGGGAGTTCTCATGCTTGTATTTTTGAATTCTTTGCTCCTGGAAAAGCCCCAGGCAGCCTCCATGCCAAAGCCGCTCTAGGCAATGAGGGGTGAGTGACAGCCCAGCCCCATGGGGGTTAAAGGCTCCTGGCTGCTGCCAGGAAAGGGTGCACGTTCCTGGTTCAGGGACAGCAGGTGAAGGGTACTTTTTTACGATGTGTGATTAGTTTCTTGGCTGCTTCATCATCTATACCAGTGTACACACAGAAGCTAACAAGCGATTCTCTCTATTTTGCCCCTGAGGGTGCCTCCCAAGGAGGGAAACCATTGCTTTTTAACGCCAGACACATAAACTCTAAGCTTTTCCCTGAATTCTTTGGTTCCCAGCAGTGCCCTGGTGGGGAAAGCTGGCTATTTCAGTCATCACATGCAAGTACAGCCACACCAGGTGGTCATAACCGTGATGCCGCAAGTGAAAGGACCTTGGCTTTCTCTGTGCTGGTCCTATTGATTGTGCTGCAGGCCCTCCAGCCAGCCCTCATTGCAGTCCACTGCCTTCCCTGAGCTCGTGGAAAGGCACTGCTGAGCAACTGAGGGTGTAAAGTCCAGGTGGGGGAGAGAGGGTGCTGGCTCCAGGCAGTAGAAGTGAGCACTGGAGGCAGATTCTGACCTCTGAGATGTGATAGCTCTGGGGTTGCGGTAATCACCTTATCCCCTTCAGCCCCTATTTACACCTGCAGAGTAAGGGATCAACGGCCACCTTGTGTGAACCCAGAGAAGGGGGATAGACGGGTACTGTGCTTATTGACCATGACTCTCACTATGACCCAGGGCACCTGTAGGGTGTGTGCTCGTAGTCCAGGGAAGTGGCTTGCCTCAAGCACTCTGAGCTGCCAGGCTGGATGGAGAATTCCCTAGCTGCAGTCCCACCAGTTCATTTTACAGATGGGGAAACTGAGGCCCAGAGAAGGTGAGTTACAATGGATCCCAATTCCTGCTTCAATCTCCATCAACCCATTCTGCCTCTGCTTCATTTTCTGAAATACCAGCGCTTAGATCATACACCCCAAAAGTTTTCTTCTATTTGCTTATCTGCTTTTGAAATTATCTAAATATATTTCACCTTTATAGGTAGAAATAAGATAAAGCTATTACAATAATGCAAATCCATTGCCACTTTTTTCTTTTAAAGAAAATGTCTCAAGGACGTTTGGTATAAAGTTTAGCAAATACCAATTACATCAAGCTTATGATCTATGTGATTTTAAAGAAATTTTAGTGACCTTTTCTCATTAAGTGCAGAAGAAACCTAAACTTCTCAGCCCAGCATCCAAAGCCTCCCCGTCTGTCCTTAACCATCCATTTCCTGTTCTCACCTCTACTCACACATCCCTCTGCTCACAGCAGCCCCTGCCTGCTTCCTCTCCTCCCCCCATCACAAGGTATGCCATTCTCCCAGTCTCAACTACTACCTCTGAATGTCCCTCTCTTCCGTCTTTCAATTAAAAGTGCTTTTGAATAAAAGAAAAACTTGTTTTGGGCAATAAAGGCATTTAATTATCTCACTCTAAAAGTCTGGAGGTGGGCAGGGCCTTAATGATAGTGTCAAGGCCCAGGCTCTTTATTTCTGCTCCTACATTCTCAGCATGCTGCATGTATGCCTTCATAGTTATTGCTTCATGATCACAAAACGGCTGCCACAGCCCCAAGCATCAGCTGTGTGTTCAAGGTAAGAAAAGGAAGAGGGTAGCACTGGCAGATCTCTCTCCCAAAAGCTTGGGCTGACTTTCCAATGTGTCCCATTGGCCAGAACTCATCATGTGACCACTTCTAGCTGCAAGGAAGTTTGAGAAAGTAAATTTTAGCCAAAAGGGTGTATGATTGGCCTGAACAAATCATGATTCATCACTAGGGTAGGGCCTATTGTCATTCTGAACAAAACTGAAGTTTTGATAGCAACGAAGGGGAGAATGGCTTTCGAAGAGGTGTTTTTCTGGTGACTTCCTGGCCACTGTGTTTTGTGACTGAAAGTCTCTCTGTTCTTGACCTTACCCACATCCACATGGGTGATTCTGTGTACCGACCCACCAACCTGTTGGCTCATCCGTTCATCACGATAGCCTAATAGTTCCTGGATCCATCTCCTGAGTTCCAACAACCCTCTCCTGGAGGCACCCCACTCCTCTCTGCTCATCTCCCGGCAGGGCTCCACCTCAGGAACCCTCATCTCAAGGCTTATTCTCTCTGACTTCAAACTTCCATCTTTCCATATCTTTTCACCCTCTACCCCTGTTTTCTTTTTTATTTGTTTGTTTGATTCCATCCCACCCTCCTTCTCCTCAAGCCCCGGGTGGCAAACCTTTTCTTAAAGGGCCAGACAGTAAATATTTTAGGCTTTGTGGGCTATGCAGTCTGTTGTAACTACTCACCTCTGCCCTTGTCATCTGAAAGCAGCCAGACACGATGCCCACAGAATGCGCATGGCTGTGTCCAATAAAACATACATTACAATGATAGGCAGTGGGTTGGATTTGGCCTCAGGCCATAGTTTTCTGATCCTTGCCCATCATTTCCTCCTTCCTTCACTTTGCCATCCCGTCTAGACTCCCTCCCTACCCCCACACAACTCAGGCCCCTCAGCATCTGTACCCTCATGTAGCTGACCTTTGACGAGAACATTCCGGATGTCAAGCTCCAGGCTAAGTGCTTTGCCTATAATGTGGAAGACATTAAGTCCATTTTCCTGATAGGCTCAGAGAGGTAGAGGAACTTGTTGAAAGGTGTACAGTCCTGAATGGACTCGATCTGTCTGACTGCAAACCCACACCATTAGCCAGCACTCTCTCCTGCTCCTTCCTCTGCGGGTCGGCCCCTCCTGCCACAGGTAGCTCGTGTCTGCTGTAGTCCTAGCTTCTGGGAACTGATGGGAAAGCCAGGCTTTGGTCTGAACACCTGGATCCCTACATGCTCGTGGCCCTGCCTGAGCCGAACCTTCAGTAAAGCCAGGCATCTTTTCTTAACTCATCCCCACACCACTCTATGTAAGACCACTCCTTGCTCTCTCTAATCCCTGGGATCACACCTCTGATGCCACTGATAAAATTGAGGCCATCATGCAAAAACACTGGCTCAGCTTCCAGCCTCCCTCCTCACCCTCTCTTTCCTGTGTGGACCCCCTTCCTGTCCTTCTGGTCGGGTCCTAACCTCTCCTCGCATCACGGAGCCCACCTTTCCCTGCCTCCTCGGGGACTTTGCTTCATTAAGTGCATATGGTTTCTTTAGAGAGCCTCCACCACTATCTATAATCCTGCCCTCTCTCATCTTAAAGCAACAAACAAACATAAAAAAATAACAGCCCTCCATGCAGCCTTCCCTCCAGACACTGCTCCTCTGTCTCCCTCCTCTCACAGCCAAGTATCTAGACATAACAAGAGCCTCCCCTCATGATCTCCACTCTCCCATTTCCCATTAACCCTTAAACCCGCTGAAATCACGTGCTGCCGCTCCTTAGTACTTCCCTGAAATTGCTCTCTCTGAGGTCACTGAATGACCTTCTAATTGCGAAGGGCAATGGGCTTCTCGGTGCCCCATCTTACCTGACCTCTCCCAGCATCTGACCTGGTAGACCATTTCCTGTTTCCTGAAAGTGCCTCTTCCCAGACCCTTCTCCCCAGTTCTCTCTCCTGCCTCCCTCCTTCACACTCATTCTCAGCGTCCTTTGCTGGCTCCTTCTTCGCGGCCCTTTGCTTCAGCGCTAGTGTGCTCAGGGGCTCTGTCCTTGCCAGGGTTCTTCTCTAGGGAGCCTGACAATTCTCTTGCCTTCGATGATCACCCATCTCTGGCAGTCTCCCAGAAGGATATCTCTAGCCTAGTCCTCTCGCTGAACTTCAGACCCAAATATCTGGAGGCTTCTAGAAATTTCCACCTAGATCAACATGCCAACATTGAACTTAAAATCTTTTCTTCCCAAATCTGCTCCTCCTGGAAACCATATTTCTCCGGTGGGCCCCATATCAGTTCAGTCATACAATCAAGTGTTGAGAAGCCATCCTAAGCTTGTCCCTGTCACTTAGTCCCCGCATCAGATGGGCTGCTCGATTCTGTGTACATGCTCCATTTTTCGTTTCTCCAAATCCAATCCATCTCTTCCCTTCAATTCTTTCATTTACATGTCTCTTGAGAATAATCTAATTGTTTTACTTAGTTCTGATACTCCTGCTGCTGGCAAGAATCATTCAACCGCGTGGCTTCCCTCCCTCCTGAGTGCCGGCCTCCAGCCGCCCCAGAGCCGTCTGCAGCTCAGGACCCCCTCATCTGGGGTGGGCCGTCCATCCTCCTCCCCTCAACCTCTCACCCAAACAACCGAGTCTGTCCAGGAGCCCATGGCCAGGAGCCCTCCTTGCACTAGCACTGATAATTCCAACTTCAATTTCATGGGAGAAACCCAAGGTTCCCTTAACATGTCCTTAGCTTTCTTGTTTGCATGCTCATTAATTAGTTTAATATTGAATATGCCATTCTCATGGTAAGCAATTCAAATATTAAAGATTTACATGGACAAAGAACTCTTCTTCTCCCCAGAGACACCTGATACCCCAGTTCTCCTTAGCAGGGGCAATGACTGCTACCAGCTTCTATAGCTTTTTTTTTAGAAACGCTAAATGTACAAATGTACATATTTTCAAATGTGAACATTTCCTAACTTGTGTCATCCCACACCATAGTCACATGTGATTGTTAATGTTTAGATTGATACTGATGAGAATTCAAACTAGAAATTCAGTTCTTCATTCATACTAACCACATGTTGAGCATCACTAGCTGTGGATGGTTGGTGGTTACCACACTGGATGGTGCAGATCTAGAATGTTTCCATTATCACAGGAAGTTCTATAGGCAGCCTCTAATTGATTTCTGTGTTCTACTGTGCACCTTGATTTTTAAGAAACAATTTTATCTTAAAGACAATGCCTCCACCTCCCTCCTTATCACTACCACAAGCATTATGTGTTAGTTGTTTAACCAAGTTCCCTAGGGATGGACTTTTAGGCTGTTTTTTGGCCTTTGCTGCTACAAGTGATATTACCACAAGCTTTATGTGTATATGTATTTATGTCCATGCCCGTGGGTGTCTACAGGATAAATTTGTACAAGTAGAATTGCAAATTCTAAAGGTATGTGACCTTTTAAATATTTACTGGAAAATTTTCCCCACATGATGACTACTCCATAACAGGGCAACACACCTATTTCCTCATGATGTCTTTAGCAACATATATTATCAAGTTTTTCATTCTTTACCAATTTGATAAGTGGAACATTATACCACACTTTGCATTACCTTCCATATTTCAAAGTATGAGGGATTATAAGTCATATATATATATATATATACGCTCTGCAAATTGTTGATGCCCTTGCAATTTCTTTACATGGGATTGTTGTTGTTTTCTTTCTGATTTACAAGATTTCTTTACATGCATTAGCCATTGTCATCTGGGTTGCAGTTCTTGTAATCTGGGCTTGTCTCCACTTCCCCCTCTTGCCGAGATGATATGTTTGATGTTAATGTGATCAACATTATCAGTATTTTAATGGCTTCTGAATTGCGTGTCTTACAAAAGACTTCTGTATTTCAACATTTAAATGTTTTTCTTTTATTTCTATAACTGCTTAATTGTTTTCTTTCCAATTTGATCTATGTGAAGTTAACTTTAGTGTAAGAGTGAGGTAGAGATCCACATTATTTTTCCAGGTGGTTAGCTGGCCTCAAATTATTTATTGAGTGATGCTTCTTCCTCCTAATGAACTAAAATATCAACTTTATTATATATGAGTTGCAGAAACTTCTCTGTACCTTGGTTAACAGATTTGTAAAATGAGAATAATAACTCAGGGTTGTTGGAAGGGCTAATGAGACAATTAAAAGTGTGTAGAACAGTGCCGGGCATGGAGTAGGTGCTCAATAAATGCTAGCCATCATTACTGATATTTCCTCCAGATGTATGTGGTCTATTTCCAAACTTTATAGTCTATTGATTTAGACTCTCTATCAATCCAGATTTGAAGTTGCAAACAAGGAAATCTACTCTGCCACTTGGAGTAGAAAAATAATTTATTTAAGACTATTGGGTGTCTCTCCAGGAAAGCCAGTAAATCAAAGCTGGTGGCCATGTACCAGGAAGCCTGCACTTGCCTCCCTGGATGGCTGCTCTTGAGAAGCTATCACTGCTTCCACCGCTGGGCACAAATATGAAGCCTGTCCTGATGGCTCTGGAGAGGAATCGTCAGGAGCTCCATAACGCCACCCTAGCAGCCGGGTGTCACTGCCATCGTCAACTCAGTGCCTGCTTTCCTGTTGCCCTCTCCCAATCCAAGTCTTATGCCGGGCATCAGGTTGGCAGAGCCTAGGTCACCAGCCAGTGTGCTAGCTGTTGGTATTTTGGGATCACACTAATATAGATTAATTTAGAGAGATTTACAGCACAACACTTCTAATCCAAGAACAGAATGTATTTTCATTTATGGAAGCCTTGATTTTATATCCTTCAGTAGAGTTTGAATTTTTTATAGATTTGGCACATTTTGTGTTAAGTATGTTTCTAGGTATTTTATCTTTTTATTATTTTTGTAAATGGGATATTTTCTTCATTTAATTTTGTACCTTTTTTAAATATAGGAAAGGTATTGATTCCTGTATATATTAATTCTTACTAAAGTCTTGTATTGTCTTCAACAGCTTTTGAAAAAAACTGGTTTTTTTTCCGTTTTAAAAATGTATAGTCAGATGACCAGTAAGTGGTAATTTGGCATCCTCCTTTCAGGGCTATACCTCCTAATTCTTTCTCTGATTGAGTTGTATTGGCCAATAGGTCAAAAACAGTATTTAGTAATAGTTGTGATGGTGGGTGGATAAGCCAACCATTGGTATAATAATGCTCATGACAAACCCCTCGAAGTCCAATGGTGGAAAACAACCAAAATTTATCCCTGCTCATGTATCTGCAGGTCAGCTGAGGGTAGGCTAATCCACCTGGGCTTGACTGAGCCTGGCTCCGGGCTGCAGGTTGGGTCCAGGTCTTCTCCAAGTGTTCTCAGCCTACCTGACTGGCTATCAAGCTATGACATCCTTTTCCAGGGTGATGATGGAAATGCGAGAGTGATGCGTAGTAGAAACACATGATGCTTCCAAAATCAGTGCTCAGAAATGACACTATAATTTCTGCCCATTTCCCACCAGCCAAAATAAGTCACATGGCCAAGCTAAGTATCACTGGGGTGGCACAAGTGCCCTATCTTCTTTAGAAGGAGAAACTGCAAAATCAATGGCAAATGACATGGATACAGGGAGGGGTGAAGACTTGCACAAAGGCTGCAAATTATGGTAACATTCCTTGTTCCTGACTCTAATGGGAAGGATTCTAATGGTGTGCCATCAGAAATGATTCTGAGTTTGGCTTGAGTTTTGTATTTTTATATATCAGTTCATATTAAAATAGTTCCACGTTGTCCTATTTTATTATGAGTTTGTAATCAAGAGTCGAAGTTGAACTTTTACCTACTGCTTTCTTAGTATATATGGATAATTATATGTTTCTTTAATGATATTTTGGTATTATGAATTATACTAATTTATTACTTCATAGAGAACCATCCTTGCCTTACTGGAATAAATTCCACATGGTGGTGATATATTATCCTTTTAAAAATATGTGTATGTTCTCCTTGCTAATATTTTATTTAGGATTTTGCATTTATATTGTCTCAAAGATGGGACAGTAGCTTTTTGGCTTTGTTCTGTCTTTTCTGGATTTTGTTTTCACCCTTACACTGGATTCCTAGATTAATGTGAGCATCCTCCCTCCCCCTATCCCTCCTCCACAATGTTCAGGAGCAGTTTAAACAGCCCTGCAGTTATGTGCTCCTTGAAATGGTGGTAGATTTTACCTGTGAAGCTGTCTAGGTCTAGTGCTTTAATGGATAGTGGCTCTTTGACAACACTCTCAATTTCCTCTCTGGTAATTCGACCGCTTGAATGTCCTCTCTTTCCTGAGGTTAGTTTTCATCATCTGTTTCTAGAAAATCACCCATTTTGTCCATGTGTTCAAATTTATTTTCAAAGCATTGAACTGAATAATTTTATAATTCTTTTGATTTCCTCTCTGTGAGGTTATTTTCCCATTCTCATTTCTAATTGTGTGTACTCACACTTCTTCTATTGGTTAGTTTAACTAGTGGTTTATCTGTTTTGTTTCTTCAATTTTTCCCCACCCCATACAAATGTATTTCCATCAAAATCCTCTCCCCTTTTCCCTCACCCCATTCATCTCTCTTTCCTTCCAGAGGTTGATCCCACCACCTCTGCTTTGGGTCTTGCCAACTCCTTCCTTCTCCAGAAACCTGCTCCATGTCATATGCCCTCTGTGTCTGGTTGTTTTTCCAGAAGAAGAGTTCATTTGTCTCATTTCCATCTTTCCTCACCGCTTATAAAAAGTTTGCACTTTATTCCATCTTGACGTCTGCACGTGCCCCTCTAGCAGATGACTGGTATCTTTATTGCCTAAGGCTTCCTAAGCGTGCTTTCCCAGTGGTCATCCCATAGAATGTCTCCTCAGTGACCACACTGGACTTCCACCTTCACAATGCCACTTGAACTGCTCCCTTTGGCCATCTATAATTTTCCTTGGAGCCAAGGCAATGGGTACTAGCCTGTCTCGCCTCTCCTGACCCCCTGTGAACTTGGCCACTACTGGCCATTCTTCCTTTCCTGAGACTTGCTCACTCTTTGTTTCCCTGACACCTGCTCCCCTGTGCTGCCTCCTATATCCCTGACGATTTCTTCCCAATGTCCCAATCTCTTCGCCTGTGTGCCTAATACATGCCAATTCTGGGCAGGGTTCTTGGTGACCTCATCCACACGTGGCTTAAATGACCACTTAGATGCCGAGGACTCCCCACACTGTATCTGCAGCTCAGGTCAGAACTCATTCTTCCCTTCTAGCCATGCCCTCTTGGGTGTTCCTCAGGCTGTAGTTCTGGACTTTATCATTCTCCTTTCAGCCCTTCAAATTTGAAATAATTCCCTCCATGGTTTCCCTGTTCTAAGAGAGCCTTTCCAATATATCCTCTCCAGTGATTTCATTTTATCCTCCTATTTTATTCCTCTGCTTAACATCTTCAGTGGCTTCCTGTGGCTTTTAGGATCAAGGTCAACCATCTTGACTTTTTCCCATGACCCTCATGTCCTGGATCTTGCCAGTCTCTTTAAGCATCACCTCTTGGCCTTCAATCACGCACCTTTGCTCTAGTCACAAAATTACCAGGGTTTCCTGACGTCCTACCATGTTCCGTGTCTCTGGAGATTTGCTGTGTGGTTTCTGCTTTTAGATTTGCTTTCTTACCTTTCCTCCTTGTGCTTCTTGAAAAATTGGCTTAAGATTCACCCTCTTTGGGAAGTCATTCCTGACCTCCACCCTGGTCTGATTTTGCTGCTCTCCTATCCCAAATCCAGCTCTCCTATTGCCATATTCTGAAGGCCATCTCCCTTTTGCCTTCCAGAAGGAAGTCGTCTCTAGAGATAGAGTGGGCCCAAGCCACAGAAAGAAAAGGAGCAAAGGCAAGCTCTTTGGAGCTGTTCAGACCTTACAGCATGATCCCAAGCCTCTCTGAGCCCATTTCTTACTTGTAAGGTGGAGGAAAAAGGAATAGCATCACAACTGTTGCTAGCATTAAATGAGATAATGTATGTGAAAGTGCCTTGGCTATTGTAATTAATTCTTAAAAATGCATTGTTTCCTTTTCTTTTCCTCAGTGTTTTTACCCCACTGGAGTAGTGGAAGATTTCTTCAAAGGTGGCTTGGACCAAAGTCCCTGCAGGGATTTAAGAATCTGGGAAGTAAAAACCAGATCAACTGTTGGCAAAGAGGCAGAGGAACAAAGCTTTTATATATTACGGAGAAAACATTTTGGGAATGTAAAATGGTACAACCACTTTAGAAAACAGTCTGGTAATTTAAGAAAAAAATTAAACATACACCCAGTGTACAACCCAACCAGCCTACTTCTAGGTATTTGCCCATGTGCCACAAAGACTGGTACACAAATATGCATAAAATATTTATTTATAATAGTCAAAAACTCAAATTTCCATCAATCAGTAAATAGAAAACAAACTGTGGCAAAATCATATACATCAATAAAAAAGAATGAATAACACACACAGAAACCTGAGTGAGTCTACAAATGACTTTGCTAAGTGAAAGAAGCCAGACAAAAGAGTACATGTTGAGTGATCCGTTTATGCAAACTGATCTACAACGATAGAGGGCACACCATTGGTTTCCTGGGGACAGCACTGAGGGGCAGAAAGGAGGAACTGAAAGGGGGCACAAAGAGACTTTTGGGATGATGGATGTTTGCTCACCTGGGTGTAGTAATGGTTTCATGGGTTAAACATATGTCAATGCTTTTCAAATCATACACTTTAAACATGGCTTATAGTTTTTATTGTGTGTCAATTAAACTTCAATAAAGTGGTTCAAGAAGAAGAGTTCACTGATAAGACAAACTTGGCTGCTTGCCTATCCAATATCTGCTGTTATTTCTTTAGTTTAATGGAACCCTAGTTTTGTTTGGGGTGGCAGTGTAAATGGATCATAGTCTGAGCCACTCATGATAACCCCATTACCCACTCTCTCTTTGCCTCTCTTGCAGCTGTGAAAGGCCATATGACCTAAGTCCAAAGAGAGCTAAGCTGAAGTCTGCTGGTGAGGTTCTGGGAAAGCTTTGGCTTTCTCAATAAAAAAGGAGCTAAGGTGGCTGGTTTCGTCCTCTCCCCCTCTGCCTTCTTCCTCCTTGGAATTAGAACATGACATCTGGCTGTAGCAGCTATCCTGTTACCTTAAGGGAGAGGCCAAGCAAGAAAATTACAAAGATGCTGGCTTTGACTTCATAGAGTTTTGGGTACCACCTTCCTCTCTCTCTCTCTCTCTTTTTTTTTTTTGGTGCAAGAAAATGCCCCCTATTTGTTTGTTTAAACCACTGAAGATAGGTTTTCTGTTACTTGCAGCAAAACACATTCCTACTGTTGTAACTGGATTGGAAATTCAGTTATCTACTGCAGATAACAAACCACTTTGAAACTTAGAGCATAAACCCACATCCATTTTATTATTCCCATGAGTTTTTGGGTCAGGAATCCTGCCAGGCACAGCAGGAATGCCATGGTCTCTGTGTCTGGGGCTTCAGGTAGAGATGGCTGTAACAAAACAACTAGAGCCAGTTGTCCGGGGCTTCTGTGAAATTTGCTGGGGTTGGTATGTCCAAGATGGCTTTCACCACGTATTTGGTGCTGAGCTTGGAGAACTGCTGCTCTGTCTGGAATTATTTTCTCTCTACAAGGCTTCTTTGTGTGGCCAGCTTGGACTTCCTTCCAGCATGGCAGTTTCAGTATTGTCAAATTTCTTAGATGCTCGTTCTGAGCATGTGTAATGAGAAGTGGAAACTTCCAGTTCTCTTGAAGATTAGCCTGTGACCTGTCATAGCTTCATTTCCACTTAATTCCATTGGTCAGAGAGGCCACAGGCCAACTAGATTTAGTGAGTAGAGGAATTCCACCTCATGTACATACAGGGAAGGGAGGAGATGAGCTCCCATCTTGAAGATAAGACAAGAAATAGTTGCAAAGCATATGCGTAGTTCAAGGTCCAGTTCTGGATGTGACTCTCTGTGACCTGTGTTCACACTGCCTTCAGGGCAATGTCCAGTCTCCTGATCTTGACATACGGAGCCTTTCATCTGGACCTTGGCCTTGGCTTGGTTAAATTCCCTGCAGAATTCCTAATAACCGAGGGCTTTCTCTGGCTTCCACTCCTTTGCACATGCTATTCTGTTCTTTTTTTTTTTTTGGTATCATTAATATACAATGACATGACCAACACTGTGTTTACTAGATTCCCCCCATTATCAAGTCCTCACTGCATACCCCATTACAGTCACTGTGGAAGTGCTATTCTTGATGCCCCAAATATCTCTCAGTCCCTTCCCTCAACCTCCACTCAGCCAAGTCCTACTCATCCTTAAGGACTTGGCCCCAGTGCCCTTCTCCTAGATGCTTCCCGGACAAGCCCTATCTTGGTTGGGCCCTCCACCTGCGGGTTCTTATTCCAGCCTGGTCCCAAAAAACTTCTGACCCCTCAGCACAAACCTTCTTGCTAGTCTGACTTATGCATTAGGAGGTGGGAGCTTTGAGAGCTGGGACTTAATAGTTTTCATCTTTGTCCCCCAAGTTCCCAGCACAGTGCCTGGCAAAGAGTTGGCAGGCAGGCCGTGTTGGTAGGAGAAAGGCTGTGGCTACACACAAACTATCCAACAAACATTTCCGGGGATTCACACAGGGCTTTTTCTCTGTTGGCATCCTCTCTGCTCCCAGCCCTCCTGGGAATAGCTGAAATCCCGGGCTGTAATTCTTACACCAGAGTTATATTGAAATATTCAATGGCTATAGAACAACGTTTGTTCAGCACTTGGCTTAGAGGCTGTCAGCACCCCTCCTCACACGCTACCACATTTCTGAAGCCGCGTTTGTCAGATCCAGCTCACACGCCCGTCTGATACGCAGGGAGCCTTGCTTGCTGCTGCAGCAAGCTTTCCTGGCCCCGGGGGCTGCTGCTTTTCCTGGCCCTCCATTAAATCCAATATTATTTTTAAAACACATATTTTGCACCCAGCTCTCTGTTGGCCGATGAGGAGCAACAGAAAGCCTGATAGCAAAGCAAAGGCATCAAAGTGAGAGAGTGAGTGGGCTGGAGGGCAGAGTGTGTCCATGTGGGAGAGGGAGATATGGCCACAGGAGGTGGTCAGGGCAGGACCAGGTCGCAGGCCTTCTACTCTGGCTGATCTGTAGCAAATCCTCCAGGCTTGGCCTGCATGCTTGTTTCCCTGCATCTGCAGAGTGGCGGATGCCCAGGCCTTACTGATCACTCAGAATTATGGCCTGTGCTCCTTCCCTTCGAGGCCCAGGAGGAAATTTGCCCTTTGGCCTAAGAGAAATGGAGAAACATCCAAGGGATCTTGCAGGGAATGAGATGAGCAGATTTGGGTTTAGAAAGATCATGCTGGTTGTGGATGAAGAGCGGGTTGGAGGAGGCAGGAAGGAGGTAGGGCAACCCTGGGAAGTGGTTCCAGTCTTCTTGAGGACAGATGTTGGCACATGTAGGTGCTGGCCTGGTGGAGTACAGGGATTTGGAGAAGAGGGTGGATTTAAGGGGTATCTGTGATGAGGGCTTCCCGTCCCTGCTACTGAATGAGTGTGAGGGAGAGGGGGCATCAAGGCCGACACTGGAGGGGCCTCAGGGGGCCAGTCCCCTCAGAGGAAAAGAACACTTTGGTGAGGATGGGGTCAGTTCTGGCCACCTCCACGAATGCTTGCCTTCCTTGCTTTTACTGAAACACGTTGCTACCAAACGCATAGGGATTTTTCCCAGTACTGGGAGTGGTAAAAAGGAAACTTTCCGCATGTCTGTGTTATGAATGCCCGGTCTTCTATGCTGTAGACCCATGAAGGCCAGGGCCATTTGTGAGCACAGAAGCTAAATTCCCTCTGCACCATGACTCACCGTGCACCAGGTCACTCCTGGTGATCACGTTAGGCAGTGTCCTTCTTCTAAATTACTCCATTAGTAAACTTCCCTGGGGGTATCGTGCTTTCTGGTCTGTGGAGACAGATATGGAAAAAGTGCCTCCAGTCACAGGGGACAGAGTATCCAGACCTGAGGGACAGGAAGAAGGCTTTACAGAGGTCTTGATGTGTGAGTAGGACTTTTCCAAGGAATAGAGGGATGAAGAGCATTGTGTACAGATGGTAGCAGGGATAAAGGCATAATGCAGGTACTAGAGAATGAGGAGAGGGTGGGAGGGGAATGGCTGCACATGAAGTTGGAGGAGTGGCTGTGGTAAGGTCATAAAGGGCCTAGAGCACCGTGCTCCAGCGGGTGAACTTTATCTTGTAGTATAGCAATGAGAATGGATTTCCTTTTCTCCATTGTCATCTGATTGATAGTGGCTGCCTAAAGCATGTGTTAAGAAGGATTCTGAGGTAGAGTCAGGGAGATGAGGGACACCATCACTACCCATGCCTGCTGTGGCTGCCAGAGAAAAGCCGGCAGTCGGGGCACTAGGAATTTGCCATCTCTGCTGTGAGTGATTAAGAGCCGTGGAAGGTAGAGGGGCTCAAGAATGTGTGTTGGAGAAGATCAGCTGGAGGGTCTAGGGAGCTCAAGTTGCTGGGAGGCCAGACTAAAGCCAGTGCTGCCAATGAGCTAACAGTGAGCTTAAAAATATCTGAGGAAAGAATGAACTACCTACTGTCCGCAAGGCAAAGGGTAGACCTCACCGTAGCTGCTTCTATAATGAGGGCGTGCAGGAGGGATAAAGAATTCCAGGGCAAACATAGTCAGTCTCCCTTCTTCCTTTTAACAAAAACACCCAGGGTAAAAAAAAGCCACATAAACACGCCCCCCAGCAATGACCCCACCAAGGGGCACTTTCTACCTCCCCTTCTCTGCTCCCTGTGAAGTCAGTGCATAATTACCGGAAAGCATTTTTGACTGAATTTTAGATGAGCATTTTGACAAAATATAATATTGGAAACAATCTTTATCAAACATTCATGTGTCGTGTGAGAGATAAAGCCCAGAATCCATAATTCATATGGCGTGTGTATTACCAAGTGTGCATGAGAGGCTGAATTTCAATGAGGCAGCCTGAACAATATTTTCTGCCAGACGCGGGCTTTCATCATTTACATTATTCACTAGGTTTTCCAGAACAGTAAATCTTAAATATATATTTGTATTGGGAAGAGCTTGTGTGCATGTCTGTATACACACAGAGGGACGCGCACCCGTTTGGGCACAGAATTGGCGGATGTGTGTTCCAGCTGGAGGGGCAACGCGGTGACAGCCGGGAGGCTTGGCGCGGCGAATGCACAGGGTTCCTTCTGGAGAACAGCCCACGTCACCGTGGACTCCACTGCTCGCTGCACAGGCATTAAATCCACCCACCCTGTAGTCTCTCTCTTCAGACCCATCAAGCATCTCACAGGAACCCTAAAATAAAATAGGACCTGGAGTAGGGGCATTGCTATGGATGCTTAAGAGCAGAGCTGCTCAAACTTTACCTGCTGTACTGTTCAGGAAGCAACTGGTCCTGAGTATCCAAGGTCAGGACTGGAATGAAGCACTCAAAAGGCTGTTGCATTTTGTTTCATTCTGATGCCTGAACCTCTTCAACAATAGCTTCCATGGTTGGTGGATTAGTCTCTGCTTATGTATTTTAGAGACAGGGACTTGTTATCTCCAGAGTTTGCCCCAGGGTATCTCCTAAGAGAACTGCTCAAAGGTCTTCCCTGGATTGAGGCAAAATTTGTTTTATAATTACCACCCGCTGTTGCTGGACCAGCCTGTGAAGTCCCATGTCTGCTTCCTGAAGCATAGGACAGCATTTCAGAGCTCTGATCAAGGCAACGCATTTATGGAACCTTCTCTTCCCAGGCCTCTGTGTCTCTAGCTTTGCCACACCTGGCCTTTGTGGTGGGTACAAAGGTGCACCATCCAGAGTCTCTTTCAGGACCAAGGAGCTTGTTCTCTTGAAGCAAAGAATGTGGCCTGCTGGTGGCTTATGGCTGAGTCACTCCTCAGGAATTGCCCTGGGCAGAAGGAAGTAACTTGTCCAAGGTTTTGCCCTCCCGCCCCCCGTGGGTGGGCTGCACTGCAGTTCAGCCTGCCCCTCTGCTCAACCCTGCATTTATCAGTCCCCATGGGAGCCGATCGAGGATGCTCCCCAGTAAGCTGTCTGCATGCAAACCCTTGTGGCAGAGTCCCAGGGAACCTGACCAGAGACCATCAGAAGTAGGAGTGGGCTGACGAAGTGGACTCCAGATGGGACTGTGAGACTGGATCCCTACTGACCACTGAGCCATGAAGACCCCATCACTGGCGGCGGGTGCGGGACTGAGAGCTGCTGGCCTATGGTGATAGTGATACAATTACTACACCCTTTCCCTGCTGGAGAAACTAGGGTCCATCCTAATGGAAGAGAATGCAGGGCAGGTTGTGTATTTCAGAAGGTTGAGAAGATTGAGGAAATTAGTAATTATAAGGGCAAGGGAATTGTATGCCTTGTGCTGAGTACAATTGGCGGATCAGAAAAACACAATAAAAGGCTGTAAGTGACTAATTACGGAATTGAAGGCAATGTGTGAGAGTCAGTGGGCTTCCTAGGTTACACGTAAGGATGCTCAGTCTCCAGCTGCTGAAGATGCAAAGGAAGCTGAGGTTCAGGTCTCAGGCCCATTTATCATGGTGGAGCTCAGGGAAGACTACATTCTGAATGCTTAGCCCTGGTAAGTTGGTTATGCCAAGAGGGGGCCAACCTTGGTTGGGAAGGAGCAGGGCTGTAAGACTTGGGATGAGAATATCTGTGTCCATGAACCTGAGAACTTTGAAACCTCAGACCCCCTGAGCCCTTGGCCTGCTGAAGTGGCCCGCACCCTGCCACTAAAGCCTAGTGCTCTCTCCTTGCTTGAAGATGCTGCAGAGGCCTCCACCTTACATGATAACATCTGTCCACTCCAGATCTACCTCTGTCCTCTTCTGGGACACTGGGCCATACCTATGGCCAAGTCACTACACCAATCAGCTGGGGCAGTGAAAGGCATTCTAAAGGAGGAAAGGAAGTTGGTGCCCAAGAAGATGTAGGGCCCGCCCTGTGTCCTGGCAGGGCCCAGGGATGTTTGCATGGCAAAGTGAGGGTGCTGAATCAGGGGGATGGAACGTAGAGTTGGGTGAGTGACTTTATTAGTGTGGGAGCCTCTCTCTTGATATAGGATTCAATATGCTGACAAAGCCCCTGGGAGATGATGCTGACATGCTGCTTGAGGGGCTCTTGGAAGCTTGGAGGAAGATATGACCCACACTCTGTGAAGTAGAAATGTCAGAATTACAATGGCAGATGGCAGGAGAGGGAATCAAAAACTCTGAGGGGTGAGCATGCTGGAGTGGATATTCTATGTAAGACTGGAAAGACTACCAGCTAATGATGTTCCAGAGAAGGGCCTGGATGGCAGGCCATTTACAAAAGCAGTGAGACATGTGCCAATGATGAGGTACCAGCATCAGGGAGGAGTCTGGTGGGGGTGTCATTGGTAGACCAGGCATGGATGTAGACGTTGTTACAGACCTGGGCTTCCTGCTAACATCTGGGATCCTAGGAAAGAACAGAGGCCAGGTGGTGGGGCTTATCTGTGGGAAGCAAGGTGAACGCAATGATTGCAATGAGCAGTAAGAGCAGAGTGGCGCCAGTCTCTGTACATTTATGGGTGTGGCTAGAGAGCACGGTGTCCCTAGGGTGGGGTGATTCAGTACCAAGAGGGGTCCTGGGACAGGGAATTTTCAGTGCTAAAACCAAGGAAGTCCTGTTCTAACTGGGATGAATTGGTCACCCTAGGAGCAGCTAACAGGTGTATTGCTCAATCTACAAAGTCAAAAGAAATCAAAGAAGGATGGTCAAGAGACTAAAAGCAGCTGTTCCAGTTTAAACCAAAACAAAAGCAAAAGCAAAAAACCCCAATGATCTCTTGACCAGTTTCTGAATCTGAGCCAATTTTCAGGCCTCGAACTCACTGACTGAAGGAGAGGCTAGGTCCTCATAAGGAAGGAACGTGCATCACCATGGCAACGGGGTTCAGTGATGACTACCCCAGTCCTTTTAAGGCTTATGTACTGAGCAGTGGCAGATACCCGGAGCTGACACTGACGAAGTGATCTGAAGTCATCAGGGTCACTGTTAGAGTGGGTGTGGATGGGGTCAGGTTACACACTCCTGTCGGATCTCCTGTCAGAGATCTGACTCACACGGGGCCACAGCGTCCATGGGCCACACTGGGGAAGAGCCACTCAGTGTCCTGCAGGGTGTTCTAGAGGGAAAGACTGAGTGGAAGCCTCTGAAACTCTGCCGCCCCCAGTTAAGGTAGAGAAACAATATCGCATCCCAGGTGGGAAATGGCAGAGTGGTGCCACCTTCACAGTCCTAAAAAGTGCAGGGGTGGTGGTGCCTATCATTTTACCACTTCGTTAACCAACAAGAGCCTACACAAATAGATGGATCTTGGAGGATGAGTGTGCTACTCTAATCTGGCCAAGTAGGACCCCCATTGCAGCTTCTGACATTTGCTAGAGCAGATAAAGACAGCTCTGTGTACTACGTGGTGTGTGCTCACTGACCTCTGTCAGGAAAGAGAGCCAGAGAAGTCCACACTCTCATGTGGGTGGGAAAGTATACCCATTTAAGGTCTTTCACAAGGGTTAGTTAGTGTTTCTGTCCTCTATCATGATATAGTCCCAAAGGTCTGGAACTGTCTAGACAATTTGTTTAATGTTGCACTGGTCTGTGGAATTTATAAAATCATGTTAATAAAACTGGATGAGCAAGAAGTGGTGACAAGTACATTGGAAGCCTTGGTTAGACATGTGTGCTCTGGGGAGTGAGTGGGAGATAATCCTACAAAGATTTAGGGTGCCACCTCCTCAGTAAAGTTTTTAGGGGTTGGGTTTTCTGGGACATGCCAGGACATACCTCCCAAAATAAAGGACACATTATTGCATCTCAAACCTTCCACCACTAGGAAGGAAGCACAACACTTCGTGGGTCCGTTTGGGTTCTGGGCACAGTTGGGAAAACCGCTCCAACCCATTTGTTGAGTGACACAGAGGACTCCTAACTTTGTGATTAAGAGTCCCTGTGGCAGGTGCAGGCGGCTGCGCAAGCAGCACAGCTCTGGGATCCACGTCACTGGGCAGACTCTGGTTTTCCAGATATTTGCGGTGGGAAAAGAGGCTACGTGGAGCTATGGTAAGCTTCAGAAGGAAAATTACTGTGTAGATCCCTAGGGTTCTGGAACAAGGCCATGCAACCTGCAGTGGAGAATTAAAAAAATAGCTCTTAGCTTGCTACTGGTACAGACGGAGCCCCTGACCATGAGACATCAAGAGACATGAAGTCAACACTGTTCAGGATGAACTGAGTTCATACAGAGCCACCGAGTGTTAAGACTGGTGTAACTCAGAAGTGGTGCATCTGGGATCAGGCATGGCAGCACCAGGGGACACCAGTAAGCTGCCTGAATCCCCACATCATCCACCACCGCTGCTTGGCTCCCACCTGTGCATCCATGGTGTGTGTGGGGGTCCTTTAAGCTTAGCTGATGGGGTAGAAAAAAGCCACACTCTGTTGATGTGTTAACTTGATGTATAGGTACAAACTGGAAATGAACTGCTCTTGCACCACAGATGCACTTAGCAGCGGCCCTGAAAACCATCAGAGAGGGGAAATCCTCCCAGTGGGCAGCCCCAACTGTACCTGGCCATCTATTTGTATAGAAAGAGAAATAGCCTCGGGCAGAACATATGGATTCATGGGAAGCAATGAATAACTGAGCTTTTGGTCGCAGTCCTGGAAGGAGAAAGATGGGGAGAAGTGGTAAAAGGCCCAAGGAAGAGGCATGTGGCTGAAGCTGTGGGAGTGGTCATGGAGTGTAAAGATCTTTGTATCACATGTTACCACCCGTTAGAGAGCATCTGCCCTGGAAGAGGCACCAAGTAGGGGGAATGACTCAAATGGATGTCATGATGTCCACCAGCCTCTGTCATTGGCCCTCCTCGTGCTGGCGCAAAAGGACTCATGAACCAAGAAAGCATGTGGGCGAGGACAGAGGCTACACATGGTCACAACAGCCTGGGCCCCCTACTCACCTAGGTACTGCCATGGCCCAACGCCAGCCCTGCCAGCAGCAGCAACGAATGCTGCCACCAAAATGGCACCATCCTTCGAGATCAGCTGGCCACTTGATGGTGCTTTGAGTACCTTGAACTCCTTCCAGTCTGGAAGGGGAAATGATCCATTTTTCTTGGAATTGACCTAAATTCTAGGTATAGGTTTCCTTTTCCTGCCTGCAGGGCTTCAGCCTGTACCATGTCTTGTGGATTATGGAGTATTTGATACACACCCCAGGATCCCATAGAACACTGAACCACAGGATTTAAGTGAAGCACTTCATAGCAGGGGAGGTATGGCATCCTATCACACACTGCACCCCCAAGCACTGCCCCCTGTTATGGTGATGGAACAGCCTTTGAAAGTACATTTTAGACACCAGTTTGGAGATGATACCTGTGAGCATGGGACATCATCTTCCAGGATACAGTATGTACCCTAAATCAGTGACTGTTTTATGGTGCCATGTCCCCAGTAGATAGAATGAATGGGTGCACGGAATGGGAGGTAGAAGTCAATGTGTCTGTTTATCATTACTCCGAGATGGTCTCTTGGGGAATCTGCTTTCTGTCTTTTCAACAGTAGGCTCTGTGGGTCTCAATCTTGGTTCCTGGGGAGGGGTGGGGGGAATGCTTTCACCAGGGGTCACAGGAAGAGTCCCATTAAAGTTTAGGCTATGGTGTGACCTGGTCTCTTTGGACTGCTTTCTTATGTTGAGAGACAAGCAGGCAAGGGGAAAAGTCACTTCCTTAGCAGGGTTAAGGGATCTCGATTGTGTAGAAGTAGGGATGTTTCTATGCACAAAGGGGAAGGGAAGAATATGTTTGGCACCAGGGCACTGGGGACTCTGTTGTCCTTTCTTGCTCATTTTGTTGATAAACTGAGAAGCACAGTAACTTATGAAGTATGAATTCATGACACAGAGAGACCTGAGAGGGTATGGGAACCAGTAATTCAGACCCTTCAGATATGAGGGTCTGGTTAATGATACCAGATGAGCCACAGAGAACAGCAGGTGCTAGGTGCTAGGTACTAGTGAGGAGTCTGTTTCTTGGGGAGCCTGTCCGACAACAGGATGGTTTTCTGAGATCCTTGGTGTCTGTTTTCTGGATGTATTTTATGATATCAGACACCTCTTGACAAATGGTTTCTAAAATAGAGAGTTCTGATTTTGCAGGGTAGAAAAGACGACTCTTACCTCTCTTACTGTAGACCCTATATATTTATAAGTGTGACCTAAGTTAGCAAAAACTCTTGCAGCCATGCCATACTATTGACTTTTTAAAACTTACTCTTTGTTAAAACTTAACAACTTTGCTGCTGTTAAATCCTGTGTCCCTTCTTAAGCATGTAGTCAGCTTTTGGGGATCAAGCGCCGGACTTAGATTCTTCTGTTCAGTTCCATCTGATTGGTTACCACTTATCATTCCTACCTGTTGAAAGATGTTTGGATCAGATTTTCATTTGATTCACTTACCTTTCTTTTCAAATTCATGTCAGGTTCAAATATGATAAACTGGCCTTCCATGTCCTTATTCAAGCTATTAATGACAAAGCTCATCAGGCTGCTGCAAGCCTTCCCAGGTGCCGCTGCCTTCTTCCTGGAGCGAGGCTGGGTGCTCAGGCACGTCAGGAGACGACACCTCTACTTTCTTCTCTGCTATGGGTCTTTTTAGGAGCTTAGTATCACCAACGATATTGGCCCTTTTCTTTTTGTCACCGTCCTAAGCACTCCACTTTCTTCTCTCCCTTAATGCTCCCAGCAGCCCTGTGAAGTAGCTCCTGTTCTTAGCTTTTTGGAGTAGCTAAGTAACCAGCCCGAGATCACAGCTATGATGCAGCCGAGTCTGGTTTCCTACATGGCTAAGTTAACCCCAAAGCAAGCTGTTACCCACAGTGTCACAATGCCTGTCCCAGGAAGCAGGTCCCATGGCTGGCTGCTCACTGCTGCAGGGATTGGGAAGTGTGTGAGGGACAGGCGATGTGGGCCAGGGCAGGGGAAGTGAGAGAGAGGCTGAGCCCTGGAGAGATATCCGCTGCACCCCTTTTCCCTGGTGAGAGGGAAGCCTCTCAAGGAAGGCATCGGCGGGAAGAGTGAAGTTCACTGGGTTCTGTGTTCTTTGGGTAATAACAATGCTCACCAAATGTCACTGTGTGCCAGGCAGTGTGCAAAGCCACCTACCTGAACTACCTCAGTGGCTTCCCTAACTCTCCCGTGAATATCTGTGGCACCGGGAGGCCAAGCAACTTGCCCTAGGTCATGAAGCTGGTCGAAGAAAGCAGTCTGAATGGGAAACCACCAGTGTCTTCTCAAAAGAATGCCGATTTTATTGCTCAGTTTATAGATGAGCACACTGAAGTCCAGAAGAGAGACAATGACCTTGCAGGTCACATTGTAAGCTGATGACACAGTCCTCTATAATTCTATGATAATTCTATAAATTCTGCAGATCACATTGTCACTTTCCACCCTTGCTCTGTGAGAACACAGCTCCACGAAGGCAGGAGTTATTGGCTGTGTAGATTTAAACATAAATTTACTGATTTAGTGTTGTGTCCCCAACTACGATAACAGTGCCTGGCACAGAATGAGTCTTCAGTCTGTTATTTATTCACCAGAAAATGGGCTTATGATCTGTATGTACTAGTCAAGTACCCAATAGCTCTGAAAGGATGTGTAACTTATACCTAAGCGCAGAGGGTCAGCAATACCAAACACTTTGGCCAGCGTCTCACCCCCTCACAGTGAATACCTGTGAACTGTCTGATCCTTTACAGGTTGCTTGCTTTCCCTGGTCCTGGCAGCTTCCAACTGTTCTTTGCTGAAATCACTGCCTGAGCACTGCTCAGGTAGGAATGTACCAGGAAAACCTGCATGGTTCTCAGAATAGGGTTTGTGGCTGCCCTGTCTGTTCTGCCACCCCCATGGTACCTGGTCTGAGGCTGGATACCAGACAGCTTACTGCTAAGAGATCTTGCACCTTCTTGCTAGGAACGGTTGGCATTTTTGCTGGGCAGTTGTGCTGTTGTTGAGATTTATCTATCTTTTTCTCTGTTTTCTCCTCTTTCTTTTTCACAGAGAAATAAGAATGCACAATTCTCCTAACACAGCATTAAGAACCCATCTCAACAAGCTCCTTCAGAGTTAGCAGCAAATACTGCAAGAAACCCACCAAGGTTTTAATTTTGCGTGGCCATGCAGCTTGCTGGGAACGACAGGAGGGGGCTGGCTCCCTGGAGAGCAGTGCAGGGCAGGGTACTCCTGGGCCCATGAAGGGTCTGCAGTCTAAGGCACTTCTTCATTTCAGGACAGAGAGAGTACTGAGAATAACAAAATATTTATTATGAACTATTATTAATTTAAACATAAATTTACTAAATTATACAAATTCGTTGAATAAGAAGATGTTTTGAATGGTCAGATTGCATTTTTCTTTCTCGGCTTAGGGGTGTGTGTTATGCTCATTAAGCACGGGGTCAGTCAAGAAATCATCAGTCCTTGGCTGCGTCACATAAGCGCAGCCATGCTCCCCATGGCATCCTGCCAGGCCCCACACTGGGAGCTGTGCTCGCCAAACTCTGGTGGATCATAAACATCCCCCCTATGATAGAAATCAGCCACGCTGGCAGAAACCTCCTCGGGCTCTGCCTGGCATGTCCCCCCATTTGCCTCCACTGCCACAGAGCCAGTTTTCTCAGGGTCCCGCTGGGATGGGCCTAGTATCTCCCAGGTGGCTCCCTTGCTAATGCTTAATGAGGTTTTACAGGTGCCTGTGTTTGGCCTGTGGCGTACTGGAGCTGGGAGGCTACCTGGAGACCACCTAGTCTTTCATCTCCTTTTACAGAGGAGGAAGCTGGGGTACAAAGGGCTTCAGGGCCATGTCCATGGTCACAAAGCTAGGAAGAGGCAGAGCCAGGATTCCAGGCCAGGCTGTGGGCTCCCAGGTTCTGCTCTTAACCACAGCCTTACATTGCTTCTCCGTACAGGGCCAGAGAAGTAATTTTCCCAAGTCATTCAGCAGCTGGAGAGCCAGTCAGAACCCTGGATTAGTTTTCTAGGGTCGCTATGACAAAATACCACACATAGATGGTATAAACAACAGAATATGTATTCTCTCAGTTATGGATGCTGGAAGTCTGAGATCAAGGTGTGGGCAGGGTTGGGTCCTTCTGAGGGCCATGCGGGAGGATGTGTTCCAGGCCTCTCTGCTGGCTTCTGGTGGTTTCTTGGCACTCTTTCCCATTCCTTTGTTTATAGGTGCATCACCCCAAACTCTGCCCTCTTCACCTTCACACGGAGTTCACCATGTGCCCAGGTCTGTATCTAAATTGCCCCTTTAAAAATGGACACCATTCATATTGGGTTAGGGGCCTGCCTGTTCCACTATGACCTCATCTTAACTAATTGCATCTGCAGTGACCCTATTTCTAAATAAGGTCGCATTCTTAGGTGGGGGTTAGGACTTCAACATATAAATTTGAAGGACACAATTCAACCTATAACAAACCCTGATCTTCTAACACATAAGCTACCCTCTTGTTATTCAGAACAATTTTTAATTCAACAAATCATAATCAAATTGAATAAAATATAGGTTCTTAGCAGCCTGGAGGGAGCTATTGTGGCTTTAAATAATTGGATACTGTGACACCATGACTGAACTACCTCCATGTAAACTGGTTGTGCCCTGAGACCACTCTCACTGAAGCAGCCATCTATAGTGCTTTGAAGGGGACAGATAGCAGAAGAATCCAGAGAGAGGGGAGAGGAAGGGTTTAGACCCAAGGCCCCACATCTGACATTATTTGTTTGGGGGCTTTATTTGCATTGTCCATCTCCATGCAACGTGTCAGCTCTGTGAGAGCAGAACTGGAAATATTTGTGCACATCAGTAGTGATGGCACAGTAAAGCTCAGAGAGGCTGGGTCCCCCACGCAGTGGTGGAGCCCTCTGGGGCTGGAATGCATGTCTTAACCACATGGCAATAATGATGCCTGCTGTATGCATTTCAGACTTATTTCCTCAATGAACTGTAAGCCCTTTTAGAGCAGAGTTTTTTCCCTACCCCACTGCCCATCTCAGAATGCATCCCAACTGGAAGCCACTGGGCACCAGGGTAGGTCTCATGGTAATCCATAGTTAGCGTTAGCCTCTTTCCCCACAAGTGAAACCTCAGAGAAGCCCTCACACAGCCTCTGTCCTGCATAATTGCTTTGGAAGCATGATGCTTCATGGTGACCTCTTGCTCTCAATCCTCTGCTCCCCCACCTCACAGTCCCGACCCAATTCTCCTTGCGTAATTAAAGGGAAAATGTTCTGTATTCATTTACTTTATACTTTATCAAATAACGGAGAGATGAATTAAGAGGTCCATATTTCTATTTCAAGGTTCATGTGCTTTCACAAACTGCATAAGTTGTGCTCTTAAAACCTGCCACATCAGCAGGAAGTCTCTTGTCTCTGCTCAAAACCCAGCCATCTCTCCCCCTCCCACTTTTCATTTGCCATTGCAATTTCTAAATAGATGTGATGGTTAGGAATTCTGCATAGACTGTTGTGAAATAATACTCAGTCACAAGAATTCTCTAGTCAATTCTCTCTCTTTCATATCTCTCGTGTTCTGGAGGGAGGGATGCCTTGGCTCAACTAACTTGAGTGCAACAAACCTTTATTCAGTACCTACTATGTATGGGGGGCTGTAGTAGGCATCACTGGAGAGATGAACATTTCATGACTTAAATTTCTGTGGTTCTTTCTAGTTAACAAAACACTTCTACATTCATAACTACATCAAATTCTTGCAGAAACCCTCTGACATGGATATTATTATTCTTAGGTTTGCCACTTTGCAGTGGAAACTGAAGCTGAGAGAGATGAAATAATAGGAGTTCTTCACTTTTAATGGGTCAAGGACCCCCTTGGTAGACTAGTGAAATCTATAGGCCCCATCTCAGAGTAATTTCTTTTTAATGCATAAAACAAAATACATAGGCTTTTAGGCCAACCAATGATACTGAAATGCTGTTTTCAAAATATTTAAAAAGTCCATAGTAAGTAATGTGTTTATTCAGGCATTAAATAACAACATTCTAATAACTATTGTATTTAATGTAATTCATTATTTTTTGTAATTATTGTAAGTTTAAAGTAATGACTTGCACATATCAAGGATCAGCAAATCGTGATCTGGATCACCACTTATTTTTGTAAATAAAGTATTATTGGAATTCGGCCACACCCATTTATTGCCCTATTATCCAAGGCTGCTTTAGAGCTGTAACAGCAGAGCTGAGTAGCTGCAGCAGAGAATACATGGCCACAACGCCTAAAATATTTACTATTTAGACCTTTACATACAAAGTTTGCTGACCTTTATTGTATTCAATATTTTGAATATATATTGTGTTCAATATATATTCAATGTATTTCAAATATATTTCAACTTTAATGGATAACAAAATATCAGTGATTTCTACTGGTGAAAAAAATCTCAGTTATTGCAAATACTACTATAGTTCATTGCTTCCATTTGTAATTGAAGCATGTCATTTTTCCTATGCAAATTTATGCCCCCCCCCCCCAGAATTCTATCCATGATGTTGGTAGGGGTAGAATTCCAACACAAGTTGCTCTGTTGCAGAAGTCAACATTTATCCTACAACCCTTGGTGATACTTGAGAATCTCACAGTCTAGTGGAATGCATCCCCCACCTCCACACACATACATGCATACTTCTGGGCAGGTGGTCCCTGCCTAGTGCTGTCATGAGGAGAAAGAGTGACATAAAACTCTTGGGGAGGCAGTTGTGCTCAATCCCTTAAACTTCTGAATCCCTTGGTAAATCCAGGGCCACCACATGTGGTTGTATGGATTGGCAGCTGATCAAGAGGGTGAAGTGAAATCTAGCTAGCTATTGAACCTACTTATGTTAGGGAGTAGGATGCCTTTCTGAAGTTCTCACAAAGGTGCTCTGTGGGCTAGGGACCAGCCTGGGTACATCTTCCTTTGAACAACATGGATGGGCCTATATTTGGACTTAGACCTGATGGCTGCTTATCAATGCATTGTCAGTTCCTCAGAAGCAAACACAGGTTCACTGACAGACTGATTCTCAGATAGGTAGTAATAAAGAGGGAAGGCTGTTTTTATATTGAAGGATTTTAAAGACCTTACTCTGCTAACTTTTCATTCACTCATTCACATTCATATCTTCCTCCCTCCCTCCTACTCAGCAAATGCTCATTACCTACTATATGCTAGTCTCTTAACTAGGTAGTTCATAGCCAGAGGAAGTTTAGTCCTAGCTTCTACTCTCTGATCTCTACAAGTATATTTATAAAATGGGAATTGTGATTATACGTGCCACCTACCTGACAGATCTGAGGTGAGTTCAGGGAAATAATGGATGGAAAGAGCATTGGGGAAACATTTCAGAAATTCAAAGCAAAGAGAGATTTCTGTAGTTTAGGTTGGTTGGACCAATTAATAGAAGTGGCCTTGAAGAGAGGGCCTTGAGAGGTGGACAGGATTTGAAGAAGCCAGAGGTTAGCTGAACCCAGTAGAAGATGCCAGAAAGGCACCATTAGTGAGAGCTGGGAGGCTGAGAAGGAGCCATGCAATCTGGCTGCTTCCCTGAGGAGCTCTGACACTCAGCACATTCCCTGCTGAGATTTTAGAGCCAGCTGGGAGGCATTGTTATGAGAATGTGTTTATTATTATCATCCTCATCAACATTATTATCATTATTAATAATATGATATTTGGAGCATTTATGCACATTAATTTTAAACAAGCATGTGCAGTGGCAAGATTTGATGCTGTTACCAATAAACAGCCATAACGTAGATCTTTAATTTACATAAAATCATTTATGCTAATTTAATTAGTCCTTTGTTTACTACTGAGGCTCACTCGCCACTGGGCTGTGAGACAGTGCTGAACTGCAGCACGCTGCAGAGCTGGAAGCCAGGCTCATGCATCCACTTTGCAGGGATGCTCCTCCTACAGAGAGGGAGTAATCACCTGCTCTTTTATGGGAGAACACATTCAGATTCAATAAGTTTTTGTGTACAACTTGCTCCCTGTAAGGGACTGTGCTGCATGCTGTCCTGTCTTTAACTGACTTAGTTCCAACAACCACCCTGTGAAGAGGATCAGAGAGGTTTCATGTCCCATTCAGTATCACACAGCTACCGAGTGGCAAAGCAGATATAAAAATCAGTTGTATCTATTTCTAGCTCTTGGCTCTTTCCACAGCTTTCAAATAAGAATTGCTAAGGTGGCTTGGTACCTGGTATATACTTAGTAAATGCTAGTTGAATGAATGAATGAATGAATGAATAGCACTGTTACCGTTCAAAGTGCTGTCATTTTCTCCCTGACACCTTGCAGCAGCCTTGAGAGATGGTCTGGTCAGTTCGATTTTGCAGAGGATGCTGAGCAGGTGGGGTAATGGAGAGGGCATTGCACTCTGAATGCAGAGTTCTGCATTCTCCTGCTGATTGTGTCACTGATTTATGCCATGACCTTGGCCTGACTTTGACCCTGGTCAAAACACTGCCCTCACCCCAGTTCCTCCATTTCCCCATTTGCGAGACAGAAAGAAGAATCTCTTGTCCTTCTAATGTGATGGGCAGAAATTAAAAAATGAGAGTATGGAGGGGACTGTGCAGGGTGCCTGGGAATTATAAGGTGGTATTTGTCAGACTTGCCTTGGGAAACCTTGAAAAATTGAATGGAAACCACTGGGCTCATTCATCTCCTCTTAACAGCCCCATGTCATCCAGTCTGGTCTTTTCCACTCCTATTCTGTCCAATCCTGACAACATAATTTAGTTCCAGGGAACTTGAATAGAACACAGTGGAATGATATTTCCACGCGCTCAGGCCTTGATTAATACCATCAGGGCAGCTGTTGGCGAGGATGAGGAGCCAGAAAGGATGACGCTGTGCAGTGTCTCAGCCTCCTGGGCTTACTGCCTCTCCCCTGCTTGGGGGCTCTCCCCTCCTCAGTCCCTGGAGGGCCTATCTACTCCCTCCCACCTCCTGCCCAAGCTCCACTCTGAGTCCCTTACCTGCTGCATGTGTTCTTCCTACTGTCCAGCCATCCATTCTGTAAACATATTGAGTATTTACTAAGGCCAGGTGATGGGGATTCAGAGCTAGGTAAGGACCAGCCCCTGTCCTTCAAGAATATAGTTGAGGGAAAATGAAGACCAATATGCATGCAAGCAAAAAAGAAAAAAACAGTTTAAGGGGTGAAGCAAGTGCTACAATAAGGATGGAGGGAGTATGGTATGTGGGCAGATGGAAGGAGGAGCCTGCTCTGCCTGGAGATGGTAGAGAAGGCTCTACAAAGGAGGCAATATCAAACCAGGAGTTTTAGGATTAGGGAGATGTCCCCAGATAGAGATGTACAGGGATGGGTGGGGGGCAGATTTCTGGCAATGGCCACAGAGTAAGCAAATTCTTGAGGGCCTGAGATACCCAATAGTGTGGGGATGGCAAGTGGTCTGGGTGGCCCTCCTGGGAAGTGGGGTGATGAGGTGGCAGCAGGGCCAAGAGCAGGGACTGGAATGGGAGGTGAGTGGAACAGGGCCTCCTCTAAAGCAGCTGTTGATTGGTTTGCACAGTTTTGGTTTTAGTGGCTTTTGGAATGCACCCAAATCAGCATGAGGCAATGAAGAACAGGACACCGGAGGATTGGTGGGTAGATAGTTGGAATGCAGCTAAGGGAAATTCCATTCACATCCCAACTCAGGGGCAGTGGAGGTGAATCTCGAATGCCAACATGTTGGGGCAGCAGGGGCAAGGAGGCTGTTCAGGGCAGGCATTTTCCTTTCATCCACTTGAACAGGGGTAGAAATGGCACCATTCTGGCAGGCCACAGAAAACAGTGCAGGCTTCTCTTTTTTGTGGACTTTCTTCAAAGCAGGCATCCACCAAGAACTACCTAGAAACTACTGGACACATGCAGGCTTCCTTCCCAATATTTTATACAAGAGTGCCCTTAACTAACTGCCACAGAGGCAGGATTATCCTGTTGTGAAGGTGTCCCTGTCCCTCCCCAACAACACCTGCATTGATGGCTTCTTTCCATGGATATCAAGGTCTATTGTTCCTCAAAATCAACCGTTGACCTTGGGTTTTTCTCCATTAATATGACCTTTCAAGTCAAAGAGTCTGGATATGCTAGTCAATGGTTACTTATTATTTCCCCTGCCTGAAATGGGAATCTCAGACCTCAGAGCATGGATTGGACTACAGTGATGATCTGTTTATAATTTATAACCTCCTGCACTTGGCACTTGTGATTGAAGAGTTCGTGGAAAAGCTTCATGGTTTCCAGGAAGCACCTCCACCTTGCCCGCATCTCGCTTAGCATCAGAAGCCACTTATGACAGATGGTACCTGCCTTCCTTCCTCACTGAGAAACATTTTAGTCTGTTGACCTCTCATCCCAATGCGCTGGTGATGGTCCTAGGCCACCGGGAAGCATGGTGTCCCTCTCCCCATCTATCTAATGCCAAGGAAAGATAGATGCCTTTATTAGGCTAACTGAACGACTGACAATAGATTGCCATCTCCATTGCACCAATGACCTCTGAGAGTCTGGGAGGAGGACATATGAGGGTTAAGTCTTTGGACTTTCTGGGTTAGAATTATTAGTTTTCCATTACTAGCTGTGTGGCTTTGGGTGATTCCTACTGTTCATCTCTCTATGCCTCAGTTTCCTTATATGTAACAGGGGTTGTTGGAAAAAGTCAATAAAATAACCTATGTAAGGTATTTAGTTATTGCCTGGCAGAGAATCTATGGTCGGAGTAAATATTGCTATTGCTCAGTCATCTCTGCTTTTCCCCATTCCAGCCACACTGAAGACAGCACTTGGCATCCTACTGCCCTTTGAAGTTGCATGGACCAAGTGCCAGTTTCAGGCCAATGAAATCTGAGCAGAAGTGACAGGTGTCACTTCTGAATTGGGGCTGTGAAAAGCCAGTGCATCATTCTTCAGTCTCTTTTCCCCTGCCAGAGCACAGTGACTTAGAAGGTCACATATTGCAAATGGTACAGCTTTGGATGGTGGAAGACCTGTTGTCTTTGTGGCTGAATCAGTGCATGGAGATCACCCACCCTAGAGATCTTCCAGTATCTGCAATGGCAATTACATGAGCAAGAAACAAATCTTTGTTGTGTTAAGTCACTGAGAGTTTCAAGCTACCTATTGCTGCCATATAGTTCAGACTCTCCTGAATGATATGATGCTTAATAAACACTAGTGATTATTATTGGTAGGATTATTACTTTAATAGACATGTAGAATGTCTTGGTCATCCTGCCTTCCCCAATAGCAGGCACCTGACCATGACCATCAGGAGCTCTTGTTCAAACCGAGCTTGGCTATGTGTTCTGCACAGATCATCTGCCTTAGTCTGATGAGTTGGCTCCTGCCTTCCTCCTTGGCCTTTGTCCTTACAGTCTACTCACCCCCTGAGACTCTACCTGTTCTTTTATTCCATTAAATGGCCATTTTATTGATGGCCAAATCAATTTACCTGTTGCAGGTAGGATGGGGAGAAAACATGGCACTGGGTGCCAAGAATTCTGGGTTCAAAAGCCAGCTTGGCCTCTGCTTTTTCCTGAGCTTCTGCCCAAGCTGGGAAGGACCCTTCCTGGGGCCCATGGCACCTGATTACACTGGGCAGTGGCTCTGGACGCCTCCCTCGGACTAGGTGTTTCTTAAGGTCAGGGACATGTCTGGATCCTGCACACCTGGCTTGCAGCATGTTGTGTGCTCCATAAATGTGGTCTGACTTAATGACGTTAAAGAAGCAAAGTGTGCCATGATAATCTGTGCTGTGGCTGCCACAGTGGCAAAGACTTTCTTCCAACTGTGAAAAAATTAACCATAGTCCTAAAATGGAGTTACTTCCGCTACACCGAGTCACCAAACCAGGGCTTAAGACCTAACCTAACTGCAGTTTCAATCCTCCCCAGAAATGTAGTCCATCAGGAATCTTCTGGTCAGCACCAATGAAGTAATTTGCATGGTAAGACCTCCTGCTCTTCTCCCTAAGGGAGGGTGACTTGCCTGAAACAATAATTTCTTTTCTCTTGCTAAGAACTTCTTGCCCCACTCTCCTTCTTATAAAAACCTTCCATTTTGTACAACTCCTGGGAGTACCTCTCTACTTACTAGATGGGAGGCTGCTGATTCATGAATCACTAAATAAAGCCAATTAGATCCTCAAATTCACTCAGCTGAATTGTGTTTTTTAACATAGCAACTGCTGCTGGGAAGCCCAGTGTTTATCTAGGGAAAACTGGCAGAAGCAGATGGCTCAGTACCCACCCAAAGCAGCCCCAAGGTGCCTCTGTGGAAGTCCAGAGCTCTGAGGAACACATTTGGAAAACCACTGCCCTGCTCCAAGCTCCTCATCTTGCAAAAGGGGCTGCTGAGGCCTGAAGTCATCCTGGGAGTTGTCACAACATAATCCTGGGTCTACTGCCCTCTGACCCTCTGCTGGTAGTACTTCATTTTGTGCAGCTTCGTAACATTCAAATCAACTCTCTTAGGTAACTTCCAGGGGTGTTTGATCCCTTTCTACACAGAAAAGGTGACCTTTGAGTGAGTTCTGAAGACAGTGTCACAGGTGGGATGTGGGGGTCGCACCGCCCAGATTTGGATCCTGGTTCCACCATTTATTAGCTCTGTGACCCTCCTTAGGTGACAAATGTTAACCTTTTGAGCCTCAGCTTCCTCATCTGTTAAATGGGGATAACAATAAAACTCACACATAGACCTACTATGGGAATCTCATGAGATGGTTCAGCAGAAACACTTAGTATGGTGGCTGGCACACAGTCAGGCTGTGATGATGCCACCTGTCTACCTGTGTGTCCTTTGCAAACCCACTGAGCTTATATGGATTCTCTGCAGAGCAGCTGTCAAATCAATCATCTATATCTACTTCCAGAAAGAGCTGTCAGAGGGACAGAAAAAGGTTCCTGACATGCAGAAACCAGACCAGAAAGTACTCATGGTCTCTCTGTTCATACAGCAAGTCCTGTTCCTACTCTAGGTCCCAGTGGAATGATCACCTCTCAGAGAAGTCCTTCTTGACCCCTTCAGACAGTAGCATGGCCCTGTTCCCTGTCCTCCATGCCTGCTGCTCTGCCCCATGTATGACCAATCACCACTTATTGGTGAATTAAATAATGATTGTGAATTGTCTTTGGTCTGTTCAATATTTGTGTTCCCCTATGAGGGCAAAGGACTGGGCGTATTTTGTCTCACCAGTGATGAGCACAGTTCTTGGCACATAGTAGGATTTCAGTACATATTTGTTGACTGACTAAATGATCCCAGGCATTATGCTGACATTCCTAAAACTGGGGAAGTCATATGCATGGTCCTAGCCTTATTATGTGCATGATTTGCAGGCTGCCTTCCTCCTAAAAGTGCTCTTCAAGTGCTGCTCCCTGCAGAAAATAATTTATAAGTGCAAAGCGAGACTCAGAGAGGATTAGTAACTTGCTCATAGTCACCCAGCTGGCTAGGTGCAAATCACAGCTTGAGCCAAGTTCTGAGTAACTCTAAAAAACACTTTCTTTTCCTTTTATCATGACATTTCCAGTAGATTCCAAACTTCAGTGAGCATAAGAATTCCCAGGGACATTTGTAAAAATGCAGATTCCTGGACTTCATCCTCCAGGCTTCTATTTTAGTAGGTCTGAAGGCTGGTTGCAGCTCTAGCTTACAGGGCCCCAGGCCAATACGTTTCATGTGCAGGTGAAGCAAAACACTTTTAAGTCACTCAAAATCATGTTAGCACCATTCTCCTGGCCATGCTCATGAGATACTATGAAATAAATACTTTGTTGGGCAGTGGAAGCAATTAACTCGCCAGTCTCCCTGCCTGGTACAGGGGCCTGACCATAGGGCCCTGGGATGACTCCATAGGTATGAGTCCTTGGAACTCTTTGGGTCATGAGTCAACCCCTGGAGGCAGTGGGGTGTAGATGGAGGAGATACACGGTCTCCCAGAATGAAAGACAAATGGGGATTGGGAGTTACCCAAGGCCTAGGTCCAGGCATGGGATACCCCTCCTGTATGGCTTTGTGAACCCAACCAGTCCTGGGCACAAGGGAGGCCCTCCCAAGGAGAGAGCCCCCCGAGGTGTGGGCCGCCTGGTGGGGAGTACAGTCTGGAGGAGCCTGGGGAGGCTGGATCTGCACCAGCACCCCAGGAGATTCTTAAGCAGGGGAACTCTAGGTCAGCCTTAGACGCTGCTCAGACTAGGGTCCGCGGAGGGCAGGGAGAGCTTCCGAGAGCCAGAACTAGTCAGGGATGGAGTTGCTGGGGTTACCGGCAAGCTCAGGGGCCGGCTTACAGGCCTGTGGGCCCTCTGCCCTGCCTGGCGGCTGCCACCCTCCAGAACTCCTAACAGGAGGAGGGTGGTGGGCATTGGACAGAGACGCTCTCTCCCCAGGGACCTTCTGATCAGACAGGCTGTTGGCAGGCTCCTAATTTGTCTCCTCCTCGCAGCGCCAGTATCAGCTTTCTGATGCAGAGGGACCCCGGTAATGAGTTTCTATTAAAAGAGCTGAATCCCGGCTCTCGGAACTCAATGTTCAGAATAAACAATGGGGCAGAATCCTATTAAAAAAGGCTTCCAACATGGACAAATTAAGCCCTTGGGAATGCCTTACAAAGAATACATTTTTCCAGTGTCGAACCAAGATCAATAGAGAAAAATAAATACTTTCGAGTGGGAGTCGCCATAATGATACCTGGGTACAGGCAGGGGTTGGGTGTGTTATTTTGGCCTGAGGACACCCTGGCAGAGATAATGAGGGAGCAGAGGGGTGGGGCGCGTGATGCACGTGAGGGGTGTCTGGGTCTCCCAGGAGGCTGAGCCAGGAGGATGTCGCGTCTCATTTGTCTCTGTCGAGACTCCCTCTTTCTCTGGGGGATGGTTAAGTACACGGTGCTGCGCTCAGCCCACCAAGGACTTTGGCAAGCCTGGGGAGGGGGCGCAGGAGGCCTTGGCTCCCTTCGCCAGGGAATAGAGCTTATCTCTGCACAGGCAGGGGCGGAGAAGCTGAGCCTCGCCAGGAGCAGAGGGAAGACGCTCAGACATCTGCCCAGGTGCCTGAATTGTCGCCACTCAGGCTTTACCCCCTCCTCTGCTCTCTGCACTTATGACTGTTCTGTGAATATCACTTCAGCAATATCCAATTTGGTTCCCTGGAGCTGTGCAAAATCTTACCCATCATTCCAGGCTGATCTGAGTTCCTCCTTCTTTATGAAACTTTCCTGATTCCTAGTGATTCAAGTAACATCCTTGAGCATTTCATACATGCAAGATAGGCTTCTTGCCTGGCACATCTATCCCAGCTCCCCACTGCTGTTGACTGTCCTATAGATTCATTAAGTCAAAGTCTCCTTCTCCACCCAGAGACCCCTGTATTTTGCCTAGTGCACCTCACACTCACCGAATGGTGCTCCATGGTAGATTCCATGCTGGGCTCTGAGAGACCCAGAGATGACCAAGACACAGACTGGGATCCCCTGAAGGCAGGGATTCACCCCACCTTCCAAAGTAGTCCAGTTGCCTCCACTAGCAAATGAGGCAACAGAGATCCCAAGAAAGAGTGTAATGTGGTTAGGGACAAACAGACCACAGGTGACAGAGAGGACTAGAACCCAGTTCTATTGTCTTCCTGCCAGTAACAGTGCTTGTGTCTTACTCTGTGCAAAGCACAAATATTTTCTGCCTGCTTGCTCTTTTTACATTAAGGCATTTAAGCTGCACAACAGTACCCCAAGGTAGGTAGTATGTTTCCCCCATTTTACAGGTGAGAAAACTGAGGCACGGGTGAGGTTAAGTAACTGGTTCAAGGCCTTGAGCTTCAGGTGGCCAGGTTCTCTTCCCCCAGCCAGCCACCTTTCCTCTGCATTACTCAGGGAAGAGTGTGAAGGGTGGGATGTGGTACAGGCAACCCTGGGCAGAGGACAGGGGTCCCATGGAGGCCCTGGGAGTCTGGGCTGTAGTGGGGAGCAGGAAGGAGGAGGTCCCTCAGCTGCTGGTATTCCTAGTTGGTTTGGGGTGAAGGCCTGTCATCTGGTACATGGAGCCAGCAGGGGCTGCTCCTTTGGGGCCCTCCTGTGATCAGTGGAGGTTGGGGTTGCATACTGGCTTACTCCTTAAAGGCCTTGAGAAGTCCTACAGCAACTTTATCTTTTCCAGTGTCTGCCAAACTTCCTTGACAATGGATGTTCTTTCTTGTCACTTCAGAATGCCTTTTAGCATCCCATGCCACTGCTTGGAAGTTCACTTCTAAACAACATGGCTGCAAGGCCAAACCGGGTGAGCAGAGCAAGGAGTCAGCAACAGAGACCTGAAGTGTAGAGTGGCAGCAGGATCGCCCGTGTGGGTTCTCATGACTGTCAAGGGAGGGAGAGAATTTCCAGGGTGAGGAAGAGGTCAGTGGTGTAAATGCCTCAGATGCTGAGGAGGGGGAGGTCCGAGACAGCCCTTGGATTTGGTGAGATGTGTGGAATGCAAATCATATGCATGCATCCACATTGGTTGATGGTAGCGGTGCAAGTGAGTGGGGTAGTTTGGAGGGCTTGGCTTATCTATTAAGGCTCAGAATGCACACACCTGATGATGCAGCAATTCCACATCTCTGTGCCCAAAAGAAAAACTCATAAATGGGCTTGTGGGGGCCTGTTCAAGGACATTTATTGAAGCCTTGTCAGGCAGAGTCAGAAATGGAAATAACCTTAATACCCATCAATAGGAGAATGGCTGAAGGCTTTGGGACATGTCTGCATTTCAGGACTTAGAAAGAACAGAGGAGAAGCCCATGTACCAATACAGAAAGGTCACCAGGAGAGCATGGGATTGACAAAAGCAAGATGCAGAATGGACATACAATATGATGCTCCTCAGGAGAAAAAATACACATGCATGTATATATGCACACATAGGCACACACTGCTCACATGCATATGTGTACACACAGGTACACACATGTACTCACACTCAGACACTATAGTGTTATTGGTTAAAGAGACTACTCTCTAAATCCAGAATTTCTCTGAATCCTAGTGCTGCCATTTACTAGATTTGTAACCTAGGGCAAATATTCTAACCTCTCTATACCTAAGTTTGCACATCTGTAAAATATGGATAATTATATTTCAACCTCAAGAAATGAGTGAGTGGAGTAAGTGATTAGCTGAGTTAATGTGAGCAAAAGTACTTGAGAGAGTGCCTGGTCCATGGGAAGGGCTAACTAGGTTAGTTGCGACTATGGTCATATTTCACCTACTCTAATGCACATGTCCTTCAGCACATCTATACCAGCAGGGGTGATGCAGTTTACAACTGATCAATCTTCACATCAGGTTATGGTTTCACTGGCAACTTTTTCCCCTCTTTGCAGCATATAAAATAATGGAACATCTTATAGTTAAAGACATTGCAGGCACAATGAATTAGAATATTATTTTCAGGAAATATTTACTAGGGCTCCATACATTCGTACAGAGCATGTCCAGTAAGCTCTGGGACACACACATCCAGCTCATACCAGTGGTTCCCTCTGGGAAGAATGCTGGAGTGGGGGTGTCAGGAGGCCTGTGGCCTTATCAGGACTGCCTTAGTGTTTTACAAGCAGTGTGGACTCATGTTTACATGTGGTTTTACTTAGCGTTGCTTGGCTGCAGCCAGCAGACACTAACACTGGTTAACTTAAGCAAAAAGGAATTTATTGGCAGGATGTCGGGAGCTCACAGAAGTGACAGGAGTCCAGGGAAGCAGACTTAGGGAAATGTGGGGGCCCAGGCCTCTCCCAGGGGCCTGGCTTAAGAACCACAGCCACCACCTGGTAGCGGGAAACATCTGGTTTGCATGCTGCCACGGCTGAGACAAGTGACCTCCAACCTTCCCTTCTGTCTCTGGGTCCAGTGGCTTTTGTCATTCTTTTTGGTTGTTCATCATCTGATGACCCTTCCTTCCTAGGCTTGAGATGTTCCCCATCTCAAAAGGTGGGTGGGAAGCAGCAGAGTCGGCCTCTCCCTGTGGACCCAGATCAGTGGACCTGCACAGTCCCAGCATCCCCTGCAGCTAGGGCCCAGGTACATGCCCACACTGGCCAACTCTCTCCCATATAGTAAGCCAGAAGCAAGCAAGGCTATCAAACAGGGGCGAGGTACATCTGTGCTTGGTGGCAAGAGATTGGGAACAACAGCTGCCGCAGCAAAGTCCCAGGGGCACGACTGGTCAGAAGGCATTGCCTGTGTCCAGTGCCTGGCACAAGCTGGGGTGCCCTGTGCTCAGTGGCACAGTGGTGGTGTCCTCATGGGGCCAGCTTCAGGAAAACAGCTGGCTGTCATCAGCTATGGCTTGCCTCTTTGCTTGGTTCTCAGCCCTGCCAGTGAGTCTGTGGGTCATCTCATCTCCTTTCAAATAAATTCTCCATCCTGCTTCATTCTGACCAAGTTGGAGTCTGTTGCCAGAAACAATAAGCCTGGCTGACACCCTGCATCACTCTTTCCAGATGCGAAGTCCCAAAAGAGAGGTCAGGACACGTGCCTGCTCCCTGGGGTAAACCAGGAGACTTAGGGAGCTGGCTTTTATAATGGAAGGCAGAAGCTTAGGATTTCCCTCCACTGAGACTATACACAATGGGGAGGATACAAATTCCAGAAAGAAATCAGGCTGCTGTTAGTGAAGGGATAAGGGGGCAGCAAACATGACAAATGTGCACTATTGTTTAATCAGAATAACGCATGTCCTGCTCAGAGGGAGCTGAGACAGTCAGTCATTCAGTCATGCAACAAACTGACTATAAGCCAACTATGTGCAGACACAGTCAGACACTGGGGACATAATGATGACGGCCCTTAAGGAACCTGGTGGTGGATCTGGTGCTGGTACCAGATAAGTAAATACTCAGGGACAGGCAGTGGGCCAGAGCCATTTACCAGATGGCCCAGGCACTATGGCCTAGGAAGGAGGAAGTCAGGGAAGTCTCCACAGAGGAGGTGGCAAACGAGCTGGGCCTTGAAGGAGAGGCAGGATGGGCAGGAACTGCCATGCTGACAAGGCCAGGGGGCAGAAGAAAGGGGCAGGGAAACAGCATGAGCACACGCTGAGGGTCATGAAGGGGTGTCCACCCTGTGTTCTGAGAAAGGGAAGAGCTTCAGGGGGCTGAGGGTGGAACATGGGGAGGCAAAGGGTCCACAGGAGGGCAGAAGTGGGGAAAGAGGAGCCTGAGGGTCAGGTTGGAACAGAAGGCAAGAGCCTTGAATGTCAAGGGAAGGTGAGTCAGTGAAAGTGTTTTAAATGGGAGGGACATGTCGTTAGATCCATCTTTAAGAATGATTATTTGGGTGATTAAGTGGAGAGAAATTTGTGGGGAGCAGGAGAGAATGGGACAGTGAAAGAAGAGAGGGGAAGGGTAGGCATGAGTTCAATCTTTAGTCCTTGCTTTAGAGAGGCATGAACCTGGAGCAGCAGTCTCCCCAGCCATCACTCCTGGCTGTGCCTCTAGTTTGCTGAGTGCCTGGACATGTCACTTTCCCTCCCAGCCGCAGTGATTTCCAACAACGCTCAGTGGTATCCCCAGGGTTTTCCCAGAGCAGCCCATCCTGGGTCTGTATTGCATATTGGAGTTGCACCTAAGATTTTGTCCAACAATGAAAAGGAAAAGTCCATACGTAAAGCTATTAGACCAACTCCCCAAGTTCCTGTCTAGCTTTAACATCTTAGGGTGACCACCTCATCCCGGTTTGCCCTGAACATTCCCTATTGTCACTCAGAAAGTCCCCTATTGAAACTTCTCAGTCCCAGGTAAACCAGATGGCTGTCGCCTTATATCCAGGGATCCATGCATCTAACACCTTGGTTCCGCCTGGAGAGACAGGACCCCGGCATGGAAAGGAACTGGGGCTGGGATGGAGCACTACGGCTGCGGGTCTCCGATGGGGTGGGAAGGGGAGGGCCTGAAGCCTCGGTGGTTGGAGAGGTGTGACCGCCTGTGGGAGACGGGCCTGGAGTGGGGCCGTGCAGCTGGCCAGAGCCTGAGAGGAAGAAGCTGAGCTCCCGGAGGGGAGGGGAGACTCGCATAGGGGGGCAGCCTGTAAATCGTGGGGCTTGTCAATCCCGGTGTAAGTCTCGCTTTTGAATGTGTGTCAGAGAGAAGCCAAGGAATGCCTGCTTAACCAGATAGTGATTTATTTCCTCAGCACACCTTTAGTCCAGAAGGAGAAAGTCCGAGGATGGTGTGGCGGCTCCATGCAGCCACAGGCGCCCGGGCTTCTTCCTCCTGCGCCACCATCTTCGGTACGTGGGATCATGTCCTGGAGGTCGGGGAAATGGCCAAGGGGAAGGGGCAGTGCCTGGAGGAGGAAGGCAAGCTCCCCACACATCCCCTTCTGACATCTGCCACTCTCATTGGCCACATCGGTCAGCGTCTCCATTGGTTGAAGGGAGCCTGGGAAATCGCAGTTTTTCAGACTGATTTGGATGAATTCAGGGGCTCCATTCGTCAGGTAGATTGAGCGAGTGGACACTGTTTAGGCAGCTAGCTGAATCTAACTCACCAGATCTTATAGGATTCACCATAACAGTGAGTCATCCCAGCCGCACCACATGACCTGCCCCCTGCCCCAGGGTCCCTCATGGTCACTGCTGCCAGTCACTGTACGGTCTGCACCCCTAGGGTACAGCTGCTGGGGCCCCTCCTCATTTTGCCTCCCAGTAAGGCCAGATGGCAAGCGGCATGGCCCCATCTTCTGGCAAGTTCCAATGGGCCTTGACCCCTCCCTCCTGGAAGTCTGCCCCCCCGCCCCCCGCTGCCTCCGCCCCTTCTGTGGGCTTCCTGTGGCCTGGAGCCAGGCCTCCCTCCAAATGCGATTTGCCCCTCCTCCTCCAGCGCGCAGTCCCAGTGAGCGGGCCCATCTGCTTCTGTTTCACTCCGTGTTACTCATCAGGATGTGTTTGCCGGCAGTTATTTGATGTTCAGGAAGAATTCTGAAGCTTTTGAAAATAAGTAAATAAAATCTTTTATCCCCCAGAGAGTTATGAAATCGCGTTTTGCTGGGAGATGGGGGCACCCACAGGCGGTCGGGTGACCCTGCCTCACCCAGGTGCCTGGTGCTCTAGGCTTGCGCTCCTGTGGCTGCTCCCTCCACGTCCCTGGGCCCAACTGGACCTCTAGGAACCACTCTGAGCCTCCGCTGATCCTCTCGTGATGCCTGAACTTGGAAACAGAAGGCAGCTGTCGGTGGGGGAAACCCTGGCCCGGCTCTTGCTCTCCAGCCAAAAAAGCTTTCAGAGAGAGCTCCTCCCCATTCATGGCCTTGCTTGGGCCTGGTGGCCTCCCTGATGTGAAAGCAGGAGCTGCAGAGAGACCAGGACGGGCCCTGGGACTCACGCCTGTGTGCTCTCTGCTGCTGTGGCCACCCGTGAGGGCAAGGCAGTGCATTTCCCTGACGGTCACCAGGCAAAGCGATGCCGTCTTTCTCCTCCTTTCTGAGCTATTTGAGTAAATGACAGAGAGTGCTGGATGTTAGGGTGTTCAGAAGGGAGAGGGAAATCAGACTACCTTGCTGGGCCTCACCTACAGGCCAAGGGGCCACCTCATACCGGCACCCCTGTCACTGGAATTCATACGGTCTTCTGTCTCAGTACAGCACTGAGTCTTACCTCTTCCCTTGCTGACTCATAGCAAGGTTAGGACTTTCCAGTGATATTTCGGTGAAAGGTCAAATGATACTTCCTGGTAAGCCCTAGATCTTTAGGTTCTTTTGGTCGTGTGTCCCCCAGGCTCCACCGTGTAAAGCATCTGTGGACGGAATGAACTAGCGCCTGAGAGATTGCTCCAGGGGTGCATGGAGGCCTGTCCTCCCCGTTTCTTTCCTAGTCACGCCCCCTCTCTGATCCAGCCCCCGGAGCAAGTCTATGGGAGGTGGGGTGTGGGTGCCACCCCAGAGCTCCGTCTGCTCTCCCTGCTCAGGCTCGTGAAGAATCTGGAAGGCTAAGCCTCCCCAGCCGTCGCATCCAAACCCTGCAACTCATGCAGAATCCCTATGACAGCATCACTCATGACAGCTTACAACTCCAACTATTAAACATTGATCACTCAAAACTGAACATCCCATCTTCCCTTTGATATCCTCAACTGCTCTCCGCATAAGACAACAAGCTGCTTTCTGCGGCTCAGCATGAGGGAAGACTTCAAAGGTGCCTTTCCCATTCACCCACTCCAGCAGCTCTGGGATTCAGCAAGCGAAGCCACCAAGCGGAAGAGATGGGGACCCCCTGCTGGCTTCATCTCTGGACTCAGACTAGTGGGGAAACCTCCTGTATATGGGTCCCAGATTAAGGTTCTGTGGTGACTCTGGAGCAGAGCCTGGACGCAGGGGCACCCCAGCTCTCTCTAGAAGACACTGTGGGTAATGGGAAGTGACTGGGACCCAGGTCAGGCGCGCTGGGTTTGAATCTTTGGTGTTGCCCCCTGCCAGCTCTGGAACCTCAGAGACCATGCTGGGCCCTGTGCCTGTAAAATGGAAATGCTATGACTCCCCCACCCCCAACGAAGCTCGTCGAGGCTGGAAGTGAGGGTGCCTGTTCCATAGCAGGTAACCAAACAGAGCCATGCTGCCTTCCCTTCCAAACAGAAGTTTGGTTGAACGAATGGTGCAAGCACATTTGTAGGAAGGATATTTCAATGGCTTCATGAAACAGGCCATTTTGAACTTTTCAGAAGGTGGCCACTTACACAGACAATGCCAACAACCTGATTACAAATTATTACCATCCTTTCAATCAGGCTCCCATGGGGGATGCATTTTATTAAAACCGTATTAATTAGAATAATGATTATTTGTAAAACACATCAGTGAAGCCCTGAGTAAAATTATTTACCTGTGTCCCCTCATATAATTCCCAGTAACTCAACCTATAAAGTAGATTTTCCTCCTGGGCCCTTATGACAGATGAAAATTTTATAGGTGACGGAGGGCATGGTTCAGCGGAAATGGCAAAACTGGGTCTTCGACTAGGTCTGGCTAATGCCAAGGTCCAAGTTCTTGCCTCTGTCTTCTGGTTGTACTGGCCTTGTCTAACGGTGTGCTGTACTCTGCATGCCTGGAATCAACTGGCATTAGCAGGCTGCATTCACATTCTACCAGGGATCATATGAATGTGTCTCTCCAGATGGACGGTCACACAATCCTGTGCACATGCGTGGGATTTATAGACTCTACAGGGCTGCAGAACGTATACCTTGACCTCTTGCAGCTCCCGGTTTGCTCCTGGAACCCACCTGCAGGAGAAGAGCCTCAGGGCCCGGGCAGTTCGTGTTAGAATACCTCTCTGACACAGTGGGGTGCAGTTCAGCACATCCCAGGCAATTCCATTTCATACACTGCTTTTGAGAACTCTTCAGTGTGAAGAGTCGTGCCAGGCCAGGAATACAAGTTCACAGCACAGGTCCTCTCATGTTGCAGCCCTTGAGAATGGATCATGGCACTGTTTTCCCCAAATGCTGGCCTTAGTCCTCCCTAACATGTCCCTTTAAGCTGCTGGGCTTACTGTGAAACCTACTGCCACTCCCATGCTGGGGTTTCCACATGTGGAAAGGAAGCCAGCTGCAATGGAGTAGTCCCCATGTAGTGGAGAGACTGGAAGCCCCTCTCTCATCCTGGAACATCCTGTGCCACATCCCTGCTGCTGCCTCCAGTGTCACACAGAGTCCATCTGCCCCTTGATCAGAGATGTGAGAGCAGCATTATTCTCCCATGTCTTCTCTTTGGCAGGCCCAATGGCTCCAACTCCTCACATCGTGTGGCTCTGCATCCTCTAATTTTGCAGGGGATAGTGGGAGAAGGGGCAGCTAGGAGAGCAGCTAGGTGCTTGGCTGAAACTTTCCAGGAGGGGGCCGCAGCCAGAACCAGGCACAGCCCTGGGCTAGAGGGGGAGGCTGGGCAACCAGAGTGAACAGTGCCTGGATCCCCTCAGACCCTTCCCCACCCTGCTCCGGGAACCCTCCCCGTGTCCCTGAGAGAGAAAGCAGAGCGACAGAGCTGGGCAGGTCCCATTCAGCCCACAAGCCTGTGGCAGCCCAGGATAGGTGGTCAGAACCTCACCCAACAGCCCACTCAGTGCCACAGGGTAACTGCTGACTCCCCCTGAAATTGTAGGGTTGGGCTCTAGGGCTCAATAATAGCATTTCTAAGCCATGACTTAACGTTTATCAAGAGTAACAAACACTTTCTTTCTTGGAGAGGAGCTCCCACGCCAGGACAGTGCAGCCTTGCTGAGCAGCTTGCAGCCCCTGCCCGTGGGGAGGGCAGGCGGCATCACTGGAGAGGTACGCTCAGCAGCACCTCCTTTCCCGGCACCAGACTGTGTCCAAGATCCCACCCATCAGAGCCACTTGTGCCCACCTGCCAGACCTCCCACCCCACCCCCAGGTGCTTGTTGAACGTTGGTTTGTCATCCTTGCAGATTTCTTTCCTTTCTGCACAATCCACAGACAAGGTAATGTCATAGAAGAGGAGTTGGATATGGAGTCTGGAAAAGAACGTACATCATCTTCCCCCTGATGTGGGGCAATTTCATTGTTGTTTCCAAAACTGAGTGCTTTTTTGGAAAATGAGGTTGATGCTCTGACTCACCGGGTCTCTGAAGGGTTGAGTCGGATGGCAGTAGGTAAAGTGCCACGCACGGATACACAGTAGGTGTTCAATAATGTTAATGGAACAGAGAAGCTTCTTCATATGGTGGGATGATGGGACTGATACCAGCTTGTGACCGATCTGTTGGTAAGCGGTTCTGCTGGGGCTTGGGACAGAGGGCTATAGAAGTAAAGAGTAGTTTTTTAAGCCTGACAGCCTCCCAAGCCCATTGGGGATTGCCCAGCCCTGGGCTTGCTGCCTGGCTGTGAGCACCAGCATCCTCAGGACAGATGCACCAGGGGTCAATGCCAGGGAGAAAGAATTATGGTCAGCCTCTCTGGCAGCTCTGAGGGATGGATCACCATTAAGTACCCCATTCTGCCATGACAGCCTCTTAACAGAGCTGGAGCAAAGCCACTAGAGATCTGCTCAAGGATTGTGGGGTTCAACTCTAAATGTGACCCCGGGAGAAATAACAGATTAACCCATTATCCCCCATAAATGGCCTGCATGGCTCCATTTGTCATAATGAGCTGCTACTTTGGAGAAGTGAGAAATGGAAACAGGACCCCGGTGAGGGTTGCAGGTTGGGTTTCTGAATCTGCAGGCCCGTGGGATTCCCCTGGAATATGTGAAAGAGGGGGAGTTGAGGGCTGACTGCTCTGGTGCTGTTAGGGCCTTTACACCATCTCATATAATATCCACAGCCAGCCTGTGAATTAGGTAGCTTCATTTATACTTAGCTATGAGGGGACTTCAAGGAAGAAATAACTGGCCTGGGTCACACTGCCAGTAACTCCCAGGCTGGGACTAAAATCCATATCTGCCTCCAGAGCCACCTTGCTCACCCGTACCTGGTGTTTGCCCTGGGCAGGCATGAAGCAAAGCATGGTGCATATGCTACCTCATTTAATTCTTGCCACGGTCTTATGAGTAGGTGCTATTATCATCCCTGTTTTTGAGGTGAATGAACTGAGTCTCAGATTGCTTATGGGGCTTGTTTGAAATCACATGGGCAGTTGGTTGTGGAGCTGGATTTTTAGCCCAGGTTTGTCCATTTTCAGAGACCCAAATGCTAATCATTACATTAGGCTTCTTGCTTAAAATTGATTCGTTTATCCACCAAAACTTTACTAGGCAGGAATAGGGACAAGGCTCTGCCCTAGACATGCAGGGGGGTTACGGAGATGGCTGTGTGCCAGGGTCTCTGCCCTTAGGAGTCTTATTCGTCCTTCCAGCCTCCACTGGACCATCTCCATCCTCTGTTGGGATGCGCCCGGGCCTCTGGCTTTGATCTTTTCTTTCTCTTGGTTCGTGTGCTACCTAGAGCTTTTCTGGGGCACTGAAGAAACAGGGGGGCTGTGTGGGGGCCACGCCTGTGGAGGGAGCTGGAGTCCAGGACTCCTGTTTTTGTGTCAGCCTGTTTGCTACTTGCTCCATGCTCTGTATGCCACCCCACAGGTATATCCCATCCTTCAGCAGAATTGATAGGACAGGTTCGATTGTGCTGTGACCACAAGTGACCTCAAAGTGTTGTAACTGACTGCAACGAGGCATTTTCCTCTCCAGATATATATGCAAAGGTGGTCAGCAGGCTGAAGCCAACCCCGTGTGGTACCTGCTCCCACTGCTTCTGAGGAAAGGAAGGTGATGTTGTAAACTATGCACTGACTCTTAAAGACCTACCTGCCTGGGAGTGACTTCGGTCACTTCTGCTCTTGTCTCATTGGCCAAAGCAAGTCACTCGGCCTGCTGACATTCAAAGCCAGCTAGAGGTGCAATCATACCATAAGCCTGGAGGAAGAGGGGAGCTGAAATCTGCACGAGCAGCCCCATGAGCGCCATGACAGGCAACCGCAGCAAACAGTGAGGCCAAAACAAGGTGAGCAAATTCTTGCTGCAGAAGATTCTGAGGGGCAGAGAACTCCTGTGTCTTTGTTCAGAAGGGAGATTGGCAAATCTTAGAGGTGTGTTAGAGACATATTAGCTCCTAAATGAAACTTCCTGCCTCATTGAACCAGTTAGCAAACGTTTGTTGAGAGCCTTCTATGTGCCCATGTTCCTAATCACATAGGACACGCCAGTGAATAAAAAGGGGAAGGAATCTCTCTCCTTAAGAAGCTAGTTTTAGAGGGATATCAAACATAAGAAAGTTACATGCATGTACCATGAAGTCACAGAAGAACTGATGGAGAGCTGGAAACGCAAGGGCTTTCTCCACATGTGGCTCAGTGTTGCTGGAACACCAGCCATGTCTTTGAGCTCCACCCATGGACGTCTCCAAACAGCAGAGCCTCTCCACAAACCCTTGTTGCTATAGTCCATGCCCCTATTTTAAAAGGGAACATGGCTGGGTTTCTCTACATTCAGCAGGAGCCACAGAACCTGAGTTCTCTTTCTCCCCATCACCCCTTCTCTCCACCTTCGCTGGCTTGTTTGTCCCCTCCCTCACTCACATGGCCGTGTCAGGGCCCAGGGCTCTCTCTCCTGCAGGGCACCTGCCCCTCCTCATATCAGTATTGTGTTGCACCTGCACCCCACAGTGTATATAATCTTTAAATGACAATGTGAGCCTTGGGTTGCGGGTGCCTTCTTGCCATAGGACCTTAGTAGGTGACGTAATTGGGAACTTCTTGTGTCAAGCATTGTTCTAGGTGCTTTCCAGGTATGTGTGTTATCTGCTAATCCTTGGAAAGAGTCCATGAGGTAGGCCTTGTCTGTGTTTCCATTTTTCAGAGGAAGCGGTTCAGGCTCACAGAGCCCAAGTGGCTTGCCCAGGTCGTGCAGTGCTGTGACACAGAGAAGGGCAAGTCAGCCCATGCCTGTCACAGCCTCTGCTCTTTGTCTCCTTACAGAGCTGCCTTCCTGTTTGGGGACCAGTGAATGAAATATTTGTTCATTTTGGGTTTGCAGCATTCTTTTTGTAATTTGGAGCATGTGAGTGTTTCTATGCCCCTAAGATTTTTATAGACTTTATGCTGCCAAATGTATAAAAGTGCCCAGCTTACTCATTAAACAGACATCAATCACATGGGAAGCTGGCACCCATATTCAGGGATCCTGGGAGGAGTTAGAAGGTGCTGCCTCATGGAGGACAATTTGGGGGAACAGGTCTTTAAATTGAGACCATTGTGCTTTGAACTCAATGATTCCATCTCTGGAACAGATGACTTTCACATATGCTCAAAGACATGAGTCCTGGCATGTTCACTGCAGCATTGTTTATATTCCTAACAGCATTAATGGACTGGAAACTATCTTGTTCTCAATAGTAAGGGATTGGTTAAACAAATGATGGCACATGTGTGCAATGCAATGCTACACCGCATTCCGGCTATGCATGGCCTCAGGTGGAAAACAGTAGTTGCAGAGGACTTGTGTATGCATCCATCTGTGTAGAAGCATATATGTACACATATTACAAATAAATGATTATATGGTATAGGATGTATTTATTGAGGACCATGTAGAATACTAGGCATATAATAATAACTCAAGGAACACTCTACATGGTCCTCAATAAGTTAACTTATTTAATCTGCACAGCTACCATACAGATTGTGGTACAACTCCCATTTTACAGATGGTAAACAGAGGTATGGAGAAGTTCAGTAACTCACCCAAGGTTGCTTAGCTGGTAAGTGGTGAAGGGAGCATTTTCCTCTGGGAAGTCTGGCTCTGGAGCCTGAGCTCAGCCTCATGCAAGTGTATCCTGAGATGGGCCTGACCCTTCTAGCATCCTTCCACCCAGAAGGGACCTTCCTCTCTCCCACTTAGAGCCCTCCACCAGGCCCCACTCACTCTCTTATGTCTTCACACTTCCCTCTCTGCTAGTTCTTTTACCTCTGCTTATAAACAAGCTAAAGTAGCCTACAGTTGGGAAAGCTTTTGAATGGCAGAGACAATGTTTGTGTTCATGGAACCACTTTATTCCAGGGAACCTGACTAGAGCTTATTTCTGGAGCCCATACATTGAGGAGCAATCACAGGCCTGATTCTTGCTGATGGAAAGTCACCAGAAGTGAGGTACCACCACTGGTCCAAGGCAGTTAAAAGCAGGTAAGTCTTCTCCACACACTTTCTCCTCTTTGTACAGCTGGAGGCTAAGGTCTCCAAGATGGAGGTGTTGTTGGGTGGACGCAGCATGGGCGCTGAGCCACCACTTACAGGACAGCCATGCAGGACAGCTGCCAGAGATGCCATCAGACTACGATGGGAGCAAGGTGAGCCTCCCTTGGGTCAAGCCGCTGAGGCTTGGGGGTTCCTCTCTCGCATTGCTTAGCACTGGTTACCCTCTCCTTGGTGACAAAACCTCACCCTCGCCTGGCTTTTTTACTACTGAATTCTTCAGGAAGACACAGACCCCAGAAGCTTAGTTTTGGACACTGCTTATCTCTCATTGATCTGGGGAGTGCTGCACGGGCCTAGGCTTGCTCGTCCATCGGGACCACCAGCAGGTGAGCCAGTAGTCACTTCTCTGTTCCAGGCCCTTCTGACTCTTTTTGACCTTTAGGACTCCATATCCTCAGTTTTTTGGACGCTGCCCTCTCCTCAACCTCTTTCCCTCCACAGAAGCACCATTCTCAGTAGGGAATTCCCAACAACAGGCATGGGCTTCGAGTTCAGCCAGCCCTGATCTGGATCCTGAGCGAACTGCACAATCTGTTGAGTAAGCCTCAGTCTGTCCCTCTTCACTGGGACACCAAGAACTAGGTCTCAGGGCTGTTTCAAGGAAGAATAAGATAATTCACACAATAAGCCCAGCATAGGGCCTAACAAATATGCATCCTGTTCTTTTCTCTTTTTATTTTATATATATTTTCTCTTATTATCTTTCTACCTTACGCATTTATGCAACAAAAAAAATACTATTTGTTCTCTCTCTTTCTCTTCTCCTCTGAGGAATCTTAACCACTTCCCTGATTTCATTCACTTCCATACAAGTAACTGCCAGTTGAAGACTTTTAGCCTAATCTCTTCCCTTAGTCCCAGAGCTTTATCTCAAAATGCCCAGGATACATTCAATGAATTAATCAGTCTATGCTACACTAATTTATTGAGAACCTACTGTGGGACCTGTGCTTGGTGCTGGAGACAAAATTTTGGAGAAATATAGACATGCTCTCTGCCTGATCGGGCTTATAGTCTGATGAAGAAGACCAACGTTAATCAAATAATGTTGCAAATAAATGTAAACTTAAGATTTTTGACAAGCATTTTATATGAGAGATAGGTGATTCTTTAAAATCCAATAATTGATTCTTTGACTTAGTGATGATGTTTCTAATGGAAGTAAAAGCTAAGCTGAGTTCTGATGGATGATTAGGAGTGAATTAGGTGAGTGGAGGGAGAGAGGTAAGAGCATGGACAGGGAGAATGGAGGGAAGGAGGTGATGATCAGAGGAGAAACTAAAGGGATCATGATTGTGATTGGGGTGGAGAGAAAGTGTGGAAAGGACTGTTCTTTGTCCCCAAAGATACAGTCTTTTTATTTCTGACTACAAGCCTTCTATTTTAACTGGCCCAAGATAGCTGGAATGAAGACTACGTTTCCCAGACCCCTTTGCAGCTAGTCTCCAGCATGTGGCTAAGTTCTGGCTAATGGAACATACTATGTGCATCTTTTGGGAAATGTTCTTAAAGGGAAAGGCACAGGTTTCTTTGTCACTCTTTCCAACTGGGTGAAACTCAAATATCATGATTACAGTGAGAGCTGCCATCATGGATCTAGCTGTAGAACTGTGTGTTAGGAATGGCAGAATAACAAAATCAGCAGAAATCTGGGTGTCTGATGACCAAGGACCTGAATTTCCTGTCCTTGACCATTTATATTTTTATGTTCAAGAAGCAGAAATACACTTCTCTCATATTTAAGCTACAGCTATTTGGGAGTTTCCATGACACACATCTAGTCATAATGCTAACTCGTACAGAGAGGCAGAAGCCAGACCATGCAGGACTTTGCAGGCCACGTTAAGGACTTTGTCCTCAAGAGAGTGGTAAACAGTAACTGATGGGGGAGGGAAGCCATGACCAGTTGCTAGCTCAGACTCCAAGGCAGGTCTGTTTCTTTATACGTTCATCAGCTCAATTCTTTCAGCAAGCTTTTATTGAATATCTGCTACGTGTCAGGCACTGCCATGGGTTCTTGAGGAATGAAAAATAAACATGACACATGCTGTCTTTGAGTCAAAGGCAGTCTAATGAGAATTAAAGACATGTGAATAATGGTTACAGTTCAGTCAAAGCATTTACCGAGCACTAAGGTGGTATCCAATGACGGAACTGGCATGGGCAACTGGGAAGAGTGTGATGACCAGTCAGGATGGGCTCTGACATGAGGACAGTGTGGCCACTCTGTGCTGTCAAAGCTGAGCCTGCCCAGCTGAGCACCCGGTGTGTCAGGCACAGCGTCAAACTATGTGAACTGTAGTGACCAAGGAGACAAGGGCCTGCTCTCAAGGAGCTTACAGTCGTGTTCTCTCTTGGAAAGGAAAGGGTGGTGAAAATACAGAAATGAAGTTCTATGGGTCCTGTGATAGGTGTAAAGAGTGAGGTGTAGGGTGGAGTGGTCCGTTCTGAGGGCCCAAGAAAGGCCTCCCAGAGGAGGCAACTCTTGAGCTACCTACATACTTACGTTGGGAAGGGCAAATAGTAGTCACTATTTGTAAGGTGTCGGGTACTAGAAGCATGAGCAGAATGCCCTGGGAGCATTGAGGATGAAGTGACTCAGCTGGTGTGACTGTGTGTGTGTAGGTACAGGCACGCGTGTACAATGCGTATGGTTAGGGAGGTGAGGAGGGATTAAGGCAAGGCTTCACAGAGGGGCGGACTACTGAGCAGTTTGCAAGAAAGGTAAGAGCCCCCCGATTGTCAGGGCATGAGAAAGCCTGGGGTACAGAGGGGCCTCTAAGAACCTTGAGAGGACCGAGGTGAGAAGGGGCTTGTGATGAGGTTCAGAGGGAAAGGCGGCCACACTGTGAACACTCCTACGTAGTCAGACCCAGGGCTCTCAATTGTGGCTTGTTGGCAGAGAGAAACCAAGGAGAATTTTAAATAGAAGAGAAACATGGTTTTTTTATGCTTAAAAAGAAAAATTAATTGGAACGAATTCCCAAAGTGTCCCTCTCTATAGAGGTTGGGTGAAAAATGAGGGTGTATCACTCAGTGGAACTTGTGGAACTTCAAATAGCCATTAAAAACAACGAGGTGTGCTCATATGACACCATTTCTAAGATAAATCGTGAGGTTAAAATAATCAAGGTGCTGTATGGTGGTTGCAGTATGGTTCTGTTTGTTTGAAAAATGTGTGTGAATGTGCATGCATGAAGGCATCTATCTATGCTTTATACATCTAAAGCAATTTCTATAAAGATGCACAAAAACTATTAACAGTGTTGCTTCTATGGAGGAGAATTAAGAGTAAGAACTGTGAGGGAGACTTATTTTTCATTGAAAACCTTTTGTTGACTGTGCATGCATTTGTTACCATGTGCATGCATTATTTTTCCAATATATTAAATAAATATGTATTAAAAAATTTCTTCTGCCTGAAATGTGAGTGATGGATTGAAGAGGGGAGAGACTCAGGATAGAGCAAGCCCTCCCCCACCTCCATTTTCTTGATTAATGGCATCTCCATCCATCCAGTTATTCAGTCTCAAACCTTGAAGTCATCTTCAACTCCCTCCATGTGTAATCAGTTATCAAGTCCTGCCTGTTCTACCCCAGAAATCTCTCTCTCCTCAGCCCCAGAATAGACAGAGAGATCGACGGGACAGAACTGCAAGCCCAGAGACAGACTGGAGTATGTAAAAATATTTAGTATATGATAACGGTGATGTTTCAAATCCTTGTGGAAAGGATGGATTATTCAACAAATGATGTTGGAAAAAAATTAACTGATTCTCAGCTCAGTCATAAACTAAAATAAATTCCTGGTGAATTAAAGATTTGTATATAAAAATAAAGTCACAAAGGCACTAGAAGAAAATGTAGGTCAGTCTTTATAAAATACAGGGCTGGAGAGGGCCTTTTTAAGGGAGATGTTGAGAGAAGATATTATAGAGACAAATCTGATAGGTCAGACTATGTAAAATTATGGCTGCTATATGCTAAAGATACACTAACAAAATTAGAAGCAAATGTAAGACTGGAAAAAAATACTTAAAAAAATATGGCACATTAAAAGTGTTAAAAGGAAGCTCACAAAACAATGAAGAAAAGATAAGTACTCCAATAGGCAAACTGGAATAAGTAATTAAGAGAAGGGAAAAACAAATGGTCAGTAAACATAGGAAAGAATGTTAAACGTTGCTGTTTTAGAAAATAAAACACATTGAAACAGCAATAAGATGCTACATTTCACCAAATATTTTTAATTAAAAGATAATTTCCCTAAACTGGTCAGGATTCTGGAAACAGTCTTGTATACCACAGGAGGGAGTGTAAATCAGGTCACACTCCCATTGTGTAATCTTCCCAGTATATATCAAAATCCTCAAAAATATACATATCGTTGACTCACTGATTTCACCAGAAGTGAATGGATGGATGTACGTATCCTGAGGAACTAAGCAAAGAGATGCCAATGATGTTCATCAAATTGCTATGGGTAACTTCAGGAAATTGGAAAACAAAATCCCCAAATTCCCTTAACTCTGAAATTCTTAAGCATTGATTAAATAAATCATGGTACATCCAAACAACAGAATATTTTATGACCAGTAAAAGTATCTTGGTTTTTAGAATTACCTCTGTACTTGATGTTTATAATACAGCAAACTGAAGCATCTAAATTATACTTAGACGGCAGTGGGTACAGAGTCATCCCTGTCATATTCATACCAACATGCACAGATGAAAAGGTCTACATAAAAATCTAACATTCTCAATAGTAACTGTTTCTGGGTGGAAAAATCATGGGTGATTCTTACCTTCTTAAAAATTACTTTATATTTTACATTTTTCCTTAGTAAATATCAATTTCTAGGAAAACAATGAAAACCATCAAAAAGGTATTTGCCCTTTTCCCCAGAAATTATAGTAATTCATTATGAAGAAATAATTAGAAATGTGTGAATGGATGGTGGTACAAAGGTTTCAACCCAGCAATAATGATGAAAACTGGAAACAAGATGAATGTCCAAAACAAGGGAATATTTAAGGAAATGCTGGTTGGATACAATGGAATGCTATGTAATCATAAAAATGAAGTTATAGAAGAATATTTGTTAAAGTGGAAAAAAAACTTTCACAAAAATAAGTGAGGGCAAAGGAGGCTATGAAATCGTATACAAAATGATACACCTCTGTTTGAAAAAAATAGAAAATATTAGGAAACTCTACACTGAAATATTTGTGTCTAGGTGGCTGAATTACAGGTAGGCTCTTTTGTTTGACATTCTTTTATGTTTTTAAGTGTTTTGTATTCCACATGTACTGCATATTTTATTTTTTAAGTTTGGGGAACTATTGAAACATCACAATTAACCTTAAAAGTCAAAAGACAAAACTGGGGAAATATTACAATGTGTGATTTTCATAATGCTTTATATACTTAATCTACAAAGGGCTCTTACAAGTCAAGAGGAAAAATATGAACATCTCAATAAAAAGATTTATATGGGAAATACAAAGACAGTTTAAAAAAGAACTACCATCATTCTGTTAGCATGTGAATGAAGATTGAATATCTCTAGTAATAAAGGGAATGTAACTCAGAGAGAGATGGAAATTTTTTGCTCTTCAAATTGGAATTCATTCCTCAAACACTGGTAACATCCAGTGTTGCTGTTAGGTGGAGGGAATGGCCCCTCTTACACCATGATGCTGGCTGTGCCAATTGCTCAGCTTTCTGGAGAGCAGTTTAGCAGATATATTGAGAACCTTGAAAATGTTAATTCTTTGTGACCCAGGAGTCCGGTTTCTAGGATTATATCCTGAGGAAACAATCTCAGATGTACAAAAAATTTGTGGGCAAGAATCCTCTTTGCAACAACTTGCACTCTTTGCACTATTAGTTATAAAAATGAAAATTCAGTAACAGCCAAATGGTCAACAACGAAGGTTTGGCTTCACTGCCAGTCACAGTACTGGCCTACCATTCAGTACAATTCCCAAATCCACAAAGATCTTATTGCTGACAGGTTCTTCTAAGTTTGCTGCAAGTTCATGGGAAGCAAAAATCTGACCTGAACTGAAAGGAGGCTTTTTTTGTTTACAGCCATCATTTATCACACTTAGTGTGATTATTCAAATGTTTTCTTGCTCAAATATTTGTATTTGGTTCTAGGCTACTGTCGAGGTCCTATTGCAAGTGTTTCCTAATATACATTTTTACCTGGGCTTACCTTTCTCAAATCCAAATAATTCTGGTTTCTGAAACAAGGGTTTCAGAAGGGTCACTTAAATTCATGTTCTCAGGGATCATTATTGGATAGTTTGGTTAATCATACTTTTTTCTTACTGTTAAAACCAAAATGCAATAGAATATAAAACTATGCTTATTATAATATTTTTTTTAAAGTATGTGTCTACAGATTCTTTTAAAGACTAAAGAGGCTTGAAGGAGTATATCAAAATTTTAACAGTGGTTATCTCTAGATAGTGAAATTATGAGCAATTTAACTTTTCTTCTATAGATTTTTATATTCTCCAAATTCTCTATAATGAATCTACATTATCTCTAACAGGTAAACATATTTTAAAAACCTAAACTAAATCTGGATGATTTTCCATTACCTAGAAATGTATAAACCCCTTAGAATAAAATGTCAAAGAGACACATAGCCAGGATGCAGACTTCTTCTGAATCTACCCCTGTGTTCTTTCCTCTCTGATGTGCTGCATCTAAACTGGTGTTTTTGAAAGAAGGTCCAGAAGAATTTAATAAATGTCACATACAAACAGATTTCTTTGGACAAGTACATACTGGAAAACACAATATATAGGCAGGATTTTCCTGCAGGACTTCTCAGGACCTTTTATCTTCTAAGATGCAATATATGTTTCCACAAAGGAAGTATAATATGCTGTGCTCCTCCAAAAGATTTGGCCATAAATGTTTTCTATGTTAATTGTATTTTAGTTTATGCTATCTTGTGGAAAGCCTTGTAGATCATCTTGAGAATGTGCTTCCCAGACACCACTTTGGAAATGCTAATCTACTAGAAAACTTCACACTCAAATCAGGAAAAATATACAAGGACCATCTCTAGAGTGCTAACAATTTCCTGTGGAAATGCTGACCCTGCCCAGTTTAATTGTTCTTTTAAGAGTGATTTTCATAAACATGTGAAAGGCCATGTTGCAGGAATGATTTTTCTTCCTTTAGGGCAGCCTTTTTGACTAGATGTAATTCAATAGAAAATGATGGCCTATTGAATAAAACTAATGGGAAGTCTGTAGAGGCAGGAAACCTAAGCTTCCAGAGGTAATTCTTGGAATCCTTTCTTAGGTATTCAGGCACCTCAGAACTTCTCACCTCTGCGAAGGGACCTGGGACACACCCAGGAGATGGGGGAGTTTAGTGAAATGGGAGGCAGCTGCAGAGCTGGAAGAGGACTTATATTTGTGAACATTTAGTATAACCTTTATCAGGTTCCTTTTTCTCTCTGTGTCTGAATCAGCTCATAAGTAAAACCAAGAGGCTGATTAGGGCAGAAGAGCAACCTAGTTTCATCTCACCTGCTAACTTTCATTATTCAGTAGACGGTTCCTAGAGTCTTGAGTCTGTATCGCTGCTTAGCAAGAAAGAACTCTGTGGTTGATTACTAATGTCTGCCCTGAGTAGAGACAGGAGGCGCTGACCACTTCTGCCCTTCCTCTGCCAGCTCAGACTTAAAGAATATCTAAGCACTCTTGAAGACCTGGGATGCTTTAGAATGGACACATGGGAGCCAGCTCCCAAATCAAACTCTTATTTCATAAACTCTGGTGATCTGTTGCTTCACTTCCTCTTTTTGTGATTCCCTTTCATCCATGGAGATTCCAAATTCCTGGCTCTTAGTCTCTGGAATAGCAAAGTAATGGTTTTCTATGGCAATCATTTTATACTCCCTTTCTTTCACCCTCTTGCCAGGGATGAATCTGTTTTTACTAAAAGAGAAAAAAGAAAAAAAACACATATGTAAAAATCACACATCCTCACCATGTGCAAAAATCATGTGTTTGGCAGCAAAAACTTCTTTCTGAGGCCAAATGGCATTTTTCCTTTCTTGCAAAACGAACAACAAAAAAAAAAGTCTTACTTTCCAGGCAACTGGCACTGAATTATTGGCCCTTGTCAGTTGCTGCCACTAAGGGGCCTCTCATCCTGGAAACCCAGGGTGCTGGGAGACCAACAAGTCCTAGGGGAATCTGGCTGCAGCTGCCTCTCCTGCTTTGCATAGGGACTGAAACACACAAAACTGCGGCTGGCAGAACCATCGTCACGGGTATTAAAGGGAAGCTGGTATGGCGGACAGATAGACCAGCGTGTCTGTAACAGCTCCATTACTTACCAGCTGTGTGATCTTGGACAGAATTCTTAACTGCTCAAAGAAATGGGATACCATAGTCCTTGTACCTCTTGATTCCGCTGGTCACTGTGTGCGAGGGCATCCCAGAGAGCAAACCAAGCAATACTAGTTGTCCTTGGGTGCTGATGTCTTAATAGGGTGGGGCAGGCTGGGCAGGGGTGGTGGGGAGGGATGGACAAGGAACTAGTTAATGAACACGCTGAAATCAGGTGGTGTGAAATACTCTGAAGTAAACTCTATCTGGACGGGGCAATACGAAATGTCAGGGTTGGGGCACCGTTTCAGGTACGATGTCCAGAGAAGGAGCCATGGAGATGCCCGTTGGGCAGACCAGGAGTTGGTGAGGGGTGTGCCATGACTCTCCCTGGGAGATTAGGGCTCCTGGCAGAGGGCACAGCAACGGCAAAGTCCTCAGGCAGAAATATGCCCGTTGTACGGGCAACATCAAGGAAGCCTGTGCATCTGGGACAGAGTGAGTGAAGCAGAGAGGAGCAGATGAGAACAGACAGAGGTGAGATGGCGGGGCAGAGCGGCGGTGGCAGGCCAGGTAGGGCTTTGGTAGAATTTTGTCTTTTGCTGTGAGGAAGATCAGGAGTTCTGGAAGCTGGTTACACCAAGATGGGACATGATGTCATTTACATTATAGCAGGGATGTTTGACCCCTGTATTGAGAAAAACCAGGAGGGTGTGGGAGGCGGGGTTGGGGGCAGGGAGACCCCTTAGGAGGCTATTGTCTTGCTCCTGGGGAGTGAAGATGGCGGCTGGACTTGAGGAAAGGAGGAGTGGTGGCAGGGCGGAGGGATCTGGGGACATTCTGAAAGCCCGCTGACCGGGCTCTTGCGGGAAAATGTGGACCAAGGCGAGAAGAGCCCCAGCTCGGCTCCTGGACTGCAGTAGGTGCCCAGTGTGCTTGGATCTCTGTTACCAGTCCTTTGGCCAGTTGTGCTGGGCCTCTGAGATCAGAGAGGAGGAAGAACTGGGACTAGGCGGCGCCCCCGAGGGCAGCCCCTCCACTCAAGCGTTTCACCAGATGGCGTCTCTTGCGGGGTCCAGAGGGTCTATATAGGTGTTAGTGCTTTCGGGAAGCAGGACAGGGGCTCTCCTTGACCAGAGGGAAAGCAGACAGAGAGGTAAAGGGGGAACAGCCACTTAAGGAATTTCATTTCCCAGAGTGAAACAAGTAACAAGAGCTTGCCACAGATCAACCTGGAGGAATCTAGTTGGTGGAGAGAATTCTGGAGCCGGTATTAGAGCTGCTTTAGGGAAAACACATTTGAGCTGGAACTAAATGGTGAAACTGGGTTCTTGAGAACAAGGTGGGAGAAGGGAAAGAATGTCAAGGCCCGCTGACCACGTTAGGCTGTGCCTACAGCTGTGGGCAGCCGATGGCCTGGTGCTGCCTCCCACCACCTGACGGGCTGTGGTCGTAGGTGTCCATGAGTGGTAAGCAGTGGTGTGCCCCCGACGGTTGAGGGTGACTGGTGCTGAGACATTCCTGAGGAGCAGCAGGAGGCAGAGGGCATGAGGAGGCTCTGGCTCAGGATTGGCAGGTCCACAAAGGGGCAGAGGGCCACCAAGGGGGGCACCAAGTGTGAGCGCCCATCAGGAAGGTGTCTGAGCCATCGGTGTCAGATCTGTGTGCGCGAGTGTGGTGGGGGTGCGCACGGGGAGGCGGGGCAGGACCAGCGCTCCCCAAGTGAGTGGCGGTTGGGCTGGTACACACAAACTGCTGCAAACACTTTAATAGGTAATTATTTAATGTTTTAGAAAAATCTTCATTTCCTTTCTATGACAATGATATGAAGCATTTAAAAAAAATCCATTTATGGAAGTTTAAAATTAGGTTGACTTAATGAAAATGAAGCAGTCACTAACAGTCCAGGTAGTGAAGGCTAGAGGCTAGAGGGAGCCAGGGGCCTGAGGGATGAAGGCTTAGGGAACTGTCCTTGGGCTCCTGTGTCACCTGGGTGGTGACAGCAGGAAGTCACTCCACTGGACGGGGGAGGAGCTGCCGGGGTTGGCAAGGCTCTGGATGGGTCTGTTGTCACAGCTGAAAACCCCCTGGACAGGGGCGGGGTGGGGTGGGGGGTTGGCGGGGTGGGTCATACATGCCAAAGGACATTTTTTCTCCTTTCCAGATGCTTCCATCTCTTGTAAGAATAGGAAAAAAAGGAACAGGACGAGGGAGAGAAAGGCAGGACCCTTTCTGTTTACACAAGAACCCAAAGGCCACCCTGTAGCCTGTCCGTTTTTGACTTGCTCTCAAGGCTTCCTTTCTCCCCAGGTCTGGGCAGAGGGCCCTGGCAACAAATGCCTGCTTTGCTCACCCCCAAACCCACCCTGGCCACCCATCTCCACAGGATGTCTTCCTGTCCATTCAATTTATAAAACACAGACCTTTAGAAAGCAGAGTTAAATAGGGAACCAGTTCCCCACCGTCCTGGATAGGGAAGGGGCAGGACAGCAGGAGCCATCCTGCCCCACCTCCCCTAACTTCTGTTTTCCTCTCTGCCTCCTGACCTCTGCCCCTCAGGGCCATCTGGACCTCAGGACCTGCATCTACATGGAGCTCTTGGGCAAGCAGAGGGACAGCCTCCCCTGTGAGCTACTCAGAAGCCTTAGGAATGTCCCAGAGGGTCCCAGACCTTGTGGGGGCCTGTGCACCATCAATGGGTGGGCAGTAACAATGAGGTATTGATACACCTGGAGACCAATTGTATGGCGGGCATCTGGCCTGCATATTGAACTAGAGTGCCTGCCATGTGTGACAAGCTACTAACCGTTATGGTGGCTCATCTATAAAGGGGTGGTGTTGGCACTTCCTTCAGAGGGCAGTTTGGGTACTAGAAGACACCTGCATGTATAGAGCACATGGTCAGACCTTTATAAATGAGAGTTATAATTGCTGCTGTCACTGTCAGCATCACGTGTGCTGGTGATGCTCTAGCAAGGCAGAAATGTTACCTTCTCCACTGAACAGGAATGCATGAGGTCACACTGCTTGTTCAGTGACTTCCAGGGACTCTTACAGGCTGTCACCCTCACTGTGTGACAGTGCAGGCCCAAGTAGTGGCACCTGAAGGCTGCTCAGGATGAGGACTTCCTGTGTTATTTCTGTTTTGGGGAAACTTCTCCAAGGACTGAGCTTTGATGGCCCAGCCAGGCCTGGGGATAAGACACAGAAGGAGTGAGCTGTGGAGGCTGCTGGTCATGGGAACAGTTTAGCAAGGCAGGCAGAAGTGACACCCAGTTCAAGCTCAGAGATTTCCCAGGACACAGGCACAAGGGTGGGGCAGCCCGTTTCCATGGGCATGGGCCAATTTCTCCACAGGTCTGGGAAGTGGGGACCCATGTTTATTTCATGACTGTGGACACTGAGACTCGAGAGGGTCAGTGACTTGTCCAAGATGACCTAGCCACTGTGTGTCAAAGCCAGGTTTGATACTGATGACAAATCACCCCAGCTCCCAGCCAGTGCCTAAGTGTTAGAGTTGTAGAGCCCTGGGAGGATGGGACAGGGGAGATGGCAGGGAGGCGTTTATGGTGGGTGGGATAGAAGAGAGAAAGGAGGGGGATGTCCAGGAGCAGGAGAGAGAGATTCAGACTGGGGGGTACAGGCTTCCTGGGACCTGGGGAGAGCCCAGAGCTGGGAACTAAGAGCAATTCCCAACCAGACCCTCAGCTTTCCTCTTGAGCCTCTGCGTGGCCAGGGGCGATGGGGCCGGCTCAACACATGCTACCACCCTCAGGTGGCCTCTCCAGATCCTACAGAGCCTCCTCCTCCTCCTCAAGCTTCACCTGGCCTCCAACACCGTCCTTTCAAACTGCACTGTGCAAGCCGGGAGAGGGCTTCACCCTGTCCTTAGGGTTTGGGACATTCTTGTTGGAACTTGAACTCACAGGGGCAGGGACTGTGTGGGGAGGGAGAAAGAGAGGAAACACAAACTCCAGGGTCAGACTGGCTGGGTTGGAACCCTGACTGTGCCATTTAAAAATTGTGTGTTCTTTATTCCTAATTTTGAGCCTCACTTTCCTTATCCACATAACGGGCAGGACAATGCCTGCCTTGCAGGGCTATTGTGAGGCATGAAGAAGGTCAGAGAGGAAAATCCCATGATAATACCTGGGTGCTCAATGCAATTATGGCCTCCTGTGGCAGACAGCCCTGGCCCTCACCCCTGCAAGCACACGTGCACACACACCCACCCCACCAGGCTGGGAGCCAGGCTGTGCAGAGTCAGCTCTGAGCCATCATTGCTTCGTGGACAGATCATCTCTTTGCTTCTCAAGATGTGCTGCATGCTGGATGATTGGGGTCAATCCAGATCAAAAAAGTTGCCACTGAGACTTGCCTCAGATGTGGGGCTTTATTATCCCTGTGTAGGCAACTGGTGAGTGTGGAAATCCTGCTCAAGGCTTGGAGGAAGCTTGGATTCCACTTTTCTGGGCATCTATTCTCCCTTGATCATGGCCTGCAGTCACGTGTGGCCAGCCTTGGGGTCTGAGTAAGTGGCATAAAGGGAGCCATTTTGTGGGGCTAGAAGACAGCCCTGAAGTAGTGGTGTCTGGGGACATCTTTACATGTCTCCCATCAGCTGTGTGACCTCAGCCCCATCCCTTTGCCTGTCTGGGCCTTAACATTCTCTGTGTGCGAGGGGCGGGCACTCTCTCAGCCTTCCCAGTTTGGACATTCCATGGTTCCAGGAGGCAGAGGTCAGCCAGGGCAGATAGTCTGGCTAGAGGCAGAGGCTCTGGCTCTTTCTCAAGCCCTCCTTGGCCCAGGTGACCAGCCAGGTGGATAGAACTCTGGCCACCAGGTAACAAAGGTCAGCAGTTTGGGAGTTAATCATTTCCTCAAAACACAAGCAAACACCTCCATTTCCACAGTCACCGGTTGCATATACAGAGGTAATAAAATCACACATCCAAGGCAAGGCTCAGAGGCAACTTTCCTGATCTGGACTGACCCCAATTACCAGGAGACCCTGGGCAGTGACCTTTGGTTCTGTGGCCTCAGCTTGCTCATCTCCAGAATGAGAGTCTGGGACTCTGGGGAACTCACAGAGGGCACTGGTTCGAAGGCTGGAAAAGTGGCTTGGGGGCAGGCTACCTCATGGCCCTCTTCCTCCCACTGACATAGTCTTCTCCCTCATGTTCCCCAGAAGGCACACACTGTGGGCTTTCCAGCCCCCATGCTTGGCAGGAGCTGGGTGTTCTGCGAGCATCATGGCCCCTTCTCCAGTTCTGACCCTTGGAATCCGGTTGATCCCTTCTTCTCACCAGGCCCATATCTCTTCCCTCAGGAAGGGGAGCCTTCCCCACCCACTTGCTCACCTGGCCCCTGTGTCCTCTGCCTATGGGTAACAGTGACCTTCTACCCAGTGCCTGGGCACTGAGGGCTTTGATCTCCACCCAAATTTTGCACTTCTCATGGCAGGTGGCACGTCTCCCCAGCACCTGTGTGTAACAGTGCTGCGAGGGCCAGGGATACCCACGGAGACTGCCTGCCAGGATGCATGCTGTGGGGCACTGTGCAGACGTTTTGAAAAGACATTTTGTCTGGTGGGTTTGTGAACATATGAGAACCCGATCCCAGAAAGAACTGAATGCACCATTTCTAGAAGAATGTGGGTATCAGCCTCTGCACATTAAGATATATTTATATCTAAAGAGCAAATAAACCACAATGCTTCTCAGGGAGAAGGAGCTTCTAGCCTTGCTCTGCCATGGACTGCCTGGTGAGCTGCCCACCTGGTTAGACTTCGCTGGCTTCACTTTTCCCTGGGGTGAAATGCAATGATGTCATCACCAAAGCCATGTCCAGCTCTCCCCTCCCAGCATCACACATCTCGGTGTCCTCCCCAGTGGCTACTAGGCTTGCTCAAGACAGACTGCTTCTGGAGAACATACAACCATGCTGGGCTTCCTTGCCCATCTGATCCTGACTGTCCATCTCACTTCCCTGGGGCTTGCCTGGTGCAAAGTCCAAGAGACTTCTGCTTTTCCAAGAGCCCAGTGGCTCCAGTTTCCAGAAAATGAACTGTCTTTGTTCCTACTGGCTGATTTCCTTGTTATCCAGTGCCCGGGGTGAGCAGCAGAGGTTAAAAAAAAAAAAAGAGAGAGAGAGATGAGAAAAGGTAGATGTTATAAAACAAGAGAAAAAGGCTTATGGGGTAAGTGCCTGCTAAATGCTTGCCTTCCCTCCTCATTTTGGGGTTGGGATGAGGAAAGGTGGGTGGAGTGCTGGCTGTAAAGTACCGCTGAGCTACCTAGGGCTTGGCCTGATGTCCCTCCCCAGCTCTGCCCCTTTAAGAGAACCCTGGGGCCAAGATTTATTGGCTGCTGGGGCCCTGCTGTGTGTGTGGCTTTGTGTTTACAGGCCTGGAGTAGCTGAGGTCTCCCTTCCCAGGCTGTGCAGCGGTGGCAAGCTTGAGTTTAGGCAAAGAATGGTTGCCATTCATGGTGGAGTTTGCAGCAGGACTTGGTGTGCAGCCCAGGGGAGCCAGCAGCCCTGTGTCTGTAACAGCCAGGCCTGGGACGGAAATCCCACCCTGCTGGGTTCAGACAGGGAGGGGAAGAGTGGCAGGGCTTGTCCCCTCTGAGAGCCAGGGCACCCTTGCCAGGGCCCAGCAGGCAGGCAAGAGCGGGTGACTGCATGTCTACCCTGGGAGTGCAGGCACTGGCCTCAGCTGCAAACAGGCTGGCAGGATTGTGCCCCCAGGAGCTGAGACCAGGGTGAGACACTGGAGCCCAAGCAGGCCACAGATTAAATGAGCAGATGAGGGAGGGGTGGGAAGAGCGGCTGTCGCCTAAGTGCTGTGATGCCCAGTGACAGCCAGTGGTCAGGTATGTCAACAATTTGAGCCTTTCTTTGCTTACCTGGGAAGTGGGAAGAGCAGCCCCTGCCTCAGAAGGTTCTGTGGGGATTAAATAATGTAATGTACACAAAAGGTCTGGCACAGCCAGTCCTCAGTAGTGGTTATTATTTTTACCACCGCCCCCTACAGCTAACTGTTCCAAAAGGCAAACCTGCTTTTCTAGCTGTGTGGTCCTGTGGGCTGAGCATGTGAAGGCGCAGTTTCAAATCTCAGTTTTGCTCCTGCTGACAACGCCTGGCATGTCACTCAGTGCTGGCGGCCACTATGTGTGGGCCCTGTCATCCCTGCCACTTCTCCTTCAGGATCACAGCCCATCTCATCTTGAAGGAACAAGGGCTTTCACTCACTAAGCACTTACTCCAAATCAGGAGCCAAGCCAAGCATGTGACCCACTTCATCACTTTTTAATTTACTATTGTGAACCTTTGTGGAAATGTTCAAAGGTATACAAAAATAGACAATGAACCCCTGGGACCTCACCTAGCTTCAATAATGATTGACGTTTGCCATTCTTTTCCCATCCATCACTCAGACTTTCTTCTTTTCCTTCTCTTCCTCTTCCTTTTCTGTCTTCTCTTCTACCCTCCCTCCCATTTTGCTGGAAAGGCTACAGCAAATCCTGGACGCTGTGTCATTTCAACCTGTAAATATGTCAGTATGCATTGTTACCAGATACAAAATCTAAAAAATGGAAGCAAAACCTATTATCATACCTAAAAATGTAAGTAATAATTCTTAATATCATCTATTATCCAGTCTGTGCATCATTTTCCTTCATCTTCAAAAATAACCCATATGAATTAAAGTTGTGATTGCTCCCACCTTTGAGATGAAAAATGGAGTGAATGAGACATTAAGTGACTTGTGCAAAGTCGCCCATCCCATCCCCGCCTCCTGAGGTCAGTTGGCTGGCTGGTGGGTGCTGGAGGCAGGATCTGGACCGAGGCAGTCAAATCCCGGGGCCTGAGTCCTTACTTCCCCACTGGCATCCCAGAGCCTCAGAGCTGGTGGCCACTGAGCTGGTAACCTCACAAGCAAGTCAGCAACTCTCAAGCCTACCTTGCTTATGGCATGGCATACCCCTCAGCTTTCTGGTGCATTAAGTGGTAGCCACACAGCGCCTGCCTCCACCTTTGACCAATGTTTATCCTGCAGTTACTTTGTCCTAGGGCTGTTGGTGGTGCTTTGCATCCATCAGTGAACCGATAAGAGTCTTTGCCCTCATGGAGATGACCAGCTACACACTTGCTACTCAACGTGTGGCCCCGAGGACCAGCAGCTTCGGCATCTCCTGGGAGCTGGATTGAAATACAGACAGCATCCCCCCACCCCCGCCCAGCGCTGCTGAATTGGCATCTGTATTTTAACAAGACTCCTGAGAGCTGAAGTTTGAGAAGCACTGCCTTCGGCCACAGCTCTTACTTATCCCAGGCTGCACATTAGAATCCTTTGGAGAGCTTTAAAAAAATACCAGGCCTGGGACCCACCCAGAATCATTAAAGCAGAACCACTGATGATGTTTACAAGCTTTCTGTGTAGAAGGGATTGAGAATCTGGCCCAGATTCATCATTTTAAGGACCAATGAGTCAACTGAGATGAAATCTCTAGTAGACCTAGGACATAGTAGGTGCTAGATTAATGCTCTGCGTTTTCCCCTTGCTGTCTCAACCTTGTTCCTAGGACACCCCACACACATCTTCCACCCCCAACAAAGCTCATGTTCTTGGGTGGCATATTGCCTTTTCTGGTCCAAAGACATTCTTTGACCTCTAAGCTTATGACTGGAGTGCTGCTGTTTGCTGAGAAACCCAAGAACTGTAGCCTTGGGGCCTTCTCATGGGAAGTCAGGCTGCAGGGAAAACATGAACTTCTCCCTCCCATGACCTGGTTTGCAGTGCTGGGCTGAGAGCTGCAAACAAAAATAAATAAATAAGTGAAGACTCAGCCACACGTGCAAAGAGCTTTTCTTTCACCACTGCCTGATCCCAGTCCAGACGTTATCTCATCCTGCTCTCTCCCACCAGGTGACACTGTGTGGGGCAGGTGCCACCAGGCCCTGTGGCTCACTGTGCAGAAGCTGAGGTTTGAGTCACTGGGCATGCAGGAGAGTGTGTTGCCCCCAGGTCGTGGGGCACAGCAGTGGCCTGGGTCCAGCCTGGCCTCACTAGGTGGCCTGAGGCACTCTGACATCAGAGCAATGTTTTCCTGTAGCTGGCAGCATAGGCAGAGTCCCAGTGTAGTGGGTGCCGGCCTGTGCCAGGTTCCTCTTCTCCTCCCCTTCTGCAGGCCACCGGGATGCTGCTCATGGGGCTGTCTGCAGGCCTGTAAACAAGCCACAGGCCATGAGGTAGGCTGACGAGGGGTCAGAGGCTCTTCTCTGGGAGCTGGCAGGGTCAGATCTGTCGGAGACAGGAGGGAAGAGGAGGACAGAGGTAAGAGCAGTGATGGGTCTCCTGGGAGGCCAGCACTCCATCTGGCCATTAATTTGATAGAAGGCACCATTCCCAATGCTATATCGATGGGAAACTGAGGCCTGAAAATGGGGAAGCACTTCCCAGGAACATGCTGGGCCTGGAGATACTGAGGCCTGTGTTATCTCTGAAATATGGGTGGATGAGCTCAGGGAGTCAGGACTGCAGCCCTGCACGAGCCAAGTCCGGGCATGCCAAGGGTTATCCCCTGACCCCAGACCTTGGGCACTCTAGGATAAAGAGAAATGAAGTCAGCAGGCAAATGAAACGAATGGGGCTCAGGCAAAACTGGGCTCTAGTCCTGCTTTGGTGCTTGGTGGGGACTTCGGGCAAGTCACTTCACCTCCCTGTGTCTCAGACTTTCTCACCTATCACATGGTAGCATTCACTCTGACCTCACTGTGCGGCTTTGAGGAGTCACTGATTAAGAAAATGGGCTGTCACTAGCTGCCAGAACTGCTGCCTGAATGACATATCCATTCTACAGGGGATGGTGAATAGCATGTACACGTGCGTGCACTCCCCACCCCTTAGCGGACATCACTAACTGACCACAGCACTTCCTCCCCCTGCATGTGGACCTATCTCAGAGCACCTCTCAGGCCACAGTGCTCCAGGCAGCCACTTCCAGTCTAGCAGTGCCTGTATTTGAGATAAAAATCTATGTCCCATCCCTACATTGTCTGCTGAGAAGCTGCTGCTCTGGAGCCAGGCATCTCCAGGAAGAGCCAAAGTTTGAGCAAAAGAGGAAGAAGGAAATCAGGAGAAGGGTGGGAGAGGGGGCCCAGCCAAGGTAAAGAGCTTTGAGTTTCAAATAGATGGTGGGCAGTATGGGCAGCACTTAAGAGCCTCTGGCAGTGGCCAGGATGTATAGTGCAGCAGTCGGAGCAGCGGGCACCAGGAGGGGGACCCCTCTTGGCAGCCACTGCCCTGGATAGGGTCTTGCCTCTGCATCCCATTCCATAAGCACAAAGTTCCTGTGCGGTCTGTGCTATCATTATCTTCACCTCATATGTAAGGAAACAGGCTGGGAGCAGTTACTGTGGACAGAAGCTGACATTGGCCCCCAAGTTTGCTGGTTTCTAAGGCCCATGTTCTCCATGCCACCTCTCAGAAAGCATAGCCTGTCACCTTGGGACCCTTTCCTGAGTGGGGCTGGAATCAGGAGGGACCTGTTCTGGCCCCAGCATTCAGGAGTGTGAAGGCAGGGTCCCTACCACATGCAGTGTGTAAGGCAGGCAGCCTGGAGAGGTTTGCTGGCACTGGTGCTTTTGTTTTTCAAATCCCTGAGGCATGTGAGTTTGTAAACCCCAGAACAGGGGACAGAACCGCGGAGTCCTTCTGAGCTACTCTCTTTCATGATATAATCTCAGGTAACTCGCTGCCCCCTTTGGGCCCCTGTTTACCTCTCTATGAGGGAGAGCCTGGTGCCTCAAGATGGGTCTGCAGAGTGTCTGCACTTTGGAAAGTGGAGCTTGTTGGAAAGGTTGAATCCCAGGCTGCCTGTCACGATCTGCACTGGCCCAGGGCCCAGCCCAGGCAGATTTACACTCATGGAGGCTATAGAACCATCAAGCTTGTGAGTCCCTGAGTCTCGCACACTTCAAAGACAGGCATCCTATGATTCACAGTCAACACCTGAGGCCAGGCCACAGCCCACACCCGAAGGTCAGCCCATATCCTTGTTCCAGCCGAGAAGGACGAGCTGGGAATGCCAGGCCAGGCCCTGGTCGAGGGCAGAGGGAGAGCCTCCTGCGAGTGTGGTCGTCTGCAGGCCCAGGTTGGGCAGGAGAACGCAGCCAACCTCATGGACCTCCCAGTCTGGGGCAGGAGGCCAGGCACACCAACATGCAGAAGCAACTCAGGACAGCCAGCTGGGGTGGGTGGGATTAGGGGGCACCGAAACTGCAGGAGGCCAGCGGAGGGTGTGGTCAGGTGGGCCTGGGGCTGCAGGCTGGGAAAAAGAGATTGTGGATGTGAACTGGAGACCTGGAGGCAAAGCACCTCTCCACGGCTCTGCAGGGGATCCCGAGCCCCAGTAGGTGATATCTTAGGGCCCCATCCCAGAGCAATGGGGGCTCACAGTTAAATTTAAATGCTCATCCATTTTCCCCACAAGCACCAGCTTTTTCCATCCCTTTTATGGATTTCTGAGGAATGGTAAAATGTAGCTGTTTTGGCTCCTGAGTCAATGAAATAATGAAAGGTGGCCTGAATCCCGTCCAGGGAGATCAGTGGCTTATGTATGTATTTTGACTGTAAGACTTCGATCCAGGTCTCCTACTGAACTTGAGCTTCTAAACCTGCCTCTTTGTTGCCCTGGCCCTCAGCTCAGACCATTTTCTTGTGACTTCTTTTTAAACACTTGAAAGCTTTCTGGCAATGTGACCTTGGTTAGTTTTGTGTCCACTTCCCTCTTCTGAAAAGACATGGGTTTCCCAACACCTATGCCATGCAGGACCCTTGGTATAGCTAAATGAGATACTTCTGGCCAGGGCCTAGCAGAGTGCCTGGCACATAGTAGGGGCACAGCAAGGCCACTTTGGCCGCCTTTCAGATCTGTGGATAAAAGAAGTCTGATAAATCAAGCGGCTTGCTGCTGTTCTAGCTGAATGTGGCTACTTCCTTTACTACAGAAGCAGCTCTGGCCCTCACAGGCCTGGCCTGGCTTGGCCCCACATGCTCATTCAAGCCTCACAGTAACCACGAGGCGGGCAGGGCCAGAATGAGCAATCCCACCACGCAGGTGATACCCAGAGAGGTGGGAGGCCTCCCTCAAGGCCACTTCATCCATGAGGACTAGCACAAGGGTCTGGAACCTGGACTCTGCCACCCACCATTCACACCCTAGGCAAAGGCTTGCTTCAAAAGGCTTGAGAGTGCTGGCTCCCTTTTTGCTTTCTGAGCTAGTATTCTTCAGCTGGGATCCACTCTTCAGTGTCAAAAGTGCAGAAGCCTTGACTGTTTGGGCAAGCAGCAGGCAGCCTTGAGTGCACACCCCATTGTTCCTTCTACATTTCCCCAGGAGCCTCACCACTCACCCCTGACCCGCTCATAGCCCAGCACACACAGGGAAGGTGGGCCGTCTGTCCCACAGTGTGTCACTTACAGAGACCAGGTTGGAGGCCATTGCCGCACTGTTAAGGGACCTCTAACCAGACAAGCCTGGGGTCTATTACTTGTTCATCAACTGCTTTGGCCATTGAGCTATTTTTGAGTTTCTAGCACTATAACTCCATGAAGTAGGTTGAATTGTCTCCCCACCCCCCAAGCATATGCCCACATCCTAACACCTAGTACCTGTGAATATAAAATATCCCCCTATTTGGGAACAGGGCCTTTGTAGATGAAATTAAGTTAGGATCTCAGGGTGAGATCATCTTGGACTTAGGGTGGGCCCTAAATCCAATGACTAGTGTCCTTATAAGGAGATCTGAGACACGGAGAGACACGGGAATGCCATGCGAAGACACAAGAAGAAATTGCTGTGATGTGTCTACAAGCCAAGAAAGGCCCAGGATTGCCAGCGACCACCAAAAGCTGGAAGAAGCAAGAAGGATTCTCCTGAGATATCTGGGAAAGTGCGACCCAGCCTTGATTTCAGACTTTAGGCCTTCAGAACAGTGAGAGAATATGTTTCTGTTCTAAGCCACCCAATTCATGGTAATTTGTTATATAACAGTCCTAGAACACTAACACCACATCAAGAATACAGATTTAAGGATTATCCATGTGTCTGAGATGTTTTCAGAATAGTGGGGCAACGAGGCCCCCTGACAGAGTGGGAGGGCCCAGAGGGGACCCTTCTCTGCAATGGAGGTTCTAGGGAACAGAGAGGCCAGGAGGCCGGGGAGTCAGCAAAGCTGCCCGGGTGGTCCTATTGGGCCTTGAAGGCTGCCGAGCAGGTCCAGAATGCCTCAGCCCGAGCCTGCGTTTGGAGGGAGGCATTAGAGTGTCGTGTTTGTGGGGCATGGTGATGCCTTAAAGGGGACAGAAAAGGCTGTGGCTGTCAGGGCAGGGTGGGAAATCAAGTCACTTAGATTTTGTATTGAACTTAGAGAGCCCTGGGAGCCCTCTACTTGCCCTGGGGCAGGAATTGTGGAGATGACTGTGTTTAGGCAGTGACCAGGGTGGTGGAAACTAGAGATGAATTATGCACTCTCCTTTCCAGTCTTCAGGGAGAGAGGAGTCAGAGAGGTGGACTCCAGCTGGGAGGGTGGCAGCCACAGAGGCCTGTAGGCAAAATGCAAGGAGATCAGGGGAAGGAGGCCTCTTCCTGGACTCGGGTGTTCAGGGAGACTTCCTGGCAGAAGTGGCAGGTTTGGGTCCATGAGGTCTATTAGGGGAGCCCTGGATGATGTTTGAGCAGGGTAGCTGAGAGATGGCCCAGGAAGTATGCCATGGCCATGGGTGTGTGTAAGTCTGTAGGGGGGACCTGGCACAGCCATGAGCTGGGGAGGAGGTGAAGATACGGTAGGGGGAGGTGGGGAGGGAGAGACTCAGCTGAAAGATATACTCCAAAATGCTTTGTGACCAAACGCACAGAGGGGAGAAGAGGAGGGTAGGTCATGAGTCAGGCTGCAGAGCCCAGAGAAGCCATGTGCAGCTTGAGGGCAGTGTTTCTTTGTGGTGGTCTGGAGGCAGCGCTTGGCTTGCAAGGACCCTCCCCTGGCCAGACAGATGAACAGGTGCACATACACGTCCACACATACAGACACATCAGCACGTAGACCAAAAAAGAGACACACAGGAACACACACGGGCACACACATGCACACACATACAGAGGAGCCCATTACCCCTGCTCTCTCCTTCCCACCCCAACCTGCCTCTTACTCTGTCTCCTTCCCCCACATTCCACTCCCTACTAACAGGGAGGGCAAGAACCTGCCCTGGCTCAAGGGCAGTGAGGGAGAGACAGGAGCGGAAGTCCAGAGTCCCAGAGAGAGGCCTACCTCTCTGCAAAGCAAATGGCAGGGATGGATGGGTAGCCAGGCAGGCACTTGGTGATGCAGAGACACCCAGAGACACTGACCCACCAACACACCGAAACAGAGACACAGAGACCCTGGTCACACCATGGCATAAAGATACTCAGGGATGTGCTGCCACATACACACACACACACACACACACACACACACACACACACACACATGTGCGCTCCCCCCCTCCCCCAGACAGGCACACACTCACAGGCACACAGACATGCACACTCACACACAGACACATGCACAGACAGACACACATACACCCTCCAACAGAAAGGGGTACCCACACAGGGAGTTACTCAGGCACATACACAAAGACACACAGATGCATAGCCAGATCGACACAGGCAGAGCCATTCAGACAAAGAGGCTTTGAGCGAGGCCAGCCCACCCCCAGAACCCAGACATCCCAGCTTTGCAGTCCCCCTAGGAACCCTCTGAAACGCCAGGAGAAATTCCTGGGATATTAGCTAAATTTCAGACACAAACATTCCGGTCTCCCTCTCCAGATGTAACTCTCCTGAAAGCCTGCACAACCCTCCCTCAGCTCGCCATGGCAGCCCCCACTCCCTGACTACTAGGAATGCGGCCTGCTGGCTCAGGAAGGGGCGGCGGTGTGGGGAGCTGAAGGGACCACGCTGGGCAGGGGGCTCAGGGCCACACTGGGGGGGCTTTCTGAACAGTGTGGGGGGTCGCAACAGATGAGGGGATCAGGCAGAGAGGGGGACTTCCTTGCAGCAGGGTGGGGACACCACCCAAAGCTGGGGCTGAGCAGGTTCCAGGGAGAAAACTGAAGCCAGAAACTCTGAGTTAGAGCTCACCTCCACACCAGAAGGCTTGCCTCATCACAGGGGCCCTTGCAAAGGAATGGGCCTTGCTCACCTCCCCATGGGCACATTTCTCAGCTCCAGGAACACGTCAGGTCCTTCTCACCTCAGGGCCTTTGCATACTTGTCCCTCTGCTTGGAGCTCTTTGACTCTGCCTCAGTCTCAGTGTAAATGTCACTTCCTTAAGAAGGTGTTCCCCCACCTACTTAGGCCTCTTCTTATTTCCTCTTGAATCACCTGGTTCTTCTTCATATCCCTTATCTCAGTTTGTAGTTGCTTCCTTATTTGTGTGGTTACTATTTTAGTGTCTTCCTCCCCTGTGGTAGACCAGAAGCTCCCTGAGGACAGACAGGGTGTCTGTTATAGCCGGGACCTAGTACATAGCATGTGCTCAGCAAACATGGGTCCCGTGTCCTGGGCTATACATGCCATTTTACTAAGTCTTCAGCCTCAGTTTCCGTATCTATTTAATGGGACAAAATTGAATTTCTTTCACAAGATTCTTATGAAAATGGGATGATGAAAGCAAAAGGGCTTTGGCAATCATCCTCCTACCCCATGTGATGGCTGTATTTTTCCTTCTTCAGCCCCCCACGAGTATCTGCAGTAACCCCGATTTAGACACAGATAGGGCTCTGTAAACATGTGCCTAGAAGTGCTTGGTTACCTATGAAATATGCTTTCAGAAGTGCTATGAAGTATCCTAACTCTTTGCTGATGCCTGAAATTCCACTGTTCTTATCAGAAATCTGTGTCAACTCAAAACCCATGAGAATAATCAGTCATTTGCTATCAAAGTAAAGAGGGGGCGAGAGGTCTTTCCCTGAGACACAGACATCCTGGAAACCTGGTGTTTTGCATCCATATCAGCCTCACATCCATGTGTCCTAGCACCTGGGACACCAGGGCACCAGCTCTGGGGGACATCCCAGGACAAGCCAAATTTTTAACTCCCTGCCTACCAAGCCACTCCATCTCTTCTTCTGTCCTGGCTTTCTGCAAAGGACAGTAGCCACCAAGTAGCTTTGCCTCCTGCTGAGTGGTGACCGTGGGCAAGGTTATTTGACATCCTTGAGCTCCAGTCTCCCTTTTCCCCGCTGCCCCATGTTTTTCCCTTGACAGTAAAGTGGTTCAGCATATGTGCAGGTCCCTGACAGGGCTCCTGTCACATCGCAGTAACTCAGAAATCGGTGACTGCAGTGACTGGTGGTGATGATGACAATGTCGTCAACGATGAAGTAAGAGGAGCGCCCCAAAAAGATGATGGAATGTGAGTTCATTGCCTGCAGCAGAGGCTGCTGGGCCTGAGCTGTGGGTCTGCCTGCCTCCCACCCAGACAATGCCTGCATTGCAAGAGGCAGCTCGTTATGCAGGAGATATATGTCCTGTCGTAAAGTGTTTAATATTTTAGCTCCTAATTGAGTTACCAGAGACAGACAGCCGTTTATCCTCATCACTCTCCCACCGCTGTCTTTGGCAGACCCACTGGGCCACTCCAGGTGTTTCCTTGCCTCCTGTTCTGAAAATCCGGCATGGCCATACAGGTATCTCCAGGCTGTTTGGTGTGATCAGTGGTGAGTAGTGCCAGCAGGCAGGGACCAGCGCTTGGCACAGGGAGGGTTCACGGCTACCCTCACCTCTCCTGTCTGCCCACCACCTTCCTGTTTATTAAGCACCATGCCAGCCATCAGCTCATCTGATTCTCACAGCAGTCCTGCAAAGCAGGAACTGCTATTATCGATCCCCTGATAGAGGAGGGGACTGATGCTAGGAGAGGCTGTGAATTTCACTCATGCATTCAGCAATCTTTTTTCATAACAGCAGCATTATGGAAGGTACTAGGGGTGCTGAAATGGCCAAGATGCTGCCTCCACCTTCAGGGACCCACAGCCTTGCCCAGATGGAGAGGGACAGTGGCACCACCCTCGGGGTGTCTCTGTCCCCCTTGGTAGTGCTCACTGCTGGCAGAGTGCTACTTCTAAAACAAAAACCAACATCAGGTTCAGAGCTCCTAGAAAGGCTGCCCTCAGTTTAAAACCCCAGAATCTATGCTTTGTATTCAAATTCTTCTCTGAGCTAGTCAACCCCACCCCCTTCCACATTCTTCAGCACAGTGAGTCCATGGAACCTCATGCCTACCACTTACCGCAGACATGTGTGATGACCCTGCTTATTGCCCACCCAAAGGTCATTCCTCCCCCTTCCAACCACCCGTCTTCCCTGCCAACAGAACCTTAACTTTTGGGATGGTGGGTAGATACTCTGGTATCAACCCTCCAGAGCTCCAGTGTAAACCAGTCACAGCCATCCTAATGCACTTTGCCCTGCACTGCCCCAGTCGTCTTCACAACTGGGGCAGGGGTGGGGGTGGGAGCAGCCAATCCATGACAAAGTGAATAAGAACAGGGGATAGTTATGGACTGAATGTCTGTGTCCCCTTCAAATATGTATGTTGAATCCTAACCACCAAGGCCATGGACCTTGGAGGCGGGGCCCTTGGGAAGTGATTAGGTCATGAGTGTAGAGCCCTCATGAACAGGACTAGTACCCTTATAAAAGGGACCCAAGAGAGTCCTCTCCCTTTGTCTGCCATGTGAGGATAAAAGAAGTTGGCAGTCTACAACCAAAAGAGGGCTCTTACCAGAACCCAACCATGCAACTCAGTCTCAGACCTCCAGACTCCAGAACTGTGAGAAATTCTGTAGCTATAAGCCACCCAGGCTATGGTGCTTTGTTAGAGCAGCCTGAACAGACTAAGACAGGGGTATTTGCTGGACAGCTTCAGGACAGAAGGTGGAAGAGATTCCCTTGAGTCTCATCTCCATCTTCTTCCTGCCTTGAACGTGCTTGTGAGCTGGTGAGATGTTTGGTGCTGCAGCAGCCACCTTTTGAACATGGGGCCATACATAAAGGGTAAAACCTCAGTATACCCAGAAAGGCTGAGAAATGTGGGCTGAGTCTGGGTCTCTGCAGGTGTTACTGGGCCTCTGTGTAACCCTGAGACCACACTGCTCTGGAGTTCTTGGGTAAAGACAAACACTCCCTCCTGCGGACACCACTGCTTTCTGGGTCCCACCCACTTGCACTTGCATTCTATGGGCCGCCTGAGCCAGCCTCTTTCACCACCTGCTTGGGATGCCCTTTCTTTTGGTTTTGTTTTTAAAACTGCTTCTCAGTTTTTAAAACCCAACTCGTGCTCCCTTGTCTGAGCTTTTCTGAAGTCTCCTCACCTGGCCCTCGCCGCAGAGCTGGGGCCCCACATCTGAGTACCCAGGATGCTTTGCTCATGATCCTTTGTAGCCTTCACCACATTGATTTGTGCTTATTCATTCTCCTTATCTGTCTGCAGGCCCACTGGGTGGTCCAGCCCAAGGAGGTGCTTGGTCAAGGTTTGAGCAACAAGGGCTTGCTACCATGTCCTTATGTCATTGAATCCTCCCAGCGACCTTGGGAATAATGATTGACTTTCACCTCCATTTGCAGGAAACTGAAGGCAGAGAAGCAGGAATGTCTTAGAATGAGGTCTATCCAGGGAAGCCCTTGGCCATACAGTCCGTGGGTCTGTTCTTGTCCTGGTGCCCTGCCTGGACCACAGCCCCTGTGGGCCGTCTCCCTGTTGTGATGGGTGCTGCCTGCAGTCAGCTGTTCACAGAGTAGTGGGTGGCACAGCCAGGTGCTCAGCCCAGGGCATTGAACAGACCCTGCTTGTCCTGGCACAGCTGCCCAGGAAGGGTCCATGGATCCTCTAGGTAGAAGAGGCTGGGATCCATCAAAAAATAAGACCCAAGGACGGCCTGCTGTGGGGATGGAGTCATGTGGAAAAACACTCAAGTCAGTACAAAACTGTCTTTCTGCAAATGACTCCATCTCAGTGCCAGAAGGCTCAGCTCACCCCACCTCTCACCTCTTCCAACCCGCCCACGGGAATGGAGAAGACCAGGGCCCCAGGGCCTGTTGCATCACTTAGGCCAAAGTAAGTGTTACAGGGACCCACCCCGGAGGTGCGGGGGAGCTGATGCCTCCATCTTCCTCCTCAGCCAGGGCTTCATCTGAACCCCCCAGACTGAGATGGCTTTGGGGGTGGGCCAGAGCCTCCTCTGTGTTCATGCGTCCTGCTGGCCCTGGGATTATGCTCACAGGAAGAAGAGATAAAGGAGGGAAGGAATAACTCCTCACTAGGGTGACAGAGCACAGCAGGGCATGACAGGTCCTGAGAGAGGAGTAAAGAAAGCTGCGTTCTAGTTCTGATCCCAGCACTACACTTCTATTCAGCAGAGTTTTCTTGAGCACAGCCTCTATTCCTGGCACTGTGCTGAGGACCTGGGGGTCTAGAAAAGCCATTCTAGCACTGTGGCTGTGATAGCCTCGCACAGGAGAAGGACAATGCCAGGGACTGGAGTTACGTGTTATAATGAAGGTATGGACAAGGTGCTGTGGGACACTCAGGAGGAAGAAAGTGCTGGGGGCGGTGCTGGCCAAGGGGTTGAGTGAACACACAGGCTGTGAAGGAGCGCATGGAAAGGCCTCTGAGGCTGCAAGATGCTTGGGAAAGGGTAGACAAGTCCATGTGCTGGGAGCCCAAGGTGTATAAAGCAAGTGGCAATGGATGGTGCTAGCAAGGCAGGTGGGGGCAGGCTATGGAAAAGTGGGTTTCACTCTGTAGGGAACAGGAGCCACCGAAGGGCTGAAGAGTACAGTGCCCAGTTTGGGTGTGCTTTTCAGAAAAGCTGTCCTGGACTGCTGGCAGAATGGCTATAACAGAGAGCTCCCAGGAGGCCCTGCAGTGGTTCAGGGGCAAGCGGGAGACAGCCTGGAGCAAGCAGTGGCAATAGTGCTGGGAAGAAGAGGAAGGACAGCTAGTAATGCCCATTGCTGCTGGGACTAGGAGATCACCACAGTGAGGGGGAAACAGAGTTTATTGCTCTCTTAGATTATTAGCTGAAATTCCGATTCTAATGCTATGGCAGAGAAATTCAAAACAACACTGGTGTAGAGAAGATCGAAGACCAGCTAGGCAGTCCTAGGCTGATAGGGTGGCTTCACAAGTGTCAGAAATCCAGATTCCTTTCATCTTGTTGCCCAGCCATCTTTAATACCCAGTCTTGATCATGTGGCCCAGAATGGCTGCTCCAACTCCCATTGTCACGTCTGCATTCCACCTAGTAGGATGAGGGAAAAGAGGGTGGAATCTGAACCCATTCTCTTCAAAGATGACTTCCAATTCTGCTTATATCCCGTTGGCTGAACTTAGGGGCAAGACCATATATAGTTATAAGGGATGCTGGAAACTGTAGGCTGCCATGTGCTCAGCTATTAATTCTTCCATGTGGAACAAGGAGAGAGTGGATCCAGGGAAGAACAACTAGTGATACTGTGGAGGCCCACTGGCTTCTCTGAGATTGATATTTCTTATTTGCAAAATACATTCTGTAAATAGTCATTCTTATCTTCAACCAAATACATGTTAAATATGATTAAATGTCTGCCAACAACTTGCTATTTTCCCATGCAGATCAGGTCCCTCTTTTTGACCTCAGTTTTTCCAACCACTGAAAGAGGTATTGAAAACTATTAACACAGATTCGATGGGGCTAGCTGAGTGGAGTTCAGGGGTCTGCAAAGCCCGTACACTTATGTACTTAATTTGGGGCATACTTTCTTTCTTGGAGAAAGCCGGTGGCTTTCAACAGGTTTATGGGAGAGTCTGTGGTCCTAAAACATTGAGAAATCGAATGAAATTACTCAGGACCCTCCATACCCATATGGTATGATTCCTGTGTACCCCCCTTGTAATGTTCACTTGGAAAGGAGTCCAGAGAAAAGAAAAAGGCAATTGAAGAAACTCCAGGGCAGTTGGAGAGGGTGGCTCCAGCCTCATGGTGACAGTCCCTCACGGGCGTGGGTGGGTCCGCCATCCCCGGCCTTCCTCTCTAGTCCTTGCCTGGCTGGGCAGGGATTTGGCTGGGTACATGCCTGGCACACTTGGCCTAATGTCTCACATGCAGTCCCGAAGCTCCCAGCCAGGAGCCAGTTTGCATTTCAGAGGCACAAGTGAGCCGCTGTGTTTGGCCTGCCAGGTGAAACAAACAGAGCCGCATTAATGAGACAGTCTTCTCTTGGTATCCACTTTCCCTTCTCAGGCGATGGCTCAGACTGGGAGCAAACCTGTCTCTCTCTGGAGCCAGGGATTTGATACTGTCGTGAACGGAGGTTTTCATCCCCCCAGCTAGTCGTCTGCCCTCCATGGCGCCTGCCACCCATGCCAGGCTTGGCATGTGAGCCCCCAGCTGTAGGAGCGGTGGGTGGGCTGGGAAGAGAGGGGCTCAGCAGCTGCCCCACCCCCAACTCAGACTGGGGGGAGGAGAAGAGGCTTCAGGCCCCAGGAGAAGGAGCAAGGCGACAGGCGGAGTTCTGGCTGGGCACAGATGGGTCCTGACGCACAGATGGTATGTACTATGTGGAAACTGCTTGGCAGCCCGTTGGAAACCAGACTCACAAGAGCAGAGTTTGAGTGGTACAGAATAAAGCTAGAAAGAAGGATTTTATCAAAGGGGAATGTGAGATGAGAAAGGCATGTGGCGCTGAAAGGCTTAGACCAGTGCTGAGCATCTCAGAACACGGCCAGGTGAGGAAAAGGACAGTAGAGGGACCACTGATGGACACTCCCTGGGAGATGGGTCAGGAAGCAAGGCCCATTAGGAAAAGAGGAGGAACAGGCTATAGTGGAAGCCCCAGCTTGGGGTTCTGGCAGCTGGCAAGTGGCCCCTTTACCCCAGGAGAGCTAGACCAGCAAGGATGGTCAGGGCGGGGTGGCAGGGTGTGGCCTGCTGCGGCCAGGGAGCAGGAAGCAGGCCTAACATCTTGACAGAGCTGGCTTGCCACCTTCTTAGGTCTGCAGGCCCTCTGGCCTCTTCCCTCTGCCCTGAGCCCTCACTCAGCTCCAGCTGGGGACTGAGTTCTGGCAGCCTTTGGTGGCAGGTGTGGGACCAAGGAGGGTGGCCAAAGGAAAACAAAGGCTGAAGGGAACAGCTATGCTTTCAAAGAGCCATGAGGTCTGGCTGTGAGAGACTCACTTGTCTGTTCTCTGCCCAAGGACTGCAAATCAGGCAAGTCCTCCTGAGCACCACTGGGCTGAGGACAGCCCCGCAGCACCCCATTCACCAAGCAGCCAGGCAGTGCAGGTCCTGGTGGGTGAGGGAGAGATACAATCCCCTTTCCCTGTCTTGAGAAGGTGCTGTCTGCTGGGGTGGAATCCGTATCTACTTGCTGAAGGTCAGGCTCTTGGCCTAGGACAGTCTGCTTGGACACTCATGTCTTAGGTTCCACCCTTATAGCACTGCTGGCAGGGAAGCAGAAACCCTCTTTGAAGGAAACAGAGGTTCAGAGATGCAAAGTAACCTGCTCAGGACCACACTGCCCTGTGGTATGGAGTGAATTGTGAAGAGCAGTTTGTTCTGACTCTGATGTCTGCCTGTTTCCCCTGAGGCAGACCCACGTTCTTGGCTTTGGGAGGGGTGGAATGGAAAGCCATCAGGGGTGGCTTAAAATGAGGGTGGAGCTGGTCACAGGCCCCACAAATGATGTTTGCTAAAGCTCACAACACTCAGTAATTACTTGTTAGAGAAGCAGATGAAAGGCGCCTCACTCAACCCATCGTGTACAAGGCTCCATGCTCTGTGGGGATTCAGGAGGTGAACAGGTCAGTCCCTGTCCTCAGGGAGCTCACCAGTAGGAAATAGATGGCAAATGTAAAACCCAGTCCACAGGCACTGGGTTACCCAAATCGCTGTCCCTTCTGAGCAAGGTAAGAACTAAAACATCTCAGAACCTTAATTTCTTTCTCCACAAAGTACAGAAAGTAATACTGAATTTTTTGCATCATAGTGGAAATTACATAAAGTAATGTGAGCTGAGCACAGGGCTCGACAAGGTAAGAAGGAGCTCAGTTATAATCACAATTATGATTATAAGACCCTTCCAGATAGCTTCACAGTTAAGAGCAGTGAAGTTTAGGAACTAAAAGAGAGAGGCAGGCATAAATGAAGTGCTTCTGGGATTCACAGGGTAGAGGAGGATGGCTGGGTGGGGAAGATGCAGGGAGGCTTCCTGTTTTGTTTTCGTTGCTGTGTTCATTTTTGGAATCATGGTGTTTGAAGCCTTTTCTGTCGTGTTCATGTTGACTCTCCAGGACAAGCATCGGCATCAGTGCCTGTCTGTGGAACGAGTGAATCAACGCATGATGCAAAGCCTCAGGCGTGCTCATCTCCCCTCCTTGTCTCAGCAGCTCTGGCCCAAAGAATTTCTGTCCTTCACTCGGACGGTGGCCAAGCAGCCCCTGCCCCACACAGGCCAGCCCCCAGTTCCTAGAGTGGGGAGTCGCTGCTCCTGAGCTGCTTTCTGGAGAGAGCAGCTCTAGAGCTTCTAACCCGATCTGAGTCAGCTTGGAGGATGGAAACAGGAACAAGAGGAGTCCAGAGGTCTTCTGGAGACACAGGCCAGCCTCCTCACCCCTCTGGGGTGTGGCGAAGCCCTGTGCCCCTGGCCTTGCCGGGGACTAGTTTTGTCCATGGGGCAGTGAAAGCTGGACCAATGAGGTTAGAGTTGGTGGGTTATATGCCTCAGTTTCTCAGTGGGACAGCCCTGAGGTGTGTCCTCCCCAGCCTTAGGCAGAACCATAGACAGAGCCTGTTTGTGAATATGTCCTTCATTTGCTTGTCTTTATCCACTGTCTTGTTTTCCACGTCCCCACAGTGCTCCTGGGCTGGAATCACTGCCCAGATAAACTATGGCACCTAAATCCTCATCTCAGGGTCTGCTTCTGGGGAGCCCAGCTATGGTACAACACGGGGTTGGGTCACTCCTAGGCTGGGTGCCAGGAGGGCCCTGGAGCCGGGATATGTTGTCCCCTCTTGTCTCCGGCATTCCTGGCTCTTCCCTGACTTGACTGCCTAGCCCACATTCCTACAGTATGGGGACGTCAGTACCTTCTACTTGCCATTCTGGGTTATACGGTGACCTTCTGCTCCCAGGACATAGCATCTTCCTTGAAGGGAGGAACAGGCAGTTGGGAAAAATTAAACAGCTTCGGGCTGGCTTCAGGAGCAGCAGCAGGGAGCTCCCTCAAGACTCCTGTAAAATGGGTGTGCTGGCTTTATATTTAGAAGGAACACTGTCAGGGGACAAGCAAAAAGGGGCTGACTCATCAGTTCCTAATGGCACTGACAAGCAGCATCCATGAGTGCCCCCCGCCCCGGGACCTCATCACGGGGGTGATTTGCTTTCTGAGACTTTGACATCAGAGCCTCCATCTCTGCCTCCCTGGAGAGTGTCATGTTCTGGCTTTTCACGGAAAACTGCCCAACTCCATGGCAAAAGCAAGGTAATAAAATATTCAGCTGCGGAGGCTGGAGGCTGGAAGCTATTGTGTCCCCCAGGAGAAGTGGAGTCTTAAATTCAAGACATGCATGAACTGGACAAAGCACATGTCCAAGCAGCAGACGCTCCCAGGCACGTGTAGGAACACAGCTACACATGTACACAAAAGCATATGTTTAAATGCACACAAGTACATGCATTTGTGCCAATCACACACCAATGCAGCACACAGCCTATACCGAGGACACATGCATGCCACGAGGTGAACACATACATGCTCATTGCATGAACCACTGAATCCCCACTCAATACATTTACCCATACATGTTATCTTTTTCCCCACCATTATAATGAAAAGTGACCGTCTTAGTTGGTGTATTTGGGCAGAAGAGACCATCATCCTCCCTGACTTTTGAACAATAGCTGCCTGTCTGGCTGTCCTGAGGAAGCTCACCTCTGTCAGGCAGAAAGCAAATGCTGTGCTGGGGAAATGTGACTCAGAGGTGAGTTACACAACTCCATTCTGCCTGTCTGCTCTGCCCAGGAGAGGGAGGATGAGGAGAGCTTGCAAATGTGAAAGCTGAAAGGACTGCTGTACTTCTGGAAGTTTCCACATGATCATGCTGTGTCCAGCCCAGTGGACACTGAGACTTCCTGAGGGCAGCGTGAAGAGCCGCAGCACCGACACAAACATGGCCGGGTGCTTGATGACAGGAAGTGCCTCCCTCTGAGGGGTGGCTGTGGAGTGTTACCTTCCACTGACCTGCTCCTGCCCATCTGGCCTGCTGCCTAGGGCTCATCACACCTGCAAAGACAGCAGCTTGGCCCCTGGCTTATGAAGTGGGCATAAGTTGACCTGTATCTGCAAAGAGGAGCCTGCCTTCTCATTGTTCTAGAAGCTCTGACCGAGCAGCTCATAATTACATGATTGATGGCAGACCTAAGATTTTTTAAACCACCCCAGTTCATAAACCTGCTGAGGGAATGACATCGTCCCTGTTCCCAGGCATGCTGTACTTTTCCATATATCCTGCAGATATTTTCCATGTCTCATTCTGCAAACATTCACTGAACATCTACCCAGAACTAGGGCCTAGGGTGACAGGGTTGCCCACCCTTGGCAGAGATGGGCCAAGAGACTATTGCCTATTTGCTCTTGGACAAGGTGACTCAGATTCCAGAAGGTTACGAAGTTGGCCAGACAATGAAAGAGTTATATGTGGGAGTGGGTGGGAGGTAGGCAGGGTTGGGGAATAGAGGTGGAGAGGGGAGTAAATTCTGAGCAGAAAAGCAGCATTCACAAAAAAAACACATGGTTTTCTACATAGGTAATGGTAGACCAGGGGCTGGGAAACTATAGTGCACAGACCAAATCAAACTCACTTCCTGCTCCTATAACTAAAGTTTTATTGGCACACAGTCACATCCATGCACTTATGGATTATCTCTGCCTGCATTTGAGCTACAATGGCGGGGTCGAGGAGAAGTCATAGTAGTGTAGTCACAAATGCTTACTATTTGACCCTTTGCAGAAAAAGCATTCGCCAAACCCCTGTTCTAGATCTATCAACTAATTCTAGAACCTATAGCAGAATTCTCGAACCAATCCCAAAATACCTAGAACCCACAGCATAGGTCCAGAATCCAGCATGGTTTTCTAGAACTCCCTGTAAGAGTGACATTTGTGTAGGGATGCAGATGTTTACAGGGGGCTTTTCTATCAATTACCCCATTTAATCCTTCAACAAACCTGTGTGAGGTCAATGGTAATTTTATCCCAATTTTGCAGATGAAAAAATGAAGACAAAGGGACATTAAGGGACTTGCTGAAGACTGCATGGTTGGGAGATAGCCTAGGTCTGGGCAGCCTGATTCTAACATTCTGTGCTCTTTCCACCACATTAACCTACAGATGTTTCTCTGTCACACATTCCACTGAAGAGCTGCCCTCCCTGACAGTCAATTTCCCTCCTTTCCTTCCTAACATCCTGCTGCCACCAAGGAAGCCCTTTGTCCATTGTGCTGCCTTAGTGGGAGAGAGGGTTCAGAGGAGAATCAAATTTCCTTTCCGCATCTGTTTGCTGGCACCCGGTGCACCCTGGGAGGCTAACACAAAGTGACAGATGAGCTTCGATTGGCTGGAATGTGTGGAGAACCACTGGACCAGGTAATCCCAACCCACCTCCTCAGAAGGCCATCCAGGAGGGAGCCTGGGGTGGCAGTGTCACGTTGGCTGAGGGGGTGCCAAGAGAGGGCCTTTGTAGGACCCAGCTGTGTTCCCCCAGGAGGAGTGGACACTTTGGACAACCCATTCAGAGTACCAGGACTGCTCATTTATTTTCACAGGAGCTGCTCGTAATGGAATTACATTCCATTTCTTAGATACAAGGGCTTAAGATGTGGCTGTGTTATATCAGGGGAATTCTGAAGGCACGCCCCCTGCCACACACACATGTGCGTACACACGTGCACACACACACACCCACACACACACACACATGCACACTTCCTGCAGCTCCATGCTGCTGCTGACTGGAGCTCTGCATGCTGTGGGTTACACATTTAGCTCGATAAAATATAATATACGACAGGATCATATTTAACAAGGAAAATAGGGCCTGAATGGACAGAGGAGCAGTGTGGCTGGGTTGCCATGGAAACCCCTGGTTCGGAATTTCCTGACTCCTAGGAGATTACATTTTCAACCTTAATGCTGTATTAACATAAGCTTTGGCGCTTAATGTCTCTGTTTTTCACCTCCCCTCTCTCCCTTACTTACAGGCAAAAGAAAGCATCGGAAATGAGCCAGGGAAGAGGAAAGAGGCTTCACTTCATGAAAGCCTGAACAGAATCCAGTCCAAACCGGCCACCACACCCGGATGAGGTGCTCTGCAGTGCTCAAAGTGATTCGCATCCGTTATCTCCCAGGACCTGCAGTCAGGCCTGCACAGCAGACTCGTGTGAGGTTGCCAAGCCCCGAGTGAGCTACCCCTCAAATGCCTCTTGTGCTCATTCCTTCTTCTCCATTCCCTGCCACTGCCCTTTTCATCTCTTTCAGGGAGATTGGAACCCTGTCCCCAGCCCTTGCCCTCCTGTCCCTTCTTGCTACCTGAGTGATCTTTCTGCACCACAAATTTGTTCAACCTACAGTTGACTTCACAGCCTCCAATGGACCCACCTCTGCATTCGAGGATTGATGCCTCTCTTTACAAGCTTCTTTCCAGTAGTTTCCACCCTATCCCCCATCTTCCAGCCCCGTGGAGGCGATGATGTGCTTTCTGAATGTACCAAACACTGTCAGGATCCATGTCTGTACTCCTGCTATGAACTCAGCCTGGACCCCTGGCCTCTCTTGCTGGCTGACTCCTATCCTTCCTTTAAAACCCAGTTCAGCATCACCCACTTTGGGGGCCCCTGCCCATCTAGCTGCCAGTGTTTCCACTGTGCTCTTCCTGAAAGCTGTTGTCTTCCTTAGCGTCTGATGATCCGGCTTGGTCCTTGGCGCCCCTACCTCCTCTACTGCATTGGGACCTTTTCAAGACCAGCGCCATGCTTCCTTACCACCATATCCCCCCACCCTGCATGGTTCTGGCACCTGCTAGGTGCTCAGTTGGTGTTGGTGAAATTGAGTTTACAGGTAAGGAAGGATAAAGGGACTCAGAGAGGTCAGTGACTGGCCAAGTACCAGGTATCTGGTAAGAAGCCCAGTAAGTAACTCTCTCCTGTCACCATGTCTCCCTGCATCTCTGCTTGCTCTGGGGTCTCAGCACCACCCACAGCCCACAAACTGCCTCCCTATTTCCAGCATTCCACATGTCTTTTTCTTCCAAAACCTTCCTTCCTTCTCCATGTCTCCTCCAGCAGCTGCTCAACAGCCTTGGACCAGTAGGGCCATTGGACAGCCTCGATCTGGAAGATTGGGGCTCAGGGAGAACCAGGTTCCAAACCATGGAAAACTCCATGTTTCTTCCTTCCCATGAGACATTTTTCTAAATAAACAAGGTTCTCAAAGTTGCAATAAATAACCACTCATCCAGGCAAGCTCATGCTTAGGTGTTTTACACTAAGAATCGAGGGAGCCATAGTGAAGACCAGAATTTTCACCCCCACAACCAGGGCAGGTGCCAACTCCCCCACCGCAAAATTATGTCCACCTGGAAGCTCAGAATGGGACATTACATGGAATTATATCTTTGTAGATGTAATCAGTGTTAGGATGTTGAGATGAGCTCATCCTGGGCTGTAAATCCAAGGGCAGGTGTCCTTACAAGAGAGAAAGGAGACAATGCACAGAGGCACAGGAGAGAAAGCCGCGGGAGGATCCCCGTGAGGACAGGCAGAGGGTGGAGCGATGGGTCTTCAAGCCAAGGAACACCAAGAAGTTCTGACAGCGATGGGCAGCCAGGAGACAGGCCTGGGGCAGATTCTCTCAGAGCCTCCAGAAGGAACCAATCCTCCTGACCTGCTGATTTCAGACTTCTGGTCTCTAGAGTTCTGAGAGAACAAATTTCTCTTGCTTTAAGCCACCCAATTTGTGGTCATGTGTTACTTAGGCACCCTAGGAAATGACTCCAACCAGGCAGTGTGAAGCCCCCGCAGGGTCACAGGGAGCAGGAGGCTGGGGACACCTCGCCCCTCCCCATCATGTGTGGGCACCCCACTCAGCATCTCACCCCAGAACCTCTAAGCTTCTCTCAGTCTCTTGCTACCCTCCGGCTGCTGCCAGCCCACCCATCCCCCTCTCCTTGGTGTCTCCATCCCAGGCCACACACAGCCTCCGTTTGTTCCATGCCCTGCAGCCTGAGCTGCACCACGTCCCTCTGCTCGGTAGTCCTTCCATTTCTGTTACGTATGATGACCAGCCAACTCTCTCAGCACATTTAAGCTTTCCAAAGATGATCTAATGATGGCTAACTATTCTTACCCCTGATGGGTGAAGATTTCACTCCAGGCCAGCTCACAGGCAGTAGCCCCGGGTCCCACTCACCTTGGAAGATGAGCTTGTCCACTGTGGCCAGTGAGGCAGGTCACATGTTCCAGCATGGGGAGGGAGACTCTGAGCAGGCAGGACAGATGGCCAGAGGCAACCCCAGGTTGGTGACACCTTCACCATGGAGACGAAACTTTCTGCAGAATTGAATAATATGCAGTAGGAAGGGGAAAGGGAAAAGGGAAGAAGCACTCTTTTAAAGGTAAGAAGGAAAGTGTCAATAACTGAAGCTTTTGAAAAGTCAAAATTGCAGCCCACTTGCCATCCTTTCCAGAGGACAGCTGTCTTTAATGAGCTGCTCAGAAGTGCACATTGCTCTGGGTCAGTGTGACAGCTATTGGTGGCGGATGGAGTAGATTAAGAGAGGGTGGGCAGGAGAGGTGGGCTGCCAGGGGTATTGGCAGAGGGTATGGGACAATGGCTCTGGTGCGTTGGGCTGCTTTTACTATAATCCCACTCCCTGAATGCTTCCTGCATGCAGCACTATGCTAAAGACATTGTCCAGACATCCTGTCATTCACTCTCCCCCTGGTCCTGGGGGTGGGTGTCAGTGTAGAGCTTGTACGGATCAGGGAATGCAGGTGTGAATGTCCGAAGTCACAGACAAGTAGGTGATGGAGTCAGGATTTGAGGTCAGGTCCGAGGGAGCTAAAGACACATCCGAGTGTGCCACGCTTCTGATGTGGAGCCTGGGATATTGTGGGGACAAGTGGTGATATTTGAATATGGAATCCAGCAGATAGTTTGTTATCAGTGTTAAATTTTCTGATTTTGATAACTATTCTATGGAAATGTAGGAGAAGTTCTTATTCTTAAGAAATACACACTGATGTATTTAAGAGTAATAGAGACCAACTTACTCTCAAATAGTTAAAGAAGAAAAACAGAATGACAAAGTGAATAGGACAAAATGAAGCCACTGGAGAACCTGAGGGAGGGGATCAGAGAGTAAGCAGGGGATCCTTGACTATCCTCACACTCTTTGCATTTGAAAGAATATTAAAATTAAAATTGTAAAGACAATTCTACAGCCCTAGCTCTTTTTATTTTTTAAAGCAGCTTTATTGAGGTATAATTTCCATACATAAACTGCACATTTTCTAAGTGTATGCTTTGATAAGTTTTGACATATGTATATACCCAGAAAGTCATCACACCATCAAGAAAGTGAACATACCCATCACACCCAAAATTCTCCTCCTGCTCCTTTGTAACTATTCCCTATCACCCCCTTCCCACCCCCACCCCCAGTCCCAGGAAACTGCCTTCTGTTGCTATAGATTAATTTGCATTTCCTAGAATTTTATATAAATGGTATCATATAGTATGTACTCTTTTTTTTTGGTCTGGCTTCTTTCACTTGCATAAGTATTTTGATTTTTCTCCATGTTACAGTATGTATCAGTAGCTAATTGCTTTTGTGGCTGAGTAGTATTCCATCGAATGGACATACCACTGTTTAGTCATTCCTCTGCCGATGGATATTTGGGCTGTTTTCAGTTTTTGATGATTATGAATAAAGCTGATATGAAGATTTGTGTGCAGGTCTTTGTATGGACATATGCTTTCATTTCAACAGAACAGCTAGATCATACAGTAGTGTGTGTTAAGTTTCTAAGAAGCTGCCCAACTGTGTTCCAAATTGGCTGTACCAACGGCGGTGTATGAGGATTCCAGGTTCTCTACACCCTCACCTGAGTATTGCCTGACTTGATACTGTCAGCATTTTTTATCAGAGCCATTCTAGTGGACTCATTGTGGTTGCATTTGCATTTTCCTAATGACTAGCAGTATTGATGCTAACAACATGCCATGCCCTCTCCTACTTTTCTGGGAGGACTGTGCCCCTCTAGGTAAAGAGGTACACATAGTGAGCCTGGGAAACTCGGTGACTGCCACCCTGCAGCCCATGTGAAAGTCAAATTCCCAACAGATAGTATGAAAGTGGATGGGCCCAGGGTGAAGACTGGAGCCCCAGTGTGAGAGCCCAGCACACCCAGACCCAGATATCAGCCCAGTGTCTCCACCCTTCAGCGGGGAATCCATCAGCTCAGCAGCCAAACCTGGGACTTTTCACAGGTAATCAGTAAGCAGAATGTATTAGGTCCTAACTCTCAGACTCCATTCATTTACTCAACAACCATCCAGAGTCTCCCAAGTGTCCAGTTCTGTAACCAGCATGAATCTTTGATGGGCAACTTTCAGAGTAAAGTCAAAACTCTTAAGGATGCTGTTCAAGGCCTGTCTTGATCAAGTTCATCAGTGTAAGTTTTCCTACCACACCCTTCCACCCACCCTGTGCTCTATCTCTAACAAACACCCCAGTGTCTCAAACTTGCCAGCTTCCGCCTGCCTCTCTGCCTTAACCTTCCCTCATGCTTCTCTCTCTCTCTCAGCTGATGGAGACCTCCTCAGCCAACTGAGGCACCAAGCCTGCCTGGGAACCTTCCTCATCCTCACAGGAAGAATTTATTGGGGCCAGCACTGTCTGAACTTGCACCCCATACACAGGTCACGAGGGCTGTTGTGGGCCGTGAGCTCCCGAAGGGCAGGTGACTATTGTACACACCCATCTCAGCACACAGAAGGCTCCTGGGCAACTAGTCACCACGGGCTGAAGGGAGATGATTTCTGCACCACTCCCTCCCCTTCTGCATTCGGGACTAGGCGGATTCCCCCCCACCCCACCACATGTGGCTCACAAATCACTCCAAATGTGGGAGGTGGTGCCTTCTATGTTCCAGAAAGTTAAATACCTTTGCCACCTTGCCCATCATTACCTAGAACAGCCATTATCGTATGGGAACACATGGCCCAGGAGTTTAAATCCTATAACCAATTAGTTTCTCGGGGTGCATCATCTTATGTACGCCAAACTCAATGAGATACGAGCTGGTCCTAGAAGCCTTCTCTCCTTTCTCCCTTGTTTTTTTTTTTTTTTCTTGTTCCAGCAGCATTTACCCATCTGTACTTCCACTACAAAGCTATTCCCACTAGAAATGCCATGAAACCTTTCAAATAAAATATTTAACGTGTGGATCCTGTAATTTTATGTTGAGAGTAATGAAACCTTTATTTAGGTCCCACCTTTTATTAAACCTCAGGGTTCTCCTTTGGTCTCTAACGACATTACATTGCGTCAGAATTAGGCAGTTTTTTTACAGGGGGTTGTATTATTTGTTGTGACTCGGAAATGCTAATGTTTAAATTTTGAGTCCTTTTACTGCTGATTAAACCTCTAAAGACTACAGCAGAATTTCCGCTTCAGTGCTAGAAGAAAAGAAAACAGCTCGGTTGGTATTGAGGAGATCACTTGAAGAATGTGAGGGAAGGTTGCTGCATTTATGAATAAAGCGAGGCATTATCATTTTTAATAGGAATTAAACAGCTAGAGGGAGAAGTCGGGCAATGCTGTGATCAGTGCAAAGGAAAACAATCTAACAATTTTAATTAACTGTATTTTAATAGCTTTAGTTATAATTGAATAATTTAAATACCAAGGGAAACAGTTAAATCTCCTAAAAGCCTTTTTTTATTTACATTTTAAATACAGTTCACGGTGAAGAGATGACAGTGTGTGTGCTGGGGGGAATTGTCGTGATGATTCCAGCAGGCGGGCAGGCCTGGAAGAGGCAGGTTGGAACCCAAGTGACCGACGGCCAGTGGCTCAAACGCCCCACTGCCTGGGGCTGAGATGGCCTCCCGAAAGACCCAGGGGGACAAAAGTGGGCAGCAAGGAGTTTGCTGCCTGCCCAGGGCCTGCAGAACATCTGGTGTCATAATCCCCCCATCCCCAGCTAGTGGAACCTGGAGGGAGTCTTGACATTCATTCAACGTTCAAGCAATATTTATTGCAAGTCTACAGTAATAACCAGCACGGCAGTAATAAAATAGTAGAAATAACAGCTGACACTTACTGAGGGCTCCCTGAATGTTTGGGGCTGGGGATAATGGTAAGTGAGAGACAAAGTTAGTCCCTACTCCTAGAGGGAGGGACAGACAATAAACAAGTGAACTACCAGATAAACTAAGTATAAATTCTGATAAAAGGCCTATGAGAATCAAATCAGGATACTAAAATAGAGGATAAGAGGAGGTGCAGATAATTGTAGATAATGTGGGCAGGGATGATCCCTCCCTGGAGTTGGCATTTATGTGAAGACTTTGAGAAGTATGGGATAGAGGCTGGTATTGAAGCTTGAGACAGAGAGAGCTTTCCTGCCAGATAGAGCAGCAAGTGCAAAGGCCCTGGGGTAGGGAAAGACTTGGTAGCATTTTAGAGGAATTGAGAGGAACTAGCAGTGGCTAGACAACAGGAGGAGCAGAGATGACACAAGGTGGGGTGAAGAGCCTGCCAGGTCATGTAGGGTTCTGGGCAGCCACTGGAAGATTTTAAGCTGTGGAATGATGCAAGTTGATTAGTGATCCTAAAAGATCTTACTGTTATTTTCCTAAGCCTTGTGTGGGTGTGACCTCCTCCGTCCCCCACCGTTGCAGCTTGCCCAGCACAATTGGGCCTTCCTGGGATGATAGTTGAAACGATAGACCTCAACCTCCACTCCACCCCATGCACTGTGTCTAAAGCCCTGCCCTATGACTAGTCCCTGTGTCAGAATTCCTAATACCCTAGTTTCCATGCACAACCCCTCTGAAAGCTGGCCTTTGTTCCTCATCCCTTGCTGATTGGGGCCAGTTTGGAACTGACCAGACTCCATCCAACTGCTGCCGCCCCCAAACCATGAATCTGTCACCTCCCAAATTCTATATATTACCACTAGCTGAAGACCTCTGCCACTACATGTCCATCCCTTGGCTGGTGCCACTGAAGCCCATGGGTCACTGTGTACCGACCAGCAGTATTTCTTGGAAGACCAGCCCACTGCCCACTCAGTGTCCTTTCCTCCCTTCTCACTAGCCTCCTGGGAAAGCCCCTGTGCCTGGCAGCCAAGCTCTTCTGAAGCATGAAAGTCTCCACCAGTGCTAATAGGAATCCTGAGAGGGGAAAACGTCCACCACCTGCAAAGACCGGGAGCCAGGAGATGGCAAGATGAGCTCTGTGGGGAGCAGCTGGGGTCACAGCAGACTGCTGTTAATGGCTGGTGTTTTGAATTGCCGTCCCCTTCCATTAGAAGCTGGGCACTCGCACAGCTCCAGGTCACCCTATGATGCCCACTGGCCCCTCCTGCTGGGGGAAGGCTGGGCTGTTTCACTAATGGGGACCCCATCCAGCTCAGAGCAGCAGGATGCTGAGCAATCCATTTCTTCCGCCTGGGAACCTCACTGGCTTCTTTGAGGGCTCAATGCAGGAAGGACGAGCTCAGACTCCAAGTCAAAGCAGTGGACTGGCTGATAGTTCTGGACCTCTAGTTCATTACAAAATGTTGTGAGAGAATAATCATCCCAGAGGGGATCTGGCAAGCTGGGTGGGGTGATGAAAAGATCTGTGGACATCCAGTCAAGCAGAATTGGTCATAACAGAACAGAAGCACACGAGTGCTGACTGTTGACCACGCTTTGTATGCTCTAATTCGACCCGTGACATGCCCCTTGAGGTGAGTCCTATCATCCTTGCTTCACAATGAGGAAATGAAGAGCAGAAGGCGCTGCGATTGGCCCAAGTCATCCAGCTTATGTGTGATGGATGGAGGACCTGCAGGGGCCATGCCCTTGTTCCTAACTGCTATGCTGTTGACTCGTTTGGTCCCAGTCCAGGCCTGACCCTCACTGGCAGGTGTCACCAAGCAGCTTCACCCATGCCATGCCCTCTCTCATCTGCCCTCCAAACTGTTATTGATGCCTCCTCTGTGCCTCTCATCGATCTCATTTACAGATGAAGAAACTGATTCTCAGAGATGTGAGATCCTACATAAATGCGTAGGTTTTCATGTCCTGCAACTTGAGCTAGCCATCCCACAAAGCCCAGTGCCTCACATGGTCCTCACAAAGTGACTGTTCTCAGTGACAGCTGCTGTGGGGATGGATGTTTGCTCTCATCATTCATAGCAGGACTGCTGGGCTATGTCCAGAATAGGCCACAGGAAAGGCAGGAAATTGTGGAGTATTTTTAAGGGATAGAGGTGCAGGGGAAATAAATATTGAGAATCAGAGTGCAAAGCTCAGAGAAGCAGGGCCTGGTGGGGGTATCTCAGAAGCCACTTCCTGCAAGCAGAAGCCACACTATCAAGGAAGCCCAGGAGCGTATGCTGCTGGGGGCAGCCCAGGGCTCTCTTTGCTCCATATTCCTGGAGCACCAGCTTGAACAAGGAGTTTGACCACATCCTGCTCCAGCCACCCATTCAAGAGTTGCCTGTTTGAGGAGCCCCTGGCCTACACTAAGGGAAATTAGAGAAGGGAAGGGGAGAACATGTCTGGGCAGAGAGGCCAAGAGGAGAAGCAGGCCCAGATCAGTGGGTGGCAGTGCCACGGGAAGGGTGAGGATCAGCAGCATGGGACTGTCATGATCTGTCCTGGGTGTGCAGTCCTTCAGGACTGGTGAAATTTCTCTCCCAGCTGCTGGGAATATTGTCAACTGAGAATACTCCATGCTCAGCTCTCTGTAGGCTAAAGAAATCTGTACTGTCAAGTCACATTCCCCTCCCCAGGGCAACCCACATCCACTGACTGGCCACCACAAAGGTCGAGGGGCCTAGCTCTGAAGGGCCACCAGCTTCAGCATTCCCACAGGGCCAGCTAAGGCCTTGTGAGGACTACATCACAGCCCAATTTCTCCTTCAGCCCATTCCTACTTTCTTCCCTTTGCCCACAGGTGCGGACCCTGAGAACATCCCCTATTTAATAGCCCATGCTAACCTCTAGCTCAGAGCCTGTTTCCCAGGGAGCCCACCCTGCAAGTCACTGCCCTCAACCTAACACTTATTCAATACATCTGCACTAGTTTTGTTATGGCCAGACATATGCAGGCACTAGGGACAGATCCACAGATGAAACATCTTCCTGTGCTCCCATCTGGCTGGGGAGTCAGACAGGCAAGCACGTCTGTGTGCTGAAGCATGGTGGGAGCTGCCACAGGGGTTTGCTTCTGGAAGGTCTAACCAGGGGGCACTGCTTTTCCCTGAGTGCATTCCCAGCATCCTAGGATTGAAAGACAGGAAGGGGCTAGAGAGAAGGCTGAGGCCAGACTCCCCAGGTAGTCGACCCCCCAGCCTGCTGCCCTTTCGGTGACTGGGAGCTCCTGCTCGGCATAAGCTCTGAGCAGCTCTGCATATGTGGACATGCTTATAAAGAGTTCATCTCTGCCTCCCTGTAGCTGTCCCACACTGGTCTTGTCCTTGCCCTTGGGACTCCCAGGACAAGTCCTCCGGGGGTTGCTGGGTGAATCAGGGAACCCCTGGCAGGGTAAGGAGGTACAGTCGCTGTGAGAAGCCTGGAGCACACAGCAGTGGGGAACGGCCCCAGGCTACACAGCTCTGCAGAGGGGGCTCCTGCTGGTGGGTCTGTGCCCTTCTGGGGGGAAGTGTGTCCCACCTGGGCCTCAGTTTCCCTTCAGGCCTGGGAATGTGTTCTCACACCTGGAACAAGTGCTCTCAGGATAAAGCATACTTTGGGAAACACTGCAGGACTTCTCAGTGCCTGCATAATTCCAGCATGTGCCCTGGGAGCCTGCGGGAGCAGGGCAGAGCATGCAGCATCTCCCCAAACTCTTTCCTCTTCTTTGTTTATTTTATTTATTTGTTTTGTTTTATTTTTTGCAGTACATCTCTCAGGGCCAGTGTTTTAAAGAATGTGCTTTGGAAAAAATGCTGCTTTCAGAAGTTTCTAGAGCTGCTCCTGTTCTTGCTCAAAAGAGAAAGAGGAATTCCATCCTGGTGGAGGCTTGTAGCAGAATGGGGCTGTGCAGGCAGTGGTATTGGGGAGTACAGGAGAGAAGGGCAAGCAAAGAGAGGTGGGAGGTGGGTGGCGCCTCTTCCTCTCTCCTTCCCCAGAGCTGAGGGTAGCCGTGCGGGGCTGTCTGGCAGGCCAGGGCAAGAAGCCTGGGAGGCTTGGGTGGCATCCATGAGTTCTGACTCTGACAAATGCCGTGCTGCAGGCTGACAAAACAAAAGCAAGTGTGCACCATGCTGTCCTTACTCTGCCAGCTCAGCTGCTCAGACACCAGGCACTGGCTTCCATCCTCCCTGACATCTGAATGACGGCAAGGCAAGAGGCAGGGTGCGGCCAGCTCCGGGCTGGGGAAATGATAAACAGATGTTGGAGGACAAAGGGGCAGGATGTGCTGGAAGGTTTGTGGCACCTCAGGCCTGCTTGCAAAAGCCCTTCTCCCTGGGGAACAAAGAGGGCGGTGAGGCCACAGCAAAGAGACGCTGGTGGCAGAGGGGTTAAAGCCACAGGCTTTGAAGTCCCCCAGGCCTGGGCATGAATTCTGGCTCCACCACTTGCTCATTGTGTGACCTTGGACAAGTTATTTAACCTCATGTGTCAAGTAGGGAAAATAATAGTTCTTTCCTCAGAGTGTAGCTTTGGGTGGATTAAATAAGATAATGCATGCAAAGGGCATAACCCAGTTCCTGGCACACAACATTCAACACATGGCATTTGTTTAGGCTGTTGCTGCTGTGTGAGGACCTGGTCCTGCAAAACAAAATGTTTACTTGTCCAGCAAATACAGACTGTGTCCTGCTTGGGGCCAGGTGCGAGAGCACAAACCCAGATAAGGCAGGACCATGACCTTAAAGAGCAGACAGGCAGGCAGAGGCTGGGCCAAGAAGCCACCGCTGGACACAGAGGGACATCTAGACCTAGAACCCTCTGGCCTGTCCTAAAATGCGGAGGCTATGAAGCTGCAGTGTGCACTGCGGCGCGCCAGGGCTGGGCACCATTGTTGGCTAGGGAGAGCATGAGCCTTCCTGCAAGTTGCCTCTGCCAGGCAGATTCTAGCTCAGCCTTCAAAGCTCAGCCCCAATGGCCCTTGCTCCAGGCAGCCTTTCCCACATCAGGGCCCTCCTAGCACAGGAAGCATGCGTGGCTGCGGCTCTTGCCAACTTCTCGTAGTGTAAATGTCCACTTTTGACTGGTGTCTCTTTTCAACTATGAAAGGTCTGTGAGGGCAAGAAATGTTTGGACAGCAGTATATTGTGATGCTTAGTGGTGTGGGTTCTGGGATCCTTCACATGTGGGTTGGAATCCCTGGATGTACCAGATTTTAGGAACATGGGTGAGCTCATTAACATCTCTAAGGTTCAGTTTCTTTATCTATAAAGATGAGAGAAACATATAGACCTCCTGCCACTGTTAGAAGGCTAAGAGAGAGACACTGGCCACAGGGCCTGGCACAGAGCTTGCCACACAGGGATTACTCAGGGCATTCACTGAACAATTGTATTTCCATCTTTTCATATATCTAGTCTGATCCCAGTACTGGGCCCATCAGAGGGACTTGATAAGTAGTTATCAATTGAATAAAATCAGTTCTTCATTCCAGGACTCAGGATGAAAATCAGTCCAAGTGAGGGAAATTCAGATTAAGTCTATTCACCCAAAGAAATCCTAAAGCTGTCCAAACTTACCCCTTCGATTTACAGATAAGGACACCAAGGCCCATACAGTTGTGTGGGGACAGTGCATGCAAGCAAATCCTCCTTGGCGAATTGGAATGTTATTTGGGTTGGTTTTGTGGTGCACAGATTCTCAATATCCAGTTTCTTTCCCATCTGAACTGTTTCTGTGTAAAGGAAATATCAAGGTGTATGATGTCAATGCAGTTAAGTAATCCAGCCAGCTGTGTAAACATCTGGAAGTAGTAGAGACATAGCCCCACAGCAAAAGCAAGGATCAGTGAGTCCAGACGTCTCAGTGAGGCTTCCACACTGTAACCTGGGAGGAGCCAGCTGGAAGAGGTGGCGCTCTGATCGGAAACCTGAGTGTGCCTTCTTTCTGCAGGCACTGAGTCCCGGAGGGCCAAAGCAGGGGGACAAGAAGGCCACTGCGCCTGGTCTGTGCGACTTTGGAAAGTGGATATGAGGTTTAGGAAAATCCTGCTCATGGCATGTTCGCAGTGGCTGGAAACAACTTGTCAGATTCTCAGGGTCCTGCCTCTCCTCACTCTTTCCCCCTGGCAGGGAGTGCCCACGGCCATGCCCCGACCCCAGGTCCCAAAGAGAGAAGGGGTGGTTTGCAGGTCTGGAGCCAAGGGCTTCAGACTGGGAGTCCCCGATCTCCCTTCTCCTTTGAAGTGACTATTCATGACCCAGAGAAGCCACTGGGAAAGCATCTACAGGAGCTTCCAACCCAATGCTCAAGTTGCGTATGAGGGCATTAAAGCCCAGACAGAGATGCTGCATGGCCGGGGGCATACTGCTGAGCTGGGAAGGATTCTGGCCAAGTCTCCTGACTCCAAATCCATGCTGGTTTCCCTATAACCCAAATGCCCTGCCTCATTGTTTGAAATTATTTTAATAGCACTATTGTTTTTCTTTTTCCTAACTAATTACGAAAGTAACATTGTAAGAAATGTGGAAAACATGCAGAGGCATGAAATGAATTTGTTAACAAAATCTCTAGCAGGAGCCAATCACTTGTTCTTATTCTCTCCCCACATAACACACGCACACTCATGCACAGGCATCCAGCCCCTTTGGAAAAGTTCCCTTTCATTACGAGGAGACACGTGTGGTCTATGGTTTCCTGGGACCACATACTGTGATCTGCATGTAGAGAACACAAGGCAAAGAGGGACCCTGATTCTGTTCATCCCCCACGAACTACAGGGTCTCTGCTAAACCACACTCTTCTTACCTGTAAAAAGGGTTATCATATGTCTTAGAGTCCATTAGAGCAAGGATGTGCAGTAACTTTATAAAATCTAAAGCATGTCCGTTCGAAGAATGAATGAGTGACGATGACACCGGCTGGTGCCTGGGGAGGGTGATGGTGGTTTCCGAGGCAGGCCACCAGGGTCTCACGTTCTGGCTCCATTCCAGGGCAGCTTCCTGCTTCCTTCCCAAGTCCAATTACAGCTCTAAGGCCAGTCCCTGTCCCACTCACCGCCATGACAGCCTCAACGATGTGGCCTTTGCTCCAGAACCCTCCACAGACAGGTGGACAGACTGGGTGGTCCCTGGAGGGGGCCATGGGGCAGGGGCTCTGCAGGGAGACAGGCAGCTGCCCCACCTCAAGTGTCCTTCCCTGGCTGGACCCCACAGGCTGCCATGCTCATCACTCCTTCATGATCCCGAAGATCTGGGTCTCATAGACTCTGTCCCAGCCACTGTGCTGGCAATTTCTCCTATAGTCTCTCAATATCTCTTCACCTTGAGTCATACCTATTTTATAGGTGGGGCAGCTGAGGCCTTCAGCACCCCAGTGATCCTCTTTACAGAACTTTTTGCATTTGAGAAGGAAGCTTTCAAGAACTCTAGGGAGCTGAGGTGGCCCTTTGGGTGCTGTGACTGTGCTGTGCTAGCTAGGGGGCTGCAGGGCCTGCCTTCCTCCATCCTGTTGCAGGCATGTGGGGCTAGAACTGGCCGTGACTGCCATCTGCCTCTCCTCCTGGTCTGCCCAGTTGTTTCCCTGGGAACCAGCAGAGAGACCAGGACCAGAGGCTGATGGTGGCTCACACCAGCTAAGCATGCTGGTGACCAAGCACCTGGAACCACCAGTGTCCATACCCCTGAGCATCACCAGCCCAGGGCCCTAGGCTGGGAAGCAGAGCAGGCACCTGAGACCAGGGAGTCATGGCCTTCCAGGACAGCCAGGCAGGTGCTGACCATATCTCATTAATCTCAGCTGAGTCTGGACTTCCCGGGGCAGAGGCAAATGCGTGTGGCCCTCTGGGAGATGAACTCCTCCTTGTCTTAGTGCCAGCCTCCTCTTTGGATGTTAGATCTTGGTTTCAGCTTTGCCCCTCATACCCTGGAGAGCTTGGACAGATGTCTTAACCCTTACTGCACCTCAATTTTCTCATCTGCAAAATGGACACAATAATAAGGCCCACTTTACCTCCCCTTGGGAACAAATAAAGAACTGTTCCAAACTCTAAGTGTACAGAGGTTTTAACTGCAGGGCAGACAGGAGATATAGCCTCTAGCCAATATAGCCGGGGACCCAGAGGCCAGGGGAGAAGAATCGAACAGTGAGACCTCTCCTATAGATGGCAATCTTGGCTTTACCCCACAGAAACCCAGAATCAGTGCTGTCAAGGAGCCTGGTCCAAAGCTGGTCCCACCACTCCATCCTCTGAGAGCATCGCTGCAAGGGTGCAAGTTCTCCGCCTGCCCCTCCTGTGCCCCTCCTGCTTCAGGCATGCCTCACTGACTCCTGGGCTTCCTTGCACCACTCCACAGGCCCCAGCAGCTTTGGGGCCCCATCAGTGAGTCACTGCCTCCCTGTGACTCCTGCACAGTGTTATCATCCTACCGTGAAAGATGCCTTTGAACTTGGCCAGCTGGCATGGGCTAGGGTTTGGGAGTTCTGCAGGTGGCTGGGGGATTTGGGACCCACCCTCAGTGTAAGCTTCTAAACTCTCCAGTGTGCCTGGCATGGCCCAGGGAGGAACCTCCAGCCCAGACCTCATTATCTTCTCAGTTGGAAAGCAGGTGGCTCTGAACACCCAGCTCTGGGGTGCCAGTGGAATTCCAGCCTGGTTCCTTTAATGGGTCTTTTCAGATCCAGCAGTGATAGGGCTTGCTGCTGGGGACAGCAGCCTGGAACCAGCCAAGAGCTCCTATCTTCTGTCCTCATGGGCAATCACTGGAGTTCAGTGGCTTCTATTTATCAGGCAGATGTAATCTCCTCAAATAGCTGCCAAGTCCTCTTCTTCCTGGAGTGCCCTACGATAACTGCTTCCCCAGGAGGTGAAAGGGCATTTCCTTCCCCAGGAAGAGATGCCATCTGCACACCGGTTCTCACAAAGCCACTTACTTCTAGTGGCAGAGGTTCCTGGTTGCTTTCTATAACATGCAGTCTCCTCCTTAATAACAACATGTATTCAGGGCAGCAATGCCTCCAACTAAAGAATGATTATTCCCGGCTTTCTTTGGGGCTGGAAGGGACTATGTACCTAGGTTCTGGCCAATGAAATATAAACAGAAATTACATGGAACTTTGGGAATTATCTTAAAAGGGATGGGCAGACCTTATTCCTTCCTTGTTTGCTTCCTGCTACCTGGAATGCAGATGTGATGTCTGGAGCTCCAGCAACTGTTCTGGGCCTTGAGGTTACCTACACAATAGGAACCACGTGCCAGAATGGTGGGGTAGCAATACTGAAGATTGATTCCTTATCCTTGGAAACACTATACAAACCCTTAACTGCCTGCCTATAGACTTCTTTAATAAAAACTATTAAACTACCATTTTATTTAACCAATATTATGAGGTTTTTGGTAAGATATTGCTAAATAAAAACCTAACAGACATACTTGGACTCCAAAGTCTGACAACACCATGTTGCTTTTCTTTTCATTTACTAATTTCCTCATTTCTTTTCCGGTCATGCAGCAAACATTCTCTGTGTTAAGGCAGCATGATGGGTGTTAAGGGCCTAGAGATAAATGATACCCAGCCTCTGCTTCCTAAGAGCCCCCAGTCCAGGTTAAGAGTTAGATATGATCCTTTTCCACTCAATAGCCTTCAGCGGCCCCCCTTGGCCTTGGACATGGTGTACTGCAGAGCCTTCTGCCTCTTCTCTCCTCATTCATCCTCCTCTTTGTGCTGGACCACTTGGTGGCTGGTGGTGCAGCTGAGGAGGAAGAGCAACGGCTGTGGAGTCAGATGCTGCTCAGCTGAGATCTCCCACTGCCTTTCACTAGCTGTGTGGCCCTGACATGTTCCTTAAAAGTACTCACCTATTTCCTCACCTATAAAACAGAGGTAAGAGTCACCACCTCACAGAACTTCAGAGAATTTGGAGAAACAGCATGTGTTCAGCATGCAGTACAGTTCTCAGTAACATGTAACATCTCTGTTATCACTTTTCATGTAGCTCACCTTGCCACTTAGTGGTGACTGTTTATGGAGCAGCTGCTTTGGGTCACACTGTGTCCTCCGCCTGTCCATTCCTCTACCTCACTCCCTAGAGGTCGGTCTCCTCTCCTTCCCTGATGCCCAGGCTCTCAGAGCCCAGCTATCCCAGCAGATGTCATTAACCAGAAGACTGAGGTCTGTGCCCTTCTTGGCCAGCCCATTCTTGCTCACCTCTACTTACCCCACTTCATGGGCATTGTTTTTTATGGGCTGAGGTCTATGGAAGTCAAGATTGTGTCCTTATTTGTCTCTTTCTCTCTGATAATAACTGGTACTTAGGAAATGCTGACTGGATGGATAGATAGATGGATGAGTAGATAAATGGACTGAAGAACTGGCCACAGTCAGTGAGGTAAACACTCTAAGAGATGAATGTACAAAGTGCCATGGGAAGAGGAGGGGGCTTCTAACTCATCCAGGTCAGGGAAGGAGGAGGGAGAAGACACTTGTGCTGAATGTTGATGGGTGTGTGGGGGTCTCCAGGGTGGGCGGGGTTCTCCAAAGTGGGCAGTTACCTATACAAAGTCATACAGTGCGTGGGGGTCCTGTGTTTTGTTGCACTTTTCACAGATATCACACCCAAAGCCTCCTTCCTTAAGGTGGGGAGAAAGAAGGGGCCCAAGGTCCCTTCCTGAGATGACCCCATAGGTCTAGAACATGCCACAGAATTTTTCCTTGGATGAACAAGCCTGAAGCTTTGTCATGAAGAGGATGGACACTGGTCTCGGGGCCATTGAGGAAGAAGAGGGAACCAGCATGAAAATGCCACCAGGTCTTGGAGTCAGTCACACATGACATCTGAGCCCCACCCAATAACCAGGTGAAGACAGCAGTTTCCTCCTCCGTGGAAGTGTGGCTAAGTCACCTCGCAGTCACTAGCCGATGGGGAGTGAAACAGGACCTGGAACCTTGGATTTGCGGGCTAAAGGCACCCCTCCTACAGATGCCTCTTGCTTCCTGGGGCACCACAGGGGCATCCCGGGAGTTCAAGACTCAGTGTGGAGCCTAGCTGAGTAGGAGAGGGTCCCAGTAGTAGAACTGCTGGGGCAGCAGGCTGAAGCAAGGAATAAACAGCACACGTGTTGGTGAATGCAGGGGTAAGGGTTTGAGTGGTTGCATTTATTCATCCATTCACTCATTCACATATTCATCCATTATCCATTCATTCAAACATATTTATTGGTCACCTTTCAGACACTAAGCACTGTATTAGAAGCCTTGGGGGACAAAACAAACAGGACCTACATATCCTGGGGTTTATGTTACAGAATGGAGACATGGAAAACAAATAAGATGAGCCAGATGATGCAGGTGGAGACCAGTGAAATGGAGAAGACAAAATGGTGTAGAGATGAGAATGGCTAAATGCGGCCTGGGGCCAGGGAACTCCCAAGCAGGAGGTAATAATGTTGAGCTGAGACCAGAAGAATAAGGAGCTGGTTGTGGAAAGGTTTGGGGGAAGAATTCCAGACAGAGGGCCCAGACGGGTAGAAGGGCATTGGAGTTGGGCCCCCAAGTGCCCAGGAGAGCCACAGACCTGGGCATGAGAGAGCTGCTTTAGAGATAGCTGGCAGAAAAGCACCCACCACCCAGCACAGAGCTCTGGGAAGAGGCTGACTGGGAGCATGTAGCTAAGGCATAGACATCTAAATGGGGCCTCTAACTTTCCTCATCCTGGCAGCCAAATTTTGGTACCAATATTTGCTCAGCTGTACACAGGAAGGAAGTTGGCAGGCTCGGTGGGAGCAGAGCCACCTGGCAAGCCACCCACCATAAAAAAGGCTATTATTTGTCTCCTAATAATGCTATTTCCCTCCTTTCCCTGGTAATAGGACCCCCAATTTTCATCTGGGCAGTTGGTCACCCAAGTGAAAGATCACATTCCCCAGCTTCCCTTGGTGCTTAAGCTTGTCAACGAGATGTAAACGGGAGCGTGGTGTGGTGTGGCTGCTTCTAGGGCCCTTCTGAAAAGACAATGGTCTCTGGCCCTTTGTTCCCTCTTCAGACGCGGCCTTCTCTCCTCCCTTTCTGTGGTTGGCTTGTTGGCTGGTGGTCTTAGGAGTGGAGGCCAACCATGGTGGGATGAGAAGAAGGAGCCTGGATGGAAAGAGACCCTCAGCAGGAGCTCCAGACTTCCTACATCCCAGCTCTGACAGAAAAGAGAGATAAATGTGTCCCTCTTATGTAAGGGCTATTGTTTTGTATCTCTGCTGCCTGCCTAATCAGCACACTTACATAGCTACCCTTGAGGAGATGCAGAGGCCAATTCAGACCAGCCCTGAGGAAACAGAATATGAGACACCCAGGGTAAAGGGGTGGCTGGCCTGGAAGGGCCACAGCCTCCCTCCATCTGCAGCAAGATATGTCCAAGAGGCCAGGCAGAGAGATGGATCCTTCCTCACAGGGAGCTTGCTCACCAGGAGCCATGATCTGGTCTGGGCCTTGTGCCCGCAGCAATCTGATTAGCAAGTCTTGCTCTGAGCAAGTCTGGGGAGGGGTGCAGAGGTGGGTGTGTCATGGAGGAGGGTGCGCCCCTCTGCTTGAGAGTGGAGATGGTATTAGGACAACTGAACTCTGGCCCACCTCCGAGCGTGCGGCCTGGCTCTTGAGCAGGCGGGCTGTCAGTAAGCACCCATGGTGTGGCTTCAGGAGACAAACATCCAGCCACAGAAATTGATCTGGATGGATTCTCCTGTCAGGGTGGCTGGGCCCAGTGACCAGATGGACAGGTGTTGACGTGGTAATAGTGGCAGGTGAGGCCTGGCTCCCAGAAGCGGGAATGGGTGGAGATCTGAGAAACAGTGTCATGATGTTGGGGTGTTCGGGGATTTTGGTGGCTTGTAGGTACTGACAAAGGTTCTCTCCTTGACCAAACCCCAGCCAGGCTCCTCTGAGCCCTCTTCATCACTAGGCTTCAATGTTGGCCTTTAAAGATCTCAACAGACCCTAACAGTTTCTAATAGCTCAATGCCACATCCCCAGACTGACTCTGGTCCCCCTTCAAATGTCTGCAGGGCTGCCTGAAGAACTGACTGCTTCAGTCATCACTGGAGGACCCCACAGCCCAGCCTCTGGGATCGCAGAAGCTTAGCTTCCCTAAGTGCCAGTTAGCAAACCCAGAGGGGTTTCATAGGGACCTGCACCGCCTCCTGCTTTTTGTAAATTTCACTTCCCTGACTCTCCTGGGCCCCGCTCACCTCTGCCCGGTTCCCTCACCCTTCCTTTCAAATGCCAGTAGCCTCCCTAACAATCCACATGGAGCTCCGCTCACCCTGGACTCTTCTCTGAATCCCGATGGTTAATACTGATTAAAATCTGCTGTTACCATATTAACTAGTGTCTGGCTTTGCTCACCTTTGACAGTATCAAACAGAGGCTACAGGAAATGGGTATGTTCATAAGAGCTGGGACTCTGGGGCTATGGCTATGAGCACCGAGGGAGGGTTGTTGGGGCCGCCTGGGCCGTGGCCCCAAGGGCAGCTACCAGGCAGGCATAGGTCCTTGGCCCTGAAGATGGGTGTTCTAGAGAGGCCTGGCGCACTCACATTTGCCAGACCGCGTGCCCGGATACTGTCACTCTCTGAATGTGGAAGGCTAACCTGCCAGAGGGGTATCCTCCTGCACCCAGAGGAGGGGCTCGGGGAGACTGAAGGAGAAGTGGTGGGGCCCACAATGCTTCCTTCTGCTGAGGCCCCCTCCCACTGGCTCCTGCCTGCTCTGCCCGTCGAGCTCTCTGCAACTCCACCCAGGCTCTGTTTTTCTTTGTCTTGCTGTAAATGTCAAAAATGTCAGTTTCATAAAAAGCCAATTGGAGGTCTTTTTGACCTCTTGAGCTGTAAGGCAGCACCAGGATCTAACCCTCGCCATCTGGGTTTTATTGCTCGGGTGGCCCCGTGGTGGGATTTCCGTGCAGTTCTGGTCCTGTCGATGTGTGGGTGTGCTAGGGCACTGTCCTGCTCTCCCGGCTGCGGTGCATACAAAGGATCAGCACAGAAATCTTGGTCAATGTGTCCCTCATGTTAGATCATTAAATGCAGTTAACTTATTACTAGGCAACACCCGAACCTTGACCACCCCCAGCCATGGAAGCATCAGTGACACAACAGGCAATGTGAGATTTTGTCTCCTCTGGTCTGTAGGCTGCCTCCCACCTCCCTTTCTCTTCCCCATGGTCCTGACCTCCCACGATCCATCAGCTGTCACCCAGAGGAGATGAGGCAGGAGAGGAGCTGTGGGTGCAGGAGGCACTGCCTAGAGCAGGGTTTCTCCATCTTCTCGGCAAGATGGACGTTTTAGCCTGGGTAATTCTTGCTTGTTGGGGTAGGGGCTGCATCACGCACTGTTGGGTGTTTGGTGGCACCCCTGGCCTCTCCCCACATGATGCCAGCAGCACCCTCCTCCTCTAGTTATGACCAAAAATCTCCAGACTTTGCCACCCTTCCTGTGGGGGCAGAACACCCCTGGTTGAGAATCCCCCACATAGGGAAAGAGCTCAGAGGGAGAGGAGCTGGATGGCAGCACAGTCTAGTGGCTGACAGCGGGGCCTTTGTCCCCGCCATTTATTAGCTGGGCACTTGCAGGCAGGTAACCCTGTCTCTCCGTGCCTCAGTTCCTCATCCAGACACAGGAGGCACAGTAGCCCCCCCAGCGAGCCCGTGGCTGTGTGCCCTGGTCACTCAGTGCAGTACCAGGCTGGGCTCAGACAAGTGCCCCACATGGGCAGCTGTGCCCTGTATTCTTACTTCCACTATCCCCTGTGCCTCCCAAACAAAGTCCCTGCTGGTGTTTGAGGTGCTCACAGTCTAGTCCTTGCCCAGTCTCCAGCGTCATCTCCTCCCCTGAGGGAACCACTCAGCTCATGGGAGGCTCTGTGTTCTCTCTTGCTGGCTTGGCTCTCGGTGTCTGTCCCATGAGGGCAGGGGGGTTCTGTTCAGCTCCTTCTTTATCTAGCTGAACCCCACTAGGGTTCAGGACTTACTCCCACCAGGGCTTTTCCTGCCCTCCCAAGAAGACTTCTCTTGGCTTAGACCTCCCCACCCCATCCCCACCCAGTCCCTCCAGGTAGCTCGCAGGTCAAGGACTTGCATATGCAGGTATTTTTTGGGCGGGAAATGATCTCAGGGTGGGAAGACTGAAAAGAGGAAAGGAGAAAAGATCTCATGGCTATGTCATTGAGCTGGTTACAACTGTGAGCAACTGGGGGCATTCTGAGGAAACTTCTGGAATTTGCCTGAGAATTTTGCACCCTAGATAGTGAAGATAGGGATGTTTTTGTAGCAGCTCACATCCCCACTGGTTGTTGCCCCAGGGGATGTTGACCCCTCACATGTGCCAGTGCTTCTGAGCAGCTCACAGACATCCCACCCATGGGTGGCGGAGAGGCCCCAGCACAGGCAGTAGGAGAATGAGGTGCAGCTTGGGTCTAGTGCTGTCACCCTGACATATATAAGGGTAACCGATTGCTGTGGCAATGGCCAGAGCAAAGGTGGGCCAAGAAGATGTTGGATGGAGCATGAAACATCTGATACATTGTGCCTCTTCAGTCTCCTCCCCTCTCCGTCCCTCCTTACTCCTTACCCCTCCCCTCCACACACCAAGTTGTACTGCCATCACCTATTTGTCTGCCCTGCCTCTCTGGAGAGCATGACTTCCATGGGCATGAGTATCTGGGAGGCTTATTTCCAAACACAACCACTGCCCAGGGCTGCAACTGGCCTTTGCAAAGCGTGACCTCAATGAAGACTTGAAATGGCCACAGTGTAGGCTGCACACTGGATTTTCAACTTTAGCTTTGTCTCTCTGCAGGGCCACAAGTCCTGGAAAACATTTGGCAGTAGAGTCATCAGGCTGGAGAGACACCTGGCTGCAGAGTGAGTGGTAGCAGAGACCAAGGGGAGGTGTCAGTGTGCTGTGCAGTATCAAGAGATACCAGTTCTTTCAACTCAGAGCTTTATGGGTGGCAGAAGCCTTTGTGAGCAACCTCTCTGAGGGAACTAAGGCTCTGCCTGAACCTCACAGACCCAGGGTTTGGGCCCAGGGACCCTGACTCCTGGCCCAGCAGTCTTGTCTGCTCTGTGCATTTCATAGTGTGAGCTGAGGACCTGAAAGTTCTTAAAGTGATTTTGCATACTGTTTGAGTTTGCATTCTCCCCTAAGTGGATGCTGATTCATGGACTAGAGTGCTGGTAGCTTATCTGGGAGGTGATCTTGAAAGCAGGTGTGAAGGGGCAGGAGAGTGAGGAGGAGAAGCCACTGCCAGGTGTGCTAGTGAGGCCACTGCCATGGGCACCAGTGCCCAGTACCACCAAGACTTCTGAGAAACTTGCTGGATGCCCAGGGAAGGCTGAGAAGCTGGGGCATTTAGCCCCTGGCTCCAGGCCCATCGATTTGAGGGCTGCCACCAGGACCAGCAATTCCCTGCTCTTGTCTGTGTGCAGGTTGAGTGATCCCTGGCAGTGCTGGAGAAAACGGACACAAAATGGCAAGTTGTTCGGCTGTACTGGAGGGAGATGCTGGCGGTGCAGAGAGGGCCTGAGTGTGCACGGGACTGTTCATGGGACTGAAACCAAAGGTGAGTCAGCAGGATGAGATGCAGGACCCTGAGTTCCCTGCACCCAGAGTCGATACAAGCCTCATGGCCTGCACAAGAATTTTTACAAGGATCAGACCCACTGGACCCAGTGGATTGTTCTGGGTTCCTTATCGAGACCTTGGCAATCTGGTGTTAGAAGTCTGGAAACTGGATAGTTTCTTAGGCATCAGAGCAGGAGATGTGCAGCAGCACAGAGAAGGGAGATGGACAGTAGGCAACCTGTCACAGCAGGGATGCCATCAGGGCCCCCGGAGGAGAAAATGTCTTTGCTTTGTATTGTCATCTGCTAATCTACACAGAGTGTTATCCTCCCTTTGAATTTCACAGGTCCTCTGTAGGTGGGCTTGTGGGAAGCCTGTCAAAGGGGGACCAGGAGAGCTAGGAGAAGATAGAATGGCAAGCCACTCACACCAAGTTAAAAGTAGCTGAAGGAATATACAGCAGTCATTGTAAATTCTCCACAACTGCTCCGGGAGGGGATGGTGGGAGAAGCAGCTGACTCAGACTGTGCCCCAGTTATGGGCACACGCTGGGTGCTTCACACACATGGGCGTATTAGGTCATCATCCTGTGCCTTCATGGTGATTTCTACTGTCCTTGCTCAGTACATGCTCCACAGGGCTTAAGGAACACGTCCAAGGGTACTCTGTAATAGGGGATGCGTAGTGGGTGATCTGTAGTAAGGGGTGGGACCAGACTGAAGCTCAGGTGGAAATGTCCCCTAGGGCCAGGCAGTCCTAAAGAGCATCGGGCCCTACAACGTGGGTGGGGTTGCCCCTACTGGGCACTCACCACGCTCGCCCACCAGGCCCGCCAGTTTACATACGGAATGTTGGTGTGTGATCTGCTGAGTCTAATTTTCAGAAACCTTCCTCTCCTCTGTTTTTTTTCTCTTGTACCTGGAAACTGCTTGAAAGCTTTGCTGCCCTTGACGCAAGTGTTCCAGGTCAGCTCACATTCTAGAAATGTGTGTGACCAAGGGTATTTTAAGAGCAGGTGAGCCAGGCAGGGAAATTTGGAAAACAGCCAGTTCCCTGAAGAGTGTCTTCTGAGAGTGGGGGTGGCCCATCTAGAGGAGAGAGATTTTTTTTTCTTTCTTTAGAGAGAGCATCCCTACTTTTGAAAATAGACTTAGGGTGAGAACAAGAGAAAAATTAGCAGAAATACCTTGTATGTGTGGGTGTGCTCTACACCCTTGCTACTTCAGGGGTGCTCTCCCAACCATCAGCATCATGGGAGCTTGTTAGAAATGCAGATGCCTGGACCTTGTGAGATACCTGCTAAGTCAGAATCTGTATTCAGACGAGGTCTCTAGGGTGAGCCGTCCTACACACTGCAGTAGGAGAAGCCAACTCTGCCATCTCTGCAAAGAACACATCTGTGCTTCCATGTCCCACCTCCACAGGGAAGGCATCATGGCACCTCCAGGAGCCTCTGCCCAACACTGAGCTTCTCACCCTCCTCCACACTTGCTCCTCCCCCTCCCACTTCCAAGGCCCCACCAGCCATCCGGAGGGCCAGCTGGAAACACTGGTTCTTGCTGCTGCCCATCTTCCACATGCAAGTCCAGGGGCCCCACGTCCTAACTGCCTCCTGTGCTGGTGCTTAGTGCCTGTCTCCCTGCCACTCCCCAGACCACAAATGTGTGTTTTCTGATAGCCCTTGCTCTGGGCCCAGCGTTCTCCCCTCAGACCAGATCTGAAGGTGTCATCTCCCATATAAACGCTTCCCTGAGTCCCCACTGCGCCCAGATGAAGCCCAAGCCCCTCTAGGCTGTTATGATCTGGTCTTACTCGTCTCTCCATCCTCTCCTGGCTCACTCCTTCAAAATGAGTGCAGATTTTTGTTCCCCTCTTTTCCTTCCAGCTGCTTTGCAAGTTTTCCTTTATCTTTGTTTTTCAGCTACTTGGTGATGATATATCATGGTTTGGTTTCCTTTTTATTGTGTTTATCCTGCCTAGGTTTGCTGAGCTTTTGGGGGGTCTTTGGGTTTATAAATTCAATCAAATTTGGAAATATTCAGCCATTATTTTGCCAAATAGTTTTAGGCCTCAGTTGCTTTTATGCTTTATGTTTGGCTGTTTGATATTGTCCCATAGTTCACTGAGGCTCACCTGATTTTTCAATATCTGTGCTTCACTGTGGGTAAATTCATTTGCTAAATCTTCAGATTCACTGATCTTTTCCCCTACAGTATCTAATCTGTTGTTAATCCCATCCAGTGAAATATTCATTTCAGATACTGCGTTTTTGTTAATTTCAAGAAAATCCATTTGCTACTTCTTTGTACCTTCTATTTCTCTCCTCATTGGGTCCCCGTTTGCCTCTAAAGGTTTTAACGTAATAATCATTTCAACATCCTCATCTTCCAGTTCCACCATCCCTGCTATTTCTCATCTCTTCCTGCTGAAGGTTTTTCTTCCTTATAGTCTGCTTCTCTTCCCTCCATGGTATGTCTGGTAATTCTTAGTAGATGATGGACATGGTGAATTTTATGTTGTTGAGTGTCTGGATTTTGTTACCTTCCTTTAAAGGGAGTTGGATTTTGTTCTGGAAAGCAGTTAAGCTGCTTGTGGATTAGTTGATCGCTTCCAGCCTGTTTCTGCAACTTGTGAGGGCAGGTCTGGAGTATCCTTCACTCCAAGGATAGTTCAACTGTGAGGTCCTACAAATGTTCAGGTGACCACTGAGGACTCACCATTTTTGTTGTCAGAGTTCAAACATCACCCCGCCCCGTGTAAGCACTGGGACTTGTCCAGTTTACTACTCCCCCACTGACTGTTTGCCCGATTTTGTGGAGTTTCTTGCCATATACACAAGGCCCTATACTCATCAAAGACACAAAGCGACCCTCTTCAGATTTTGGGCCTCTTTTTCTCTGTTTCAGATATATGTTCTGCAACTTTCAGCCATTCCAGCCTTCTCAAACTTCCATCTCCACCCCTTCACTCAGCAAGACTACCAGTTCTATTTGACGTCTCCTCCCTGTGCCTGTGAGCTAGAACTTGCCTCTAAGCAGAAAGCCAGGGTGACCACAGACAGAGGCCAAGTCAATTGTAGGGCTCCCTAACTCACTGTCCTTTTCTCAGGGATGCCAGCACTGTACTGCCTATCACCCATGTTTGGAAAGAGTTGTTTCATATATGTACTCCGTTCTCTTACTTGCTCACAGCAGGAGGTTATGTCCTGTCCATAATATTCTGCCCTACCCCGATTTCAGGGTTTTGATGATACTCCTTCTGGCTAGAACTTCTTGTTGGACTCTCCCATTCTGCTCTTCAGTCTTTCCCCCAGTGACTCCATATCCATATATACTGTATTCCAGGAGCTCCCTTTTTAAGGACAATTCCCACAATGGGTAGGTTATGCCCAGTCTGAGCCAGAATCTTATTCTTACAGCTTTCTGCATTGTCAGGAATAGTCAGAGCAATGGTGCCTCACAGCTCAGGCAGCATGTTGCAATAGACAAAGCACTTTCCTTTTTTCTAAAATTATTTTCACAAAAACTTGACAAGGCTTACATAAACTTCACAAAAATTAAGGCACAGAGGCTGAGAGATGCTAGGGGCCTGCTCCAGAAAGCAAGGTTGTCTGGCTCCAGAGTCTACATTTGTGCATGTACCACCAGCACTAAATGTCCCAGTTTCTGTCCTTCACCCCATTCCTTGGGGGTGAGTGGCAGAAGACACTGGCAATTTTTTCTCCTAGTTTCATGGACTGCACTCTATCTGCCAGAACCCATAAGTCTCTATTTGTTGTGACATTATAGTTTTTTGGGGCAAACAATTCTTTTATGATAGCATTGTTATGACTCTGGCTGGGGACCGAGCAGTCGGGGTCCAGGAGTCACTGTGGAGGAAAGCCGTGTAGCAGGCAAGCCTGTTAAGAACAGTGATAAAGCTTCCTGTGGACTAGATGGTGCAGGGAGGCAGGGGGCTGCCCTCTGAAGGGCCCTGGCTCAGGCGTCCATCAGTCAGCCAGAGGGGCTCAGGGCTGTGGCGCTACATTGCCCTGGAATATGTGGGAAGGATCAGAGCACTGGAGAGATGGTGCATGGCCCTAAGAAGAGGGGATTTTTGAATCAAGAAGGAAATTCTATTTATCAAGCATCCACTATGTGTGGAAAACTGTGAAGAGCAGTATCTCATGTCATTCTGAGTGTGTTCTCCATAAGGAACTTTTTGAATGTTACAAATGTAGTATATGCTTATTGAGAGAAAAAAGTAAATAACCAAGACCTAAATAAATAAATTGCCTTTGATTCCATCCCTCAGAGACTACCACTTAGCAGTTTGTTGCAGGTACTTTCAGAAACTTAATATTCTGAATATTAAGTTCTGTTGGAGTATAATTTATGTGCCATAAAATTCACCCATTTTGAGTGTGCAGTTGGATGAATTTAAGTAAGTTTTTACGGTAGGAACTTATCACTGCAATCAAGTTGTAGGACACTTCTCTCCCCCCCTAAAAGCTCACATACCTCTCTCTAGTCAGTCTCTGCTTTCACCACTAGCCTCGGGCAAACAGTGATCTAATTCCTTTTTTATAAAATTATTTTCATAAAAACTTTTCTAGAACTTTCTGTCTCTTTTCTAGAACTTTCATGTAAGTGGAATCATATGGCATGTAGTCTTCTGTATCTGGTGTCTGATGTCTTCCACTTAGCCTAATGCTTTGAAGGTTCACCTGTGTCAGGTGTTCATTGCTTTTTTATTGTTGAGGAGTATTCTTTTGCACCCATTTGTTTATCTACTAGATAGTTGACGGACATTCGAGTTCTTTCCAGTTTTGAGCTATTGTAAGGAATGCTGCTAAGAAGGTTCTTGTACAAGCCTTTGTGTGGGCATGTGCTTTCATTTCATTTAGGTAGCTATCTAGGAGTCTGTGTGGTAGGTGTACACTTAACATGATTAGGAAGCTGTCAAACTGTTTTCCAAAGTTGTCTGTACCATCTTATATTCTGATATTGTGAGAAAGTTCCAGTTTTTCCACATTCTTAACAATGTTTGGCATTGTTAGCCCTTTTGATTAGAACCATCATTCTAGTAGATGTGTAGTGATATCTCATTTGATTTTAATTCACATTTCCTTAACACTAATGATGGTAAGCCTGTTTTCATATGCTTATTGGACATTCATATATCTTCTATGGTGAAGGATCTGTTCCAGTATTTTGCCTGTTTTTTAAAACTGTGTTGTTTACCTTGTTATTCAGTTGTAAAAGTTTTTTAAAACTATATATATATATATATATATATGTTCTGTATTCAAATGTATGACTTGCAGATATGTGGTTTATCTTTCATTTTCTCAGTGCTGTTTTTTGGAGAGCAAAAGTGTTTTGTTTTACTGAAATCCAGTTCAGCAATTTTTCTTTCCAGAAATTTTCATATAAATATGTTTTAATAGGATTGTAAAGGTGTAATCATGTTTTCTCTTATTATTTTTAACTTGATAAATTATGCAAATAGATCTTAAATCTACCATTCCTAGATTATACCCTACCTAATCATAGTGCATTACCCCTTTAATATACTTCTGATTTGATACATATACATACTGTATTGAGAATCTTTATCACTTATTAATTCACTGTGATATTATCTTGTAGATTTATTTTTTGTATATTATCATTGTCAAACATTTGTTAGGAATATTCTAACATGTAAAACGAGTTGGGTGTTGTTCCATTTTTTTAAACATTCTGAAAGAGTTTATATAGCATGGTAATGATCTATTCTTTCAAATTTTGAAGAAATAAGACAGACTGAAACTCTTTGTGTCAGCTGCTGTTATACAAAGATGCAAATTATTTAGAAATATGATTCATTGATTACCCACAATTTTTTCTAGAGTTTTGCACTGATAAAATTTTCATTTCTGAAGTTAATTTTAGACATATATATTTTCATATAATATCATGCATTTGATCTTGACTTAACATTTTTTACACAATTGGTACTTATATTCTTGTATTAGTCTTAGTATGTCCTCCATGCAATACCAGTGGTCACATTCCCTTTCCTAATCCTAATTTTGACAACTGTTTTTTTTTTTTTTTTTTTTGTGAGGGCATCTCTCATATTTATTGATCAAATGGTTGTTAACGACAATAAAATTCTGTATAGGGGATTCAATGCTCAATGCACAATCATTAATCCACCCCAAGCCTAATTTTCATCAGTCTCCAATCTTCTGAGGCATAACAAACAAGTTCTTACATGGAGAACAAATTCTTACATAATGAATAAGTTACATAGTGAACAGTACAAGGGCAGTCATCACAGAAACTTTCGGTTTTGCTCATGCATTATGAACTCTAAACAGTCAGTTCCAATATGAATACTCATTTGGTTTTTATATTTGATTTATATGTGGTTACCACATTTCTCTCTTTATTATTATTATTTTTAATAAAATGCTGAAGTGGTAGGTAGATACGAGATAAAGGTAGAAAACATAGTTTAGTGTTGTAAGAGAGCAAATGTAGATGATCAGGTGTGTGCCTGTAGACTATGTGTTAATCCGAGCTAGACAAGGGCAATAAAACATCCACGTATGCAGAAGATTTCTCTCAGAACAGGGGGGGTGAGGTTCTAAGCCTCACCTTTGTTGATCCCCAATTTCTCACCTGATGGCCCCCCTGCGACTGTGCCTGTCTTAGGTTGTTCCTCCCTTGAGGAATCTTACCCATCTCTGGCTAACCAGTCATCTTCTGGGGCCATACAGGGAGATGTAGAGTTGGTAAGTGAGAGAGAAGCCTTATTGTTTGAAATGGTTAGCTTTTTATTTCTTTGCATATTTATGCCCTGTAGCTTCTATGCCCAGCATTTGTCTTGAGGTATCTTTACCACTTGGAAGAATTATGATACTCGGTAAATTTGATATGAGGCACGAATTCTATTTAAGGGTTGTAATTAGGAAGAAAGAAGAAAAGCTATAGAAGTAGCAGGCGGAAGAAAACATGGGAAGATTGATTATTTCTTTGACATATCTTCTTGTAGAGTAACTTCAGCATGTATAGGTTTTAAGCTACTACTTAAATTGCGCACACACATTAGCATAATAGGAGTATAGTTACATAACCAAAGCATACCTGTAATTACCAGCCATCTCCAGTGAAACCAAGAAAACCAGTTAGGCACCTTAGGCATTTGTGAAAACTTAACTATGATATGGTGGATATTGTCCAACTGAACTTGAACAGTCTGAGAGAAATCAGACAAATTAAAACAACCCATTCCTGGGGAATGTTCACATCCCTTATGTTCTTTTAACAGTAAATAGTCTGTAGTTGTAAGATTTTGGAGTGCTACAATTTGCACTTCTCCTAATTCTTGATTGAGTTCCAACAGTATAGATCCAGTCAAATTTGTTGTTTTACTGTATGCACAGGCCAGCTTAGATATCTCCTTCCTCATTCCCATGACAAGTCCAGGAACTGGTGGGATGAGTGCATCTACAGCTGTAGCAGTGCGTGGATCTTTGTTGGGGTTTTTTGATGATCATCTTCTGGCATGAGTCTTCCAGAGAGTGCTGATGTTGCAAGTTTTTCATATCGTATCTTAGCTCATTTTCGGGGTAGCCCAATTAGGCTTTGATCCTCTGTATAAACGCAAACAGACCCTCTGCCTACACTTTTATCTGCCCTTTATACTCTTGTGTAGAACTCATTGGCGGTTACCACACAGGAACTGCCCTTTTTTTTTTTCTTGGTATCACTAATCTACATTTACATGACGAATATTATGTTTACTAGGCTCTCCCCTATACCAGGTTCCCCCTATAGACTCCTTTACAGTCACTGTCCATCAGCATAGCAAAATGTTGTAGAATCACTACTTGCTTTCTCTGTGTTGTACAGCCCTCCCTTTTCTCCTATCCCCATGCATTTAATCTTAATATCCCCCTACTTCTCCCCCCCCTTATCCCTCCCTACCCACCCATCCTCCCCAGTCCCTTTCCCTTTGGTACCTGTTAGTCCATTCTTGAGTTCTGTGATTCTGGTGCTGTTTTGTTCCTTCAGTTTTTCCTTTGTTCTTATATTCCACAGATAAGTGAAATCATTTGGTATTTCTCTTTCTCCGCTTGGCTTGTTTCACTGAGCATAATACCCTCCAGCTCCATCCATGTTGCTGCAAATGGTTGGATTCGCCCTTTTCTTATGGCTGAGTAGTAAGTATTCCATTGTGTATATGTACCATACCTTCTTTATCCATTCATCTATCGATGGACATTTAGGTTGCTTCCAATTCTTGGCTATTGTAAATAGTGCTGCGATAAACATAGGGGTGTTGACAACTGTTTTATCTCTACTATTCTTTTTAACTAGAATAACTAGTGATTTTGCTATTTTGTTGTTTTTCCATATTTTCCACTTCCCTTGTCCCCACCCCTGGTTTTGATTATGTCATTTGGTTTCTAAGACAGGGCAGTTGACAGATGTTTTTATGCCAATTTCTGGAAGTCACAGCAGTCCTTTCAAAGAGCTGTCATTTTACAGATGAAGACACTGAGGTTCAGAGAATTCACAAGACAAGGAAAGTGATAGAGTTGGAATCAGATACCAGGCTAGCCCTTTTCCCCCAGATCATGGCTCATCCCTGAGAAGTGATAAGGGTGGTTGGGGGTGAAATGACCTCTGGAAAAAACATACACATATGGCATCAGGAAACAGCCAGTGGTAGGATACTCAGGGCAATGACCTCTCATTTCTAAGGAGTCTAATTGCATAAGCAATTGTGAGCACCTGCTTCCCTGAGCATGGTCTCCACGATCATCCCAGCCCTTCTCTTCTATGCTCTAAGGCCAGGACTGCTAAATGTCTTAACTATAAATGCTCACATTTATAGCAAAATAGCATCAGACCTCACTCTTTCCCCTTCCCATCAAGGGTATGCTGGTGGGTGTGATGTGAGTGTGGGTAGGGGTGTATATGAGTGGAAGGCAGTAGAGTGAGCACATGTTGTTCCCCACCAGCATTGTCCAGACAGAAGAAGGTGACCAAATATTTAGCAAGATCAAATATAAAGGTCTCTGGAAAGATGCACTCTGAAAGGGAGAGAGAGGGGTATGCTACCAAGTCATGCCATAGCCTATGCCCATCTTCCTCCTCAAACCCCTCTCAGCAGACACACACTCATTCCAAGCTTAACTGGAAACCTATTAATCACTACTGTGTTTCCTAAGGTTTTTGACACTTGGATAATGTACACAGTCTGCTCACTGCAGAATTCTGCCTCCTATTGTGAATTAATAAACAGCCTTTGGATTTCTAAATGAGGCAGGAGGACATCCTCTAATTCACAGCCAGAAAAATCCCCCAAAGTGCAAGTACCACCTCCTCCAGGAAGCCATCCCAGATCCCCCAGGTGGAGTAGTGCTCTCTCCTCAGGTTTCCTGGGCTGCTTGGTTTTGCCCCTGTTGGCCCTCCTCGGGGCCAACCTTGCATTCAGGATTTATTAAGATACAACTGTGTTCTGGGATGAGTTACAGTGTTGCAGCAGTCAGACCTGGGCTTGCCCTCATGGACCTGGTTGTCTGGTGGTGGAGCAAGAACATACATAAGAATTTATTACATATTGTGATTGGTGCTCTGAAGGAGAGAAGTCACATGGGAGCTGGGTTAGACGAGGTCACTGGGGAGGGACCGGAGGATGAAAAGAACCAGTCATATGCACAGTGGAAAGGCAACCACACTGGGCAGCAGGTCCTGGGGCAGGAACCAAGGTCCAGTGCAGCTGAAGCACAGTGAGGGAGGGAGGGATGGCGGGACAAACACAGGGCTGCAGAGGTCAGCCTGTAACATTGCCCACCCCGGGCTCCTCACGGTGTGTTCTCCCTTGGCACAGCCCATTACCACCAAACTTTATTAGGGGTCCTCCTCCAGCTCGAGAGCACAAGAACTAGGTCTGAGTCATCACCAGGTCCTCAACGTTGAACATGGGGTCTGGCCTTAAATCGGACCATGATTAACGAGGGAGCAGAGGTTGGGGTGAGCATCTGCCTTGGTGAAATAAAAATACAGAGATTAATTGCCAACCAGATTAGGACTATTTTGACCATAGCCAGAAGCAGCCAGGCAGACCTACCCGTTGCCTGTGCCTCTTCATGTCACAGAGTCCTCATCTGTTACATGGACAGCAGCTCTGCCTGACTTCCTGCATCTGGGTCCTTTGTGGGGCTCACAGTCCAGTGAAAGTGTTCATTGAGAGCTCTGTCAAGCACCCCAGAGCTGCTTGGGTGTAACAGAGGATTTTCAAGAGAGAAAGCTTCCAGACCAGTTCATCCCAGGCTTCCTGGAGGCTAACAGCAGGCAGTATTTCAGCTCTTATTTCTTCACCAGGAGCAGTGTGGGGACACCTGCTCAGAGGGGGCTGTTCAGGAAATGTCCCTGATGCAAGAAGCCAGCCTGCAACGTGTGCTGGGGACATGAGTGATTGATGGGCAGTCCAATGGAGGCCCTCCTGGAGGACCAAGTTGTAATCAGCAGTGGTGTTTAGTCATGACAGGAATTCCTCTTACATCCTGATATAACCGTGAAGCTGGCAAGCACGTCCCTATGGATATTCAGAAGCATCCTGACTTCAGCAGGTCACTTTGGGTGACTGTAGCCACATACATTCTGGCTGCTGGTCTTGAAGAAGGCATCAGGTTCAGATGAGGGCTTTGGTGTCCTTGAGGAGAGGGCGGCTGAGAGCTTGGTCCCTTGTGCACCTGGGCAGGGGGCTGGGGAAAGCCATCTCTCCCAAGGCGAGAGCAGGAGAGGGCGTGTGTCCCACAGCGTGAAAATGTGATGCAGGCACTTCCACAATGAATTATTCACATATCGGGATGAATTAATAATCTGAGCTTTGAATTAATTTTATTGGGTTTCTAAAAAGGTGAGCATTTTGCAGGTAGGAAGGAGGTGGCCTGAGCCCTCCCCACAACTCAAGTCATTAAGGGTACAGGCACCCAGGCTCCCCCACACCAAGCCACTCAGAAGGTTCCCTTTTTTTCTGTGTCGGAAGGTGACTCCCGGGCTCTATCTACAATTTCTTTTTGACCTTAATAAGAAATTACAATATCCCTAATTGCCCAAGAATCTTCCCCTGTGGTAGAAGTAAAAATTTCAAATTAAATGACTTCTTTTTTTCCCTGAGGTTGGCAAAGACAGCCTTGTAGACACAAATCCCTTTACACTTGGACATGGAAAAAAGAATCAAGATGGATGGCCCCAGCTCTCCTAGCCTGCCTGCCGCACACCTGCCTGTCCGCTGCTCCCACCGCTTCACCACCTCCCTGCTGGATGGTTTCTCGACAAGTTCATTGCTCACCAGAAAGTGATCAGCAGAGTTTGTTTCTGGAGAAGTTTAAGGGCAGGTCAACAATTCCTCAGGGGTTCAGTGGAAGAAAGGCTGCAAAAGAGAGTTTGGAAGCACTTCACAGAGGCGCCCACATCTATACATATGTCAAGAGAACTATTGTTTGGGGAAAATAAGTTGTATTGGAGTTGTAAGTCTGGAGAATTACAGAAATGTTTTGCAAGAATTAAAGAAGCAAAAAGGAAATGAAAGACACAGTGACATTTATTGAGTGCCTGCAATGTAGTAGGCTTCCTGTTAAGCCTTTTCAATCATTGTTTCATGGAATCCTTGGAACCTGAGTGGATTGGCTACTGTTATTAGCCCACAAGCGTTAAATAATCCTCCTGAGGTCACTGAATACAGTAGGAGGGCTGAACTCAAAATCAGGCTTGTTTGGACCCCATAGCCCAGGATTTCCATCTGTGTGCATATCATATGGGTTTGTAGACAGGAAAAGAAGGCAGGCACACATGTACACAGGCAACAGGGAACAAAGCAGAAGAAAGCCAGGAGGAGCCCTGGACTCACATCCTAACACCAGCACCTGCCCTCTGGGACACTTTGGAAATAACCCTTTGCTGCTCTCAGCCTTAGTCTTCCTACTGGTGAGACGGCACGTTTGACGTACAAGGCCCCTCAAGTCCAATTTTATTTATATATATTTATTTTATTTTATTGATTTTTATTAAGGTATTATTGATATACAATCTTTGGATGGTTTCACATACACAACACCGTTGTTCAACATTCGCCCATATTATCAAGTCCTCACCCCCTCTGTTGCCGTCACTAACTATCAGTGTAGGAAGATGTTATAGAGTCACTAACTGTCTTCTCTGGGCTGTGCTGCCCTCCCTGTGACCTGCCTATATTGTGGTTTCGAATTGTAGTGCTGCTTAATCCCCTTCTCCCTCCTCACTCACCCTCCCCAACCAATGCCTATAAGTCTACTGCTTTTTTTGTTCCTTCTGTTTTTCTTTGTTTTTCTACTCCACAAATGAATTAAATCATTTGATATTTATCTTTCTCCACCTGACTCAAGCCCAATCTTATAACCCTCTCCTCTTCCCAGTCCACAGATGTGGACACTTTGGCTTGGGAACAGAACCATAGAATTTCGTGGCCAATCTGGTCTAACCAGTCATAATCCTACTGTCAAGACCTCCAGGAAATGAATGAGGTCCAAGGTTGCTCATGCCACCTCCACAGAGCGCTGAACAGGGTCTGCTGCCTGCTGGTCTGAACACTGGCAGTATTTGATACCTATTTATCGAGCAAGTGTAGTATTTTTAGTATTACTTTCCCGAGTCCCTGCTGTGTGCCAGCACCAGCACCAGCAGTGAATTCCTTGTGTGCCCTGAATTTCTTCCACCCTGGCCACTGGGATGCTCTTGACAGCTAGACACTTGACCCCTTCTGTCCCAGGGGATGGGGTGATTCAGGGCAAGCCTTGACTCAATTTAATAGAAAGAAACTTATTTCTAGCAGAAAAAGTTAGAGGCAGGGCCGACTATTAGTAGAATAAAGGGCATGCAGCATGGCATCCAGTAGACCTCCTTTGAACCATTTCTGACACTCATTGGCTGTGTGATTCCAGACAAAATCCCTCACATCTACATACCTTGGTTTTCTACTCTGAACAAAGAGATGTAGAAACCCAGTCGATCGAAATCAAAGCCCCCAAATGGAAGAGTGTACACATGTGTGTTCCAGGATGCTAACTCTGCCGTTATCCCTAGTGGAGTAGGAGCTGATACAGAGATTCCAGTGGGCAGGGGGTGGGAAAGCCCTGCAGTGCCCCTACCCACAGTGGGGCAATACTGGGCAGCTTTCCAAAAAGTATATGCCAGTTGACCTGGAAGGGTTTCTAATGCAGAGAAGTGTATATAATATGATCTCATTTTGTAAAATCAGGAATAACAGAGGTGTATTTGTACATGTGACTATATGAGCATTGAAGAAGATATGTGGGGGACGCACCTTGATTATTAGCACTGGGTGCCTGGAGTCTGGGGAGATGGATTGCAAGGTGATGTCAGGAGGAGGGAAGAAAAAGAAAGGAGTGGGGAAAGGAAACAATAAGTAGAAGGGGGGAAAAGTGAATGGAGGCATACATAAACAACATAGCATGTCTGTTACGGTATTGTGTGCACATATGCACAAGAAGTGGATAAAAGAACATTCAATAAAATATGACTCTCTCAAATAGAACACTAACACCTTTCGTAGGAGGCTGTCCTGAGGCTCCTATGATGTCATTGTAAGTCAGAATGAGAGAACTGTCTGAAGTCACATCTTAAGAGGAGCTCCAAGACTTGGATCCCAATCTGCTGACACCCAGCCCAGTGTTTTTCCTTCATGCCACAACTGCCTCACTAAATAATCATGAACCAGACGTATTCCAGTGATTGACTTGTTGAACGTGATAGATTGATTATTAGTCATTCTCTCAGGCTAAGCGTGTGAATCAAAACAGATGACAATCCCCTCACTTTAGGTGGGAGAGTCTCACCCAGTCAGCCACAGAGCTGTAATCATGGTGTCAAAGCAGCAATCACATTTCAGTTTAAAAATCACTTGAAATGCCCACTTGAACCAAATGTGTGACAAGCATGACCAATGGGTGGTACCCGTGGATGAATCTGGACTTCAACCCATGAGCAGACATGTGGACCTATGTCCATGAGGGCCAGGAGACAGCTTGCTCTGTGCTGGGTGCTCAGTCTATGCAAAGCATTTGCATGCATTCTCCGAATTAATAATGCCAAGAACCCCACCTCATTTTACAGATCAGGAAACAGTTTCAACAAGGTTAGAGAACTTGCTCAAGGTTTCCTAGCTGGTGTCTGGTAGGACCAGGGTCAAAATCCAGGGCAGTTTGACTCCAGAACCAACACTTTCAATACTACACTACAATGGTATCTCCCACATTGGGAGATTTTTGAGGCTTTATTATCTAGATTGCTGTGAGTGTCTGGAGATCTAACACAGCTTTTCAGTCCACAAATGGTAGCTTAATCATGGTGTGCTCTTGATATTGTTGGAATGTGACATTATTCAGTGTATTCATCTGCAATGGGATATGACTCGCAGGTGTAATTTATGTGTCCCTTGGTGTGTTATTAACATACACTCTCAATGGAGGTTTAATTTTGGAGTGGTTTTCCGTATCATTGTGGAGTCTTCAGAGATAACTGGAGCAGCACCTCTTGAAACGGAAAGCACCCTGTCGCTCTCTCACAGATCACCAATGACCGCCAAGACCCAGGCCAGGGGCCCAGTCTCTGTGCTTCCTCTTCCACTTTGCTGCACATGGAACACCGTGGCTGTCCCCCCCCTATTAGTATCTCTCCCTTCCCACTGTGGGTCTTAGGCTAATATCATCATGAGATCCACATGTGTGGAAGTGGAGGAGGTCTTGGCAGAATCATCATTTCCCCCGGCTCAGCTAATGCCGGAGCCTCAACAAAACCCCTGCCATTGCTTGTGTCCAGTATCCACTGGGATGCCTCTCAGGCTGGGGAACTCACTTCTTTGCAATACAGTAGTTTCAACTTCAGGCAGCTGCATTGTTGTTCTTTCTCTCAAAATATGGAAGGATCCAATATGTGGAGGGCCTCTACTTTGTGCTAATTCTAAACCTTGAGCGCAGACATTATGCTAAGTCCCTTTCAGTTGACAGTTCCTTAAAAAGTTGAAAATAGGGAATATATGCCCTCTGAATTTTTTTCAAGCTGAATATCCATACTTCCTTGTATTCATGTGATAATGTTTGAACAGTTCAAGATTGCCTGTGTTATTCCTTAATCAGAGACTGAGAACTGAATTCTCAATTGAGAACGGAAGACTCAGGTGAGGCCTGACTGAAAAGCCTTGAATATGAGACTTTGACTTTCTTTGTTCTACACACTCTACCACTCTTAGCGAGCCCACGGTGTTTCTCTCGGGTGAGAGCAAGAGCACAGTGCTGTCGCCTACTGAGTGGGGATGACTGAAACTCCTCTCTTTTCTCAGGCTGCGTCCAGTACAGAGATCTCACCCTACACTTACACGGTGGGGATTCTTAGACACAATTGCAGAAGCTTATTTTTCCCCGTCTTGTTTTTTGCCTTGTAAGTTTTATTGCATCACCTTAACCCACCAAGAGCTTTTGGGTTAGGATTCTCCCATCTACCTCATTTGTCGTCCCCTCCCAGTGCAGTGGTACACACTGATTTGATAAGGAGCTTTCTATGCCTTCATTCAAGTATTCACAAAATTTGTTTTAGCAGGAGAGAGCCAAGGACAAAGCCTTATCCCAGGCCCCTGGAGAGCTCCTGAAGTGACAAGCTGAACAAGAATGAATTAATCAGCAAGCCCTGGGCACGGTTCTTGAAGCAGTCACAAGTCCACCTTCCTAACGGTATCATTACCTTAGCTAGAAATTTTCAGGTTACCCAAAAGGATATCATAAAAACTTTATTATATACCATGTAGAAATCCAAATATACTGTGCCCAGTTGTATTTTCCTGATCTAACTATCTAATAATTACAAACACAATTCCAAAAACAAGGAAGGGACGGAAGGGGAGAAAATCAGATTGCTTTCCCAGGACTCATTCTTAAATAGACAAGCTGATTGTTAGGAATCAATGTAAGTAAAAACCTAAACCCCTGAAAGATCATGGTTTCCCACTGCCAAGGAGAAAGCTCATGCCAGGGAATGGGTTGGGGGCGGTGGCCAAAAAAGCCCTGATAGGGAGGGTTTTATTTTATAAATGTGGGAGGGCTTTTGCTGAGCTTTTTCTTTAATCAAGACATGCCAACACCATCCAATATGGGCTTTTCTCTTTGTTGCTTGTTTGATTTTTTTCGTGAGCAGAGGTTCTCACACTTCAGCCTGCATCTTGTACTACAGTGATCTCTCTAGAACATGGCTCTTCCCCACACGGCCAGCAATCTGTATTTTAAGGAAAAACCCTTGAGGTCTTTCCAAGCACGGTGAAGTTTGAGATGCATTAGTCTAGAATAATCAGGTTTTGTCTCAGACATCATCCCCCCTGAGGGGTGGAGACCTCAGCCAAGTCAGGTTTTATATACACAGGACAAAGGGAGAATGGTTCTTATGTGGAAAACCTCAAGGGTCAAATTACCATGGGTGAGGACATCAGAGAAAGAGACATGCGAGATTCTAATTGGTGCCAGGGTTTCTTAAATCATTCAGCAAAGAGCTGTTGAATAGGTGCTCTGTGCCAGTTACCTTGTAAGAACTGAGGAACTCTTCTAGGTATTTTTTGACAACTCAGCACTTACTCCTTTTCCTTTCAAAAGCAGCACCCAAATGTTCCTCTGGTAATCTTCCCACACTCAGTTCAAGAGTGAGGTGGAGCCGGCTCTAACCTCAGCTCCAGGAGTGGACATCTGACTTTTCCTGGCCAATCAGAGCACAATATTGCCTTGCAATGGTGATTGGTCAGGGTGGGCATGGGATCCAAGCCAAGGCTCCAATCGCTGCTAACCCTGAAAGAGGAGGATATTTTTCTTTTCGTGCTTTGCAGCAGAGGAGATAAAGCCTAGAACTCTGGGAGGCCAAAGATGCCCTCTGGAGATGAAGCCAAGGGGAACTGAGAGACAGGGAGACTGGCTGGGTCTGACGATGCTTGCACCCTTGAACGTGACAGTTCCCGAAGTGTGGTCTGTCCTCAGACTTTTCAGTTATGTAAGCTGATACATTGCCTGTTTATCTTTAGCTGGTTTACATTTGATTCTCAATCACCACAAATAAAATAGTTCCAATATTCTAGGGTCAGAAGGGCCACAGTTCAGCATAGACTGAGATCTGGGGGAAATGAGCTTTCAAATCCATACTCAGAGCGGGAAGGATGAAGAAGAAATTTGCCTGCTACTCAGGCCCAATAAAATAATGCTGCTGTGATGATGGAAATGGACCTTTGTCTTCTCATCTCATGACAATATACTTTGGACTGGAAGGGTAAGTCAGGATTCTGGAGAAAGAAGAGACTCCACCTAACTGTTTTAAATTAATTCAGGACCTCCGGCCATTGGGTAAAAAGAGAATTTGAACACGGGGTCACTCATCCTTGGCCAGAGATGTTGAAGGACTTGTGAAATAAGAGAGGTGAAGACGTTGAGGATCATGATGTAGGCCCATGAATCTCTGTTCTTTGAACTCTGGCAGAGAGCAGGGCCCTGGAAAGCTCTGAGGGATGAATGAAGATGATGCGTTTTCAAAAAAAATACTATGAAAACAACATTTAAATGCCCACGCCCAATGTGGTGCCTAAGCAATAAACCAGCAGTGACAGGGACAGGATGGTTTTCAGAAAAGGATGGTCTGTGAAGCGAAGGCATAAATTTATATTTATAAATATGTTTAAAAGCACATTTATAAAGTAAAACCCACCCTTCCTATCAGGGCTGTTTTGGCCAGGGCTTGTCACCCAGCCTCCGCCCCACTCCCAGGCATGAGGTTTCTCCCTCGCCAGGCAGAACCGCGATCATTCAGTGTCTTACTATGCCTTTACTGGGGCTCTGGCCCACCTTGTCCATGCCCTTGTCCTCCACGACCATCTCCACCGAGAAGCCCACCCGATTCCCCTCCCCTCTCCCGTGAAGCCCTGAGGTGGGCAAACGGCCCACTGCAACCCCCAGTGTGTCTCCCTGCTCCGCATTCAGCTCATGGAGGGCAAATGCCTCTCTTCTCCTGATAATCCAGGGCCCAGCACTAGGCTGGCCCAAGGTGGATTTTAGTTGAATGAATGAAGTTCCCTAGACAGGAATGTCTGTCATCTGTGCAGCCTTTACCTTGCTGAGCATAGAAGGCTGTCTGTAAACAATGGCTAAAGGACAAGGCCTGTGAGTGACCACTGCACCCTTACTGCCGTGCTGGGAAGCCCGATGCTGAGAGCGCCCGTGCATGCAATGCACAGAATAGTGTATGATCCTGGTTTTGGCCAGCTGCTAGCTGTGTGACCTTGGGGGTATTATCTAAGCTTGCTAAACTTCACTGCCTTCATCTGTATAATGGGTGTATTGATAGCACCAACAGTGTTGTTATTAAGGTAACACGGATCAAGGCACCTAAGACTGTGGGCATCAGACTTGTCATGTAGTAAGGCCCCCTACATGCCAGCTCTTATTATTTTATGACAAATATTCAAATGCTGCAACCAAACAGGCCCACCAGCTTGGTTCACTTTGGTTCAGTGGCCTTGTTTCTAGCAAGAAACTCAGCCTCATTTAATTTGGCCTAAGGCTATTGGAGCTGCCTGACATATGCAGTTGGACCTAAGTTCACCAAGAAATTGCTATGTGCTGCCCAGACTTGTTCTGGGCAATCTCCATATGTGTTGGGGAGGCGAGGGCAACAATTCATCAGAAATGAAGACCGTCATACAGAAACATTCTCTCTGCCTATCTGCCTGTGTGGCAAATTCTTTTTCATCCTCCAAATGTAATCCAGGCCTTCTTTGCCTGGAAGCTATCCTTGGGTCCCTGAGTAGTCACTCCACTTTGATCTCACTTCTGTGCCCTGTTCTTACACTAGCTTTAGCCTCATGCCCACTGTGGGAACTCAGTTGTTGACATAAGAGACTCCTTCAGTAAGGGACTGGGAGCTGCTTGAACCCATCCCAGTGCCTGGCACAAAGTGGGGGGCAAATTTAGTGGTCTCCCTCCTTCTCTGCATAGTTTTTAGTCTCTTTGAGGGAGTCTCTCCTGATGCACAAAACAAACACAGTGGGCTTTAAGCAGTGTCATGCTTACAATCCAGCCAGGCTCAAGGGCCTATCAATCCTGTCATCATGCTGTGTGGACAATGGGGAAGACTGGGTGGCCAGAGGAGTTGTCCGGCCATAGATGAATGGATTTATGGATGTGGAGGGGACAGGAAGACAGTCAGGAAGAGAGAAGAGCCTGGGAGAAGGAGGGAAGAGACTCACAGGACAATGAGGGCCTCCGCATTCTAGCCCAGCTTCAGGGTAACAAAGGCAGCTGATCCCGTGACCCCTCGCCTCTGGCTCCTGCCTGATGTAAACAGGGACCAAGTCCTAGTTAAAATCACCATGGAAACTGACTTGCTGGATTCAAACCTTGCCTCTGCCATCTGCTAGCTGGGTGGCCTATGGCAGGAGTTTGCCATCTCTGATTGCCAGTTTTCTTATGATTTCTGTCCAAATCATATTTGGGAGCAGTTTGGAAAGGACCAAAGGTGGTGGTGTCTGGAAGCAGTGTCCATGAATGGTTGCACAGCACACAGACTCCAGGCATTGTGAGTGCGGTTCCTGGAGCATCTTACCTCTTTATCCTAGAGGTAGGATGGAGCTTGGAGCACGGGGGTGGGGGGAGGGGCATGGAGCGCAGAAACAGCAGGAACGAGTATCTTACGGCTGATCATAGTCATATATCCACCTGAGCCCTTCATATACCTTCATACCCTATCTTTCCTTTACTTCAATCTCTAGTACTCATGGGCTACCCAAAAGGCCATAAGAACCAAGAAAGGGGAACAAAAACGGCCATTTCTTCTTTCTTGTTAATTCAACAAACTCATGATCCACTGTGTGTGTTTTTAGAAAAGGTATCACAGAGGCCGATTCACGCATCAGTGATCCTGATGTTTCTATGGAATGAATCATTTGAAACGGTTTCTTCAGTTTATTTGAGCAGAACCATGTCAGTGCTGCTCACAATGAAAGGTGACCATGTTATGCGTTTGGACGTGAAAAAGTTTCATCACAGCAAAGGCATAAAGCTTGTATTACAGCCTGGCGCTCCCTGCAGCTTTGAGCTTTCTGCTTGGTTGGAATAGACTTTCCTTAAAAAAGAAAAGGAACCTACCTATAACCAAACTTAATAAGGAATGAATGGAGTCCAGGCCAGTTTCCATGGTGGTGAAGAAATACAACACCCACAAGCCAGGAAAACCCAGCCCAAGGGGAAAATGAGGCTGACTTTTTGCCTATGTGCCTTTTATCCTTTTCTTTCCACCCTCCTCTCTTTCCCACACACCAGGGTGGTTAAAGACACAGTGTCATTTGTACAGATCATGCTCTCTTGTAAGTTTCCAGTTAAACATTCTTTCCTAGCTGACACCTATTAATAATTCAAAATGCCTGCTCTTTTGAACAATGATCAAAATTAAGCTATTACCCACAGGGGGATATTTACATACAGTTAGTCAGCAGCTGCCTTTTTCCACTCAAGATTTCTAGTGACCCTCTCCTATCATTTGTAAGCAGAAGAGTGTTTGGGTACTGTGTGATTTTTTTTCTTATGTATGTTTGAAAAATGGCCACTGGGAATCACTTGGGAAGTAAATAAGGTAATTCTTTGTGATTTCTGCAGGCTGCTGAAGTTACAGGAGAAGGGCAATTACTTTTAGATCCCTCTACATGCAATTTGCTAATAAGCTACAGAAGGCAGAAACATGTAATTAGTAATTACTGTAGTATGTAGTGATGTGCCGTTTCCCAGCCAGTCTACCGGCCTATAATCTAGTGGCAGAGAATGAACTGAGCTTGGTATACCCAAGCAAGCCCCATTGTATTTGAAGAGAGTTGTGATGATAAACTTAATTAGGGACTATGGAGGGCACACCAAGCATTGGTACATCCAGCCTCTACCCCGACCCCCACCACGAGGCTCATGTTAAATTGCCTCTTTGCCTCCGTTTTTAATGAGAGGCCAGAATCAAAAAATGTTGAAGGGTTGCCCAAGATCATGGGCCTCAGTCCTGAACTTCAGGTCTAAGGCCACCCCTGTCATTCACACCAAAGCATTGTCTAGTCATACTGTTGCAGAAAGGGTGCCACATCACAGGGCTCAGGTGTGGGCAGAACTCAGGATCCAAAGGCACATTTGCATGGCCGAGTTGGGGGCTGGGAAGAGAAGAAAGGCATAAAATGCACACAAAACAGGTGTCTAGTTTTGAGGAGTGAACCTGGGACACTTGAGGTTTATTACCTTATTTACAATAGCTAGGTAATACTGTATGCATTTTTAGGGGAGAGAAAATTGAGGGTCAACAGGGTCATGTTCCTTGGTCAAAATCACTCAGTATGAAGTAGCAAAGCTGAAATGTGACCTTGGGTATGTCTGGTTTTGATGACAAGATCTCTCCCTCACACCAAGAAGTTACTCTGAAGGATGTAACTTCTTATTTCAGCAAACATTATGTACCTGCATCAAATATCTCAAAAAGGGTCATTTGAGGCAAATGAGGGGAGCTCACAGAGATCAGGATCTTGACTACTTTCACCCAGTAATCTCAAGTTTAGAAATTTATCCTAAAAAACAAGACAATCTAAAAACTGCAGATAAGAGTTTACATGCAGAGATGTTCAACAAAGATAGTACTTATAATAGCAAAACCTGGGGAGAGAATTCACACACCCAGTAACACAAGAGAAGTAAGTTATGGTTATAGTCATATGATAGAATATTAGGCAACCATGAACAATAATATTAATGTAGAGTTTTTAATAACCTTAAGAAAAGCCTTAAAACCTAATGGCAAGTGAGGGAAAATACAAAATTATGTATATAGTAAGAACTCATTTATGTAAGATGATATTCACAGAAAGAGAGATATAGACACAAATTGTGAGTGATAGGTTAAGGGGTGACTTTATTTTTTATTAAATAAAAGTTTAACTGAGATATAATTCACATACCAAATAATTCGCCCTTTCAATGTGTAATATTTATGGGTATTGTATTCACAGTATTGTACAATCAACACCATCATCTAATTTTAGAAAAATGCTATGCCATCTCCTTTAACTGTCACTCCCATTTCCCCCACACTCCCAGCCCCTGGCAAACAGTAATATCTTCTGTCTCTATAGATTGGCCTATTATGGACATTTCATATAAATGGATTCATGCCATATTTGGCCTTTTTTGTCTGGTTTCTTTCACTTAGCATAGTATTTTCAAGGTACATTCATGGTGCAGTGTAAGTACTTTTGTCCTTTTTAAAGCTGAATAATATTCCATTGTATGGATATATCACCTTTTGTTTATCCATTCATATGTTGATAGACATTTGGGTTGTTTCCATATTTTGCCCCTTATGAGTATTGCTAATGCGAACATCAATGTACAATATGTTTTCAGTTATCTTGGGTATATACGGAGAAACAGAATTGCTGGTAACTCCATGTTAAACTTTGAGGAACTGCCGAACTATTTTCCAAAGTGGCTTCCCTATTCTATATTCCCACCAGCAATGACTGAGGGTTCTAATTTGTCCACATCATTGTTAGCACTTGTTATTATCTGTCTTTTTAATTTTAACCATACTAGTTGGTGTGAAGTAGTATCTCATTATGGTTTTGATTTATATTTCCTAATGACTAATCAGGTTAATCCTTTTTTAAGGTGTTTATATCTTCTTTGGAGAAATGTCTATTGAAATTCTTTGCCCATTTTTAATCAAATTATTTGTCTTTTTGTTATTGAGTTGTAAGAATTCTTTATACATTCTGGATACTAGTCCATTATCAAATATGTGACTTGCAAATATTTTCTCTTTTTCTATAGGTTGTCTTCTCATTTTCTTGATATTGTTGACAACATAAAAGTTTTGAATTTTGATGAAGTCCAAATTATCTATTTTACTTTTGTTCTTGTGCTTAACCCAAGGTCATACATGAAGGGTCCCCACCCATAAGATGGCAAACTTCCTGCTTCTCTTCCAGGTCCTCGGTTCCCGCCGGCGCCACCTGAAGCCCAATCACCCCTCGCCCCCCTCCCAATCCCAGCACCTAGCCAATAGCCACCAGCCCCGTAGAAGTGACACCACAATCACCTCATGCCCCTTCTTATATAACCCAGCACCTTTCCCTAATAAAGCGGAATTCTCCAGTGAATTGTTGCTGTGTGTCGCTCCTTCCTTTCATTGGTGCCGAAACCCGGGAGACAGGACACCCCAACTGGGCCCCATCTTCCCCCGACACCAGCAGCAGCTTGCCCTTGTCCTCTTTTTCCGGTGCTGGCTCCTCACACTCACCACTCCTCTCTGGCCTTTGGGTAAGTTTTCCCCTGGAGCAGGCCACTCTTCCCTGAGCTATCGCAGTGCCATTGACCGTGATCATCCGGCAAGGCCCTGACGCTCGGGGACGAGGAGGGAACTCTCCCCGCCTCAGGCCTTCATGGCTGCGGCGGACCCTCAGGCCCCTCCTCCAACAGCCATAAACGAGGTGACTCCTTTGCGGATGAGATCCTCCCTTTCCCCCCGCCCCTCCTTCCATTCCTTCCACTGAAAACTCCTAGTACTAGGTTCCTCGTGACTCCGGCGCTCTGCCTTCTTAGAGAAGTCTGGGTGACGACCCACACTTCCTAAGAAACCGACTCATATACGAGTTTCTGCAGACCACCAAGGATCACCGGGGACGCCCTTTGTCTCCTTGCGGTCTGCTCCCAGTCCGAGGATCTCCGTTCATCTTCCCCTGTTTGTCTCCTTCTCTGTCCTTTAGCCATGGGAGCCTCCTCATCCCTCCCTGAAAGTTCACCTCTTGAATGCCTGCTCAAGTATCTAGCCACCCTCTCCCTGACGCCTGATATAAAACCAAAACTTCTCCGCAAATACTGCTCCCAAGATTGGCTGACATACCCCCTAGACAATAACAACCAATGGCCCGCAGGGGGAACTCTTGATCCTAACATCACTTGCGATCTTTTTAATTACTGCCAGCGCCTGAAAAAATGGAAGGAGATTCCCTATACCGAAGCTTTTTGCCTCCTAGCTCAAAATCCCAGCCTCTGCACCACCTGTTCCCCGCCCCAAGTTCTCCTAGCCTGCAAGCCGTCTCCCTCCCCTCCACATACTCCCAGTCCCTCCTCGATTACCTTTGACCCAGCTGACGAACCTCCGCCATACAGGCTTCCCCCTTCAGCCCCTCCCCCTCCTACAACCCCTCTGCCCTCTTCTGCAGTCGCCGCCGCCTCCACCTCCTCTCCCGCAGAAGCCTCCCGCCAGCTCCCTTCCCTCTCCTCTCCTACAACAGCCCCTCCCCCTTCCTCCATCACCATCTCCTCCCCCACCTCACCCCCTCTGCCTTCGTCCCCCTCACCTTCCCCCCCCCGCAGATCGAGCCTGAGCCTTTCAGCCCCCCCCTAACTAAGTCCCAGGAGCCTCCTCCGTCTTTGCCCCCATCACCTGTTTCTCCCCGACAGACTGAGCCAGAACCCTTCAGTTCCCCTCAGATTCGGTCCCAAGGGCCTCCCAAAATTATCGCCCCCCTCTGGGAGGTAGCAGGATCCGAAGGCATCGTGCGCGTTCACGTCCCTTTCTCCTTAGGAGATTTAGCCCAACTTGAGAAACGCCTAGGTTCCTTTTCCACCGATCCCATGACATATATCAGGGAGTTTCAATGGACCCTCCAGTCATACAGCCTCACACATCATGACATTTTCATGCTCCTGGCCAATACCCTCCTTCCTGAAGAGTGTAGACGAGTTTGGGACTTCGCCCAAACACACGCCACCAAAACCCACAGGACTGACCCCACCTATCCCCCTGGCCCCACCGCTGTCCCTGAACAAGACCCACACTGGGATTATAACACCGCCGTGGGTCTCTGCTCTCGAGATATCTTCACCTGCTGCTTAATAGCAGGTCTGAAAAAGGCAGCTCGTAAAGTAGTCAATTTTCAAAAGCTCCAAGACATAATTCAAAGGAGGGAGGAAACTCCCTCCGAGTTCTTAGACAGACTCACCCAAGCCCTATTACAGTTACCAGCCTGGACCCAGAAACGCCTGACGGGAGACATGTCCTTATGACATACTTCCTAGCTCAAAGCTACCCCGACATTAAAGCTAAACTCAAAAAGTTAGAACGGGGCTCAGCTACCCCACAGACTGAGATCCTAACAGTGGCCTTTAAAGTCTTCCATAACCAGGAGGAGGAGAAAGAACGCCATAAACAAAAGGCTGATCAGGCCAATTTCCAAATGTTGGCCTAGCTGATAAAACCACAACCTTGGCGCCCCTCTACAAACAAGCCTCCCCCAGGAGCTTGTTTCAAGTGCAGAAAAGAAGGACATTGGTCAAGGGTGTGCTCCTCCCCCAGATCTCCTACCACCCCATGTCCCAGATGCCACAAAAAGGGCCACTGGGGGTCTGATTGCCCAGCCACCCGAAGGGGAGGCTGGACGAACAACCCCCATCCTAAGCCCTCCATAGTGGGGCTGGCAGAAGAAGATTGACGGGGCCCGGGGGCTTCTCGCCCAACCATTTCCATCACCAAACAGGGGCCCAGGGTTACTTTAATAGTAGACGGTCGCCCCATCTCCTTCCTCCTAGATACAGGAGCCACCTTCTCAGTCTTGCGAGAATACCGGGGCCCTACCACACCTGCCATTACTCCTATAGTCGGGGTAGGAGGTAAACAGATTTTCCCATTAAACCCCCCTCCCTTTTATGCACAATCCAAGACAATCCCATACCTTTCTCCCACTCCTTCCTGGTTATGCCTCAGTGTCCCATCCCTTTACTAGGACGGGACATCCTTTCTCTCCTCCATGTTTCCGTAACTATATCCACTCCCACACCCCCCAGTACTCCCTTTCTAATGGCCCTCATAGCCGACGACCCCCCTCTACCCAATGAAAGCTCCAGTTCCGCCCTCATACACCCTGTAAATCCCAAAGTTTGGGACATTACAAGCCCCTCTGTGGCTCTATGTCCTCCTGCCTCTATCAAATTACGTGACCCCTCTCAGTATATCTGTCAGGCCCAATACCCCCTAACCACTTCAGCCCTCATAGGCCTCCAACCCATCATTCAAGATCTCTTAAACAAAAATTACCTCAGACCCACTCACTCCCCATTTAATACCCCCATATTAGCTGTTAAAAAAAATCAACGGATCTTTCCGCCTTGTCCAAGACCTTCGCCTCATCAACATGGCCATCGTCCCTATCCATCCTTTAGTCCCAAATCCATACACCCTTTTATCGCAGATCCCTGCCTCGGCCTCCCACTTCTCAGTCCTAGATCTCAAGGACGCATTTTTTTCTATCCCTCTGGACCCCTCCTCCCAAGACTTTTTCATCTTCACCTGGACGGACCCATACACAAGACATTCTGAACAACTCACTTGGACAGTTTTGCCACAAGGCTTCCAAGATAGTCCCCATATTTTTCGACAGGTCCTAGCTCAGGACCTCAAACAGTTTCATCATGATCACTCTGAGTCCACCTTATTACAATACATGGATGATCTGCTACTCTGCAGTCCCTTGTGGGAACAGTCTCAACTTGACACTGCCTCCCTACTTAAGCTTCTAGCTTCCAGAAGTTACCGGGTATCCCCCGTCAAAGCTCAAATCTCTTCCCCTTCTGTCACTTACCTCAGATTCCTTCTATCTCAACAAAGAAAGTCCATTACCTTAGACAGAAAACGGCTCCTCTCGGACCTGCCCGTTCCCAAAACCAAGACAGAAATCCTTTCCTTTCTAGGCCTGGCTGGGTATTTTAGAGCGTGGATCCCTAACTTCTCCCTGTTGGCAAGACCCCTATACGACCTCAGCAAGGGCCCCCCTGAAGAACCATTATCCTCCTCATCCCGACACTCCTTCATTAAGCTCCGTCAAGCCCTTGTAGAAGCCCCAGCTCTCCATCTTCCTGATTTGTCGAAGCCCTTCTCATTACACATTCATGAGAGGTCTAGTCAAGCTCTAGGAGTCCTAGGCCAACATTATGGCCCACCCTTTGCCCCAGTAGCTTATCTTTCCAAGCAATTAGACCCCACAGTTCGGGGATGGGCCCCCTGCCTACGGGCATTAGCCGCTGGACAGCTCTTGCAGAAGGAAGCTCATAAACTGACATTCGGGGTGCCCCTTACCATTCTGTCCCCACATCACCTAAAGGATCTCTTAACCTACAAAAGTTTACAGACTCTCCCTCCCTCCAGACTCCTGACCTTACTGTCCTCTTTCCTCCAAAATCCAGACATTTCTTTCCTCCCCTGCCAGCCCCTGAATCTGGCCACTCTTCTTCCTCTACCCTACTCTCCTCATACTCCCTCGCATGATTGCCTGGAAGCCCTTCACAACTTCCTTCCGTGCCACTCCACGATCTCTGAAGGAGCCCTCTCACACTCCAACCTCATCTGGTTTACTGATGTGTCCTCCTTTAAACATGAGGGCACCCATTACACAGGATACGCAGTAGTCTCCCTCTAAGACGTCATCGAGGCACGAGCCCTACCCCCCGGTACAACCAATCAACAGGCCGAACTCATTGCAGCCACCAGAGCTTGCACTCTGGCCCAGGACACGTCTCTCACTCTGTACACTGACTCCAAATACGTATTCCACATTCTCTTGTCTCACGCGGCAGTATGGAAAGAACGAGGCCTCCTTACCACAAAAGGGAATTCCATCACTAATTCAGCCTTGATTACTAAACTTCTAGAGGCTTCACAACTCCCACACCAACTAGGCATAGTCCACTGCAAATCACATCCAAAGGATGACTCCCCCATTACAAGGGGTAACAACAAAGCTGACAGAGTAGCCCGGTCGGTTGCCCTATCAGAAGAAGCACCAGAAAATGATCCATCTGCCCTTGTGGTTTTAGCCTTATCACAAGACACCCTCTGTTCCCAGGACAAAGAGTCCCTCTTTCGCTTCTTACACGATCTGTTCCATCCTAGCCCCCAATCCTTAATCCATTTTTTACAATCCTTTTTTCTCTCTCTCCTGAAGACAAAACCCTACTTAACCAAATCACCCGCAGGTGCACCATCTGCCAATGCACTAACCCTAATACCCCCCTCAAGGCCTGACCCTTCCCGGCTCATCAAGCAAGGGGCAATGTCCCCACCACAGATTGGCAAATAAACTTCATTAACATGCCCCCTGTACAGTGTACCAGATACCTACTCATGTTAGTAGATACATTTTCAGGATGGGTCAATGCTTTCCCCACCACTAACAAACGAGCATCCGCGGTTGCCTCTATCCTCCTCACCCAGATCTTTCCTAGGTTCGGGATGCCCACTTCCCTCCAATCAGATAACGGCCCTGAGTTCACTGCCCAAATCATTCAGAACCTCTCCAAGTCGCTCTCGCTCCCCTGGCATCTACACTGTCCTTATCGACTACAGGCTTTGGGGAAAGTAGAAAGAGCCAATAGGACTCTAAAAGACATCCTGACCAAACTATCTCTAGAACTACACCTTGACTGGGTTCGCCTACTTCCCTTAGCTCTATTCCGCATTCGGGCCCTCCCAAAGAAACCTTCCTTCTTGTCACCCTTTGAGATCATGTATGGCCGCCCAATTCTACCCCCAGGGCTCCCTTCCCACAAAGGACCAATTCCTCCCAATATGGCCCTTCCGCTACTCTCTCTCCTCCGCACCGAATTGTGGAAATATCAAGATTGGCTCCTTCCTGATCCATCCGCCTCCCAAAATCCTCCTGTCTTACAGCCCGGCCAACTAGTGTTTTATAAGCCGCCAGAGGATCGGCCCTCTCTCACCCCAAAATGGGAAGGTCCACACCCAGTTATTCTCTGCACCCCCTCGGCCGCCAAGCTCTTACTGCCTGATAACTCTGTCACCCCTTGGATTCATATCTTCAGGTTGAAACCAAACACCCAGGACCCACCTTCTCTGGACACTCAAGACCCATCAGTCACAATCCAGAGTCCTTCGGATACAGCCCAAGATGCTGTCTACTCTACCACGCCTCATCCCTCTGATCCCTTGAAACTCCGCATCTCCCGTTCACCCCCTTTGCTATCCATACCCGAAGCATGACTTTTTCCTCCTTTACTGCTCTCTCACTTTTTTCCTCATTCCTATTGTCTTCCCTGCCACCCCAGCCTCCTTTGTATGGTGATTCAAAGTCAGAAAGACTTACACACAGCATCAGACAAAAATTACTGCCCTCATTGCCACATCAGATTGCCCTCTGAAAGGCTGCTCCAAGCCTTTATACCTCCACTTTCCTCCCTCCACCGAAGTGTTCACTAGCAGCTACCTTTATTCTCCCTACCTCTGCTTCCTCTATGACCAAAAACAAGCCTATTGCAGGCGATGGCCAGACACCTACGGGGGATGTCCCTACCGGTCTTGCGCCATTCACTGCATGGGTAACTCCTGGTACCCACAGTATTACTCCTCCAACCATTTCATGAAATATCCCAACGGCTCATTCTCCTTATCAATCCCAGATCCCTGGGACTCTCGATGGGCCGCCGGAGTCACAGCCTCAGTTTACTATGGGGGGTCCTCGACCCCCCACGGTACCCTTCATATCTCTCGAGAGTATGTTCCCTCTCATTCCCAGATCTCTCAAGTTGCATCAGATATTGGACATTCCAAAAAAGTCATTATTCAAACATTTGACTGCATCTCTTCATCTTCCTATCCCCGCCCCTCTTCTAATTTCTCCTACTCTTAGTTGCAGCTCATTCAAGACACCACCATCTTTCTCAACCACACCCTCAACACCGCCAATTGTTTCTTGTGCGCATCACTACAGCGCCCACTGCTGGTGGCCATGCCCCTTAATATTTCCAACTACTCGTTCCAAGCAGAAGGACAACCCCTCCGCCCCTTGGCAGACATACCCCTGTGGGAACCAGAATACTCAGACAATCTCACCATCCACCACTGTGTAGGCCCAGCTCCACCCCCCTCCAGCACACTTCACTGTCTCTCTATCTACACCCCTACCTCTGGCTCTAAGACTTTTACACAACGGGACACTTCTTTTGGTATAATGGCAGTCTTTTCAACTCACTGCCTCCCAACTCCAGCACACCCTGCATTCTCATCACCCTAATCCCACAGCTTACACTTTACAGCATGGCAGAATTCCTTGAGCTCCAACCCCCCTTGCCCTCGCGCACAAAAAGGGCTGCTTTCCTTCCCATCATGGTCGGTATCTCTTTGACCACCTCAGCCATTGGGGCAGGGTTTTCGGGAGGGGCCTTGGGTCACTCTCTATGGGCAATTAGAAATCTCAATGACAAACTTGAGGGAGCCCTGACATCCACTGCCGATTCCCTGGCCTCTCTCCAAAGACAGGTCACTTCGCTAGCTAAGGTCACCCTTCAAAACCGGCGGGCCTTAGATCTGCTTACAGCCGAAAAGGGCGGCACCTGCGTCTTCCTTCGAGAAGAGTGCTGCTATTACATCAACGAATCCGGCATTGTAGAAACTGACATTACCAAACTCACCGACCTTGCCTCCAGCCTCCACTCTGCTTCCAATTCCAACCCATTCTCTTCAATACTAACAACCCCCCTCCTTACCTGGCTGTGGCCCATTGCAGGCCTTAAAATAATCATTCTTCTCGCCTGTCTCTTCTTACCTTGTATAATAAAGTTCATTAAATCCCAAGTCGGAAAAATCTCTAATCAAACTTTCAACCAGCTTTTACTCAGGAACTACCAGCTTTTAGCCACAGAAGATCCCTCACCCTCACGTAACCTCCCCACCACACACTGAGATGGACCCCTCTCTCCGCTGGAAACTGTTCCTGGAAACAATGGCCGCAGACGCCTGGCTTCTGGCACCCGTATCCTCTTGGCACCATTACAATCAACAAGTCCTCGACCTATGGTTACAGGGAACCTTCATTGATTTCCAACCTGAAGAAGTCCACATCTACTCGTCCTTACTGTGGGGAGTCCTATCAACCCTTTCCTCCCAGTCCTTAAGCCCTCACTCCCTTCTCCGCCCCCGTTCAGCAGGAAGCAGTCAGAGAGAAAGCAACGTCCACAACCCCATAGAGGAGAAAGGGGGGAATGAAGGGCCCCCACCAGTAAGATGGCGAACCTCCTGCTTCTCTTCCGGGTCCTCGGTTCCCGCCGGCGCCACCTGAAGCCCAATCACCCCTCGTCCCCCTAATCCCAGCACCTAGCCAATAGCCACCAGCCCCGTAGAAGTAACACCACAATCACCCCATGCCCCTTCCTATATAACCCAGCACCTTTCCCTAACAAAGCAGAATTCTCCGGTGAATTGCTGCTATGTGTCGCTCCTTCCTTTCAATACATACTTACCTGTATGTTTTCTTCTGAGAGCTTCACAGTTTTAGATGTTACATTTAGATTGATAATCCATCTGTATGTGGTGTGAGGTAAGAGTCCACCTTCACTCATTTGCATGTGGATATCCTAGAGCCTAGAGCCATGTTGTCCTAGAGCCATTTGTTGAAACAACCATCTTTTGCCTTTCTCTTGGTGGACTTGTCAAAAATCAACAGACCATAAATGTAAAGTTTTATTTATGGACTCTCAATTTTAACCCATTGATCTGTATGTCTACCCTTATGCGAGTACCTTGCTGTCTTGATTACTCCAGCTTTGTGGTAAGTTTTGAACTTGGGAAGTCAGAGTTCTCCAATTTTTCTTTTTCTTAAACATCATTTTGGCTATTCTGAGTCCCTTGCAATTCCATATGAACTTTAGAATTGGCTTGTCAATTTCTACAGAAAAGGCAGTTGGTATTTTGGTAAGGTTGTGTTGCATCCATAGAACTGTTTATTGAGGGTCACCACCCTGTTGGCAAAATGGCTGTGCCCACTTCAAATTTTATGGCTTATTCTGAGCTGTAATTGAGTGTCATCTTTGCCTGGCAAAAGCAGTTCAGCTCTATGGAACCTTACGGCAAGCTGGAAATTACATTTGTGTGGAGACGACCTATTAAGGCAAGGCAGCTGCTCCCCGGAGGCCAGTTCTTGGCCACTCCACACACCATGCGGCTTCTATTACTTAGGCAAGCAAGGCTTCAAACACCTCCAGGCACCCCTCCTCCATTTCCTGTGGAATACTATTTCACAGTCTAATAGATCTTCCTACAGGGAATTTCCCCTGTTACTTAGCCCACATTTCCTTTTACGTTTTTGTCCATTGCTTCCTCAAGACCACGCCACTCCTGACTGATTTGCCTCCTTGCCTACATATTTCACAGCCTCAGAGGCCATATTCTTTCCCAGTTGTTGGGTAAACACTGGGTTTTAAAGATGCAGGCTCTCAAAGGAGGTGCCTAGTGAGGGCTGACACTAGGCCCCCTAGGCTCATGAAGCCATGAGCAAATGCAGCCAATCCAAGAATACCGAAGAATCTGGGTCCTCCTTGAGAGGAGGTCAAGGACTTGGAGAGCTCTTGCTGTAGTTTGGGGAAGAATGTGCTATTCCTCTGGGCTCCCTCTTTTGTTGTACAGAGCTGAGTACTAGTCGCCCAATGCTCCTTTCCATGCCCCAGCCAAAGGCAGGGTGATGAGTAAACGCACAAAACAGCAGGACCCAGGGCCAAGGGGTCTCACTCATCTCTCTGGAGGGAGACTGGGGGTGGGGATGTATGGGGGCTCAGGCCAAAGAGGAGCCAGGGGGTACAAGAATGTGGAATGAACATATCCTGAGTGCTTTCTGTACTCAGGATCTGTGTCCCTGCTTTGCCTACATCATCCATTCAGTCTTGAATCAGGGTGGGAGTCCTCACAGGAAGACTATGATGCAAAGAGTTAAAGTTACCAGCCTGAACCATGTGGCAAGCGAGGAAACAGGGTGGGGGCCCAGACCCACATTGTTTTTTCTCCAAAACATTTGCTCTTTCTGGTGCATACCTGGGTCTCAGTTTCCTCATCTATAGAACGGAGCTAATGCAACATCATAGAGCTGCTGAGAGAGCAGTGAGTAGGAGAATCTAGGTGAAAAAAATTCTGCCTCAATAAATGTTATATTGCTTCCTGCTTCTCTTCCCCCTGATGGCTGATCAGGGCCATTTCTCCAAGTAATTTAGCAAGGCGAGTGTCTGCAGTCCCTCTCCTCCCAGCCTCCAGCCCTGCACTGATAAGTTTTATTAGCAAAGAGGGAAGGGATTTTCTATGGTGAAATTTCTTCTGGGCTTTCCAGGAGAAATTGATGGAGCTGCTCGGCTCCTCAGCCAGCCCTTCATCCTGACGGGATTGCCTGGCTTGCATGGGGACTGAGGGCTGCAGAAACCTCTCTAGCCTGGGTAGGGAGGGCCAGGCAATGTTATTCTTTCAAAGGGGAAAATCATCGTTTGGCTTCTTGGCTTTATGTACCCTGGGCATCGGGGAAGCAGCTGGAATTTGCCTGGAAACCACAGTGCTGTCTGTTTGGTTCTCAATAGGTGACTAGGGACGAGACTGCATCTGACAGTCCATCACCCGCCTCTCTGTTCTGCATAATAAAAACCAATTCTCAGGGCATTTCATTGGCTGTGCTGAGCTAGGGTCTGCTGTTTGGTTTCCTGAAAGAGTGTGTGTGTGCATGCATGTATGTGTCTGTCTGTGTGAATGAGTATATAGGGCATGTGGGTACGTATGGGCTTCCATGTATATATGTGCAGGTGGAGCATATGTATGTGCCTGTGTATATGAGTGTGTCTATGTATGCATGTGGGTATGAATGTATGTTGATGTAAGTGTCTGAATGTGTTTGTATGTGTGTATATATGTGTCTCTGTGTGGAGCCTATGTATGTATTTATGTGTGAATATATGGGTAAGTATGTATATTAATATGTGTGGAGAGGTACAAATGTATGTATGTGTGTACTGAGTTGTTTATGTGGGGGTGGGGGTGTGTTTCTTTCTGCTTCCATGGGATGTTAAGTCCCAGAGGCATCCTGAGGAGTAAAGGCTTTGGGAGATGGAGAGACGAATATGTAGCTGTCCCACCAACCAGAGACCTCAACCTACCTTGAGAAGCAGTGGAGTGCAATGGAAGTTCCACCCAAACTGAGTCCTGGGTCTGCCTCACACAAGCTGGACATCACAGGCAAATCTCATGTTCCCCCACCCCTGGTGATTACAAGGGTAACTTTTATTTAACTTGCACTGCCCTCCACTTCCTCCTAGAAGCCCTCTGATTCTGATTCCCATTCATGCCTCGGTTGAATTCCTCTTCTAATCTTTCATTTATGTTAGTACTAGAGATTCCATCCTCAAGTGGTACAAAGCTCTGCCTACACATCTGCTCCCCTCTCTGGACTGCTAGCATCCTGAGAGCAGAGTTGTTGTTGCTCTGTCTCCCAGGGCCTAGAAATCTAAGACACCTCTTAGGTACTCAATGACTGATGTGCAATGAGTAAATGAATGAATAAATGTTCTTGGTGTCTCAGTGCTCTCATCTGTGAGTTGCAGGTAAAAATACTTTGCACGGTTCCTGAGAAGATAACCTGTGATGAACTATATGAAAGAGTGGTTTAAAGGGTCAAGGGTTAACATCACTGTGCAGCCCTTTGGAATCTGTGGCATCCTGGTTGAATGGGATAGCAGGCAGCAGGCGTTTTAGAAGTAGAGCAGCTTTGGAGACAGAAGGCCCTGGTTTGAATTCTAGTTACACTACTTAGTGTCTGATTCACCACAGGTGAGCCACTCTACTCTTAGCTTGCAACTCCTCAACTGTTGAAGAAAGAAAGTGATTAGCACTTTCCTTATAGGCATAAGGGAAAGCCTTTACAAAATGCAAGGTACACAGGAACATCCAGGAGAAGTTGGTTAAATAGATGAATATACACAGGGGCATGGGCACTGACAGAGCTGGTGCATATACAAAGAATTGCCAGGAGCCTTGAGCAAGAAGCTTAAGTATGTCCTAGAAAAGAGGGGACTTAGAGGCAAGCTCAGAGAACAGAAGACTTTGGAAAAGCAGAAGGGAAGTTACCCTGTGAGCAGACTAGAATGAGCACATGGGCGGAAGATAAAGGTGGCAATGTAAATTTGGAGTTTGCATTAATTTTCTATTGCTGTGTAACAAACTAGCAGAAACTTAGTGGCTTAAGACAATATCCATGTGTTATGTCACACTTTCTATAGTTCAGAAGTCTATACACCACTGTGTTCTCTGCTCAGGGTCTCACAGGCTGAAACTGAGGTATCAACCAGGCTATGTTCTCATCTGGAGGCTTGACTGGGGACAGATTTGCTCCATCAGGTTGTTTGAAGAATTTTCCCTTCATTCTGGAAATGATGTTGCCATTTTCTTGCTAGCCACTGGTCAGGGGTCTCTCTCAGCTCCTAGAAGCTGCCATTAGGTTCTAGTCACACGTCCCTCTCACAACATAGTTTACTCCTTTCTTACTTTTGCTCACTGCCTTTTCAGGAAGGGCTAAGTCCTTCTTGAATTTGATTTCACCTGATTAAGTCAGGCCCACTCAGGATAATCTCCTTTTTTTTAACCCAAAGTCAACTGGTTTGGGACTTTAAGTACATCTGAAAAATACTTTCACCTTTGCCAAATATGCCTTATCATGAGAGTGACGTCCCATCATATTCACAGGTTTTACTTACACTCAAAATAAGGAAATTTGTACAGGGTCTGTGCACTGGAGGTGCAGGAAGTACCCATCTTATAATTCTGCCCACTAATGGGTTACCATGTAGTCTCATCTGGCTGTGCCATGAGGCTAGAAATCCTTGAAGAAGTGACTTTGCTGTATTGTATACCACCCCCAACAGCCAGTAAAACCACAGTGGAAAGGTGACCACATGTCTCCATTGGCTTAGGTAGTCCTGGCTTATGCCTCTTTTATGGGTATGATTATTAACAATACCTCTTTGACTCTCAAAGGTGACCCAGATTGGAGTCAAATGTACATTGTCACTTGGGCTAAAGGAAGCAGCCTCTCTCCAGAGTCTTCCAGGCTCTTTTGGAAGAAGGTTGGGGGCATGTAAGCTGTTACCATGAGAAACATGAGAGAAACTACTGAGCCAAAGACGGACTTCAAAAGGAGAAGGTAAATGGAGATGAGGATGCACTGAGCCTTTGCTAAACACCAAGAAATTCTGACAAGGTGTCTTCCTGAAATCCCATGACAGCCCTGTGAGAAAAACAGCATCATCCCCAATGTATGACTGAGAAAAATGAGGCTCAGAAGGTGACAATGACTAGTCTAAGGTCATACCACCAGGAAAGGAGGCATTTGCTCTGCCTGGCCTTCCCCTCAATTTACCTGCACCTGCCCCATCCTGCTGCCTCCCTACTCAAGGGCTATTCCAGTAACTGTCGGGTCTCTTCCCTTATGGTCATTTATTTCTTTCCAACTAATATTTTTTTCCACCGAGAGACACCAAGTTACAAGGCTAAATTCTGAAACGTCAGGAGCTCAAACCACAGGCTGTTCTTCTCAAACCATAGGCTGTTCTTCTATGGGGAAGATCAACCAACTCTCAAGCACTGGATTTTATCCTGAGGGTGAAGTAAACACACTCTTTCTACCCTAGAATGCAGACTGAATGGCAGTTGCATGAGAGCAACAGCTACATCTTCATTGCGGCACACTGGCAATGCTCTAGTATACTGCATGGTACTCACTAAATATTTGTTCAAAGGATGAGTGAAATAAACCCTTGACTCAAGGGAAACTCAACTTTAATATCAAAGCCAACTTATCTCTTTGAAAATGCATTTCAACACAGAATCAACAGTGCCAGACAGTTCTTCTACCTGTGTGACCGAACCTTCCTTTCGTAAGACCCAGGGTATTGAGAATGAAATAATAATTAAATAATGGCTGAGACCATTGATACATGAGCTCTCCAAGGCCGAGAGGGAATTACCCAATCAACGACCACTTCAATCAACTCTCAGGGATCGACGTGAGAGATTTGCGTGGTGCACTGAGCAACGTGTGGTGTGCTGGGTTTGTGCTGACTCAGGAGACTTCACGACTTGTGCGCCATGGCCCGAACCGAGCTGGCAGATCAGACGACCTGATGGGAGCGAGCTCGGATGGAAGGAAGTAGCAATGCTGATGACTCGACTCACCTCCGTGCCCTCACGGGCAGTCCTGATTGCAGGCTGATGCCCGCTAGAGCAGGGCTTCTCCCCTGCTGAAAGGGGATGCGGAGAAGTGTCTGATAGCACTGGCCACAAAACCCCTCCTGATTAATCAGACTGCTTCAATCTGTGAATCAGAATTTCTCTGGGAGAAAAATCTGCCTTGAATGGAATTTGTCCTGAACTCTGATGCCGAGGCAGGTAAATGTGTCAAAAAGCAGAGGCAGCTCCTGGGAAGCCAAGCCTCTTCGCGCTAGGACACACACACTGTGAGAAGAAAATGGCTATGCAAGAAAGATAAGAAAGAGAAAGAGAGGCTAAGGGAATGACACTTCAGGTTCTCAGGGACTGGGAAGCCTGTGAGAAGGGCACTGTATTTTTGCTGTCAAGGGAATTATATGTAAGGGCAGATGCATACCCACTGGGGTCTCCTAGACCCAGCTTTGACACCATTCCTACCATTTATTAGCTGTGTGGCCTGGATGAGTTGTAAACCAAAGCTTTGAGCTTTGTTTTTCTCACTTACTAAAGAGGGAAAACACTACCCCAACTCCTGGGTTTTTTGTAGAATATGCTACATGGAGATGCCTACATCCCAAAGTGGGCTTTCAATGAATGTTAGGTTCTTGCCCCATCATAAAAACCAAAGCAGCAGTAACAAAAAGTATATGTAGTCTGACAAAGGCTATTTTTAAAACTTCTATAACTAAATTTGTAGGAAAAGTCTTATAGAGGTATACAAATGAATTCACATTGGATATTTTACTAAATATCCATTTATTTTCCCTAAAAATCATAGAATTACACAAGAACTGGGACTGCCCTGCCCATATGGATGGGTACTTTTCCAGCACTGTGGCCACGGGCTCTCATGCCTGTTTGCAAGTGTAAGCAAGTCCGTCTTCACTCCTTAGCAGAGCCAAACTGGTGTATAGTCAGACCCTGGGCTTTTACACTAGACGACCATGCCTGGCTCCGGGGAAGAGGTGACGAACAGAATAGGTGCAGGTATCTAGGCTGGGCTCCAACCTTCAGCTGGAAGTCTCTTCCCTACTGCTTCCAAGCCCCTCATTTCTTAACCAGCTGCTGACTCTTCCATTCACGACCCTCTGCCATCTCACCTTGAGTTTACCCTTCCTTCCCTCTACTTGATCTTAGATCTTCCCCTTAGAGTACTGCTATCTCCAGTTCTTTGGGGACCTCTACCTAGTCCATTCAAGGAGAAAAATAAAATAATCAAGGGTTGTGTCTCCCCAGAAAAAAAGATGCTGATTTTTCCATTGATCCCAGGCCTTCTCTTTCTTCAGAAGATGGATGAATTAAAGATCTAAAACCAAGGGAACCAAGATTGTCAGCAGGGTCTGTGAAAGGCAAGGTCTCTCCAGGCCTTGGAATATTCACAGCTAAGCCACCCAGAAGCCTGCCAAGCAACTGAGTATTTCTTAATCATTATTACTTTCTTATAGCAGGGGGAAAAAGAGTCATTTGTAGCCTGGCAACAGAGATCTGCATGTTCTTCCTTCATGCCAAGCCGTAAACACAGCTTTCCCTCTATTAAACTTAATGACGCTAAAAGGCCAATGACCAGGAGAAATTAGGGTGGCAGTATCAATGGCTACAGGCACTGGTGGTGTGAACAGGCCAGTAGGGAGTGTCATAGAAACTGGCACGTGACCGATGGACATTCAGTAGCAACCCAAATGCTCACTGGGCATTAATGGGCAAGGAATTCCTTCCAGACTCAAGGCTCCATTTCCTGCATGTCAGTGACGAGGTTCTGGAGGCCAGCATGAGGCAAGATGTGCCATGGAGAAGGGGCATGGCTTGAGTCTTGACAGGAGGGCACGCTCTGCCACCCTGCCTCTGTCCAGGAGCCCTCCCTGCTACCTTGCAAAGCAAGCACAAGCCCCATCCCTGCAGGCTTAGCCCAGAGAGGGAACCGATAGATAACATTGATTAAAGACCAACTTTGTGCCAGGGACTGTGTTAAATCAGTCCAGTGCATGATCTCATTTAAACCTCACAACAGTCCTGAGAGGAGAAAAGCAAGTGAACACCTTACCTGCCCACACTCAAACATTTCAGAAATAGCAGTAGTAGTAATAATAACAGTGACATCTAATGTCCTTTAGCACTGACTTCTGGGACACCCTCATTGGTTGCCAGTGCCACCTGCCGCCTGGCCTCTGCATTTTTCTCTGGTCCAGGTGCACACCCGTCACTTCATCATGGCATGACAGGCTTGAATGGTTCCAAGGGAAGTGTTCTTGATACAAAGGAAAAAGCAGGCCAGAAACACTAACTTAGGGGAGCATATTGCCCACCATTTTAGATTGTCTTAGGAAGGCTGTATAGAGGAGCAATTCAGAGTGTGGCCTTGGGGTCAGACTTCCTGGAAACAAATCCTGATTACCTGCAGAATGGTCATGGGCAAGTGACCTACCTCTGAGCCTCGGTTTTCTCCTCTACGAAATGGAAATATAAATAATTCCTATCAAACAGGAACTCATGGAAAGCACTTAGAACAGGGCCTGGCAATAGGAAGTCAGTGCTAAAGGACATCAGATGTCATCTATCCATCAAGACCATCCTAGTTATTACTCAGTCCCAAGGATGTCCACTGACCTCAGTTTTGCCTGTTTGGGGACTTTATATCAATGAGATCCCACATAGTGTGTGCTTTCTGGGTCTCACTTCTTGGCTCTGTGCTATGACTCTGAGATCTGTTATATTGTTATGTATTGGAGTGGATTGTTCAATTTCGTTGCTGCATAGAATTCCATTGCATTCTATATATATTTTCATATATCCATTCTCCCATTGGTGTCTGTTTGGACTGTTCTCTCTTTTTAGCTGTTCGGAATGATGTGGCTGTGCACATCATTTTCATGTCTTCTGGTGAACATATGTATGCATTTGTGTTGTGCTTATTCATAGAAGCGGAGTTGCTGACTCAGAGGATATGTGAATGTTCCACTTTCATAGCTACTCTACTGACAGTTTTCCGCAGTGGCTGGGCCATTTGGCCATTTTACACTTCTGCCAGCAGTGTATGAGAGTTCCAGTTGCTCTACATCTCATCAACAATTGGTATTGTCAGTTCTTTGAATTTTAGTTATTGTAAGGGGTGCATTGTGGTACTCATTGTGGGTTTAATTTACATTTCCCTAACAACTATTGAAGTTGAGCCCTAACATTTATTGAACCTTTGGGCATTGCCTTTTGTGAAGTGTATAAGCCTTTGCCCATCTCTTTGGGCTACCATTGCTTATTCATTCAAAAAAAATTTTAAATATATTATGGGTGGAAGTGCTTTGTCAGATATATCTACAATGAAAATTTTCTGCTCTGTGGCTTGTCTTTTTACTCTTTTCATGGTTTGTTCTGTGAGTATAGGTTTTCATTTTAATTAAGTCCAAATTATCAAAATTTCCAGAAACCTTTTGTGGAGAAAGTGAAGGTTCCTATGGCCAGGATTCTCACCAGGCCCTGGTCGGCTTGCTCACTACACATGTGTGGGCAATACATTGTTATTGACTCTATATAAAGAGCTCCTCCCAGTGCTCTGGGTGACACAGTGGGATGGGACCTGGGCCTGCAGGTGGGTGTTGTTGTGGTGTGCGGCAACTGGCTCACACGGGCTTGCAGGAGTGCATCTCTTCTCAATTCCATAGTCAGTGATGGCCAACAGGGAGCTTGCAACTGGCCATGGTGGGAGTGTTCACACCACAGAAATCATCAAGTGCTTCAAATCCAGCTTTTCTCTTCTATTCTTCTTCTTCTTCCTTTTTTTTTTTCCTAGGAGAGCTGGTTGTTTAACACTTACCAGCATACCACTGGGACTGGTAGCTGGTTGGTTACCTTCCTTACCAGTAGTGGAAGCTGCACCCAGGTTTGAGAGCCACTCAACTCCCATGTCTGTTGCCACTACAGATATTATATGTTGAGCACAAGCCTGTAGGATGTTTACTGTACCCATAATCTGTCATACACAGGGATTAAATATGCAGAGGGATTGAATCTGGGGTGACTGGTCCTATTGAGTCACACTCTCCCAAACACTCCTGAGCCAATTGGGAACATAGACAGACATACTATAATTTCACACCAATGTTTTTCAAGTATCTGTTTAATGGGAATTTAGTGGCAAGGCAGAGAGCTCTGAGGTGCAGAAAGCTACTGAATGGGGAAGTTGGCACCTGCCTTAGTTTCTCCTCCGTACCCATGCTATTCAGCTCTGGCCCAAACCTGCACATCCCGCTTAGCAGTCAGAAGGGCTGTGGCCAATGCTGTGCTTGCTTTCTTAGAAGTCAGGCAGTGAGGAGATGTGAATAGGAAGGAAGGGTAAATTGCTCTCTACCTTTCTAGGTTCTTGGCTGAGACACTCTCTGTAATAAAAGAGAGATTAATAGGAGGAAAACAAATTTAATTTCATACACAGTGGTCCCAAAGATATGAACCCCAAAGAAGTGAATAAAGCAGGCAGTTTTTATACCTTTTAGACAAAGTAACAATAAATTTGTGAAGGATTAACAAGACAAAGAAGTTTGGGCTTGGGGTGGCATATTAATGAAGAAATAATGGGTTTGGTTTACACAGCCATCTCAGTCCTGAATTCCCTGCCTCTGGTGATAAGGATGCCTTCTACCCTCCAGGCATAAGGTAGGTACCCTTTATATAAAGAATTTATTTCCTGCTTTCAAGGAGACAAAGGATGATCAGAGTGTCCTTCCTGTATCAACTATGTAGCTTTAATTCAAAATCATTAATATGCCAGAGTGGCACATTTGGAGGTGGCCTGCCCTGAACCCCATCCATACCCAGGCCTGCCCTGAGGGGAATCTCTCCACCCCAACCCATCACTACTCTTAGATCCTCACAGGGCCTTCCAAATTCATGGGCACTAGCCCCAGGGTAGAGTCCTAGTGAACAAGAACTATCTCTTCATCTTACTGTAATTCTAGGGATGTCTTAGGGATCCTCACAGATCGGCACCCTATGCTATCATCTAGATGCCCCTTACACCCCTATGCAGACTTGGAACAACTGGAGTGGCTATATCCTTTCCAACTGGAAGCCTTAGGACTGGGTCAGCTGACCAAAGCCTGTACCTTTCCTCTTGCCTCTCACTTCTGGCTCCATCCCTTGTCCACATGCTTTTGCCCTCCTTGAGCTGTTGACAATAGCAAACAAAGCTGGAAAAGGGTCTGATAACTGGTACCAGTCAGGCCCTTAGGCTGGACCATTTGGCTGATGCCCCCAAGCTGCATTCCTGGGTCCCTTGTGTCATCTTGGTGCCAGGAAAATGGCCCACTATAATAAGAGAACACCCATGGGAGGGGTTGGAAACCAAGGGTCACCATGGCTTAGAGTTGAGCCCATAAGCTGACTGCACAACTGTCAGTAAGACATTTCATTTCCTTGAGCCTTAGTTTCCTCATCTGCAAATTGGTGCTGATAATCTACCTCTTAGGTTTACCAAGAGTCTTCAATGAGGTTATAATCTAAAGGCATATACTCTCTCATTTAACAAATATTTTTCAGCAGCTCCATGTGCCAGGACCTGAGCTAGGAGCATAGTAAGTGTTTAATTGATAGTAGTTCTTTACCCCCTTTCTCTTCATTCAAATGGACTGCAGAGACTGCAAGAGGGAACTGACTAGATGGCCCTACATTCTTCTCCTCTGGGCTGTGCTGGAGGGAAACTGTGTCAGGCACACTTTTGGTGCCACTGCCCCAGAAACAAGAGTGCAGGGCAAAGTCTCTGTCTCTGGGAGCTCACAGGGCCTGAACTGCAGGTGAAGGAGGCCTCCCTTGGGTGGCTGGGCCTCTGCTCTCAGCCTTGCAGAGGCAGATCCCTGGGTGAGTGGGCTGCTAGCCAGCCACTGGGTCACAATAAAGGCAAGGAAAACAGCTGACAATTTCTTGAAAGTCTAAACCCTCAGCCAGTGCTTTACCAGCAGGTTAAGGACCAGTCCAGGTTCAGAATGGAAAGTCCAGGCAAGTTCCAGGGCTCGAGGGTGGGGCCCAGGAGGGCAGAAGACAGGTGGGCAAGGATGCAGGGCAGAGAACATTCAGCCCAACTCATAGGGTTTCTAACCTGCACTGGGACCCAGACTTTGAGCACTGGGAATATTCACTGTGATCAGCCCTTTCTGTACCTTATTTTGCCTGATTCCCAATTAGCCCATTTTACAGATAAGGAAACTGAGGATCAGCTGGAGTCTGCCGTGCCTGACATCACCGTAAGTGGCACACATGCAATGAGAACTCAAATGTACTAGCTCTTTCTGCTACTCAAGACTGATCTGAGCAAAAACTGTACCCTGAGCCAAAATCTACATAAAACTTACGTGAACAGAACCGACCATTTTGTCCCTCGCTCCAAATATCTAATTAATCTACACAAACAAGGACCACACCCACATCTTTTATTATTTAACTGCAGCTTAAATATTATTAAAGGTGCCATGCTGGGCTCTGAGGAGAAACCCAGAGAAGAATATTATTAAAGAATATTTATTAAATTTATAAATACATATTTATTCATAATTAGAATAAATATTATTAAGGGTGCCATGCTGGGCTCTGAGGAGAAACCCACAGTCCCTGCTCCCCAAAAAGTATGCACATGCCAGGCTCATGGGGCTGGGCTGGTGGGTAGAAGGCACAAAGAGACAGCAGAAGGCAGGTGCTGGGCACGGAGTTGCTGAGCTCAGAACTAACCAGCTCTGGATTCCAGATGGGGGCACTGTCACTAGCATGTTGAAACCCCTGCGGCCCCAGCTTTGTGTGCCCAGCTGGACACCAACATTTTTGTGGAAAGGAAATCACCAGCATGGGCTGCCCACCAAACCTGCCTACCCCCAGCGCATACCTGACCTCATGGAGTGCCAACCCTGGGCCCCATGCCCTGACCACCTGGGACTGCACAGCTTTCTGTTCCCATCTCCCTGCCAGCGCTGGCACCACCAGCTGGCAGCGGCTCTAGAACTGGGAAATCCCAGGTGGATCCGGGATCTGCAGCCTCAAGACAAAACGTTCTCAGGGCGTTCCCTAGCAACCTGAGCTGCTCCCAGCCGGCAGTTCCTCAGCAGACGCCCTTCCATCCATTTGCAACGAGGCGTTTGGTTTTAGGTGCTCCAGGACGCTTCCTAATGTCCCCTCAATGATCCACGAGGCGTTTGCTTATAAAATCTCCCTCCTCTGCCCGCCCTACCCCGCCCTACGCCTGTGCTTAGTGCAGTGAACCCTCTGCAGCAGACACACTGAACAGAGCCCTGGGTGGCTTGTGGAACAAAGCCCTTGTTCCACGGTGGCAGCAGCGTGGGGGCGACCCCCTTGCCGGGATGCTGCCATGTGGGCTGTTCTGGAAGGTGGGGGCTGGTGGGGGGAAGGGATGGATGGGATCCAGAGGCAGAAGCAAAACAAGCCCAGTGCCAGGCAGAGGTGGAGGGGAAGGGGGAGAAGAGGAGGAGGAGCAGGGGTGCAGGAAGGGGGAAGAAGAAAGGGAGGAGGGAAAGGAGAGAGAAGGAGGAGGGAGGAGGAGAAGGAAGGAGAGGAGAGGCCACTTCATTTATTTATGATGATGCCAGTTACAGTGTCGGCCTCTTGTGTGGGGAGCAGACTGTATTTTATGTTTTAATCCTCCAAGCTGTGTGTGTGGGCTGGGGATAATTACATTGAAAAATGTGTATAATATGCAGGAGGCTCCTTTGTGGGGAGTGGGAATGCTCCAGCAGAATATCTTCCTCGTGGCGACCAATGCCTTTTCCCTGAGCCTCTCAGTAGGGGCCGGTGATCGGGGGCACAGCAGAAGCCTGAGGCTGGCCCCCCTGACAGCCAAGTCCTCCTCTATTTCAGAGGCAGCCTCAGCATCTAGGGGCAGGGCCTGGCATCCCCTCGCCCCTGCCTGCCTGCCAGCCCCATACATGACAGGCAGGATACAAATGGGGCGGCCTGACTGCTCTCCTGGCGCAGCCTTGGGGCCAACCAAGGAAGAAAGTGGGAGGGAGATGACAGGCAGGCTGCTGGGAGATGGGGCAGGGTGTGTGCACTCTAGCTGTGCACAGCACACACATGAGCACACACACGCATTCACCTTCAGGAACCTGCCCACAAATGATACACATGTGCCTGTGCACAAACCCACACATCTACACACACAGTCTATGCACACCCACACTCACACCTATTCACACACATACACACTTCACACAAGCAAACACATGTGCATACACACACATTCACACACAGTACATATATACTCACATGATCACATGCACTCATACACACACACATGCGCTCAAATGCCCACAAACTCACTTTCACATGCATACACACACAAATTCATACTTTATTCATAGCTATAATGTGTACACATCACCTTCCCATTCTTTCATATATTTACGTACACCCTCTCATCTATATGCACACACACATAAAGCACACACAGGACTGCCTTTGTGGGGCTGACCACTGTGAAGTGGAATCCAAAATATTGCCCATGACATTTTTATTTGGTATTAAAAAGAAAAGATATTGACATCTACCTTCCCTAAGAGGCCACAAAAGAATATCCACCACCCTGACATTCTACATGTTTATTTTTTAGTACACATGCTTTAGCGACTGCACTGCTCCCTTAATTTGAGCCACATGGCAAGTTTGCAAACTTTCCTTTGGCTCACACTGACTGCTGATCTGATGTCTATTTACTCAGAAACTGCAGATCCAGTGGAAAAAATACCCCAACCTACCAAGGTGCCAATTAGCCACTCTTCCCATGGTGGGCCAGCATCCCACAGAAGGAAACCCATGGGTGGACAGCAGCGTGGTCCCCGGAAAGTCTGGCTGTGATGCATAGGGGCTGGGTTCCCTTGAGACTTGACTGGTTATTTTGTAGGAAATTGAATTTCTTGGTAGATTAGAGGATGTGCTAATGAGTACTAACATGGGGCCAGCAGGGCTGGTGGTGGGCTTGAGCCGGGCATTGGCTGGGTCAGCTTACACTCTTCCTCTGGATCTCAGATCCTCCTCTCCTACCACCCTCTCTTGATTCCCTGGGCAGACCCACATAATGCCTCCCTGGTATGTTCTCTCCCTGACACTGCTCCCAGTCCTATCCAGGCCTTCTTGTCTCTCCTGAGCGTCTACGTTGAGCCCAAGCTGCCCATTGGCCTCTGGCCACACCCAAGGCTTCCATGGGCAGACGCTCCTTAGACAACCTAGGGCCTGTAGAATTTAGCCAGAACCTCTCAGCCTCTTACAGTCTCATCTCTGTGACTAGCCTCCCTGCCCAGCCTTGTCTTCTAGTTCTCTACTCCTTCCCTCTTGGCTGGCCAGACAGCTCTGGTCATTATTCCCTGAACTTGCCCTGCTCCTGTGCCTTGGCCAGCCCCACCAGTCAGTTGGAGAAGGCTCCATTTCCTCCATTAGCTCCCATCACAGTGGGAACAGAGGTCACATACCAAACCAGGGTGGGTGAGGGGTTGGTAGAGCCTAGGGGATTTGGCCCCCTGCAGCTGCTCTGAGCTGCCTCCTGTTCTGTTGCTCTTTGTGCACTCTGCCCGGCCACACTGGCCACCCTCAAGTGCTCCAGGCGAAGTGCCACTGTTCATTTTGCTGCCTGGGAAGTTTCCACCCAGACATGCTCACGGCTCACTCTCTACCTTGCTAGGTCATTCCCGGAATGTCACCTCCACGAGGTCGTGCCTTGCCACCCTATCTAAAGTGGCAACCCCCCACCTCTGTCCACCACATCTCTTCTCTGCTTCCCCCCTTTTTCTCTGCAGCCCTCGCCACCTGGCACACTGGGTGTTACTAGACAGCGAGCTTTCTGAAGGCATACGCAGTGAGTGTTTTGGTCACTGCTATAGCTTCTGCACCCAACACAAGCTCAGGTCCTTAGCTGATGCACAGCTACCTGTCGAAAAACTAAACGATGAAGTCCTGCCCAGCCTAGAGCCCACCCTGCCTTCCCAGCTTGTCTCCAACCTGGCTTGTTCTTGGTCCACCTTAGGCTGGCGATGAAGCTAACTTTTCTTTCTGTGTACTCCAAACCATGTTCAGGGTTCTTCTGTATATTGACCCAGATTTAGATTTCTTTTTTTTGAACATATGCTGAGGATCTGTCATATGTTTTTAAGTACTTTACATGTATTATCTGATCTGCTATTCATAAAAATGCAACAAAGGAGGTATACTATTATATCCATTTGACAGTTGAGCAAACCGAGGCTGAGAAAGTTGAAGCAACTTGCCCAGTTCACACAGCCTCCACCTGCCTGTGCCCTTTTTGCGCACCCACTACCAATGCTATTTACGCCCCTCCCTGGTGGGCAGTGATCTCTGTTCCTTAGCTAGCACCCAGCTTTCCACAATGCACCTTGACCATGTCTGAAGCATGAACCTCAAGTGAGAAGGCCTCCTCACCAGCCAAGAGAGCCCTGTCATATCTGAGGCCCAGGGAGAGAATTTCTTCCCACTGAAAAGTGGGTTCCCCTTGGAGGGTCTCTAATCTGACAATTTGCGTCCATAAGAACCTTGAGCATATTTCTTTGCCCTCTGAGCCTCTGCGTCTATATCCATAAAATGAATATAACACCTACCTTTAGGATATTCATGAACAACCCAGTTGATGTGTATAGATGAACTTCAGTAAAGTTTAGACTCATTTCAGCCTCCCAATAATCCTTCTATAAATAATTTATGGGTTCCTGACTCAGGGAAGTCCACCTCACCAGTTGATGCTTTGATCATGGCCCGAGATCACTTTTATGTTATTGGGCAGCCTCTCTGCCTAGTGGACAATGGGTGTTAGCAGGCAACTAGAAGTGCCACCCCTGCTTCCTAGAAGTGCCCTATAGCACAGCTCCCCACCCTTGAAGTGGCTGGGGGTGTCAGGATGCCAAGGGAGGATTCCACAAGCAACCGCAAGGAGAGGGTGTGCAGAAGGTGGGGCCTAAAACCTAAACAGAGGAGGGGGGTCCCGGTCCCAATCCAGGCCAGGATGGGAAGGACAGAGAGCAAGGCAGTAGGAAGGACCAGCTGTCCTGTGGGGTGGGGCAGGAGGAGGGAAGAGGGGCAGGGCCCAAGGAAAGCTGGAGGGAGGTGCACGCCTTTGCAGCCTGATGCTGGGGACATTTCCATGAGGCAGCCTCTCAGCCGCTACGCTGTGCAGCAAACAAAGCCAGAGGTGCTGCTGCAGACATTGCACGTGGCTGGGAAACAGGGGCTGTCTGTACCTTTCAATGCTCTCATCTCATTAATCTTGTACCTCTGCAGTCCTGAAGAGCGCACTCACAGCGGCTCATTCATTACAGCTCTAATAACAGCGGCAGGCATTAAAGCGCCGGGCTGCCGAGGAGCTGGCCTCTGCAGCTGCAGAAAGCCAATACCTTTTTAAGTACATTTACCCAGCAATAAATAAAAGCGGTCTCAGTTTACCTCTTTATTAAACTCTATTTGCTCGTCGGAGTTAAGGGCCGCATTTGTGTCTTGCTATTCAAATTTATTCGTGCGCGTCTCCTAGGCTGGTCACATTTATTCCATAACGCAATAATGGTGACTGAGGCTTAACAGGGCCTTTCATCACCAAGAAGCCCTCATTAAGGGCTCTGCTCCAGGTCTCTGGACTCAATTTGACCACCACAAAGACCACCCCCATTACCCAGACAGAAAAACGAAGGCAGAGAACCAGCACATCTTGATTAGTTTCTTCCAGTAACCAGCCGGCTGATGGGATCAGTGTCCCCGACTCAGATCCAGAGAGATGATCGCCTAAAGGGGTGGCTGCATCTTACACCACCCCACAAAAAGTACTGGCGAGCACAGTGAAGGTTCTGAGAAAGCGTGCATCTGTTCAGACTGATTTTGACTCCGGGTCTTCTCTCTTTTTCTCTCTCTCAACAACTGGTCTTCCAAGGAGCCAACATTCTGTGTATGTCTGTGGGAAATGCAAGATTTGCCAGCCTGGAAGTTTCCCCTCATTCGAGATATCTTGACAGCTCCCACCGTGGACAATTTCTTGCCTCCACAGGCAGCTCAGAGCTAAGTGAGGTTCCCACCACCTCCCCTACGGAACCTTGTCTTCATTGAGAATCTTGGACTCTCTGAAAAAGACCCCAGTGGATAGGCAAGCACACTCACTAGCAATAAACCCCCTAAACCCCCACCCTGAATCCCACGGGATACCCCACCTTCTGATTGTACTGTGCAGGCCTCAGACTCAGGCCAAAGTAAGTAGGCAGCAGGGTGCTAGCTGATGATGACCAGAAGGGCCAGGGGAGGTGGCATTCCCTGGGCATGTGTTGAAGACAAGGTGGGGGCATCCCCGGAGGCTCCTGTGAGGATCTGGAGGTATAGACCTGGCCCCCTATAGAAACAGGAGGTGTCTTGATGCCCCCCTCACTCCACAATGAGATCCTACAGTGAATGAACTGCTCCTCAGCTCACCTGGGGAGTTCTTGCTCTCCACACTCACCTGCCCCAACTGTGGGTAACACACCAGGAACACGTTAACTACCTCCAGTGAGAGGGTGGACCCATGAGGCAGCAGAATGATCATCCCCATTTCACAGATGCAGAAAGTGGGCACAGAGAAGTAACATGCCTTTCCCAAGGTCACACAGCTAATCAGGATTCCAATTTAGGAAATCCACTCCCAGTCTTAACCTCTGCACTGCCGCTCCTCCAGCAGCCATGCCTGGAATCATCTCAGCACTAATGGGCCTCCAGAGGTGCTGAGGGATTCCTCCATTAGAGAATAAGGGAGGCGCTGTGGGGTCAGAGTGCTGAAGGGTCCCCACAGACCTACAGCCAGTTCACAGCTCCAAGTTGTGCTGAATTTTGGAGTCTTCTTTCCCCAGGATTTGCTATTACTTCCTGCCCTTTCCCATCCATCTTCCCTCATCACACCCCCAAGAGTGACCTGGCCTGGGTATAGTGGAAGGCTGGCAGGCTAGAATTCTGGTCCAGGATTTGCCTGTCTCTAGCTGCAAGATCTTGGGCAGGTCACCTCACCTCTCTGAGCCTGCAGCAATCAGAGCATGAATCCACATTTTACACATTATTCCAAGCCTGGTTCAAATATTTTTTTTGATAGAAAGCACAGGGGATAGTCTCAGGCTGGCCTTGAATCCTGGCTTGCTGACTTATGAGCTGTGCCACTTTCTGCACGTCACTTCACCTCCCTGGATTTCAGTTTCCACATTTGGAAAAAGGTGAAAGAATACACACTTCACACACCAACCTCACAGGGTCGTTGAAAGGACGGTACACACAGGCAAAATCCAGCACAGGAGGTGCGTAATACGTGTTGATTTAGTTCCCTCTGTCATCTTAGCTTCTAGACAGCTGAGGCAGGGAGAGAATCCATTCTTTTAAGTTCAAGTTCAGAGACAGAGCAGCAGAGCCACCTGCCCGTTCACTGACATCACTGGGACACGGATATAACCAGGTCAGGCACCCTGTGGCCAAGAGCGCTGACTACCAGCGGCAGGACAGGGGTGCTCTGCTCTCCTTTCTTCAGTTCTGCAGCAGCAGGCAGGCAGATACTGTTCATTAGCTGGCCCAATATTTGCAGTCAATCCCCTTTTCCCTTGTCTGCTTGAAATCAAAATATTGACCTTCCCAGTCACCCCTGCAGTTAGGAGTGGCCACAGGATCACATTCTGGCCAATCACACAGAAGTCAAAACTTAAACATCTTCAGGATGAGCATCTTTCCTGGAAAAGATTTTGCAGGGGGAGAGGATACATTCACCATCTAGACTGTGGTGATGGTTCCCGGGCATATCAAAACTGATCAGGTGGTACACTTTATGTATGTGCAGTTTTGTATGTCAGTCGTACCTCAATAAAGCCATTTAAAATACTCTGTAGGATTCTAGGAAAGACTGGCTTCCTCATGAGAAGGACTTTCAGGGACAAAGCCTCTGTTCTCCCCTCTTCCTGCTTCGATGCTGATTGGATGCCTGAAGGCCAGGCTGGCCATCCGATAACCAAGAGTGACACATAGGTTGAGAAGGCCAAGTGTGTTACTGAGAGGCTGACTGTAAACTTGTCCAGAGGCACCTTTTTGTTATCTGAGGAAAATAAGCACCGATTTGTCCAGACCTCTGTAAGTGAGGATTTGGGTTCCTTGCCTCCCAAAGCCTCCCTGCACATACAGAGGTGCCCAGTCAATATTCACTGAATATATGTGTTAAGGATTGGGTAAACCAATGGCCTGAGAAGAAGGAGAGGTCTCTGTGATCCTCTAGGCCTGGGATTGGAGCTGGTGCCCGAAGGACGGGGAGGATTCGGCAGGTAGAACTGCAGCAGCACAGGCATGGAGGTGGCTTCGCCCCTCCCTCCATTGTAGCTAATGAGCCACCGCATATTTTGCTTTTCCTCCCCACATTACTTTTTTTTCAGTGGCAGAAAATTACAGCTGACAAGTGGCAATTGATCTCTTCACATTATTTTGAAGCAATTATATTGAAATGGGAAACAATGCTTCTAGGAAAGAGCCCAATAACAGAGTTGAACACAAAGCTCCCTCCAAGACAGATAGGGGAGGCCAATTTGTACTGCATAGAAACTGACCAAATTTCCTTCCCCTGAAATTACAGTGAATTATTCCCTGGAAATTGTCAAAGATAACTTCTGCTTCAGTCCAAGGGGCAGAGGACAGGCTAGAAGTCAGGCAGGCACTCTCGAGAAGGGCTGCCTAGCCTTGGGCCTGCCAGGATCCCCCCAGTAGGGGACCCTAAAATCCCCATGTACCAAGGGGGGCTCTGTGGACCCGAGTCTGGGCACAAAAAAACCAGCTTCTACAGAAAGCAGATTGCTGCAATTCTTCAGACTTAGTCTAAGAAAGCAGATTCTCACAGGCCCACAATATTGACTTTAATTATTATAGTTGCACGTTATTTAAATCTGTACAAATCAAAGCTAGGTATAAACTTCCTCTGCCTATTGTTTATATACAATGGAAAACAAAAATATCATTACAGATTACAAAATAAACTAAAACGAACAAAAGTCGATTAACAGCATCGATTGAATGTGAAAGATCATTTTGCCTTTGCTATAGATAAATTCGTACCCGAGATCTGCTCATGATGGCAGCTGCTGCAGCACAGCCACATGCTGTGAGAGTTTCCTGGCCCTATCACTGTGTGGCATGTACTGGGGCAATTCCCCACTACGTCTCTCTACTGCAACCTCTGCAAGCACCTGCTCACATGGCCCAGCCATGGTGCCATTTGGCCTTCACCTGGTAAGGAGGCATCCCTGATCCTGCCATGGGTCTTCATTAGGGCACAGCAATTACTAAAGAGCAATTAGAATTGCAATACATTTAGGACATCTGGAAATGGGAGGGGACACTTTGGTGTAAGGAGTTTATCTAGATTAGGGGTTCCCAACCTTGGCTACAGATGGGAGTCACTTGGGGAGGCTTTAAAAATCCTAATGATCAGGCTGAATCTCAGACCAATTCAGTCGGAATCTTTTTAAGTACAATGAGCAGCCAACTTAAGAACGGAAGATCTAGGTAAGGTTCCCAAACTTGAGCATGCATCAGAGCCAGTATCAGGACTTGCCCAAACCCAGAGTTTCTAATTCAGGAGGCCTGGGGTAGAGTCAAGCAACTAGCATTTCTAACTTGTACCCAGATGCTGCTGGTCAGGGGGCCACATTTTGCGAAACAACCTTCCGTGATAGATAAATAAGCTTATATGAACTTCTGGATTAACAGAGAAATGAAAGCATTAGCACCAAGAACTCACGAATCCTGGAGAATGCATCTGAACACCCCAATTTGAGAAATATCCACATAGTGGACCCAGCATTGGATTTAAGGGTCCAAAAAGCAGGGCTCAAAGCCTAACCCTCCTCTGTACCACTTACTCAGGTGGATCTGAGTCCCAGTCTGTGACTTGGTGAGATAAGAATAATGTCCATCTTAGAGAGTGGCTTGGATGCTTAATATCTTTAATCGTTATGGAAATGCACATCGAAACCACAATGAGATACTGCTCACACACATTAGGATAGATACTATGAGAGAACAAAACAAAAAGAAAATAACAACTGTTGTCAGTGACATGGAGACTCTAGAACCCATATACACTGTTGGTAGGAATGTAAAATGACGCAGCTGCTATGGAAAACAGTATGGCATTTCCTCAAGTAATTAAATACAGAAGTACCATATGACCTATCAATCTTATTTCTGAGTATATACCAAAAAAGAACTGAAAGCAGGATCACAAAGAGATCCTTGCACACCTACGCTCATAGTAGTATTATTCACAGTAGCCAAAAGGCGGAAGCAACTCAAATGTCCATTGACGGTCGAATGGATAAACAAAAGGTGGTGTGTACAGACAATGGAATATTATTCAGCCTTTATAAAGGAAGGAAATTCTGACACATGCTATAGCTGTACGCACCCCAAGGACACTATGCTATACGAAATAAGTGAAACACAAAAGGGCAAACATTGCATGATTCTAGTTAGATGAGGTCCCTGGAGTAGCCAAATTCATAGAGACAAAATAGGAGTTACAGGGCTAGGGGAGGGGAGAACAGGGAGTTTTTAAAAAAGAGGGAGAGAGTGGCTTAGGGAATGCAGCAAGGTGCTATGTGAAACTTTGTTAGGTGGGGGAGAGGACTCCGGTTTTCTCAGCTCTGTGGCTTTCTGGCTGTGTGATCTTAGTCAAGGTGCTTATCAGCACCATAAAGATGAGAAAAGGGCTAATAATAGCTGACAGGCTTGTTATGAGGCTCAAGTGTGTGTGGAAGTACTTTTTAAACTGCAAAGCACTAAATGGCTTATTTTGTAAATTAAAACATATTTCAAAGATTGTAGGCACACTTGAGAAACAGTTTACAAAGGCCACACTAATCTATCTCTTCTGTCCATGTTCGGGGTGGGTTTTCCTAAAGGGGTCCCCACTAGTAGTTGTTGAAAAGTCTCTTGTGGTTGCAAAACTGGAAAAATGATCTGAATCCCTAAGACAGTTGTTAGTGGGTGACCCATACAAGGGGACCTATTCAACTTCCAGCATTTACTGTCATGGAAATCACTAGAAGAAGCTCCTCTTCATTACCTGCCCTGTATATAACTGAAGTTCAGTGCAATGAATGGGTGCTTGAATGAATGAAGCAAATAAAGGATTTTAAAGAGTCCCTGCACAGTACAGCTAACACAGTGCTGAAACATTTGCTGATACTACAGCATTTGTAAGATAACAAAGGGGAGGGTATTTTATGAGGATCCAAGAAACCAAGAAGGATCCTGGAAAACCAAGTAATTGAATAATATGACAGCAGATGAATTTCATTTGAAGTGCTCACACCAGCTGATGGATTTTGAATTAGTTGTAACCTATGAGGAAGAAAAAAAACAGGAAAAGATTTTGGTTTCGCTTTGGACAACTCAATGAAGTCAGAACACAAGTGGCAGACCTCATAGTGAAGACACTCAGTCTGACTGGGGATGGGGAGAAGGAGATGGACATTATCCGAATGTCCGAAAGAGAAGTCCGCCCGAGAGAGCGGATCATCTTCCAAAGATACCTGGACCCCAGACCAGAAGGGAAGAGAATCGAGTTCCGGGTTTGTGAACAGCAGCAGTCCAAAGAGCTCTCTCTTTTTTGGAAAACCGAAAAAGAGCAGCTGGGAACAAATGAGGGGGGTTCAAATTAGGAGCTTGCATTTATCTTATTCCATTTGGCAGAAGCCAACAGTCACTCAGAATGAAAAGCCCAAAATTTAAGGCAGAGAGAAGGAAATCACCTTTTCTGGGCCATGTCTAATTAACCCTTGGAGCTAAATGGCAATTTTGTTTTACTGAGACTTCTCACTTAGGAAGACTCAAATATAAAGATTAAATATGGGGTGTCTGTGTGTGGTTGTTCTCACCAGGATGTAACTTGCAGAGGCCATCAGTCCTTGGGCCCGAAGGAGCAACTGGGGCAAGCAGAGCATCTCCACGTCCACCACATCCTACATGTAGAATTAGATGCACTAAGGGAACAAATCCTTCCTCCAGAGCCTTCACCTATGGTGAGAGTTGAAAAAAGGATATGAAAAATCCACTGTGTACTATGGCTGCCTGTTCTTCAAGGCAAGTAAGAGATTCCTTTGTCTAGTGTATCCTGACAGTGACCCTGACTTTCCCCAAATAGGACTTTGTAAGTAGACACATGCCTCCTTAAAGTCAGTTCTCTCATGCTTTTGAGATTTGAGGAAGGATTTCTTAAATTATTAGAAGAGCTATTTTGAAGAAAAAGAAGAAAAAAAATCCTTAGTCCACAGGTGATCAATTACTCTGGGCAAAACCCATCTGAAAGTCTCAAATAAGCTGCAGCCCGGCTTGAGTGCTTAAACAGACACGACAGCCCAACTTGCAGGTGAAAGATCTGCTTTGGCTGCTCGTATAAATTATAACTGCACTAGCACCACAGGCAGAGAATAACACAACTTCCGCCTTGAATATGCTAAATGATGGCATTATTCAGAAAGCAAGCAAACCGGCCAGGTACTCTGTTTAAAAGAAGAGACACTGCCAGCCAGCTACACAAAAGTCAATGGCAGGCACTCTTTGGTTTATGCAGATTAGTGTTATAGAAGGTCTAACTTCCAATGATGAAGCAGAGAACCAGGTATAAAGCCTATTTGGACAATATGATCTCTAAGACCTCTTGTACTTTTTGTATGCCAAGATTTTTTGAATCTTCACTTTGTGTTATATATACCACGCATCCAAAAGCTGACTGCTGGTGAGGAGTGATACTGCAGCCCAGCTCAAGTAGACTGTAAGTAGAGCCCGCATGTTTCAGAAGGGCTTCCTGTGATATCATATGTTCATGAGAAAATCATTGGTTGAGGGTGAAGGGAAGGGACAGGACCAAGTGGTAATGACGTAACAGTCCTCAGATGAAAGCTATGCTGAGGTCTGTGGCGTTCTGAGAAGACAGCAAACCATTAACAGTGCATCGTCACTCAGAGACCACAACCCACACAACCAGGGGCAGCAGTTGCTGGCGCAAACCCTCTTCACGAAATGTTTTGATTCAGTATTTTTAAATACGCAACTAACTTTGTAATGGAAGCCAATTGAAAAGTGATTTATTTAGTTATATCCTCACAGTCGATTAAAAACAAAGGTTTTTGTATTGAAAGTGACAGTCACATTATGGGCGCCCTCTGAGTTTTAAGGCATATATTGTTGGTTCCCAGAGAATAAACACTGACTTACCAAGAGAGTTTAAAACCTCAAGTCAGAAGGCTGAGGTGTGATGCATAGAAACAGTGTGTCAGAGTTGGAAGAGTCCCAGAAAGCCATCTTAATCAGCTTTTCCCATTGTACAGATGGAAAACCTGAGTTCCAAGGAGAGGTGGTGATGTCCCAAGGGCTTATCAGCAAGGGGCTAATCTAGTCATGGACAGACTTCAGTCTTGCCACAAACAGTCCAGTGCTCCTTATAATCTGAAGCTTGTCTCCTGGATTTTAGTGAAGTTCCCATTTACATGGGCTTCCCTATGATCCCTCCAAAATATGCTTTCATATTGGAAATTCCAATAATTCTGCCCCAAAGCTGTATGTCCCAGACTGTCAATCCCTGAGGGAAATGGTCCTGACTTTTGATTCAAGAATTATGGTGAAGGTAACATTTACCCCTCTAATCATATTAACCTGGTTGACTGTGTCACCATAGTAAGGGGTGCCTGGAAGGTGAACCACACAAGAAATTGAGAAAGAAGAGCCCACCCTCAGCCCTCTTTGTGCAAGAGAAACAGTGCCTGCCACCCAGCCCCCAGGACCTCTTATAGGAAGAACGTCCATGCCCTTCAAGAGACAATTAGAGTCATCTTAAAGAAAGCTGAATCCGAGAGAATGAGCCTCCACGGACTCAAGAGCTTCTTCCCTCCAACATCCCTTATGTTCCTCATAATGGATCCTTTCTTTAAACATTACACCCCACAATTAGCTCAGAATTGCTGTCCGCGCCATATGAATTATGCATCATGTGATGCAAATCCAGGTTCCCCGGCACTGGACAAATCACAAGCTGTTGAAGAAGCTGGAGGAATTACCAAAACAATCCCAGGAGACCTGGAGAAAATGAACAGCGTCTGGTCACCAGGCCCCTCTTCCACCCTGCCTTTCCCACCTGCAGCCTGGATTCACCCCCTCCGCATTCAGCTTTGATAAACAGTGGCTGGATTTGAGCATATACCACGGGCCAAGCAATGTGCTAACATGCTTGAATATTTCTATTCCTTGCAGTCCTCTGAGGCAGGGGCTTAGCTTACCCTCTCCTTCAGGAGTTTCTAGGTTTCACATGCTGGTGCTCGGGTGAGATTCACCTTTGTGGTATAAATGAACAAGAGGGCTTGTTTAAGCAAGTGACACATGTCATGACAATGGATGGCTTAAAGCTTTAAAAAAAAAAAAGGACCAAGAAGGCACTTTGGAAACACTCTATGTGTTAATTACTAGTCAAATTACGTTTATTGAAACGACTTCTTACGAGTCTCTAAGGAACGGTTATATATATATTCAAAAGCATTAAAATTGCACTTCTTCCCATATATTCAAATTCATGCATGCCGATTCTTAACAGTCTATCCTTTCATACAGTTACCTCATATCACTTACCTAACACCCTACACATATATACATATACACTCACATATGTGTGTGTGTGGTTCATATTAAGTTTAACAGTAAGAAGAGGACATGCGTCCGTCAGTAGTTCTGACCTTCCTTCTGCCACCATTGCTGGATTCTAATTTGCAGACTAGCACATCACTGCAGGTGTACCTGCATCCAGGCTGTTTCAATAAGGTATATCCAGATTTGTATCTCCAAAGCATTTGCAATAAAACAAATTATTCTCTGTAAGTTCATTCATTGTAAGGAGGTAGAGGGTTATTTTCAATTTCTATGCATTTTTTAGATAAACGTATGGCCTTTTCTTTTTAATCTTACCTATCTTTCACAGAAATAATGTTGCTTCAGGCTTTTAATTATTTACTCATTTTCTCAATCATCTATTCATTCTTTAAATGATTATTTAGGGCTTATTATGTGCCAACATATTGAGTGAGGAACTGATACTGCCAAAGATAAATAAGATGTGATCTCTGCTCTTAAGTAGCTCATGGTCTGTTGGAGGACAAAGAGGCTACTGTAGTCTGGGGATGATTATGTGGGCTTAGAGCTCAAAAGCATGAAGGACAAAGACCTGGAGGGAGCGTAAGTTCCTATTTTCATGATCATTATAGTGCTCAGTTTCCTCTTCTGTAAAATGGGGGTAAGTGACAGTACAAACATGTAGTGTTATAACACTCGGAAAGTAGCATTTTAAAACCCGTTTAAACTTTTCCAATGTCAGACATGTATCAGAGTTTTTACTTAAAAAAAAAACAAAACAGGCAGACACCGTTTTGAAATAATGCTGACACAGAATGGCTTGAAGCAGGGGCACCCAGAGACTTCTTTTCATCCTCCTCTCTGCCCAAGGACAATTCGCCTATCTTGTCTGATTGCTACTTTCTTCATTGGACAAAAGATGAAGTTGAACAAATGGCCTTTAAGGTAGCTTTGATGTTTGAAAGTCAATGATTTTATTTATAGGTAACACATCATAAACCCCTCTGCTGGTCTTTCCATCCACAGGAAAATGATTGGGGTCAGGCCTCAAGAGGTAGATGGAGGATGGATGGTGGTGGTTGTGATAGGTGGGCGTTAGCTAGCGGTTTGTGAGTGATGTGGTCAAGTATGGTGGCAGGGAGCCGAGGTCAGGAGATGACAGACACCAGAGTATGCAACAAACTTGAAGAGTGAGACAGAGTTTAAATAGCAAAGTGACATCAAAGTCAAGAGCAAAGTTGCTCAAGGGATTGATGTAGGGTCTGGGCAGATGAGCCCTACTTCTCAGCATGGACATTCATCCATTCCTTCACTCACCCAACAAATATTTCTTTAGGTCCCATTGTATTCCAGTTGTGATGGGTGTTACATGAGCAATATAAGCAAGACCAGCCTGGTCCCCATCCTGAGGCTCACAATCTCATGAGAGAAGCAGACATTAAGAAAAGAACCACTGAATTATGTCATTGTCAGCCCAGATAACTGCTCTCATAGAGTAGCCCAAGTTGTTCTGGAAGCAGAAAAAGAAGGCCAGATCAGTCTACAGTCAGGGAAGCCATCCTGGAAGAGGTGGCATTGAAGCTGTGAACAAAGAATACATAGGAACTAACTAGGTGAACTTGAGGGAGCAATTTCCATAAATGACAGGCACTGTGGCAATGCCATTTTACATGACATTGGTGTTCCCGCTTAAGGTGCGGTGGGGGGAAATTCCATCAAGGGCTGATCAAAACAGAAGGGCTATCACATTTTCTCCCCATCTATAAATGGGCTTATATATAAATATATAGAGAGAGCATCAAAACACTTCCTGTATTAAAGTTTCAGAAACTGCTGTACTACTGTTTCTTGTAAGAAGAGCTCAGATTTGAGTTCAGGTTCTTACTTTTCATGACTGAATGCTGCTAGTGCTTTAAGGGTTGTGTGTGAGTTGTTTTTCCAAGCAGAAGCTGCACATGGGTCCTGCTTAGCCTTAAATGGACTCTCTCTCCCACTCCCACTCCCTGCCCATGGTCCTTCCAGAGGCCTACTGTTTTGTTTTACCCTCAGAGAGAAGAATGGAAGACAAGAAATGGAGGAAGTGAGGATTTGTGAACTTTACAACTATTCTAGTGTTTCTAAGTGTGTTAAATAGCAATGTAATTTCACCAAATGTTAATAAATGTTGTGTGGGGAGAAAAAGCATCCAGAATCCAATACATCTGGGAAATATATTACATAGTTATGCAGCTTTTTTATTCCAAGGCTTATCAGAGTCTTTGTTATCATAATGTACATCATTAGTCTATAATTGGGGATCTAATTAGTAATACCTTCCAAATATATTTGACCATGAAACATGCTTTTTCAGGAATATTGATTGAGTGTGTTATGCTTCAGAATGCATTTTGGTAAATGCTATTTAAATAAATAACTCAAAAGCAGGGTTTATAAAAGTGAAGTGGATCTTAGAGACCCCCCTTATCCAAATCTCCCACTTTGCAGAGGAATGTAAGCATAAAAACCACTGATCTACATCCACTTCTTTGACATTATTTTATTATTTGACTTATTTGACATTATTACATTATTATGCATGTCTGCTGTACTGTGGATGTCCATTCCATTAAGTTGTGGGAGGGAAAAGTGCCATAAAGGGTAAGGAAATCCCTACACAGTACCATGTAAGTAACTGTGGGCAAGTCACTGCTCTAAATCCCAGTTGTTTAATGTGTTGAATGGAAACGATGCCTGCTTGGGCTGTTGAAGAGTCAGTGCTGTACATAAAGCATTTGGTACAGAGGGCCCCCAGTAAATTATTAGCTCCTTCACTCCCACCCTGAGAAATAAGCATCATGCTTTATGTAAATACTATATGCAACTATTCTATATGCAATATGCAAATAGTCCAGACATTTTTTATAATGTTAGGTTTTATTCTGATCCCTAAGGAAACATATTAATGCAAAGTAAAATACCCTGTTCAGTCCTGCTGGCTTAGATGATGCCTCATTCTCCCAGAAAGTGCTTCTACTTTATAACCTAGTGTTAAACATCATTAAAGACAGATAACTTTGGAGTTTATCGACCTTTATAGGGGCCTAGGCTTCAGAACTAGAGCATTTCAAAGTTTGGGTTCCCTTACATTTTAGAAAAGTAGAAATAGGCTCCATAAGAGAAAAGAACTGACCCAAGCCCTCTCCATGATCTAGAAGCAATCCCAGCCCCAGTTAAGCCAGTCTTATCTAGTCTGAAGTCTTTTCTCCAAATCAGCAACTCATCATTTTTTTCTTGGAAATTTAAGACCCAGAATGCTGCTCTGTTTGCTGTTAGATTCTCTTTACCTCTGTAAACCCAGGAAATGCCAAGGAATTTTTGTTTTCTCAGTGAGATAGAAAGCAAGGTTTGATGGAAAAAGAAAAAAAACACAAAACCTCCAACTTTCAGAGTTTGGTGTTTTGTGCCAAATGGAGGATTCAGCAGATTTTAGCAGGGCTTGAGCTAGAGTCCAAGCTGGGTACCGATCTCTCTCTTTCTGCAACTGATTTGGGAGGGAAGAGAAAATGCTTGACTCCAAGGGAAAACCTCCTTTCTGATGTACATACAGCGCAGCAGGTGCCAGGCTGCAGCCCCGACAGTTATGCAAATCAATCATGCAGATTTTAAAAACAAAAACAAAGGCGAACTGAATATCTCTGAGCATAACATTTTGTGCAACATGAGTGTAAATAACAAGAGTATTGATTCTCACTCTCTGGTACTCACCTAGGTGAGGGCTTGGGCAGTACTGCAGATGGAACAGTGACAGACATGCAGCTTGTGGCTCTGGGTTCTAATGCTACTCCTTCCACTCACTGACTGGTGATCTTGGACAAGGCCCTCTCCTTCCTGCCTGATCCCTCATCTGTACTGTGGGGATAACAGCTGCTTGATTTTTTATAAGAATTAAATGGCAGGCTGAAATAAAACATTCACCCCAATACTTTATTGCTACTCCAGGAAGGCACCACACTCAGTGCTATTAGAGCAATAAGAACCTCCTTCGCCCTTGAGGGTCCCCCTCCACTGGGGCACTTTCAGCCCAGATTCTGTGATAGGCACTCTCATAAAGAAGCCCTACTAAGTGCTCACAGAACAGCAAAGAGCTGCAGGGCAGGCCTTTGGGATTTGCCAGGATGATGTATTTGCTTATTCCTGGCCCACAGCAGAGATCTGGAATTCGTAGCCATTGTGCTCCTCCCTGATGAAGGGATTCTGTGAGTGACAAGTCTGGTCTGCTAGAGCAAAACCTGAGAATCTGCCAGGTAAATAGGGAGCAGAGCAGACATATCCCTGAAGCCAATTTTAAAAGGAAGCCACTCTGGCTGTTAATGCTAAGAGAGTATGTCTCCCACTTGATAGGTTGGGGGACCAACCTCCACATGGAACACAGGATTTCAGGTAGTGGGCACTGTGAACACAGACAAGGGCAAGACGGCTCCCAGCAAGGGGGAACAAGGCCTCATGAGATTGAGAATCAGACTAATCCTGACCTGCTTGTTCTAACCAGACCCCAGCCTGTTAAGCCCATTCACTGGAGAGGCCTTGGCTTCCAAATTGCAAAGACAGCTGGAAGCTGCACTGGAAAGACAGCGGAAGAAATCAACCAGGTTTAGTTTTCTCTAAGAGATCAAATGATTCTAGAGTCACCCAAAGAATGCTCTTGGAAAGTTTTCTTCCCACCTGGAAAATAAAATCCTAAATCTAGGGGAGATTCTTGCCAAGACAGCAGAACAGGCTTGGGGTAGGCCATAGATGTCACCTGGCACATCTTTAATATTACAGGTAAGGATATGAGGCCGGGAAGACATAGAGTGAGCTAGTGGCGGGGCTGTTTCTGAAACCCAAGCAAGCTGGGGAAGCCCCTGGGGCTGAGTTCTTTCTGCTAGGATGGCGAGTTACCTCACAAGGGAGGTGTTGAGTGGAGAAGACTCACATTGCCCTGGCTAGGAAGTGGGTTGGATGCGCACACGTGACGCCCAAGGCTTGCCCTTGGAGGCTCTGCCCTCCTGTTCCTTCTTGGCAAAAGCCCCTGCATGCCCGCTCCCAAGCAGATCCTCCTAGGTCCTGGGAGTCATGAAAATCATCCCCCTCCAGATGAAGATATATGAGTTCCCCTACAACTTGCACATAAGTTGACTGATCTTGACTGGAACAATGACAGGAACAATTACCTGTCTAAATACTTCTCAGGAGTGCATTGGCCAAGTGGCTCCGGGGTCAGTGGGTGTGAGACTGGCAGTGGACATGGGAGAACATTTTTAACAAGAGAAGCATATCCATTCATCTTTGCAGACATTTACTAAATGCCTACTATGTGCCTGCACAGAAGTTCCTGATCCCAGACATCTAATCAGGGCTACGGGCCGGGTGCTACCTCCTTTCTGAATGTCAGCCACCCAGTCCTCGGCTTTGTGCAAGCGCTCTTTCTTCTTCACTCTCTTTCTTTCTTTCTTAAGCCACCAACAAAACTCTGACCTCTCCCCGTGCACACAATGCAGGCAGTCACTCATGCATTAACAACCACCGGGCCCCAAAGGTCGTTTCTATGACAACCCTGGGGTCCTTAATGACCCTGGCAGGCCAATGATTTTGTTTTGTTTGCCAGTGAAGGGATAATAAGTCAGGCCGCTGGCTCTGGCGCTCACCCCCTCCCCCGCACCCCTCTGCAGCCTGCGCTGATATACCGTTCATTATCTGGCTGCTGCATCAGCCCCAGAGACAGGGCGGCAGCCAGCAATGAAAGACAAGACGCCGGCTGCAGACAAAGAGCTGTAAAGGACTAGAGAGTGCCCTGCATACAGGGCTACCTGGGCTTCATTAATTCCACTACCAACCAGGGAGTGGGAACAAGGGCCCTGGGGTCCCCAGTTCCTGGAGTTGAATGTGCCCACGTGAATCCCAAACCGCCACTTGACTCTTCAGAAAGAACCATGTGCAGGGCCCAGTCGGTAGATCTCCCTACCCAGGAGGTGCTCCCAACCCACAGCCAGGCAGCCCCATCCCAGTGGCAAGACCTATCATTTTAATGATGGGAGAAACAAGGCAATTAATGTGCAGCCGCACCAGCTTCCATATGACCATCAGCAACTTGGGAGGCTGGGCCCGTCTGCCCAGACAAAGGAGGGCAGGCAGCCTGGCCTCCCAGCTGATTTCTGCCCACTGTCCCCAGGCAGGGTGCTGCCCTTCTAGATTCTCCAGTTGGGTTTTCTGGTTCTACCCTGAGAAGCTTGCTGGGGAGGAAGCTTTCATCATCTTCTGATCTTGAGGCAAGTGTGCCTCCAGCTTGTCACATTAATTTTCAAACGTGATGTTCAGCAGCATGGGATTTTGCTAGCAGACACTTGGAATTATTTTTGTTGTGTGTGCACGGCTGAAATCCCCCAGAATAAGTCATTATCCTGAGAAAAAAAAAACCCCAAAAAAAGAAAAACCCCAGGTCCTACTGGCTGCCTGGTGACCCAATCAGCTGACTCATTTCCCACGCTTTCCCTCAAGTAATTAGCATTTTCATTTTTCCCAACCTGCCTATTAGATAAACTCCAGGATCTCATTCAGTTGAAGCACATTTTCGTGAGTTGACTTGTCCCAGCCTCTTCCCCAAGAAACAGAAGGAGAGAGCTGGAGAAGGGCACAAAGAAATGCGTGACTTGGGCCACGTTCTCCCACCTGGGATGTATTCATCAAGGAGGTCGACAAAAAGGGGAGAGCACTGCCATTGGGGGAGTCACCAGGGGCCCTGGGGGTCGAGTCCAGCCTCTGCACGGTCCCCTGCATGATGCTGGGGAAGGATATTGGGTTACCGGGTCTTTCTCAGAGCTCACAAATCCAAAGGTGCAGGAACTAGATGGTACTGGTTACCCACCATCTCCTGCCCTTCTCTGACCTCAGTTTCCCCTCTGCTGAATGTGGGGTTTGCTGTAGATCAGGAATTAAAGACTTTGGGGTCTCACAGGCCAGCAGGCAGCATCAACGAGGGCATAAAGAACGAGGTCATGAAGCAGGCCTGCTCATTTTGGCAGTTGCCAATCAGTTTCAATATTTGCTGTCATTCAGGAACATACACCCAGTATTGGCAGCATTCCTGAGGGTCTCAACAGAAGACAGAACTGGGATTTTTTTTTTAATGTGAAATCTTCAGATTTTGAAATGTTGTCAATGAATTCTGGTATTTTAGAACATTATCTGATCAAAGAAAATACATTTATATATAATGTGTGGTGCCAGGGCCACCAGTTTACAACTTTGCAGCTCTAAGTGTGGTCAGACAACAAGGCACGTCGGCATTGCCTGGGAGCTCATTGGAAATAAAGACTCTCAGGCCTCATTCCAGATCTTTGCATCATAAACTGATGAGCCTTATGTGCATCCATTTTTGGGCAGCAAAGCAGTGGGTCTTTGAAATCTGCTGTCTAGCTTCTCCTGAGACATTCTCCAGAACTTTCCCTGAAGACAGGTTTGCTCTCTGTGCCTCCCATGCACACCTTTGTCAAGCCTCTCCCTCAGGCAGGAGGTGAGGTAAGCCATCCAGGGCAGAGGGCGTTTTAGTCTCTTCTCCAGGAAATGGAGCTACTCAACCTCATAATAAATGTATACTTTCCAGTCCTCATTGTTAGAATTTACAGCCATTGACACAATTGACCATGCTTCTCTCCCAACATTCCCTGTCATACTGTCCCTGACCTGATGTCACCCTGGTTTGCATCCATTTATTCTCAAGCCTTGTCCGTCTTCTCTTGCATTTCTCCCTCCTCTAACATTCCAAATGTGGGTGTACCCGGGGCTCTGTCTTCAGTTGTCTCTGCAAGAGTGTTCTCAGCACTTATACCCCCAACTCCACTCTCCCTGCTTCAATCTCTCTGAGAGACAGTGGTGCTTTTTCAACCCACTGGTACCTCCTCAGCCTCAAATGATCTAGAAGGAAAGCTGTCAGTGGCCTCTTTACTGAGGCTCAAAACTGGGGCCAGCTTGGCGTAACACAAAGAGCCAAAGTTCTGTGTCCTGATGTTAACCATTCAGCTTAAATGTCCTCATCTCCTGTTCTAGGAGGAAGTGCCATAGAAATTGACAAGTCGGCAAAATGATTTTTGTGAACTTGCTTTGTTTTCAACTCTCAGTTATAATTATTATTTACTTCCCACCCTCTTTTTGTCCCTATCCAACAGCTGCCAAATTCATTTGATTGCACCTTCTGGACCTCTCTTGCCTACCTTCCCACCACTGCTGCCCTAGGCTGCACCCTCTTTAACTCTCCCCTTGGCTGCTGCAAGAGCTGCTGGGTGTGAGCCTCCCTGAGACCTCCAGATCGCTCCACCAAAGGCACGGGGCGATGAAGCTTCCACTTGTCTAAACTTGGCAATGCATCCTCAGTGCTTCCTTAAGGAGGCCCCAGCCTTTAGCCTGACTTTCAAAGCCCATCACAACTTGACCCAGTGTGTCCCACAGTCCTCTGTATCAGACTGTCCAGACGAATGGAAAGTGTACGTTTTCCTACTGTCTGCAGAGCCCATAACATTTCCTTTTGCTGGAATAGTCTTCCACTATCAATTGTACCTAAACCTAAGTGCTTCCAAGGATTTAAGGCTCCACTCAAGGTCACCTCCTCCAGCCAGTCAGTTCCTGCTCCCCCAGTCTGCAGCTGTGTCCCTTCCTCCCAGACTCAGTGTCACTCTGTTCTCTGCCTTTAGGGTGGTACATCATGGCACTGTCTCGGTCTGCTTAGGCTACCAGAATAAAGTACTGTAGACTGTGTAGCCTGAATAAGAGAAATGCATTTTCTCATGGATTTGGAGGAAAGAAGGCCCAAGATCAAGGATCTAGCCAATCAGTTTCTGGGGAGGGCCTGTTTCCAGCTTGCAGATGGCTGCCTTCTCCCCAGGTCCTTGTATGGCCTTCCTCCTGGCATGCATTTGGAGAGGAAGAAGAGATAGAGACATAGACCTCTGGTGTCTCTTTTTACAAGGACACTAACCCTATAAGATCAGAGCCCACTATTATGATCTCATTAAACTTAATTTCTTCCTCAAAGTCCCCATTTTGAAACACAACCACACTAGAGTTAGGGCTTCAACTTAAGACTTTTGAGAAGACACAGATGTTCTGTCCATAACAGATCTCTTGCATTGGTCATGTATATATCATATATACAATCTTTCCAAGCCCTAAGCTTTCCAAGAACCAAGCCTGTGTATTGAGGTTTTACTGGAAAATTTAACAGTAGCATCCACATAATAGGTGCTCAGCAAATTTATGTTGGATGAGTTTGCAAACAAGATCTCTGTCACTCTGTATGATCAGAATCCAACAGTTGTTGAATGGCCCTGGGGCTTTTTACTCCAGTTCCTTTGCTCACATGCTGCCCCCTACCTAGATCCACCCCCCCAACCCTCCACCTGAGATAAAGGAGTGAGCACATCTACCACTTGATTTAGAAACTCTACCTGTTGCCACCGTGTACATGGAGGGTTTTTCACCAGCCTGGTGAGTATCTCCATCCCTATCTTTACCTCATTGTGATGCACGCTTGTTATATGTCTGTCTCCCCAGGTGACGCCCTTAGGGCAGTGGCTGGGGCTCCTGTTCTTGCATACCCAGCACCCAGCATGTAGCTGGACAACTAATAATTGCACACTTAAATGTTTGTTGAAAGAAGGAATGAATAAAAACAGGAACATTAAGAAAAAATTTCTCTTAACATTCCGAGAGCCTTCTTAAAATTATGTTTTGAAAGCAAATTCATTATAACATCTCAGACAATAACTTTACATGACACTTCACAGGATATTCTCATTTCAGATCTGTGACAATGAAGAAAATGAGGAGTATACAGAGAAGGTGAAAGAAGGGAAATTAGAGTCTATATTAAATTTGGAAAGGAAACTCCTCAGTAACAGTAGCTCCTTGCCATTCATGAGAAATACATTATAAAACCATCACAAATGCTCAGTTTCACTTATTCCAGCACAGCATGTAGTTCCCGTGCAAGAGAACACAGGTAAGATGAATGTGAATCCATCAGATCTGTAACAATTCTGAGAACAATAAATGATAACAGTTACACCATGAGCCAAGCACTCTGCTAAGCATATTTAACATATTCCCATTTAGTGTTCACAACAATTAGAAAAGGTCAGAATTATTATTATTCCCATTTTACAGTTAAAGAAACTGAGACTCAAAGAAATCAAGTAACTTGCCCAAGGGCATGAAGTTTATAAATAGCAGGGGTGACTACCTAGTCTGATTTGCCCAGGATATGGAACTTCCAGCGCTAAAACTGGGAAGTCCTAGCCAAAGCAGGAGGAGTTGATTATCCTGTAAGTGACAGACACATAGAGTTTGAACCAGTGTCTGATGCCAGAACCTGAGCTGTTGAACGTTGCTCAATACCTGCTTGGTAAAGAGTTCAGCAACCATGTTTACAAGCTATGATACAATTTTTGAAGGGCTGAGTTTCAAAGCATTGTCAAGCATCATACCATGTTCAAGTTTACATTCCCAGACTGGAAGCTCCCTGAGGGCAGGGGCTCTGTCTCATTTCTCTTCCTTCATCTCACAGTCTGAACAGGAGACCTTGCATACAGCACATGTTTAGTAAGAGCTTGTTCAATGTCAAGTTTTTTTCCAACCACCAAAAGACAAAAAACCCAACTTGCCATTAATTGATCACTCAGCTTCTCAAATGCCGGGCTCTGTTCCAGTAATTTCTCCCTCTTGACCCTTCATGCCTTTCCTACCCAGGTGCACACTCAAACGGTGGCCTCTCCTTCCATATTCTCCCAGGATCTGCAGCTGGTCTGCTGCCTCGGAGCATGTGTGCCGCAGCACATGATTCTTCACTTACTGGCACCTTTGCCTTTTAACACTCTCCTGTAACTCTCTTTGAAGTCATAGCCTCCTCACTTGACTTCATGGGACCGCTATAACTGGGGAATTATTTACATGATATGCCCACTCTGGCTGCCAGAAACCCAACTGCAGTAGCCCACATACAGTTCAACACATTACAACAGCTTTGCATTTCCCTGTTAGGACTTTGTAAAGGATTAGCCCATGTGGCAGAGATTGCTGGTTGTCATCCAATGTTATAAGACTAGGATATTTACCAGAGTGCATGACTGCCCTGAATCAAGACCACATCTCCCAGCATCCCTTGCACAACCAGGTAATGAGTCCTGACCAATACAGTGTTAGAGGCATCATGCAACACCTTCCAGGGCTTCTGGAAGAGAGCTGGTGTGCACACTTCATCTCTTCTTCTCCATCACTTTCTCTCTCCTGGAACATAAATGTTATCTTGGATTGAGGGTAAGGGCTATACTGCCAAGATGGCAAGGTGGTGATCTAGAAGTTTCCTGGACCCCTGACCCAGTCAGGTACTATATTGGTCCTTAATGTACTTATCCAGGCTTTTATATAAACAATAAACAAGCTACTATCTTGCTTTAAGTTACTGTTAAATTTTACTGTTTACTTAGTTGCAGTTTTGATCCTAAATAAAGTAGTTGCAATGATAGAGATTGCTGCTGAGATGAAGTATGTGTGATCTTAAACTCAACTACCCTGACACAACACGGAGACGCTGCTCAGCTTTGGTGTTCACACTTTGAAGATGGAAAAGCAAAAGACCTCAGGTGGTCACGGGCATCATCTGCTTCTCGCCATGGCTTGGTGTCATCTTCTCATTCCCATACCCCTCAGTCCCTGCTGGTCTGGGCTGGAATGGTCATGTCTGGGCTTTTACCCCCACTGTGGACACTGTCTTCAGCTGTGATCGCACACCTTAGGTGGAAGTCCCCCACCAACTCACCGTCCCTGACTCCAGCTCTCCTCACTCCAAGGAGTCAGCATGCTGCCCACTCGATGCTGGAACAGAGGGGAAATGCCCTTCTGCAGCAGCTCCCACCAAGGATCTGAGAAGCAGCTCCTCTCTCTGGGCCCCTCTCCACTCTGTCCATCCTCACTCTGTTGCACTTCCGATCTGCATTACAGTGGAAAAAAGATTTTTGCTGCTCTTGATTATTAATGTTTTTAATGAAACAATAAATACAAAGTAAAGGCAACACAAAAAGGGCTCTCCAGGGCACTGCAGTTAAGCAGTACACACCCCCAGCTCCTGTCATCGTGGCCTGGATGGAGGCTTCCATGCCAAGGCCACATAAGCGACCCACGCTCCTGATGACAGCGTGGCCTAGGCTAGCACAGGATACTCAGCAAAGCTACCTGGCTCTTAGTCATAGCCGAGACCCCACGTATTCTATCCTCCCTCATTTCATCTTTCCTGGGCACATGCTGTCTCTTACCCTGCATAATATAAGGCTTGTATTAGCTTTAACCAGTAGTTTGTTATGTCAAATGTTCCACATGACAGCTCAGCTTTGCCCTAATTCTCCCATTTCCTGCAACCTCTTAAAGATCTTTCTTAATGTCCTTGCTCTGTAATCCATTAATTTCTATTTTATGAGCAGACACTTCCCTTGATATTTCTTTGCTACTAACCATTTTTTTCTTCTTAATCTTTTTTTCCCCTCCTTTTAAGAGCCTCTCTTGTCAGGCTCTTCTCTACATTTGATACAAAACTCCCTTGTTTTAGGTTAAGTCGATTGCCCCATATTTCACCCTCCATGCAAAGGAAAACTGAATGGTCAAGATGGCCTTCTCAGAAACAAAAAAAAATGTTTTCTTTGTGTAGTTCTGGGAGACCTAGTTCACACACTAGGTCTGTGAAAATGCTCACTTCACCCTCTTGTATCTTTTCCCCTCTCTTTTCTCCTACGAGGACCATTACCTTCTTTGTTCCTCTCTTGCAGCACAGACAACTCATGTCTAATACAATAAAGTGCTCATTTCACCTCCCCTACTATGCTCTGAGCATTTTGAAACCAAGGATCATATCTTTTACTTTTTTCCATGGGGACAATTTCTGGCCCAGAGTAGGTTCTGTGTAAATGTGAAATGATTGTATATTGGATACTGTAAACTACTCAGCTTTGTTTTAAATTAGTAATTTTATGATTATGAACCAAGAAATTACTGGACTTCATCAAAATTAACTGATAAACTGGGCTTCATCAGAATTAAAAACATCTGCTTTTTGAAAGGCACTGTTGAGAATGAAAAAAATAAGCCACAGACTGAAAGAATATAAAGGTCCTGTCTCTGAATATTTAAAGAAATTTCAAAAATCAATAAGAAGGAAACAAATCCATAAAAAGTGGGCAAAATATTTGAATAGATACTTTATGAAAGAAGGAAATAAGCACATGAAAGGTGCTCTTCCTCATTAGAATAGGGAATTGCAAATTAAAACCATAACAAGATACTCTCCTCCATTAAAGTGGCTAAAATGAAACAGACTAAAGAGACCATACCAAGTGTTGGTGAGGATGAGAAGGAACCAGATGCTTACATACTGCTGGTGGCCTTGAAGAATGGCATAACCACTTTGGAAAATAATTTGTTAAGTTTCTCAAAGAGTTAAACATATACCTACCATATAACCCACGCTCTCCTCAGTATTCACCTACAAGAAATGAGAGCATGTGTTCACACAAAGACTTGTAAATGAATCTTCATAGCAGATTGATTTGCATTTTGGCTTCATTGCAGTAGCCAAAAACTAGAAGCAACTCATAAGTCCACCAATAGATGGGCAGATAAAGAAACTGTGGTATACCCTTACAGTGGAATACTACTCAACAATAAAAAAGAATGAATAGTTGATACACAGTACAACATGGATGAGTCTTAACATACTTATGTGGAGTGAAAGAGGCCAGCCAAAAAAAGTATATGTTCTATGATTCCATTGATATAAAAACCTAGGATATACAAATGAATCTATAGTCACAGAAAGTACAGAAGTGATTGCTTCAAACTGGGGTTGGAGGGCTGGGAAGGGGCTATAAAGGGGCAAGAGGAAACTTTGGAGGGGTGACAGATATGGTCATGGTATTGGTGGTTTTATGGGTGTATGCTTTTGTCAAAACATCAAATTGATATTTTAACTATGTGCAGTTTCCCACCACAAAAATAGAAATAGTGACTATGTGATAGGATAGAGCTGGTGCTACAGTTGTATTATTGTACTGACAAGTATTTCTTATGTTTTCCTCAAGCAACTTGTCTTCAGCCACAGTTAGGAACAGTAAAAGGGAGGAGCCTACAGTCTGGGCTCATTTGAGATTCCAGACATTAGTAGTAAATGCATGAACGACTCTGCTACATAGAGTGGGCTATGAAGTCACAGCCAGAATTGATGTACACTGCCCAAAGCAAGGAGAGTTCCCTCCTCAGCTTTTGAGCACTTTTTCAGTGCCAGGATACAAAGATGAATTTGTATCATCCAGACAGTTTGGTCCTGGGGATGGCCAAGGAGGTTAGCCCTTCACCTGCCAGCCCCAACACAATGGCCTGGCACTGTAATACAGGCACGAACAAGGGCAGAGGGAACTCAGGAGAGGCAGCGGTGGCTTAGCCCTCAGATGCAGTGGAGCAGCCCCTGCGGTGAGAGCTGGAGGGTAGGCAGGGCTGACATACTGGCAGGGAGAGGGGAGGGTGCATTCTGGGCAGAGCAAACAGCACAGCAGCAGCCACTGGTGCAGTGATGAACCCCAGCGAGCACCATGGGGGTAACTCCAAAAGGCGTGGGCTGCAGAAGCTGAGAGGTCTTCCAGCAGCCTCTGCGGGTGGCGGGAGGCCCTTCAGCTGATAAGAGGGGGGAGCCCTTCCCACTGGGTCGTGCTGCCAGGGCCCACGCAAGGCTACTTGGGGGCTGCTTCTCCCCTGGCTGGCGTTTGACCAGAGGCGTGTGACACGAGTGACAGCAAATCAGAGGCAGAAGGCAATCTACCTGGAAGGCGGAGTGCTTGCAAAGGACACACTGGCAAGTGAGAAAAACCGCAGCCTTTGATCCTAGACATCCACCACCGAGATCTGGCATTGGGATTACATGGAACGTGTTCCTAATCCCAGGTCTGCTGCTGACTTGTTTTGTGAATTTGAACAAGTCAAGGAACTGCAGAAACACCATTTCCTCATGGTAAAACACAGTGCCATAGGGTGGTGAGGAACAGAACAGAATCTAATCATCACAGGGCTTTGAAAAGTTACCAGCAGCAGTTACCCTCCTCTCTGTCATCCTCAGCCCTCACCTCCCACACCAGGCAGGCCCAATACATGTAGCAGAGTGGATTCATTGCTGATTCTAGCTAAGCTGAAGTCTGTATGTGTTTGGTGAGTGACTTACAGGGGCCTCTGCAACAAAGACATTCCTAGCCTGACTTCAGACTGTGATGCACCAAATGAGGACCCAGATGAAATAAAGCTGCCAAAGGGCTAGAGGGGCAAGGAAGACTTCTCAGAGGAGGCAGGAGTATAGCTGGGTCCTGAGGAGTAGTGAGGATTCGGAGCTCTGAGCACCAGAGCATGGATGGGAGGGGGAAGGAAAGGACCCAGGGCAAACAGGCAGGAGGCAGGCCCAGATGGGGACATTCAGGAAGAGGACAGGCAGATAGGAGGAGTCATGTTTTCTCCCCACCTCCCCAAGTGCCATTCATTGTTCATCAGCTAACTAACTGAGTGAATGAGTCTGTGAGTGAGCAAATGAATGAAGCCAAGAAAGCCCGACTCTGGAAGCCCCTGCAGACTGCAGTGAAGTGAATGATGGGCTCCCAAAAGATATGTCCACCCAGAACTTGTGAATGTGACCTTATTTGTAATAAGTTTCTTTGCAGATGTACTTAAGATAAGGATCTCAAGATGGACCATCCTAGATTATCTGAGTGGGCTCTAAGTCCGTTAACATATGTTCTTTTAAGAGAAGAGAAGTGAAGAAGACGAAGACACAGAGAAGGCAGCCATATGATGACAGCTGGAGAGTGGAGCCATGCAGCCACAGAGTGCCGTGGATTGCCAGCAGCCACCAGAAGCTAGAGAGGCCAGGAACGATTCCCTCTGGGAGCTTCCAGAAGGAAAACCAACCTTGCCGACACCTGCATTTCAGCCTTCTAGCCTTCAGAACCGTGAGAGAATAGCTATCTGTTGTTCTAAGCCACCAAGTGTGTGGAGCTTTTCTATGTCAGCCCTAGGAGATTAGTACAAAATCATGCAATGCAGTTGAGATTTATCTTCCAGAAAGTGGGGATCCGTCAAAGGTGTTTGAGCTCCAAGTTGGTGAAAAAATATCCTGAAAGAATATGTAGGATGGCTGCTCTCAGGATCCAAATGAATCACGAAAAGCTGGAGGCCAGGCTCTAGGAACCTCCAGAGCCAGGAAGTTGTACCAATTAGAGTTCAAGGATGATCCCCTTCATGTGCTCCGCAGCCCCAGATTGGGATTCTACTGTTGTCTTTTCATGCCAGAGCTAAAAGTAGCACAAAATTACAGAGACAGATGTAAAGGAGATCTGGAAGGACATTTTCTTTTCCTTTTCCCCCAGTGCATCTCCTGCTGGAAGGACATCCTTGGCAGAAGGCACAGCTCTCAGCAAGTGGGTGTGAAGGAAGGTGCTGTGGACATCTGGCTGATTGTGAGGGATGGGACCCAACTGAGGCCTGGGCACAGCATTCGAGGTGTCACCCACCACATACTCCATCACCTTATCATCCACTTTTGTTTTCCTTTGGCTTTTTGGATGCTCTGCAAACACATAGACATCATAGCCTTTTGCCCACCCTCTCATGACGTTCTCTTTCTAGCAACTTCTCTCCACTGGCTTCTGTGCTGCCTTAGAGTAGTGCTCCTAGGAGGTAGTGGCCCAGCTTACAACTATGGATCTCAGCAGGAGAGCACCGAGCTGGACCCAGAGAAACAGGGCCAATGAGATCCAATCAGAAAGGGCACAGGAGCCACCATGTGGGCCAAGGCCCCTCTCTGTCCCCCTCCAGATGCTTATCAGGTTGTCCTTTCTTCCCCCATTATTCTGGAGTATGTGAATAGTTTATGATGCACAGTAGTGGTTTTCAACAAGGAGCAACTTTGCTCCCCAGGGAACGTCTGGCAATGTCCGGAGACATCTTTGAGTGCCACAGCTCGGAGATTGCTACTGGAGTCTAGTGGGGAGAGACCAGAGGTGATGCTAAACCTCCAATAGAGCACAGAACAGTGCCCACAAAAGGAAGTATTCAGCCCCAAATGTGCTAAGGTTGAGAAACTCTGATACACAGTGAGGCCCTATTAACCAGAAGGTGAGTAACAGCTGTCTTGCAGCCCATGCATTTGACTCCAGATAAGAGAGGGTATGCTTCTCCCTTCAGAGAGCCTGAGACACATAATTATTGTGAAAAAACAAAGGATAAGAGCCCTGAGGATTCAGCAGAAGTGACAACTGAGAGCAGAAAAAGCAATGGTTATTTGTAAACATGACTGAGAAGGAATTAATTGTAGCCAGTGTCTAAGGATGGAATGAATGTCTTCTAGAAATAACTGATATGTGCCCAGCACTTAACAGTTTTATGAAATACTTTTTTAAATCTTATCAAAAATATTGAATGTGCTTTTTTAACCAAAATAGCAACATCAACAGCAAAACCCACAGGCTCTGGCATGTAAAAGTTTAGTTAAATTTAGCTGGAACATAACTCAAACTAATGAGGTGCTGCCATATATATTTTGGAGATCTCTGCATTTTTAGATGACAGAAATGTAAAAATCATTTTGTTTACTTGAAAAACTTTGATTTATTTATTGCTTTTTTTAGCAAATGGCCCAAGATCTTAATGGGAATGTTATAGGATACATGCAAGAGAAGAGAAGGAAAAACACCCATAATTTCAGTATCTAAAGATGAATGCTGTTAACATTTAGTGAATATAATCTATATCTTTCTTATACATGATGATCACATTATACATACTATAATGTGACTTTAAAAAATACGTATTACGAACACCTTCCCACCTAAGTATTCATGTATACAACTTCAGTTTTGATGTCTGGATGGCCGTTGCTATATTTTGTAACCATTCTCATTGCGGTCAATGCTATGGGGAACAGCGCACCTTGTCTTTAGATAATATAAATGTGAGAAACTCCTGGAGGTTTGAGAAAGGTTTTTGTTTTGTCCTTTGGAAAAACATCCCAGCAAGAATGACTGCATCCCAAGCTCCTCCTGCTTCCTATGTGTCCTGTCCTGGGATGGGCCAGCTGGATGGGATGGTTAATTTTATATCAGCTTAGCTGGGCCAGGGTGCCCAGCTATGTGGTCAAACATTAATCTGGATGTTTCTGTGCGGATGTTTTTGGAGGAGATATGCATTTAAATTGCCACACTTTGAGAAAAGCAGATTGACTTCCATAATATGGGTGGGCCTCATCCAATCAAATGAAGGCCTGGATAGAACAAAAGACCAACCTCCTCCATGCATGAAGGAATTCTGCCAGCCAACTGCCTCCAGACTTTATCTGCGCCATGATTCCCCAACAGACTGCCTTTGGATTCAAACTAACTCTTTGCTGAATCTTCTGGTTTCCCCCATTCGATTTTGGACTTGTTCATTTCTCACAATCACATGAACCAATTCCTTTATATACATACATATTCTACTGGTTCTGTTTCTCTGGAGATCCCTGACTACTACTCTAGATAAAGACCCCTTCTCTGGGTCTTGGTTCACTCAGTTGCATCTATAGGACAATAGCCACAGCTGACTTTTGGAAGGAACAGGTACACAAGACTGACAGCCCCACTGTCCTGGCAATTGTACCAAAAAGATGGCCCCTCTCTGCCAACACTAGTAATAGAATACTGCCATTACCACCAAGCCCTGGTGCGGGCCTCCACTCCCCCTCACACTGGCAGTCACATGAGAATTACACATGGATGCCTCTTCCAGCACCTGGATCATCCCATTTTCCAGGTGAATGGGCAGGCTCAAAGGGATGTTACAAGAGACACTGTAGGTACCAAACCAGTTTGATCATCTCCTTGCCTAATGGTCTATTTGCCACTCCAAATGGAGGTATATTGGAGAAAGATTATTTCCTTCTGAAACAGAAGGAAGCCCAGGGTGTGACAGGCCAGAAAAGTGCCCCCATGAGGACAATGCAGACCGTTGAAGGAACTGGCGAAGGGACTGGCTTGAAGAAGAGAGCAAAGGAGAACTGTGGCTGGTGGCTTTACTGACAAGCTTCTTATGGAAGAGGGATTTTTTTCTATATGTTGCAGGAGGCAGAGCTGGAATCAGTGGGCAAAAGCCACAGGGAGGTAGTTTGGGACAAGTAGTGAGCTTCCTTTGACTGGAGGAATGTAAGAGACACAGGCTGCAAACAAAAATTCAGCTGCCATTGGACAGGATGATCTTTTGCCACCTTAGATTCTGTGACATCTAACCACACACAGCCTGGGTGCAGAAGAAGCCGCCCTACTCACCTCACCCAAGCTGGATAATGGATAATAAAACAAGCACTGCAAAAGAGGCATGAAATCATTTAAAATGTGTTTCTAAGGCAGGTGGGCCTTAGGAACTACTTCAGCCCAGGCAGTCACCCAGGTTTCTGGCTCTGCCAACCCACTGGGACACAGGACATGGGCCTCTGACTTGCCCAGGGCACTGATGACAGTTTCTGTAAACAAGGCTCTGCTCAGCTTGCAACCCAAATGGTCTGTGCCTCGCAAGGCATGGACCTCCAGGCAGCAGGGTCTGCATGTATTTATAGCACTGCCTTGCTCTGCCCAAGTGGCCAAGTAATTGATGACAAGACCATGAATGTCAGGGATTAAACGGAGGAAAGCGCTCCCTGAAACCGGTTCTGGCTCATCCCAGCCTCACTCCCTAGTCCCAGCAGGTCCTATGCAAATCCTTCTCTACCAGGTCAGAAGCAGAGAGGCCTGCGATGGACTGTGTCCTAGTGCCCTGAGAGAGCCTGGCCCCAGCTAGCACTTCTAAGGAACTGAGGACCCCTGAGAAATCACTCAGTCACTGCTGCCTGCTGCAGGGCTGGTTTGCTAATGTCCCCCCACTTCCTGGGAACACTGGCAGCAAGAGAGGTCAGAAAGAGCATAGACTCCCTTCTTCCAAATGCCTTGGGACACTTGAGAATGTGAGGTTTCAGGAGGGGAGAGGCTTGGTGTAGAAAAGCCATGTGTGAGAAAGGCTCAGGCCTATCCAGGGCTGCCTTGGGCTGTGTCAATGTCCTGTGGCTGCCAAAGGAGCTCCCACTTCTTGGAAGGCGTTGGCAGTGGCAGGAGTGAGGGCAGGGGCTGCGCTATCCTGCTCCTGCTCCTGCTCCTGCTCTGATCAGCTCACATCAACTATTATGTTTCCCTCTGGGCATGTGGAGCAGGAGGAAGACAGGGCTGCCCAGTCTGGTGAAGCTGCAGGAACGGCAGAGGGCTGGGCTGTTTAATGGGGATGAGAGATGGCAGAAGGCAAGGGGGTTGTTTAACCTGAAAAAGCAAAGATTAGGGAGGAAATGAGAGTACTTTTCACATCTCTGAATGGCTGTTGGAAGGAAAAGAGGATGTGTTTATCCTGTGTAGCCCTGAGGGCCAAGTGGAGGTTAAAAGAGAAAATTTGACTCATGATGAAGTTTAGCAGTTACATGTTCAAATATGTTGTGGGCTGCTGCAGGAAACAGAGTTCCTCATCCCGGAAGTGTGTAAAGCACAGCTAGAAGGCAAGTTTACATGTTGGATTGGTGATGGGGGAGAGGTATCACCAAGATCCCCCTAAAGCTCATCCAGATGTGAGGATCTGGATCATAAATACCTTTCTAAGAGTCTGTGTCAGTTAGCTTTTGTCACAAAAACAAAGAGTAACAAACAATCAGAAAGTCTTAGCAAACTTAAACAAAACATGATTTAGCTCATGTGTGTACAGGTTGACTGGGAGCAGCTCTGTCACACGATTGTCATCCTCCTCCCAGGACCCATAGGCTACCCTGGGCTTATTCATCTCATTGTGATGGCAGAAGGTCAAACACACAAGCAGAAAGATGCACGGCCTCTGGAAGAGGTTCCATCACTTTCTGCCTCCATCTCTTCTACTGCCTGAAGCAAGTCATATGGTTGAAGTAAAAAAAATAAGGGATATGTGCTGCTCCTAGGTACAGGGAGGGGCAAAGAATTGGGGCCAACGATGTGGTCCACTTTAGTGGTCATTGCACCCTTTTTGTTGGACACACGCAAAATAAGTATGCAAACACTGAGGGAATATGAGAAGCTTGCTAACAAACAGAGTTGTCCCAAGAGCAGGTTCACAAGGAAATCAGAAGTCTCTGTAGAATGCAAAACTTCTTGGTCACATGAAGCCCTGCTGGACACAGAGTCAGGCCTTTGGCTCTTAGGCTATACCTGAAAATCTATAACCTACAAAAGGCAGAAGGCCCAAGCATCCAACTCAAATAACTCACTTCAAAGACCAGAAATTCAAGATCTAGAAAAGGGGAAGTGGTTTGTCCAAGCTCACCCAGCTCCGATTCAGCTCTCAGTCTGCTGTTCCTTCTCTTCCCCTGTCCTACCAGGGGTCAGCTGAACTTGTGGAGTGCTGTACTTCTGAGGAGAAGCTGCAGGGGCCAAATGTGAATGCAAATCAAATGTAAAATGCAGCTCAGCACCACCACCCACGATTGTTGTGAAAATTCAATCAGATGCCAAATTTGCAATGCCTGGCACATAGTAGGTATGCAATACCCAATGGATAGTGCCAATGTTAATCAATTAAGTACCATGAATGATTAGAAGCAGGAAAGGAGGCTTGGTGGAGGAGGTGGGAACCAAGGCTGGATTTTGAAGAGCTAGGATGGGGAAGATGGCTTGTAGGTGGCCTGCAGGGGCACAAAGCTCTCTGAGCCCTTTCTTAGACAGGCTTCAGGTGGGTGTGCTGGCCAGAAACAACGTGGTCTTGGAGAAAAGGAGGCAGAGCCTTCCCAAGCGGAAGGACTACCGATTGGAATGTGGCAAGGAGATTGGCTGAGCCAGCAGCCAGCGGGGAAGGCCCTTTCCACACTCCCACTCCCACTGCTACCTCCCTAGAGAGGGCAGAATCCCCACGAGCCACATGCAAACACGTGGCTTCTGTGAGACCACTAGCCTCATATTTTCCAGGCCTTCCCAGTGGTTCCTCAACACATTATGTCTTTAGCATAATTCAAGCTGTCAGGGAGGTGATGTGGACAATGCTCCTAAGACCCACATAGTCTGACAGGGCAGAGAAAACTGACAGCAATGAGGTTGAACCAGTGGCCATTGGGCTGTAAGGATGCAGGGAATGGGCCCATTGGTTCCATTTTACTGTTTGCTAAGTTCTGTTAAAGCCAGAACTGTGTCTTTCCGTGGCAACTAGAAGAGTATCTGGCATATAGAAGGCACAAAATAAGGATTGGTAGAATGAGTGAGTATAGATTAGTCTGAGAGGTTATTGAAGTCTTCTTAGAAGAGATGAAACATGAACAGGGCACTGAAGGATGGATGGGACTGGAATTTGTGAAGGTCAGTTACTCTGGATATGGATTTGCCTTCCCTGCACATAATACTCTGCCAAAATTCCCATGCATGGAGTTACAGAGTGCCTTATCCATTGTCACAGCAGTCCACATGGTTGTTTCTGATCAAGGAACTCACCTCACAGCAAGTGAGGTGCAGCAAAAGGCCTGTGCTTGTGTAATTCACTGGTCTTGCCATGTTCCTCATTTACCAGAAGGAAATGCTTTAATTGGATGGCAGAATGATCAGGAGGCAATGCCTTGCAGGGCTGGGGCAATGTCCTCCGTGGTGCTGTGTATGCCCTAAACCAGCACCCAACATGTGGTGGTGTTTTTCCCATTGCCAGGATCCATGGGTCCAGGAATCAAGGAGTAGAAATGGGAATGGCACCACTATTACCCTTACTGATTTTCTAGAGAAATTTTTGCTTCCTGGTCCCACAACCTTACGCTGTGTTGGCTTAGAGGTCTTAGTTCCAAAGGGAGGAATGCTTCCACCAGGAGACACAACAATGATTCCACTGAACTGGAAGTTAAGATTGTCATCCCAGCCATTTTTAGCTCCTCGTACTCCTGAATCAACAGGCAAAGAAGGAGTTACTCTGCTGGCTGGGCTGACGGATCCTCATTGCCAAAGGGAAATTGAGTTGCTACTACACAATAGAGGTAAGGAGAAGTATGTCTGGAATACAGGGCATCCCTCAGGGTGTCTCTTAGTGTTTCCATGCCCTGCGGTCAAAATCAATAGAAAACTACAACAATCCAATTCGGGCAGGACTGCTAATGGCCTAGACCCTTTAGGAATGAAGAGCTGAGGTACCCCACCAGGCAAGAACCACAACCAGCTGAGAGACCTGCTAAAGGTAAAGGGAATGGTAGTGGAAAAAGCTTGTTATAAATACCAGGTATGACCATAAGACTGGCTGCAGAAATGAGGACTGTAATCGTCAAGAGTATTTCTTTCTTAATTTGTCATTAACATGTTTTACATGTATATATACATATATATGCCAATCATTTTTGTTTTCTTTTATCTTTTATCCCGTTATTATCTAATATAAGATGTATTAATACTAGTTAAGTTTTTATCACAGTATTTAAGTCACAACATACCAAAAGAGTAGAGTGAGTATTACTGAAATACATTGCATCATCTTCTGCAGAAAGAGTTAGCATGTTTGGTTGTAGGCAAGGCAGCTGCAGCATGTTATGTAGAAGTATGGCTTTGTTATTATCTTTGCTTGGAAATTAAGTATGTTTCCAGGAGGTGTCCATGGGCAGCCAGTTGTCACAGAGTGGACTGTGACAGTTTTATGTATCAACTTGGCTAGGTTATAGACCCTAAATATTCTATCAAACTTTAATCTAGGTGTTGCTGTGAAGGTATTTTGTAGATGTGCTTAAAGTCCATAATCAACTGATGTTAATTAAGGGAGATTATCCTAGATAGTCTGGGTGGGCCTGATCCAAGCAGTTGAAAGGCTTTGAGAACAGATGTGAGGCTTTCTAGGAAAAGAAGAAATTCTATTTGTGGACCATAGTTTCAGCTCGTGCCTGAGAATTATAGCCTGCCCTTGCTGACAGCCTGCCCTACAGATTTTAGACTTGTCTAGTCAACCTTACAAGTCCATAAGCAGATTCTTTACAATAAATTGCTTAGTATATATCTCCCACTGGTTTTATTGCTCTGGTTTTGAACTCCGGCTGATGCAAAATATGTGGAGGTCAACCCAGTGGAAGAGGCTCAGGAGAAGGGCATGACACATTCGGAGGTAGATCACAGAGACTGATCAATGCAGGGAATAAAAGGCACTCAGTCTAGTTAGACCAAGACAGTCTGTAAGTAATGGTTAGAGTAAATGATGTAATGTTTTAGGACTGCAATGCCAGGCTAAGGAGTTAAAACTCCCTGCCATAAATGATAGAAGCCACCAAAGGCTTCTATGCTGGATACAAACTGATAAAAATCTAGGCCTCAAAAAGATTCATCAGGCTCTTTAGCCAGAATGGGCTAGAGCTAAGAGAAACTGAAAACAGAGAGGAGCCTTTTTACTGGTTCTGAGGAGAGCTAAGTGCCCCAAGCAGGAGTTTAACTGAACCATTAGTCTAACAGGGAGCAATTCTGTGCATCTCTGATGAAAGGGGTAGAAGCAAAGATGCAGGAATGATGGGAGCATACTGACTCAAGAATGGGGACGGGGGAGATGGGGGGAAATCGAAACCTCACAGGGTAGGATCATTATTCTCAATTTTTCATAGCCTCCCTGTATTAGAATTGCACATCCTTGCATTTGCCAAGAGGCTTTTTGCAGTTCTTCCTACTAGAGATGGAGTCTATTTCCCTGACCCACTGATGGTGGGAAGACTATTTAGCTAGTGGAATGTAGGTGGAAGTTATAATATGCTAGTTTGGAACTAAGACCTCAAAAAGCATCACATTTCCACTCACTCTCTTGGGCTTCCATGATACGCTATGAGAACATTTATCCAAAGGTAGCTGCTACCCCCTCAGCCTGAGACCCAGTTGTGAAGCCTCTCAGAGCCCAGGCCTCAGGCTGGAGCCAAGCGTAGTCAATGCAGACTCCAAAGGAGGCCCCTCCAGCCCGGTTCGGCCTGGATCACCTAAGTCTCAGTTCTCTGCAAACCCATGAGCATAAGAATACATCTTTGTTGTAGGTCCCCACATTCCAGGGTAGTTTGCTACACAGCATTTTTGTGGCAATTTCTGACCAATACAGTCCATCCTTTGTATTAAGGGAGTGTGGCTGCTTCCACGGATGCAGTGTTTTCTCCCATAGTTCTGATGATTTCGACAGCTAAATATGTACTGATTAGAACTCCTGGATTAAGCGTAAGAATCTGTTCAGCTGTGGGCCAGAGCTAGAGGTAAAGCCTGAGACGCAGCAGAGAAGTGGAAAGTAGCTTGTCCTAGAAGTCAAGAGACCCAAGTTCTAGACCCACATCTACCATTAATTCTGAATGACCTTTAGTTGATCACTTCTTATCTCTCAGCCTCCTTCATAGTCTATGAAACGTGATGGCCTTAAATCAAATGCCTCCTGGCTTAACCCCCAGTTCTAATATCAGAACCCAATGTACTGAGTGACTTCACTAGGCATGCAATGTTCCTAATCCTTTTCAATAGCAGGTAAAAATGTTCAGCCTCAATTCAAACTCTCAAAACACTGGTAGTGGCTGCTTAGAGCTGCCTTGAGAAAGAGACCGAGGCTACAATTCAAGCTCAGCAAAAATGGATTCCAAGGTTAACTCCATGCAAGTTAGGAAGAGGAAGTGCTGTGACTTACCACTCCTAACTGCTCCCCACGGGGACAGGTATAAGCAGAGGTATGTGACAGTGGTGCTTATGGACTACCTGCTCAGCAGGGAGGCCTGTGGAGCCCAAGCAGGTGCTATTGGGTGCTCCTGGCACTGAGAGCTTTCTGCCCAGCATCAGCATGCCTGGTACCCAGGAGCAGATACTCTGATACTTTGAAGCAATCAAATGAGCAATAAGAATGTAGTTCCCTGGCTTCTTGCAAGTCATATAGGGAGCAGTCTGTGTGCATTGCTAACTTCAGGGCCCCTGTGGCTTCCCATGGAAGCCCTCATGATACTATTAACCACTGTGCTTTCCCAAATCCTGCAGCCACGATAGAGTGTGGGTGCACACACACTGTCCCCTCAAGGCACTCAGGAGAGGACTAGGGCTCTGTCCAAGGATGCACAGGGTCCCAGCTCTGTCCACAGCTCCCAGCCCAACCTTGCAAGAATTGCCGGGCTTCTGTAAGGCTCAGGCTCCTTGTCTCTAAATTGGGATCATGCAGCAGAGGGGAGAACCTGGAGGGTGCACTTGGGCTCCAGGGCCCCTTACAGCTTCTAGATGCTCAGTTCCTATAGAAAAGGAGTTCAGATGGGAGATGTTTTAGAACAGGAGACTGAGGGTTTGAGTCTAGAGTCTTGGAATAATCAGTGAAGAAAACCTATAAGCCAACTGCTTGAGGAGACAAAGGCGTTTGGACTCCTGTGACTCAGAAGCATGGGCGTTGGATTTGGCTACAGGTTTGGCTGGGTCTGGGATTCTACCACCACCACCTCATACTAATATATTCAACACTCCCACCATGTCTTAACTGTTTTCCTCTGTAACAGCTCCCCTCTAAGGCAGGATCCTTCCGTGTGGTAGCTGTTAGCATCTCCAGAATCCCCCATCTCTTAAAAGCAAAAGACTAGCCGAGAAAGAGCTTTGCTTCTCCCTTCTTTTCCTAGCAAAAGTTCCAGGATTGTATTGCACTGGCCATCTTAGGGTCTGTGTCCATCCAGAAGCAACCCCTGGGACCAGGGATGGGGCCCCAGCCTCAGCCAGGGGTGACCCCACTTCTAAATATATGACCGGAGAATGGAAAAGGTTACAAAAAGAAGGGGGAATGGATGCTGGAGAGACAAAAACAACTGATATGCACAGTGTGGAACAAGGTCTTTGGGTTTCCTAGCTGACAGCTGATCCAGCCTGGAGATGTTCCTGAGGCTAGGAGAACCAACAAAACACCACCATTCATGAGCTTGCGCAGAAATACCCTCCAACGTGGGTGGGGGTGCCCCCCACGTGCTCAGCAAGGTAACTTTTAGAATTTTTTTTGAAGTGGCATATTATGTGACACCAGTCATTAGGGGCATACAGTGTAGCTGGACAAAGATTAGTACAAAACAGTAGATGAGGCAGACAGATGGAGGTCTGAAGTGTCTGATTCACACCAGTGCTCTGGAAAGTGAGAGAGGGAGGGGGTCACTGTGACTGGAACAGTAAGGACAAGGTCCTTGATGGAGCAGATGGGTTTGGACGAGCACCAGCAGAAAGGCGGATTGCAGGTATGGGGTGGATGCTGGAGGCGTCAATGACTCAGGGGGTCGATGACTCAGGGGCTCCATTGATGCAAAGTGGAGCAGGCTAAGCAGACGGGAGAAGGCAGAGACTCTGAAGGACCCAGACACCCAATGGGGATTAGATTTACTCTGGTCCAGCAGGGAGCCGTGGCAGGCTTTAGAGCAAGGGTAGGTCAGGACACTGAGCTTGCTCTCACTGTCAGCTCCAGCAGTCGGCCGGGCATGGCACCTGTCACATCCCCAAGGACTCAAGCTAACAGCGCCCATATCAAAGTGTCAAATGAAAAGGAAAAATACAATGCTATATATATTGTATGGTCCCAATTTGGTGAAAAATATTTTTATACAGGCTTCATGCTGCCAACTACCATGTAGTGATTACTTGTATTTTCTGAGCACCCCCTGGAACGTGCTGCAGAGCATTCCGGCTTAATTAGTCCTCACCCTGCCATGTGGGTATTAACCTCCCCTTTTCACAGCTCAACAACTACCTTTTACATGGAGCGACTGAGTGGCAGAGGCGAGGTGTGATGCCAGGCATGTCTAAATCCACATTAGCCCTTGTGTTGAAATGTTAACCATGATTATGACTCAGTGGGCGGATTACAAGGGATTTTCATTTTCCTTTTTTTATACTTTTCCATAGTTTGCAAATTGTCTACAGTGAATATATGTTCCTTTGTCAGTAGAAAACAAATATATACTTGAAAAAAATCCTCTAGTCCTCATGCTGGGGCACCTCAGCTCTCCAGAGAAATTACTAGCAAAACTACCATTAATTTCCCCAGCACTTCAGAAGTAATGAAAGCTGCTCACCAACTGGCAGACAGGCTCTACTCTCAGGCTTGTAGTCCCTATTATTGTCACAGCACTCATTGCATTTTTTTGCTATTTCCTCTCATTTGAAAAATTAATTTTAATTATATAAATGGTATATAGATAACTGCTCCTTATAGAAAATTAAAATATTAGAGATAAGAATAAAATGCTGATTTTGGTCACCAACCCACCCATCCAGTGGTCTCCAGTGAGAGGTCATTGAACAGCTATTGGTTGGGATATGTTCTTCTAGACTTTTCCCTATGTATTTGGATACGTAAATACATACCCAGAAAAAATACTGTATCTGTGTTTAACTCACATTCTGTTTTGTGTACTGTTCTTCAACTTGCTTTTCTCATTCACCAGGATGCCACACCTGTCCTCTGGAATGGGGAAGAACCAGACATGTCATTCAAATAATGCATACGGCCAGTTCCCCAGAAGGAAGACGTCTTCCACCACAGAGTCCCTTGCCGTGCCTGAGCTTTTCACTCTTTGGAGGACAGAATAGAGTCCACAGTTTTTATTACTGGCCACCATCGGCGACCTGACATCTTTAGTGATTCAAGAAGGGAATCATTTCAGCTTCATAAAAACCACAGCACTCTTATTTCTCCTCAGTGATGAGGGGCCCAGTTCAGGGATCTGGCCTAGACACATAGAAATGGAGCTAGAAGGAAGGCCCTTCAGTATCTGCTTCGCCCAGGAAGTCAGGAGATGGGGCAGGGGGTGGGGACGGCGCCACCACAGATCGGGACTTTCTGAAAAGATTACGCGGGCATGCAAAGTCTGGCATAGAGATGCTAAACTAATAAAGGTGAGGAGATAGAACTACATCCATTTGTGTTTTAGTTGCATAAGCATGAGGATCTTATGTGAATCAAAGGACTGGAGACGGGGCTCTCAAGGGATAGACATCAAGACCCCTCGTGACTTCTGGGGACTGGGGACCCCAGCTGGAATAATCTGATGTAGAAAAAATACAGACACATTGTGTTGTGTTCTCAGAGTCACAGTCACACTCACAATTCCTTTTCATGTGCCTGGGAAAGAGTCCAGGGAACCCACGAAGGTTCAGCAGGAGCAGAGGGAGGACTGGAGACGCTTCCCAGGCTGAAGCACCACAGTCAAGGAGACCCCGAAAGAGAGTGCCTCCTTAGAGTTTGCACCCGGGGCCTCCCTGCCTCACTCTGCTCCCTCTGATCAAACCCACTAATGACCATCAGGAAGTGGGGGCCAGTGCCGAGGGTGCATACACACCCCAGTTCAACTGCCAACTCTGATTCCTCACACCTGGGGCATTGAGAGTCTCAATTCTCTCTGAGCCTCAGTTTCCTCTTCTACAAATGGGCAACAATAAATCCAGCTCACACTCAATGAGTAACACATGCCATAGGGCCTAACATACATGCTCAAAGAACCCTGGTTTCCCTCCACTTAAAGTCTTTACTCCCACTTTCCAAAACAAGAGCTGCATGCCTGGGGGTCTTGAACTGGGACCCAGGAATCCCACCCTGCTATCTCCAGCCTGGCCTGCTGCTCCCTTGTCCCACTCCCCGCATCCCCTGACTGGAGGCTTGCCTTTGGGGACAGCCAGCAGGAGATGACAGAAGCTTTTCAAAAGGAGCAAACGCCTCTCTTCTGAGCAACTTTCTTCCCTGCTAAACCTGTCCCACCCTGTCAGGGCCTGGACTCAGTTATTTATGGTACAGTTGCCTTGAGAGCTAGGCCTGGAGGGACACTTAAGGGGGTTTTGTTTGCATGGCTGATGCTGCTTCTGAGCAGTGGGTCCACGAGGAGAACCAGTGATCTCCAATGGCCGCCGCAGGTGACAGACAGCGCTCACATGCACATACAAGCCCCTCCGAGGGCCTCCACTGCATTCCCTGAACAACTGCTTACACCCAGGCACTTTGCCCAAATGTTTATACAGCTGGGGGATGAGAGCACTGGAGAAGAAGATCAGAAACCACAGTTATTATGAGACTCATTTGGGAAAATAGGAAGATCCTTTAAGCCAAGTGCATGAAACAAGGGGTGTGTTTCAGCTGCTTCCCTCACTGGTCTGGGGCGAGCATTTGGCGAAGGATACCCACGGTCCTGGGGGAACCCCTTTCTGAAACCCTTTTCTGACTCCACTACCCAGTGGGGCTGCCATTGGGTTCCCACATGGCCACGAACTCACTTCGTCCTGCCACCGCCCTGTTCGCTCTACTGCTGTTCTGTTTCCGGACTGCTCCTCACTAGTGCCGCAGCTCTTCCCGGGCCTGTGTGAAGGCCTGTGTCTGATTCCTCTCCCTACCCTGGGTGCCAAGCACATGGCCTGAAATGAAGTTGACTGTCAGTAATAATTTCTTGAATTTTTTAAAAACTAGAAGAAAAGGAGCCTAAACTGAAAGGCTTGAGTGGAATGCCCAGCCCCCAGTGCAGCCCACCCAGCTTTGTGTGAGAATAGGCAGGGCAACCAGGGGCTGGAGCACGACTCCCAGGGGCCCTCAGCTCGGTCTCTGGCTTCTGCTGAGGTAGCTCAGTCCCCCAGCATCCGTCCCATCCCATGCCACTGTCCCTATTCCGTCTGCGTTCATCCAGATTCAAAACACCGATCTTTCCTCGACCTCTAGATAAACAGGTCCTCTCGTGAGGTCTGTGTGTGGGGTTGAGTGTCTGTGGGGCACAGGGTATGGCATGTGCTCACAACCTTAGACACTGGCACTACCAGGTGACATCCCCCCATATGCCGTTCCTGACACGGGCTCCTCCGGGTGGTCTGTGCCACTATGCTCACCTTCAACGGGTCCACATCCACCATCCCTCAGATCTCCAGGCTGAATGTTCTTACATCACTCTCCCTTCAAGCTCCAAAGCCTCACTCCAGGAGCTGGAAAATTACACCCTCATGCTCTGAAACATCACAATTTTTGGAAATAATAATAATAATCCCCTGGGGACAAATGTATCCAAGCTTCAGGAAACACCATGCTGTTTTCTCCTAGGTGAGAATGGAGAAGGGGAAGAAATGGTTCCACCTTCCCTGGCAAGTCTGTAACCACCACCCACAATAAGAACATGCCAAGTACCCTTCCCAGCAAATTGCTCTGCAAGGGATTTTCAATCACCCCCTTCACGCTGAAGAATGTCGGAGCCAAGTTCCAGAAGTGGAACTCTGGACGGTGGTTGGTGAGGGAAGATTCCAGGTGTTGCCTTATTGGGCCTCAGATTGCAATCAAGGTGTCATGTAACAGGAATCCCTTCAGTTGAGGGCCCACGATCTGTATACTTAGAACTTTCTAGACCAATCATTCTAAAAAAATTTGTGTTATGTTAACAGACCTATTGGCTTGAGCTGAGCAAGTATGATTCCTTGGGAAGACATGAGAGAGAATAATGAGAGTAACTGGATATGCTTGGCAGTGACTGACAGAAACTGCAGCTACACTCAATCTGGTTAGCTCAGAAAAAGAGGAGCCCCGGGGTCCCATCCTGAGCATGTGGAAGTCGGCCAGCTATCCTGCTGTTGGATCTGACAGTGGGGGGCTCTCCCTGGACCAGAAGTGGCTGCCCTGCGATTCTAGCAGAGAGAAGGCCTCCCTCTCTGCTGCCTATTCAGGTTCCACAGGATGGGTGAGATTGGGGGTATGCTCTGGCCCTCCCCCCCATACCCTCTGTACCAAGAAATAGGGAAGTAAGCACACATGTTTAACTTGAATGCTTGGATGTGGCTGCATTTCTGGTGTTTTTTGGCTCAGCCCAAAGAGAACCAGAGAGAAACAAAACTGGCCATTCCCACCTCCCAGCTGCAAACTCCCCCTGAGAAACCCAAATCCTGGCTATTGATGGGGAGTGGGGTCCTCTGCCTATTCTTAGCTAACCCAGGGTCAGAAGCCCCCTTCTAAGAAGCTGTTGGGGATTCAGGGCCCCTCTAGCTTAAGTATCAGAGCTCCATAGGCTGCAGAGCCACAAGGGCCAGAGCCAGGGTCCTTCCCAGGGAGTCCAGCTTAGCTCCTACATCTACGCATTCAGCCTGCCCATGGCGGGGTGGCAGCCCAGAGCCTCATGAGGCCAGAGAATGCAGGCCTTCTGAAGGCCAGAAACAAGGAAAGAAACACAGCAAAGAAGAACCCCTTTGGGCAAGAAGCTCAGAATTCTAAATAAGGCCTCCTTCCCAGATCTGTTCCCTGTTAGAGATGAGGGCGTGACACGTGGGGGCCACAGGGGGCCTTTGGGACATTGCTTTGCTGATTCAGAGCTGCTCTGACATTGGCCTGAATTCATTCCTCCTTTCCTCAAATATTTAAACCCTACTCATCCTTTAGATCAATGTTGTGCCTCTTCTAGGAAGCCTTCCCAGTCTATACTAGCCCACAGAAGTGTTTCTCACATTCATCATACTCTTGTTACAAAATCTTGCACTTAATTTTTCTCCAATCATCTCACACTTTTTCTATTTTCCTCCATATCTAACATAGGGTATAGCCATATTCCTGACACTATTCATATTTAGAGAAGGGCTTGGTTGGAAATCACCAACATTCAAGAAGTAGTATCTCCTGCTTACTTTATGTTAGAAAAGGGTTCATGATTGACCACTTTAAGTCCAAAGCCTTCACTTTATAGATGGAGAAACTGAGGCCCAAAGGGAGGATTGCTCTGACGTCCCATAGCAAGTCAGTGGCTGGGCTGGACCTAGAGCTCACAGCACTGCAACTTCAATCTCACAGCCAATTCTGAGTCTTTTCCAGAACCTCTTTGACAGATGGTCTCCCTCTGCATGGATGCCTCTGGTTCCTGGGAACTCAGGCCTGTGGAAGGCAGCTTATGCAGTGCTGGGCAACTATCAGAATCCAGTTTCTTCGAATCAAACAAAGATTTGCTTCATTGCAACCTCTCCCACTGATCCACCTTTGCTGCTCATTCATTCATTCATTCAACCACTTATAAATCAACAGCCTCATGCCAGCTAAATTAAATAAGTGTGCCTTGTCTCTCAGAGCAGGGCTGCACAGAATATTACATGCTTAGTGTGAAACCCTGAGCTCTAGGAGAGCAAGGATCACTTCAGTATTCTCTTCTTATCTCTTCAGGGCCAGCCACAGTGAGTCGCACTGCAAAGGTGCCAGTAAATGCCATGGAATACAAAGGTGCCATGAAATACAAAAGAGATAGTGAATGATGCTGATGCGAAACAGAAGGCTACTTAGGGGCATGGTGGTAACACAAAGCGAGTAGCTAGATCTGCTTGAGTTGGGGGAAGAACAGTCAAGGTGGGATTTAAATTAGGTATAAAAAAGAGCGGGTTTTAGAAGACAGGGATGGTGGGGAGAGCCCGGCAGAAGCAGGGACGGGACCTCAAAGAACAGGATTCTCTGGTACCACTGAAATATTCTGTGGAGCCATTAAAGGGCAAGAATGGGAATAGAGAGAAATGAGACAGGTAGGGACAGCTAAGCCACGAAAGGCCTTGAACCCTAAGCTAACGTACCTGGGCCCAGCCCTAAGGCCAAAGGGAGACAGCAGGGGTTCCTCTGAGGGGAATGACAGGACCAGAGCAATGCTTTGGGAAGATCACTATGGTGACTGTGGGAAAGCATGTGCAGGCCCACGTGGGGCCCCATCAGGAAGCTGGTGAAATTGTCCAGGTGAGGGATGATTACAGGGCAGCCAAAAGACCAGTCATTTCCCAGCTGAATGGTAATTGGGCATTCCAAATGCAATCCCACGGTCGTCAGTGTCCCCTACCATAATTTCCTCCCCTTGCTCGCCCTGTGTGAGCAGTTTAAGCGGCTTACCAGCTAATCCCTCCGCCTCTCTCAGACACCTCCTCGCCACAACATCTTGGTTGGCCCCTCGGTGGGCAGGCTGTGGTTCTGCACAACAAGGCTAATAGCTTCTTTCTTGTCCCTTCTCTGGGCCGCCATCAGGCCCCACAGCTTTCCCAACCTCTCTCTAGCAAACCAGAGTAGGGTGCCAGCAACACCAAGATGGCATCTGTGGCTCCCAGACCCAAATTGGTTAATCATCACTTTATTCCAGCTATCAACTCCACTGCAATTGGCATATTTATTTGTAATCAGTTCTTAAAAATGGCATCATTCAAAGGTGCTTAACCACATTACTTAATTCTCAGCCTGTATTACTATTGATTTCAAATATTCTCCTCAAGATATGGCTCATCATTCAATGCAGAAGTCTGTTTATATAATAATCTTATCTGGTTACTAAAATCTGTGAAATCTCTTCAATTGCCTTTAATGCAAGATCAGAGGCTGGTTGCTAAATGAGTCAATTTTACTTTAATTTGGTTTATTTACAGTACATGTTTTAATGCTCCGCATTCCTGTCTTTTGCAGTGATACTGAAAATAAAGGCAAATATAGGCAGATAGACAGGCCTGTACTTTTCTCAGTCTGCAGGAGTTGAGGCAGCCTGATGGACCTCCCTGAAATAGAGCTTTCTACCTCTGGAAAGGGCCTGAGGTGGTCCTTAAATGCCACAGCAACAGTGTGGTGCCATTAAAATTTCACTGGAAGGGATTTGGTTCAAGTTCCTGCTCTGCCATTCAACAAAAATCAACAGATTGCTTGACATCATGGAGCTTAGGTTTCCCAATCCGTGAAATAGAGATCGTGTAATATGCTTCCAGATATCTGGGAGGGCCATCAGAGACTGCAAGGTTATAGTGCACATGGTAGGGAACCCATAGGTAAAATTTCCCAGCCCTTTCTACCCTGTGGACAGCTCCTGCCTCATGTGGACTTGCTCCTGGACCAAGGACCTCTCCCAGCCCCTCTGCATCACAGCACTTCTTACTTTGCTTTGTACCAACTGCTAAGTGATAACCTCATTTTTTGATGAAATACCAAGGGAGAAAAAGAGATAGAGGCAGAGCATGTGTGAGAGTCCGGCCCTGAGTCACCGGTTGCTGGCAGCCTGATACCTGGGCCGGTCACCTGTGGTTGGAGTGCAGAGGCCAGGATCAGTGGTAGAGAACCTGGCCGTGCCTTCTCTGCAGAGCCTGGAATGTGCCAGATGCTGGGCTGGGCTCTGGCTGTGCAATGTTGGGCCCCTGGCTTTCGAGTTGCCCCTCACCTTGCTGGAGAGACGTGCACAAGCCAAGGGAGATGACACAGCATGGCAAGGGGATGTTGCTGGGCTGTGGGAGGAGGCACGGGATGTTAAATGAACCCGAAACTCTTTTATATTTTACCTGTCCACTAAGGATGTGAGAGGAATGGGAGCCTCATGCCATCTCTGTACCCCTCCTTTATGAGGCAGAGCTAAGGGGCCCCCTGCCTGTAGCAGGCAGTTTTCATTTTGCCCCATGAAGCTGCAGCTCTCTCTTGGTCAGGTGTGAAAGCTGCCATTTCATGCTCATCTTCCCCAATTAACAACAGCTGGTCCCCTATAAAACCAACTGGTGAGATAGTTTGTTATTGGAAGACAATGCAACATCATTAGGCATTAATGGCTCCAGCCTCATTTCCTGGCCTGAGTTCACAGGGTTAATGTGGCGAGATGTAGGGTCTCACCCTGCGGAGTGACTAGGCTCCTCTTCTGTTTTCAGGCATCTTCATCAAGCTTTTATTCCTGAATCAGGAACTGAGAGATGGAGGGAAGGGGGAGGAGGGTCTTGATTTCCTGGAGGGGAAATTGTGCAAGAGGCAGTAGATCCACGACTTAGAGAAAAGACATCATGACAGTATTTAACTTGAAGAATAATTTTGAATTCAGAAAATTTTCTTTAAAAATTCTCTCTTGTGCTGGATTAATCAGTCTGTTTGCCTCAGCACCTAGATAAACACTCCTTTTTTCCCTCTTTGTTTATCCCTACACCTCACCTCCTCTAGCTCACTTAAGATCCTTCGTGCTTTTGGTGGGAAAGTTAAGAGGTGAACCATGGGGTGTGTTCAGACCAGAGACCCTGCACTGGCAATGTAAGAGCTTGACTGGGAGAGATGGTCCTGGGCAGGCTGGGACCTAGAAGTCATACTGAACACATTTGGCACTGAGAATAACTTAGCTACATTGAGTTCAAACTGGTCTCCTAACGTGCAGATTTCATCACCGGCTTGTGCATTTCCTTGTGACTTAACACAGAAGCCGTAGTCTGCATAGTCCCCTCGATCTTAGCAATAGTGACTAATATGGTTTCACAAGGAAGTCTTCCTTTCAGTAAGCACATCACGATCTCCACGATATTCGCTCATTCATTCACTCAGCAAACATTAAGTGACCACCTATTGTATCTATCTGTATGCCAGGCTCTACTGACAAAAATATCTGCCACTCCCAACAAATGCAATTAGACTAAATGCTTCTCATGGATTTTGTTAAAAGGAAAATTTTCTATTTATCCTTCCATCTTCCTTCCCTCTTTTCCTTCTTCTGATTTTCCACAAAAATTTCTGAGGCATTTATACTTGACATAGACTTGATTAAGATTTGGTTTCTGTGCTCAAGGAACAAGGAACTTATCATCTGCACAGAGTGGTGAGCTGGCACCCTCACCAGGAGGAAGCCCAAAGCCCAGTCAAGGAGCCCTTGGGGCTGCCGGCAGCTGGTGTTCTGGCTTGAGGTTGGACAGAGCCATGGGGGTGAGCCAGCAGGTGGGGCAGAGCTCCTAGGTGGAGTTCATGCTTCTTGCACCTTTTACGTTTACTCCCCCAATTTCCTCTCTTGACATTTGGGCAAACAGATTCTCCCCACCTCTGCTGGGGGAAACCAACAAGCAGATGTGGAATCCATCCCTAGCCAGAATGTTCCTGGGAGAGAAGCATCTGAAGGGCCAGCCTGGGGTGCCAACACCGCAGGGAGAAGGTGACCTTGGGGAAGGACCACTTGATCCAGCCCCTGTAAAGTGCCTGAGGGAAGTCTCAGTCCGCTGGGGGCTTTGTGTTAGGGAAGGAGGTCAGTCCCTGCTCAGACAGCCTGGGGAGGAAGAGATTGAAAGGACTCGCCCTCTATCCTACTCCTGTGCCATTTAATCAAATAGCACCGTGAGCACTCACTTTTATTTCCTTCTCGTGTTGTTCTCTAACTTTTCCTGGGAATAATCCTTAACCTCCACCTACAGGTTCCCAGAGGGAAGAAATAGAGACCTATCTATATTTACTTTATTGTTTTGAAACCCAAACCGGGGAATACATTCTGGCAAAGGATTGTTGTACCCTCTCCGAGAAAGGGAAGCAGTGTGGGAAATGTAGTAGCATCAACACCAAAAATACTGGTATTAGGAATGTCAAGAAACTTAATGAAAACTGGGGTTATCTTTCCAGCTCTATCACTTCATACTTACTGTGGGACCACAGGCAAGTACCCAACCTCTCTGTTCGAAGGCAGACTGTTCTGGGGAATAGAGAGTAGATGCTTGTCAGAATCATAATTCACTGCCCCTCTCCGCCCCTAGCCTTTCATGTGAGGTCCCTCAGCAAGTCAGTCTTGAGTGAATGAAAAATGACATCTTAGAAGCAGGAGACATGCTCCAAATGGTCCATCCCCCTCAGGGACTTTATAGTAGAACCCCTGGAAAATCTCTCTAGATGTGGCTTCATTTGGAGGCTGATTTCTTACAAACCAGCTGACCTGTATTTACAGTATCCACATTTGTTCTGGAAAAAATCCAAATGTCCACTTAACTAGGCTGGAGGCCAGCAGAATCTTCCTGTGTAGTCTGTAAACCTGAGATTAATGGTAGGTCTTGCCCTGGACATTCTGGTTTACATCGTTCACCTGGAGGTGTGTTTTTAGTGCTGATAGCAATGGTAGATCGGTCTTCACCATGGCCATCCTCCTGCACTGGTTCAGGAGCCTCAGCTTCTGTGGGGAGGCAGCGTGGGAGCTGGAGCTACGTGGCTTTGGAGATAGACTGTGGTGAGTGCTGAGGTAAGGGCCAAGCCCTGCTCTCGTCTATCCTGTACCAGCCGTGTGATCTCGGGCAAGTCACCTAATCTCTCAGACCTGTTTCCTCATATGTAGGGATCATGTCACTTACTTCACAAGGTTATGGTAAGGAGTAAACAAAAGAAGCAATTCATCCACTGATGCACACACCCACTTGCACCATTTCTTTACGAACAGAAAGACGGTTAAGCAGTTCTTTTGATGTTAAAATAGGACATGAGTCATAACTCAACAGTAACATTAAAAATGGGCAAAGGACTTGAATAGACATTTCTCCAAGGAAGACATGCAAATGGCCAGTAATCACATATAAAGATGCTGAACACCACCAATCATTAGGGAAATGCAAATCAAAACCACAATGAGACAGCACTTCACACCTATTACATTGGCTGTAATTAAAAACAAAAAACAGAAAACACATGTTGGTGAGCATGTGTAGCAACTGGAACCCTTGTAGACTATTCTTGGGAATGTAAAATGGTGTAGGCACTGTGAAAAATGGTGTGGTGATTCCTCAAAAAATTAAATAGAATTACCATATGATCCAGCAATTCACTTCTAGGTACATACTCAAAATAAATGAAAGTAGGGATTCAAAGAGCTATTTGTATACCCATGCTCATAGAAGCTTTATTAAAAATAGCTAAAAAGTAGAAACAATTAAAGTGTTCACTGACAGATGAACAAACAAAAATGTGGTATATACATATACTGGAATATCCTTCAGTCTCGAAAAGGAAGGAAATTCTGCCACATGCTATAGCATGGATAAACTTTGATGACATGCTAAGTGATATAAGCCAGTAACAAAAGGATAAATACCATATGATTCCCCTTCTATGGGATACCTGGGGATGTCTCATAAAGACAGGAAGTAGATCAGTGGTTGTCAGGGGACTGGGGAGCAGGGATTAGAGAGTGTGTGTTAAATGGGTATAGAATTTCAGTTTGGGGTGATGAAAAAGTTCTGGAAATGGAGGGTGGCGATGGCTGCACAACAAAGTGAATGTATTTAATGCCACTGAACTGTATATTTTTAAATGGTTCAAAAGGTAAATCTTACATTATATTTTGTCACAATTTAAAAAGTCTAAAAAAAAGAATGTGAGTTGTGATGTCATTTCTAACAGAGAAATAAGTTCCTCAGGGTTTTGATTTCCAAAGAGACTTCGACATTCCCTGAATTATTTTTATTTGCTATAATGATCACAATGATTAGTGGAGATGATATTAATCATAGCTATTTTACAGTATTTTGAACTATCAGAGGCAATCTCATTTCTTCCTCACTTTGGAAGCATTTTTTTATAGATGAGGAATTTAAGTCTCAGAAAGGGCTCACTCTAAGGCAAGGACCCAGAGGTCACCCAGCTGTTTGCTCTGAAGTGCAAGCACAGTTGAGGTGTGCAGGCTAACGGCCGTGTGCTTGGGCAGAACACGAGAGCGACGGAGAGTCATGTCCCCGCAGTGTGCGTCTCCGTGAGCGCGGGGTCGTCCAGGCCCTCCAGCCTGGGCCTGGTGGTCAGAGCAGCTGACTCTGCCAGCCCTAAACTCCATCAAACACAAGTCAAGGAGAGTGTGGAGGGGGTGGAGGGTCACCAGTTCCTTACAGAAGATTGTTCCTGTCTGAACTGGGGGCTCTGGGAAATAGCAGCAGCTGGGAGGCCCACTGACTTGGGTACTGGTCTTAGTTCCATTTATACCTTCCAAACCTCCCATCTGTCTGGGCCACTGGCTTCTTTCTTTCTGTACCTTGTACCCCTCAGAAGCTTGGTCTCAAAGATTGGGAGCAGATGGAAAGGTCTGTGTGAGCAAAAATGCATGTGTGTGAGGGGCACCTGTACTCACCAAAGGGAGGAAGAGCCCCTGGGCTGGGCAATTTCAAAAACACAGTTAAAAATGCACATTCACCCTCTGTGGCATCTTACTACACTGATGGACAGTGACTGCAATGGGGTGTCTGGGGTGGGGGACTCGATAATATGGATGAATGTAGTAACCACATTGTTTTTCATGTGAAACCTTCATAAGAGTGTATATCAATAATACCTTAATAAAAAAAAAAAACTACACGTTCACCCAGCATGTGGGGAACATGTGCCTGGCTTTCTCCCACAGGTGTTTACAAATGATATCTACCTACTCCTCACACAGCCTCGTACGGTGGGCATTGTTAGCCCTGGAGAGGTTAAGATGCTCAGGGTCATGCAGGTACTGAGCGACAGAGCCAATATGCTAAGGCAGCCTGCCTCCTTCAGAGCCCCTGACTCATGCCCCCTCCCTCGGGACCATGGTTCAGGCAGCGGCAGGCAGAGATGAAGATGCAACTCCTGCATTTGGGGAAGTGAGTCCCTTCAGTAGATTAACTCGTCCTATGGTGAGTGCTGAGCTAAGGGCATTTGGGGCTTCAGAGCAAAGGGTATATACTGAATTTAGAGGTTCTAGGAGGCATTTCTGGAAAATGTATACATGAGCTGGACTGTGAAGGGTGCATGAGTTGTCCAGAGGAGGAAGGATAGAAAGACATTCTAGGCAGTGGTCCCTGCATGAGCAACACAGAGGCCCAGACCAGCATGCTGTGTTTGCAGAACCAGAATTCTAGTCCATCTAGAATATATGGAGCTCAAGATGAAGCAGAAGATAGAGCTGGAGAGATGGGCAGAGCCTTAGGTAAGCCCCAGGGGCTTAGGTTGTACGCTGTGCATAACAGGGAGCCATGGAGAGGTTAAAAGCTAGGAAATCCAGGGCCAAGTCTGCCTGCACACAGACACCCACCCACACACCCATGCACACACTTGGATTGAAAGAGAGCGGCTTCCGGCTGCAGCATCAAGAATGGGAGGGGCCGTGGTAGGCAGCCATGTAGATACAGAGTCAGGGACACTTGTTCAGAGGCTCCTGAAGAGTTTTGGCAAGGGCTAAGAGGCCCCCAACTCGGCCTGCTGTGAATCATAGCCCTCATGCCAGGCACAGGGCCAAGCAGCATTGAGAGATGGTCTAGAAGTGGATATCCCGAGTCAGGCTGCCTCACCCCAGCTCCAGCCTGGTGCAAGTAATTTCACCTGTATGTGCCCTGGATTCCTCTGCTGCAAACAGAGATGCCCCCAAGCACTACCCAGGGTGGCAGTGAAGACACAGGGAGTGAGAAGCAAAGGGAAGCACGGAGCAGTGCTTGGTGTCCTAGTTGAAGCTCAGTAACTGCATGTGGCCTGCTTGTGGGAAAGGGGAACTTCTGCTCACCTCTGGGAAGGCTCTACCCCTGCCCCCTCTGCACCCCGCCCCCACCCAAACCTCAAAGGAGGGGTGGGCAGTTTAGTATTAAATGGCCTGGATGGGATGAAATGCATCCTGCTGGCAATTGCCTACATTGCCTGCCATAAAAATACATCTATATTTAAATATGCTGGGATAATTCTTAAGTTTTATTAGTACTTAAATATTTTGGCATGTTTATTTCTCCTAGAACAATTATGGAGGCCTCATTGTTTTACTCGCAAAAAAGAGACTAAATCTCCTTTTACAATAAACCCCCTGACAGGTTGAATACGGCTCTATCTTCAGTATGTGTCCTATTATTGTCTAGTCAGCTCTCAGGGTGCAGAAGAAAAACTGGGGAGGGTGGAGGACAGTCCTCAGAGAGGCCCCTGTATGTGGCCCTGGGCGTCCCCTGTTGTCACTACTGACCTGCTCCGCACCTTCTCCACAGCAGCCTGCCTGGGTGCAGTGTGTTCCCCGGCTTCCCAGTGGGCAGCTTACAGAGTTCCCAGGGAGGGAAGAAAAAGAAGTTGGAGCACTGGGTCTCTGGCTTCCTCCCTTTGGGGTCATCAGAGGCTGCCGTCCAGCCAACCAGCTGCCACCTGCTCACACCTGCTCAGTGTGCCCCTGTCCTCTCAGCTGCTCCCTTCTCCTGTGCCTTCAGACCTGGGGTAGTAAGGGCACCCCACTCTTACTGGCCTTTTTCATGCTCTCTGTGTCCATGGCTTTCCTCCACTCTGGCCCAGATAATATCTGGGGTTAGTATTTATCCCCATTGAATATATACTGAAACCAAGGCATGAAGTTAAGTGGACCCTTCCTCCCGTCCCATCGCTGGTGTTCAAACACAGGCCATGGGGCCCACTGCCTACCCTCAGCCCTCACAGAGGGAGAGCTGGGAGAACCCTGGGCTACATCCAGCCCAGGGGGCTTTACAAGCAGGGAAGTGAGGTACTCACAGAGTGAGCACCCTGGCCAGTATCACACAGGCTTCCAGACCCCAAACCCACGATTGTCCCTTGTGGGGTCACCAAAATGCAACTGACTGAAGATCCATTTCCCCAAGTAGCCAGTCTCTCCTTCACCCCTCTCCCATGGGGACAGAGGGACCACCGACCCCATCCAGCTCTGGCATCCAGGGAGGCCCCGGCTGCCTGCATGCTGGCACTGATGCAGGTGTCTGCCCTGTGAGCAGAACCACGGCCCAGCAGGAGCATTTTTCTCATGAACAGCCTGGCTGTACTACCCAGAGGCCCAGTTTGCAGGTGAAGCAGCCTCCCACTCCCCACCATGTGAACACTGACTCCAGGCCCACTGAGGGTGAGAGAAGGCCTGAGCTAGCCTAGAAAAGGGAGGAAGGAAAGCTGGGCTTTGAGGCTGAATGATACGCGCATTAAGTTGTGTGTACCACAAACCCAGGCTTCAACGCCCAACTGAGCCACAGTGTCCTCACCCATAAAGTGGGACATCCATAGCAACACACGGCCTACAGGCAGGTGTGGTGTTAAAATACCTAACAAGGGGTACGCAGGGACACCGGGCAATCAGAACCAATGCCAGTCATAAACACCGGTGCAGTTCTGGAGCCAACTGAATTGATTATCAAGAGTCAGACAGAAACGCCTGCAACTGGTCACATGGCAGATGTGCCATAAACAGAGTCCACAGGTATTATTTGTAAATTGCAAGAGGTCTGGTTTCCTCTGGGTTGTGACATTTTCAACATTTCAATCCTTTATGGTACAAGGTAGAAATTTCATTATTGCAACTCCAGGGGTAGGGAAAATGCCAGCCACTATGTGGAGAGATTTAACTCAATCCTTCAAACACCAACTGAGCAGCCCCTCTGCATGGCACCAGGAGGGAGACCAAGGGGAATAGAGCAGCCTCTGTTCTCAGGGGGACCCCAGATCAGAGGGAGAAGCCACATAAACAAGGCAGGCCAAATAAGTCAGAAGGAAAGAATCACTCCATGCAGGAACAGGAGGCTGGGTAGAACCATGGAACAAAACCCAGGCTTTGAGCACAGGAATTTTTTTCTGTTTCCTACCACGTGACTTTGGGCACGGCAGTTAACTGGCCCCCAACCCCACCACCCCCACCAACGCAGTTCCTTATCTATTAAATGGGACTATTAATATTTATCCCAAGGGATTATTTGAGCTTCTGCTCTATTGAAGCAGCTGGCACAGGGCTTGGCCCCACATGCTACTGTCCTCTCAGCACCCAGCTGACCTGCAGTTTTAGGGGAAGTAACCTCTCCCCAGTTTGGGTAGTCTAGAAAGGAATCCTAGAGGAGGTGTTGTGGAGCTGTCTTGAAGGTAGAGAGGGGCTTTGAGGGGTGGAGAAGTCTGCAAGAAAGCACAGAGGTCGCAGGAAGGGAGTGTGGGGCCCCTGGAGGCAGCCAAGGAGGCAGGGAAGAGCACGTGTCTCACTGAGTGAGTAAAGCTTTGGAGAAGTTGGCAGTGGAAGCCAGTGTCCCCTCACAACTGTGACTCAATTGTAATTGTGAGTGGGAATGCTGGCTTCCATGGAATGAAAGTCATAGGCCTGAGTCAGGAGACACACCCTCCCAGAAGCTACCACGTGGCTCCTGCTCATGAGAAACCAAGGAAGACAGCTTTAAGTGGGCTGGGGGCTAGGAGCGCAGTGGGAGGAGCAGCAGGGTGGGCCGACCACGGGGTGCAGTGAGGACTGGGTAGCCTGGTCCTCCCAGGTGGAGCACCCAGGCAGGGGAATCTGGACCTCTGGACAAAAGGCCCTCTCGCCATCCTAGGAGCTATGTGGAGGGGAGGGAGGACAGGGAGGGGACTGAAACAAGGGCTTGGGAGGGAGGGAGAAGCCTTCAGTCTTGCTCAGAACATGCAGCAGGCGCCCCGGAGCTCTCTAGACCAGATATGAGAGTCTGGCCCCAGGCCTGGCCAGCTGGATTCAAGACAAGTCATGGCTGTCTAGGCCTTGGTGCCTACTCGTAAAAACTTGGCGCTGACCCCACTCCTGGCTCTCTGTTAGGCCCACTTTAGACAGACTAGAAGGGAAGCCAGCAGTGGAGCTTCCATGGCCAAGGGACCCTGACTCCCATCAGGCAGACATTTTAGACGTAGCCGAGGCGAGAGCAGGGGCCAGTCTGAGTGGTTCTCGTCTTCTGGTAGCAGAGCCACTGTCTGTTCAGCGGTTCCTCCAGCAGAATGAGGCCGAGTTTAACGCTAGGCAAAGGGTCTGTTCCGAATGTCCCCAGAACACTTCCTGGAGAGAAGTGTGCTCTCCCCCTCCCCCAGCCCCCAGCAGGGGCTCTCGCCTCATGCAGTTGTGATGACCAATCCTAGAATGGAATCCAGGGAGGAACTTCACTCAGTGCTCTCCCAGGCCATCCATTTTACAGTTGGCAAGACTGAGGCCTTCCAGAGCATGAAAGCACAGTCACACAGAGCGGAGCCCAGAATACAGTGAGGACCCACAACTCCTTCCTCCCAGATCTCTCTGCTCCCTACAGTTTTATTATTTGGGTCCCAAAGCTCAGAAATGGACTTCAGAGAAAGCCATTTCCTTCCCTTACATCTGATGAGAAATGTCAGGTGTCTGTGCATTTTTCCAGGGAAAGGATCGGCAACCTTCACTGGGTTTCTTCATGGTTTGTATCCTCATCCTGGAAGTGTTTTAAGAGAAAGAATTTAGGAGCAGGCACTCATTGCTGTGCTCTGCTGTTTTCCACCCCCCAGCCTGGAGGCAGGGCGCCCCCGCAGGCCTCCCTGGCAGGCAGGAGGCAGATCCTATTTTCAGTCTGGATGTCTGCTGTCTTCACGGTGACAGCAGATTCTTCTCCGTGTCTCTGACACGTTTTCCTGGGCCCTGAGCAGGGGTGCTAACTCATGCTTGCTCACATCTCCTCGAAGCGGATCCCACACAACGGCTCCACTCCCTCAGAACCCCGGGAGCCCATGGCGGAGCTGCTGCAGAGAGGTGCCGGCATGCAATCGTCACATCCTCCTCCCTCACCCTCATCCTTTTTGCCTGAAATGCTAGGAAAGCCTTGGGATCATCTGGGGTAACCTCTTTCAATAGAAGGGAAGATGAAGCTCAGAAAAGAGAAGGACCATCCTCAAGTTCACATCTGTTCTAAAGGTAGAATATTAGGAAAATAATTCAGGCTGCGGATTCGGCAAAAGTTTCTCCTCCAGCAGGAGGCCCCACGCAGGAGCTGGAGCTTTTTGCGAAGGAGTCAGCACCCTGCAATGGGCCACTGGCCTGAACTCCCCCTGTGGGCTGCACACTGTGGACTCCCGTTGTCACTGGGGAAGCCAGTGCATGGATGGGTTGGCAAACTAGGGCTTTATAAAGAATGCAAAAGGACCCCATTCACTCACTGACTCATTCATTCATTCAACCAATATTTATTCAATTGCTATAAAAAGTTATATACCAGGGGCTAGTGAAACAATGGTAATGATCAACCCTGAAGTCTTGAGACCTATACACAGAATAACTGCATGATTGAGCTTCACTACTGGAGAACTATGTGGGTCCCTTATAGAGTTTACAGCAACGTAATTATATCCAACAACTTAGAGGCAATGTTCAGCAGGACCTGCTGTTAATTTCCAGTTTCTTCTCTTCAGCTTTTAGGTGATACCCTTAGCCCAGAGTAGCTGACAGAACCCTCCCTCCCTCCATTCCTTCCTTCAGGGCTTAATATGCACCATATGTTTGAGAAGATGTTGGAAATGCAAAAGGAGGTTCTCAGAAGGAAGCAGACAGGAAATTTCATTATGATGCAAAGTGACAGTGCTCTGGTGATGAGCAAGCCTAGGATATTACGGGGCTCATAAGAGGGGCCCCCAGCTCACCCTGGAATACCTCAGTGGGCTTCTGCAGGTAAGTTATGCTGGAGCCCCTTTCACCTTGCTGAGCACCTGCTGTGTTCCAGAGCCTACTGGGTGCTGAGCGTGGAGTGGTGAGGAGGCAGGCCAGGTCCCTTGACTGCCTGCTCCCCGTTGGATGTTTCCACCTGCACTGGGCAGCCCCTGGACTCTCCTTTCTGCCCCCCTACCCTGTCGTGCCCATTCCGGTCTGGGCTGGACAGTCTCATCCCCCTTCAAAGGGACTGTTACTCATGGGACAGGATGCCCATTTTCTGCCCCTTGGAATTGCTCAGAATTGGTCTCCACTTACTGCATTTCTTGTGTTCCACTACCTCCTAGAGCCCAGAGCCCAGAAGACCATCCACTATGCATGCCCTGCAGAGGGCCTGTCCCCAGTGACCCAATGCACAAGGAGTCCTACAGGAGTCTACTACGTCCCTCTCAGAGTCACTTCTGTGTCTCACCATATTGCACAGGGAGGTGGGGACTGGGTTTGAGCAAAAAGAGTAACTCCTGGGTCAAAATCAAAGGAAGCATTTCCTCTCCTCTCCAAAGGTATACCTCCTTCACCCCTCCATATGTCACCCCACTGTTAAAGTACCCTGACTTGGTGAAGCTAGGTTCTTAAATCCTGTGGGCTCTCTATGTCACTAGTGCAATTCAGAAGTGAAATCAATTGAACCTGTTAACTAAATACAATTCAGGCAGGGGATGGCTTGAATAATATAATATGGCCACTGCACTTAGCAATTAGATACTTGATATTTTTTAAAATAAGGCTATATTATTCCAAACCAAATTTCAATTTCTTACTTATCAGTCTCCACATGATTCAAATAGAACAAGACAATCAAAATTAAAACTTGGATTGTATGCCCCTAGGGATAGTGTCTGATGGTTGACGTACATTAATAGTCACTGTGTTTTTGGTCTGTGACCCTGAGCAAGTTATTCCACCTTTCTGCTTTAGTCTCCTCATCTAGAAATCAGGGGTATTATCTGAATTGCGGTGAAATAAGAAAAGTAAGGGTGGTTTTTACATAGGATCATCACTTGTTTGGTCGTTTTTTTTTTTGTTTTTTTTTGTAGCCCTCTTTGAACCACTCAGTATCGGAGACAAGGATAAAAAGTGAATGCTACACAGACAGGAGGGTCACTTCTCACTCCCTTAATCTCAGAGGGAGACCCAGTTTCTAAGAACTGAGAAATGGTCTCCCCATCAGGGGGCCCAACAGGAGGCAGAGGAAGTTTCCACACATCAGGCTCAAGATTCCTACACTTCTACATCCAAGGCTAAATGCAACTTTCAAGGGGCCTGGAGTTTGTTCTGGGTGTGGGATGAAAGAGACAATAGGCAGGTTTACCTTCAAAAGCCAACCCTGGCTTCTGTTGCTTCCTCACTCCATCCGGAGCCATTGCTTTGAATTATACATGAGGCGCTTGTAGGAGCTGTGATGATTTTTCAAATATTCCTCTAATTGATGAGAACAGCTTTGATAAATTGCTGTAGACCCAGGAATATCTGATCACAGGGAGTTCTGGTTTGTTCCTCCTTGACGGATGTTTATTTGCCTTAAAGCGGGTACAGGGTCCAAAGGAACTACTTCTCCCTCCTGGAACTTTTATTGTATTGAAGGAAATAATAAAACAGACAGTCTATGGTTTTGTTTTTAAATCTGAACCAGGAGGGTTCACCAAGGTCTGAAGTCCTGTGCCTGCCCCCATTCACAAGAGGGGGCTTGGGAAGGCAGCTGAACTCCTTGTCCCAGTCAGCCTGAGTGCTTGCTTTCCCATAATGTCTTCCTTATAACTGCTGAAGCGGACGAAATACCTATGAAGCAGGATGAAAAGGCACCAACTAACCAGAACGTTGGAGTGGGTACCAGCTACAGGCCAAAGCCGGAGCTTGCTGCGCCAGGCATTCACTTTCCCTCGCTGGATTGCGGTGGATGGGGAGTGTCAGCAGAGTGGTGGATTGAGTCAGGGAGAAGGGGGCCTCCAATGACTCAGGGGGCCTTCAGCAATGCGTCTTGACTACTCTGTGTTAGATATGTACCTGTATGTGACATTAGTTTAATAAATGAGACTTAATGGGCTCTTGTTCCCACCTGCTATTGTAGGACCAAAGGCCACCTCCCTCCCCCATTTCTCCAGTTATTTCCAGAGTCCTTAGAGTGCGGGTCATGTGAGTTCACTGAAAGGCCTTATAGGTGGGCCGGGTGTCCTTTCCCCTGGCTTCCTGCCTCCATGGTGAGGGACCTCTGTTAGCCTTACACTCTTGTCTTCTCTCAACTCAACTCATCTGATGAGTGTGGGAGAGGACATGGGCATGCAGGGTGTCTTGGCCATTCAGGCTGCTATGGCAAAAACACATGGACTGGGTAGCTTAAGGAGGAAACATGTTTTTCTCATGGTTCTGGAGGTTGAAGAGCCCAAAGTGAGACACCTGCAGATTCAGTGTCTGTTGAAAGCCTGCTTCCTGGCTCACCGACAGCCATCTCCTCTCTGTCCTCACATGGCAGACAGGGGAGGGAGCTCTCAGGTCTCTTTTATAAGGGAACAAATCCCATTTACCTGGGCATATGACCCAATCACCTCCCAAAGGCCCCACTGCCAAATACCATCACAATGGGGATGAGATTTCAACATATGCATTTTGTAGAGTATGCAAACATTCCATCTATAGCACATGCTCACTTCTTACTTCCCTTTTTTTATTGCTGTTTTGAAGTCTACCACCTGCAGAGAGCACATCTTCTTCTTCAAGCCACATGTCTTATAGAGGCTGGCTTGTGTAAGAGAGCTAGTGTTTTTCGTGACTACTATGATTAGATGGATGAGTATAATTCCAGGTGTGTTAACAAGTCTCTCTAGATATAGGCAATGTCCTTCAAGATGGTTTTATCAGGAAAAAAGCCTACTGCTTGATTCCTTCCTCAGCAGGGGGAAATGAGAAAAGGTGTTATTTTTAACAAAATCCAAAAGTCAGACACCACAGACATGAAAAGGGTAAAAAGGGAATATTACGAGTGATTCTATGCATATAAATTTGACAAAGTAAACGAAAAGGACCAAGTATTTGAATGCAATCAATTAATAAAACTCATCTAGGAAGAAATAGATAACCTGAATAGTCCTATATTTATTGACAAAATAGATTTATAACTTAAAAGTCTCCCATAAAAGAAAACTCCAGACCAAGACAGTTTCACTGCCATGTTCTGCCAAACATTTAAAGAAGACATAACACAAATTCAATATAATCATTTCCAAAAATTAGAAAAGGGAACACTTCACGACATATTCCTCTAAAATTAAAATCGTAGAAAAACTATAGACCAATATCCCTCATGAATATGCAAATATATTAACAAAATACCAGCAAATTCTATCTAGACATATATAAAAAGAAAAACATACCACAATCAAATGGGCTTATCTCAGGAATACAAGACTGTTCAATATTTGAAAATTAACCAACACAGACTACCATATTAATAGATCAAAGAATAAGAGTCACCCAATCATACCAACTGATGCAGAAAAACAATTTAACAAAATTCAACATATATTTGTGATAAAACCTTTCAGCAAACTATAATTAGAAGACAACTTCCTTAATTTGATTAAGGGTATCTACAAAAAATCCATAGCTAACATCAAACTTAATAGTGAAGGATTGAATGCTTTCCCATAAGAGAGAAAACAAAGCAAAGTTGTCCACTCTCACCAGGATTTAACATCATACCAGAAGTTCTAGTGCAATAAGGCAAGCAAAAAAGAAAATCAAAGGTACATGGATTATAAAGGAGGAAATAAACTATCCCTATTCACAGACAATATGAGCACAGAAAATCCCAAAGAATATGCACAAAAGTTCCTTGTTAATGAGTTTAGCAATGTTGTGCAATATAAGGTTAATATGAAAAAAATCAGTCATATTTTCATATGCTGGCAATAAATAAATGGAGACCATAATTTAAAAAACCAATACCATTTTTAAAAAGTTCCTCAGAATTAAATCTAATTACTTAAGTAGCTCTACGTCTCAGGAAACACATTGCAGGACCCACATGATAAAAACTATGAAATACCAATGAAAGCAATAACACCTAAACAAATGCAGAGACTGTGTCCCAAGATTGGAAGACTCACTATAGTTAAGATGTCAGTTCTCACCAAATTATTCTATAGATTTAATGCATGTCAAATCAAAATCCCAGCAGAATTTTTGGTTTATACAGACAAGCTGATTCTAAAATTATAAGAAAAGGAAACAGAACTAGAATAGCCATAACAATTTTGAAAAAAAAAAGAATAAATTTGGATGACTGACACTGCCTGATTTTAAGACTTATTATAAAGCAACAGTAATCAAGACTGCAGGGCATTGGTAAAGAGACAGACACATAGATGAATAGAGCAGAATAAATAACCCAGGAACAGACACAAATCTGACCAGATGATTTTTGACAAATTCAGTGAAGACAGGATTATCAACAAGTGGCATTGGAAAAATTGGATATCTGGTGCAAAAAAACCCCAAAAAAAACAAAGCAACCTCATATGTTCCTTATACAAAATGGATCATAGACCTAAATGTAAAATAACAAAACTTTCAGAAAAGAAAATCTTCATGACCTCAAGTTAAGCAAAGAGTTCTTAGATATGACACCAAAAGCATAATTCATTAAAGAAACAAATTGACAAACTGGTCTTAATCAAGATTAAAACCTTTCCTATGAAAGACACTGTTAAGAGAATGAAAAGAAGAACTACACACTCGGAGAAAATATTTGTAAATCACATATCCAACAAAGGACATGTATCCAGAATATACAAACAACCTTCAAAACTCAACAGAAGGAACATAAACAACCTAATAATTGGGCAAGCAATTTAGACAGACACTTCCCCCAAAGAAGGTACACAGATGGCAAATAAATCAAGAAATTCAAAATAAAATAAAGACACAAGATACTATTAGAATGACCAACAAAACAACCAAAAACTGAAGATCCCACAAATGCTAGTGGGTATACAGAGCAACTGGAACTCTTACACATTGCTGGAGAGAATGCCACTCCAGAAAACAGTTTGGCAATTTTTTATCAAGTTAAACATATACATACCATATGATCCAGCAATTCCATTCCTGGGGATTTACTCAAGAAAAATAAAAACTTGTATTCATGCAAATAGGGCTTTATTTATAATTTCCCAAACTGGAAACAACCTAAATGTCCTTCAATGGATAGATGGCTAAACAACATCCACCATTCAGACACTGGAATACCATCAGTAGTAAAAAAGGAACTATTGATGCACATCACAGCATGAGTGCATCAAGGCTTTACACTGAGTGAAAACACCACCTTATGAGATTGCACAGTGTCCCATTCCATTTCTATGACATTCTGGGAATGGCAAACTCTAGGGATGGAGGATAGACCTATGGTGGCATGCGATACAAATGTAAGGAAGGTTTGATGAAAAGGAACAGCATGAGGGGTTTTGGGTGGATGAAGGGCTGTTCTATATCCTGATTGTGGTGGTGGTTACATAAATCTCTACTCCTAGAACTGTACACACATACACACACACACACACACACACACACACACACACACACACACACAGCCAACAGTCTCCTCCACTGGGCTGTGGTGCCCACATTAGTTCCATGCTCATGCAGCCTTTCCAATAAGGTCTCCTTCCAAGAGACTCCTTGTCCCAGAAGCAAACAAAGACTTCTCAGCACAGCCACTGTTCCCATGCACACCCATCAAAGCTGCCAAGGGGATTCTCCTTGTGCTTCCCCAGAACCTGGTACTACCTTGTGCCATTGGCACTACCACCAGCACTGCCAAGCACCTAGCAACCAGGCAAGTCTGCCAGTACCCAGATTCCTCTCTGAGCTGCCCCACCCCCAAGGCCCTGTGCAACAAGGGAAAAGTTACTTTGTGCTAATGGGGAAGATACCTTTTCCCTTCTCTACCACCCTCTCATAGAGATGTTGCAAAGCTCTCCTGACTTACAGACATTTTTGTAGAACAGTTTGTGCACTTGAATTTTCACTGCAGCTGGGCCCTTGTCCCCACTTCCCACACCCCCTTCCCCAAGACACAGGGCGGAGCTGGAAAACAAACCTGAATGGGAGACCCAAATGGCTCGCAGATCCAGCCCTCCCTCTAGCCATGGAGGTTCCTCTTCCCTTAGCATGCATGGGCCCCCAGGAGACACAGGGCCCCAAAGACAGATGTACCCTTAACCCCAGCACCTGTGACTAAGTTATGTTGCAGGGCAAAAGGGACTCTGCAGGTGCATTTCAGGTTATGGACTTTAAAATAGGGAAGGCATCCAAATTATTTGGGTGAGCCCAATCTAATCACATGAGCCCTTAAAAGCAGAGAACTTTCTCAAGCAGAAACAGAAGAACTGAGGCAGAAGAAGTTAAAGAGATTCCAGCAGAAGCATTTGTGGTGCCATTGCTGGCTGTGAGGAGGCAGGCGGTAAAATGATGAGGACTGTACGTGGTCTTAATGGGCTGAGAGAGGCTCCCACAACCAACAGGAGGGAACAGCACAGCCCGCAGCCACCAAGGATGGAATTCTGCCAACAGCCTGGATGAACCTGGGAACAGATTCCCCCTGTACCTCCAGAGAGGGCCCAGGCCAGGTGACACCTTGTCTTTAGCCTCATGAGACCTGGAGCAGAGAAACCAGTCCAGCTCACCCCAACTTCTGACCTACAGAGCTGCAAGCTACTAGACTTGTGTTGTTTTGAGCCTCAAGCTTCTGGTGATTTTTGTGACAGCAGTCAAACACTAACACAGTCACCATGCTAACAAACTCATGGCAGGCCCACCAAACACACTCAGGACTGAGCCAGCACCACGGGGTCTACCTGGAGCCCCCTGGGCCATGTCTGCTGTCTCTTATCCTATGCTGCTATCCTCTTGTCCCAGCACACAAAGGCCTGACTGAGTCCACCACAGTGGGACCCTCACAAAGCCCAAAAATGATTTAAATTGAACAAATACATCCCTGCTCCTCCTTCACAAGCCCCACAGATAGGGCATGATTCACAGCTTCAAATTTAGGCACACATACAAGCGCCTTCCAACCTCCTGTAAGTCCTCTCTGAAATCCAGGCAGCCTATAAATGGTGACCAAGGAGAAATGGGGCAGCCTAACCTACTTCCTCTGGGACCGGGAAAAGCCCCTTCCCTGCCCTGGTCCAGTTTCCTCTGCTGGAACATGCCAGGGTGGGCCAGATGAGCCCCACATTCCTTCCAGCCTCAGAGTCCTAGAAAGAGAAGACGCCCCTGCCCCCGCCATCACCACATCCAGTCTGCGTGGGCCCCTGAAAAGGCAATACTGGCTCTGCCCAGAGGTGGGAGTGAGCCCACCCCAGTGGCGGCCCTTCTGAAACAAAAGTGAGGAATGGAACATCCCAGGACGTTGTTGTTTTTTCAGTGTTATGGGTTGAATCATGTTCCTGCGAAAGATACAAAGATATGTTGGAGTCCTAACCCACAGTATCTGTGATGGCGACCTTATTTGGAAATAGGGTCTTTGCCAGTGTAATCAATAAAAATAAGTGCCAGGGAAGGAGCTCGAGAAGGGTGGGACATGGGGTTCAATTTCACACCCCTTGCTGAGGCCTGGCCTGGCTGTTGGGCTGAGGAACCAGCAAGGAAAAGTGAGTCGGGTTGGTGGTTAAGCTCAGCCCTTGGTCTCAGGTGGGACTGAGCTCCAATTCCTGCCTGCCCCTGGACCGTAGCATGACCTTGGGTAAATTAAGTCACTTCTCTGAGTTTCCATTTTCCTCATCTGCAAAATGGCTATAAAAGCGACTAGTACTTTCCTGAAAGAGCTGCTAGAAGGACTAAGTGGGAGAGCCAGTGTACCGGTTAGGGGCCCGGCTGAGGAGTGTGGATGGGAGTGGCCCAAAGGCTGAGCAGTTCAACGAGAGGCAGCCAGGGGCTGACGGGGGAGGGAAGGGGGACAATGTCCCATCTGAGGCCATGTGCGGTCAGCCCCTTCCCCTCCCTGTGGTCATCACCATGCAGGACCCGGACTGGGACAGGAAGAAAGAAGGGATGTGGGCCAGGATGGCTATGGCTTAGCTTATCTTTCAGTGCCACTCTGCCCCAGTTCCAACACCGGCCCATAGTTGGTTATTATTCTGGTCTCATCTCTCCCTCGGCCAGATGTGCCCTTTGTCCTCTAATCTCCCAAGAGGTAGCACTGGCATTTAGAAGGACAGGCCAAGGGTGACCATGTCTACTCTTTCTTATTCCCATAAATGGCACTGCTGTCCATTCAGCCTGAATGTTTCCTATTACCTCACCCCTCTCAATAAAGTCTATCACTAGGTCATGTTGACTTGACTTCATAAACATCTCTTGAATGCATCCATTTCTCTCCAACTCTCTTGTCACTCCTGACCAAGTGACCACCACCTCTTTACTGCATGAATGACATAGGGTCCTCCTGAACAGATATGGTCATTTCTCATCTGCCTGTCCCCACTCCCCGCCCCTCACCCACCAAAGCTGTCAGAGTGACCTTCCTTAGACACAAATCTAAAGATGTCATTCCCTGCTTCACACTTGGTGCTGGCTCAGAAAAGTAAAGTCCTTACCCTAGCCTGGTGTCCTCCATAGTTTGTTCTACCTGTCTCTCTATGCTCAACTTGCCTCACTCTCCCCATCATTGAGTTTCAGTAACCTTGGCCTTTTCTCTCCCCATCATTGAGCTTCAGTGACCTTGGCCTTTTCTCAGCCCATCAGCTGTGCCATGTTCCTCCCTGCCACAGGGCCTCTGCATAAGCTATGTCCTCTGCCAATAAAGTTGTTATTCTTTTTCTCTTCTTTCTCCTATTTACCTTCAACTCAGCGTCCAGATTTTAGTTCAGAGGTCACTTTCTCATAGAATTTTCTTCTTCAGATTTGTTTAGCTTCTTCACATTTGTCTCACGTTAGCCTATATTTTCCTTTTTAGTGTTTTCTCAGCTTACAATTATATATTCACTGTGTAGCTGTTCCCTACCTCTCTACCAGGTTGTAAAGATATGTCTTCCTTGCTGAGCAGTCAGCTCAGCCCCTGGCAGTGCCTGGAACACGGTGGGAACTCCAAGATGGTAATTAAATGATTAATGACCCCACCAGAGAAGATGGCTTTCCTTGTTTTCTGCCTGTGTTTCTGTGTGATTACCAGCTACCTTTGTTCACCTCCAGCCATTTTCAAAATCTCACATTTGCACATATGGTCATACACACACCCTTTAGGAGTGGCCACTGCTCTCAATGCTTTTGATTGATCTTTTCCACTTCTCATCAGGGACTAATATATGATGGGGCCAGAACGACCCATTGAGCTGCCCAGTGTAGTAGGAAGGAATCCATGGGAAATGGTGCCGGAAATTTTTGTGGGGCTTGAAGTGCTTTATCCTAGAGCTTGAGGAGCCTTGAGTGGTATTTAGCAGGAGAATAACATAACAGCACGGCTCCCACGCAGAGCTTTGTTCTCCAAGCTCAACACTCCCAATCTCCCTGGGTGGCTGAGGACAGGGTTTGGGGTGGGGATGGGTTGGCTGGGAAAGGCCCACCATCATGTGAGTGGCAGAGCTGGGGCCAAGTTCTCAGCATTTAAGGTCGTTGCCTCTTTCAATTATCTGCAAACTTTACTCTCCTGGGACCTATTAAACCACTTTTCTCTTTGCTGCATGTAAATAGAAAAGAGAGTGACCATATATCACTAGAAGGACAAGGATGAAAGGTTCAGGGAGCTTCCAAATGCAGCTGGAAGAAGAGAATTCGTAGGCAAGGTGGAGGCACTGGCAGGAGGGGACAGAGTGGCCCCACGCACAGAACCCAGCCCTGCTCTTCTCTAACTGTGCTCCTTCTGGAACCCTGGGGACAGGGCACCGGCTTCCTGCTGTCTGCAGTCCCCCAGCTGCTCCTTGGAGAGGACCTAGGCTACAGTGGCCTCTGAGAGAAACTTTTGGCAGAGCCAGTATGGCTGTGACATCAGACTTTTCTCCATCCCTGGGTTTCAGTTTCCTCATCCCCAAGAGAAAAGGGTGGGATTCCACAATGGCACCTAACATCTTCCAGAGATGAACTCATCGGGGTGGTCGTCCCCTTTGCTCAGGACAGAAAGCCAGATCTTGCTGGAGCAGGACAGTGCGCCTGAACACTACGCCTGAGATCAAAGGCCAGCTGTGCCCCTTCCAAGTCATGTGACCTTGAGCAAGTCTCTTAACCTTTCTCCACTGCAGTTTCCATCACTATGAAACAGGGAGAACAGCATCTTCATCATTGGGTTATTTGCAGGTCAGCAAAGTAACGCATGTCACATATGCACCAGGTTCTGAGGGCAGAAGGGTGCTCCCTTTTGGTGGGAGGGGGTGCCCATTCCACAGACTTCTGGCTTCTGGGGGGGGTTGTGCCTGCCCCAGGGGGTGCATCCTCCTGTTTCAACCAGCCAGCACACAGAACCCTGGAGAAGAAATCCCAGGGACATGCAGTGTGGAGAAGCACTGAGAATCAGGCTGCTAGTGAGCATCACGATGGCTCAAACTCAGGAGCTCTGGCACATGTCCACAAGTCCATGAACCTCGAAGGACCTCACTGCCTGAAGCATGAAACATTTTTTAACCCCACCTAGAGAGCATTGTAACTCCAGAGAGGCAAAATCCCAGAGAAAAATAGTTAGCTGACACTGAAATCAGTTAAAGGGAGAAATAAAGTTTAAAACCCACTTGTTGCTTACAAGCAGTCAGCCCTTGTCTCTCTCTCCTACTGTGGCAGAAGCGAGTGAATTCTCCCCTCAGCCTCTCCGGTCCAGATAAGCCCTTGCTCGCCCATGTAATTACGCATTGATATGGAGATGGACTGGTTCTCTCTACCCTTGGAAACATGTGTGGATATGGAGATGCACTAAAGCCACGTGAGAGATTCTGGAAATACTGCAGTTTTACCCATATGCATACAGGGCCAGCCACAAATAGAAGGACTGGTAGAGAGAATATGTTCCAAGTGTTTGTCAACAAGCCGGGAAATGAAAGCTTTATCCAGGCATTAATGTATAGAAAACTAGTTGGAGCTTTTCCCTGGCAAGTGTGTGGCTGTGTTTGCCTGACACTCTCAAGGAGAACAAAGAGTTCTAAGTTCCACAGCCAGATTGGTGCCAGATTGGCAGGGACCCTGGGCTGGTAACCAGCTGTGCTGACCCTTGTTTCAACCATATGCACAATGGGCATAATCCTGGATCTGGAAATCTCCCAGGGCTACACAAGGGCCAAGCAGAGTCAGGCCATGGGTTCATCTCGATCAGGTAGAATGAGAGAATTTGGTGGAACAGCTTGCTTCCTGAGGGGCTGACCTGGGTGACAAGACCTGATGTGAACCTCAGGGCTGCCTCCTCCTAGCTGCCCAGTACCAGGTAACACACTGAATCTCCTAAAGTTTCAGTTTCCTTATTTTCAAAGGAATGATAATATTCACCCAAGAGAGGTATCCTGAGATTAAATCCAGTTCAGCAAGTGAAAATGCTTCTGTTTGTGGCTATTCAAAGTGCTTGGAAAATGCTACCTGGAAAATGGGTGGGTGTTGGGAGGCAAGCAGGGGACACCCCAACATGCCCACACATGCTGAGGGAGGCAGGGAAAGGCATAATGAGGAGGCCAGACATAGGCGCCTTTGTTTATCTTCTCTGAGACATGTGTCTTCTACCAAGATGGCGACCAGGAGCATTACATAGGGGCCACGGCTGCTTGTGTGAAATCAGACCCTGTCTCTGTCCCCAAGCAAGGCATGATTTAAGGAAATCCTGTTTACCTCTGGCTGGAGCTGCAGTTTTCAAGATTTCCTTGAAAACACATCCCAGATGGCCTAGGGCAGCTCACTTACTGCACACCGTGAACCCAGTGCACGCCCCTCTGGAAGGGCTGGTCCCCACTGCATGGAGGTATTTAATTGACCACGTGAGCTCAGGGCTCTGGGGATTTTCTCCCCATCCTTTCTGCCCTTTTGGCAATGCCATCAGCCTAAGGTGCTGCAGAGTCCTGGGGGATGGGTCCTGGGGGCCAGAGAGATCCCTGGCTGAGTGGCAATCTGCTGCATGGAGCCTTTGCCCAGGCTTACGACTCTGCAGGAGCAGATGCTCTACATTCGTAACAGGCCCAGCACATCTCCTGGTCACATGCCAGCCAGCTGCACTCTGGGCCACTGCCCTGGGCAGATGGGGTTCCTGTGGACTCAGCCTTGCCCCCAACAAACTCCTTGGGTCTGCACCTCTCTTCTTTGTGTCCTTTGCACACTTTGCCTTGTGCTGCCAGCCTGCTTAGGCACCACGGCAGGATTTCTTGGCCATCATCCTCTGCTTTTACACACGGGCAATGTGAGACACAGAGAAGACAAAAATGACTGGCGCACGATCCAAAGAAGAAAAGAGAGAGAACACAAAAACAATTACACAGGACTCTAAAGTCAGGGGTCTGTCTACTCCAGCATGGATCTTCTCAGGAAATCAAAGGAATAACGCAATCCTGATTTTACAGATGGGGTAGTTGAGGCCCAGTGATGGAAGAGACCTGCATGAAGCTGCAGGGACAGAGTGAGGTCAGAGCCAAGGGTTTTTCCAGGCCCAAACTGCATTTTCCTGTTCATCATGGATCCGGGATTCAATGGAGGCAACGAGAGCAGTGGAAGGGGCTGAGGACTAGGCAGCTGGGGTCAGGTGACCCTTCGTGCACACCTCAACTGAGTCTCAAACCTAGAGGGCTGATGCTCATCTTCCCCACTGAGGCCACACTGCAAGGGCTGCACTGGGAAAGTGAAAGCAAAAAGGGATGGTCATTTGGGGTCCAGCTTTGGCATCAGCTGTACAACACAGTGAGGCTTCTGCCAGGAGACCTCCAGCTGCATGCAAAGTTCTGGCCTGGACCCAGTTCTGCCTCAAGGACAATTAACCTAGATCCTGACTGGGGGAATTCTCAAGGCCTGAGACTACCTGCTACGAGTCTGCTCTTGTGTGTGCAGCGGAAACTGGAGATTGGACGTGATGGAAGAGGCAGCTCCCAGGGAGATGGTCCCAGGAGATGGTCCTTTGACATCATCAGGTTCACCCTTTATTTCATGATTGGAACTTGAGACACCAAGGAGGATACTTCCTCTTCTTCTCTGCTAGTAGGACCTTGATTTTGTCCAGGGGCAGTAATATGGCCAACTAAATACCCATTACCCATCATCTTCTGTGGCAGCTAGGGGTGGCCATGTGACTAAGTTCTGGTAATGAACTAAAAATCTCCAGAAAAGCTTTTGCTTTCATGGTAAAAACTGGCAGGTCACACTCATTCTCTTCATTCAGCCTGAACTACAAATATGATGTCTGGAATTGCAGTAGCCATCCTGTCATCACTGAGCAACAAATGCTAGGGATCAACCAAGAGACCCCGAAGATGTCAGGCCTGGCATTGTTAAAACACTGAAAATGCTGGCATCCACTTTTCTCCAGATGTCTTGTCTTATAAGAAGAGAGAAATCCTTTTTGTTTAAGTGACTACAAGTTAAGACTTTGTATTACTTGGAGCCTAAAGCATTCTTAACTAATTCACACCCAGAGAAGCCAAGTGAATTGGAAGGGAAAGGAAGGAGCACAGGACCTTCTGCAGGAGCAGAAAGCTTGGACCTGCATCTTGGCATCACCCTTAACTAGCTGTATTAGTAGTTACACAAGGGGCTACATGGCCATTCGTGAGTCCCTGAGTGGAACCTTTACTTGGAATGTCCTGCTCTGACTTCTCCCCTGAGCATTCTCATCTCTTAAACTCACCTCAGATATCATCTCTTCTCTGTGGATTCCCTTGACCACCCTCCACTCTACCCTCGGATAGCACTGTTGCCTGGGTATTGCTATAGTATTTTGTGTATTCCTTGTTTATAGCACTATTGGGTTTTGAAGATGTTCATTAATCATAATCATCTTTCCTCCCAGTCTTGACCAGTGAAAAGTAGACATGGTAGCCATATGGCCACCACATCCCAGACTTAGCACTGGCAGAGCCCAGGATCTGTAGTGATGCACAGAGGAGCCTGACGTACTAGGTCAGGCAAGGACAGTGCACTCATCATTCACTTTTCATTCACTGATTCAGTACAGGCTTATTGAGGGTCTAGTACATGTCAGACAGTGCTAGCCCCAGGGAATATGGGAGATAGTTCTTGTCCCTTGTGAAACTAGGATTCCTGCAGGAAAGAGAGTTTAAACAGATCATTATAAGTTTTAAGGATAAAAAGAGATCTTCCTAGTACTATAAGAATATGTAATAGGGACCTAACCTAGTCAAGGGAATTCACTCTTTTTTCATTCATTCAGTGTCTTTCACTTGTGTGTTGATTGAGAGGGCAATGACAGTCAAGGGCATCCTGTGGCTTGGCTTGTTCACTCACTGGAGCACAGATGGGGGAGACACTGATGAGGCTGGAGCCAAAGCATGGCCAGTCCCTGGATGCAGGACACTGTGGGAATGTGGGGCATTTGGAATGGCATATGAAGCACACAAGTCATCAAAGAAACCATTTAAACAGAGTGGTATGCTGTGGTTTGTATTGCAAACAGTGCTTCTACTGTCACGAATTCTCATGCATACTGAAACCTTCCAGGTGCTGGCGTGGTTGACTCAGATCATCAAACAAGAAGCCTGGAGTCAAGGTCTTCAGACCTCATCATGGCTGTTCACTGCCCATCTGCCATGCCCACCAGACTGTTCTGTCAGTCAGAAGGGCAGTGTCCAGGCCTCAGTCACTTTTGTGTCCCTAGGCCTGGGCTCACTACTAGGGTCATTTTGGTAAAATAATCACTCTCTCAGAACTCTTTCTTCTTTCCATTCGTTCACTCACTCCTTCATCCATGCATCCAGTCAAGTGTCCACTATATGAGATTACAACAGTGAGCAGAAGAGACAAAAAATCCTGACCTCATGGAGCTTACATTGTAGTTGGGGGAGGGGGAGAAAGGGAAAAGGAAGAAAGGAAATGCTAGGTAGATGGTGATGATATGGAAAAAAGTGAAGCAGGAGAGGAAGCCATAGAGAACCGCGTGCCAAAGTAGCAGGGGCTGCCCAGGCTAGCTCGGGGCTTCCTGGGAAGGCGGCAGTGAGGGAGGGATGTGAACCAGGCAAGGGAGAGGACCACAGGCACTGGGGAGGGCACTATGGGAAACACGCCACTCGGAAGAGCTGCATTGCAGGGTGTCCCCAACAGTGCAATGAGAGGCTGGACCTAGCGGCATGACTCTTGGTAGGTGCTCAGTAACTGTCACCTTCCCTTCGGTTACTTTCCTCAAATTTGTTAGCAAAATGAAGGTTTATTTAGAGGGTTTTTTTAAATAAAAGATGTTTTCTAAGGCAGTTAAAAAGATGTAATCTATTGCATGGTGTCAAGTGACAGATGGAAAAGGAAACCAAGAACAGATTGGAAAGGCTTACAGGAAAGGCCTACCACTGGAAGGAAGCTGAACAACTCCTTCTCCAATGCTTCTTGTCACCAAAAAGGACACTACTGAGGTCCAGGAAAGGGAAGGGACTTGACCAAGGTCAGCCCAAGAAAAAGCAGTACAATAAAATTCTCATCAAGTGAACAGGTGTTTAGGACAAAGGGTCACACAGATCCTGATGCCAAGGGCAGGAAGAGTGCCAAGCAGATGTGATCTGGAGTGATACAGACCTGGGTTTGAATCCTGGGAGTATCAGGTACTTGTGAGGGTATTGAGCAACTAGCACTATCATAAACTCCTACTGAGTATATTGAATGGCACAACCAGCTTGGAAAAAGATCTGGCAGTGTCTTACAAAACCGAATATACACCCAGCGTTTCCACTCTTAGGCATTCAATCTCTTAAGTCCTAAGAGGCATAAAAACATATTTACACAAATTCTTGTACAATGTTGTTCAAAGCAGCCTTAGCCATAATAGCCTCAAACTAGAAAAACCCGAATGATCATCAACTTAAAAAACAAAAACAAAATTTTTTTAAAATTGTGGGATATTCACACAATGGAATAATGATACTTAGCAATAAAAAGGGATAATCCATGAATACATACAAAAAATGAAGGAATCTAAAAAAAATTTATTTGAGTAAAACAAATCAAAAGTAAAATGAAAGCAACACAACTGGGAAACGAAAGGTGATCCAAGGACTCTAAGAGGTACTTAGGTTTTCTAGCTGCCCAGAACCTTTTGAATAACCTTGTTGTTTCATAAGAGTACTGCTCTATGAACTCCATCTTCCCAAAGAAGTCAGAACACTTACTTAGCCAGCCTCCTTTGCAGCTAGCCCAAGCCTGTGACCCCACCAATCAGATATGCCTGCAGGGGGTTTGGATTTGGAGCTGAGCAACTGGAGGAAAGAGACTCAGCAGAGAATCTGTGTTTGGTAGTGAGGGTGGAGGCTAAGAAGTCTTGGTAAGTTCTAATAACAGCTGTGATTGCACAGTTGCATTTGGGTACAGAAGTGACAGGAGCTAAAAGCAACTGTGATAGTGGCAAATATGAAATCCTGTATATCTAGTATGCAGTATGCCAGGAGCATCGATGGCATGGCAGGTCCCCCACCAGACCATTTCTGGAGCAAGGTTTCAGGCTGTGTTTATGGGAGCTTAATTTCAAGACAGGTCCTCAAGGGCTTGCAGTAAGTTCATTAGCTCCCTGATATGCTCACTATGACCCAAAGTAAACTCATTTCAGTAACCGCCTCCCACCTGTGTACCCCACAATCAGCTACATCTGCATTGTTCTTTGTCTCATTTAATGGCAACTCTGTTCTTTGACTTACTCAAGTCAAACACCTGACTCCTCTTCTTCCCTCTCATATGCAACACTGTATCTACTAGGACGTCCTATTGGCCTGACCTTTAAAACATCCAGCCTTCTCATTGCCTTCAAAGTTGCCACCCTGCTCCAAACCATCATTTTGTGTCTGCATTGGAAAAAGACAACAGGCTAATTAAATTTTCTCTTTGCTTCCAGCCTTGTGTGCTATCCTCTAGTTTCAAAACTGCCACAAGAATTATCCTTCTAAGAATGTTAATGAGATCTTATCCCTCCACTGGAAAGCCTTTGGTGACTCCATTTCATTCAGGATAAACAATAAAATCTGCACAGTGTTCACATGGATGCAAACTCCTAAATACATGATTAGACAACTGAATATAATGGTATTTTTGAAAATACATCAAGATTAAGTAGGATTGCCCCAGGAATGCAAAGGGTGTCTATTCATGTGATTCAGCATATTAATGTTAGAAAGGGAAAAGCCATCATTTCTATCAGTGCTAAAATATGAAGTTCAATACTAATTCATAATTTTAAAAACTACTTTTACAAAAATGAGTAAGAAAGACATCCTTAATTTGACAAAAGCTATATACACATGTAGAGAAAACATATTTAAGAGAAATTTCCTTTCAGGTCAGGACTACGACAGGTAGAGCGGCTATCACTACTGTGCTCATAGTGCCAGAGGTTCCTGTTTGCACAGAAAATAGTGGTAAACAGAGTGAAAAGGGAATGACCTTTCCCCCATTGTTAATGGATGATATGATAATTTACATAGAAAGCCCAAAACAGTCAGCAAACTCTAAGACCTAAAGGGAAAGATCAACAATTTTACCACATATAAGATCAATATGTGAAAACTAATAATGTTCTTTCATATCTCCTTTAAAAACAAGAACTTTTAATAGAAAATATCATTTACAACAGCAACAAGAACCACAATAGCAAAAGAACCACAAAGTAGAAATTCACTTATTAAAGAATGTACAAAATTTTATGGAGAAAATTTAAACGTGAGGAAATGAAATATTGTCTATGTTCATGGATGAGACAATCTAACATTATAAAGATGTCAGTTCTCCTCCAAATTAATCCATACACTTGGAATAGCTTCAATAAAAAACCGCAACAAGATTTCAGAGACAACTTACCAAACTGGTTCCAAAAATTGCATAAGAGAATGAATCCCACCCAGCACATAAAGTCAGTACTAACTGAGACCAAAGTTGGGAGCTTGGCCTACCAGACATCAAGACTTCTTACAAAGCCATGGTAGTTAAAATAGTTGGTGTTGGTGTAAAAGAAAAACAACAAAAAACAAATATACTACCTTAGAAAAAGGTATTCAGAGTACCAAGTATGCAATAAATTGGTATTGGCAAGAACTATTAAGAGTCTGAGATTTTATGCTACTAGCAAGTTAACAAGTTACCCTGCCACAGTTTTCTGTCAGAGCACATGAGATCCCTAGATCAAAGACAAAGGACACTTAATTGCTCACACCAATAGCAGTAGCCAGAGTAGCATTAGTAGCCAGTAGCATTTGTGCTGGTTCCTGAAGCCCTAATTCCTATAGGCCAACATAAAGAGGTTGAGATGACACCTTCACACACAGTGGGTTAAGTGACAGGAGAGGAACTCCTAGCTTAAGGCACCCAAATCCTCCTAATTATAAATAGACCTACTTGTCCTTTGCCCCACAGGGAGATGTTATCTTTATTACACTGGGCAGTAAATATCTACTACTCTGCTCTGCATGGAGATGCTGTCTTTATGTCCAAGGGCATTTACCATACAAATTTCCTCCAAAAGATCATTACAAACAAAATCCATCACAGCCTCTGATCCCAAGATGTGAAGAAATGCAAGAACCACATGAAGAATTATCTCCCAATAGGTATGTGGTAGACTCAGCATCACAAATCATTGGAGAAAAGGTAAATTATGTAATTTTACATATTAAAAATTATATATAAAAATTAGTAAATTATATTAGGAATATGTTCCTATGCAGAGAAAAATTAAGTTGAGTCCTTATCTCATTCTCATTGTAAAATTTAAAAATCCAATGATTTAAATTATTTAAATAAATAAAAACCTATGTATGAAAATGAAGACAAAATTCTAATAAGAAAAAAAATTTTTTTTTACCTTAGAGTTACAAATTATTTCTTAAGACCCCAAAAACACAAACCATAAGAGGTAAACAAATACATTTATATCAGAATTATGTTCATGAAAGTGCACTGTTATGAAGTTTAACAGAGGCATGGCAATTTAGGAAGAAGACTTTGGCAAAGTCTAATACTAGCAAATGATTAATACGTAGATTGTTCAAGTAATTTCTATAAGTCAGAAGAAAAAGAAAGAAAAGTAGTAGAAAAAGGGTGAAGGATATGAATAGGAAATCCACAGGGGAAACCCAAATGGCTAATACATTTTTGAAGAGATACTCACACAGTCAAGGAAGCACAGAAACACAGATAAAGGTGAGGTACCACTTTATGCCCCATCCGACTGGCCAGCCTTGGAAAGCACTAACTCTTGATGCAGACGTGAAGGAACTACACACTGTCACGCACAACTGTAGGAATGATCTCAGAGCCGTTTGGGAAGTCATATGGACATACTTGGTGTAATTAAGGTATTTATACCCAATGGCCCTGCAATTCTGTTTCTGGGTATGTCTCACAGAGAAGCCTCTGCACGTCCACAGAGAAACCTGTTCTGTGACTTTTCATGCCTTCCCTTTCTCTCCCTGGTTTACCCTCACTCATCCCATGAGATGCAGCTCAAGCTTGATCCTCTAAACGTCTTCTCCACTCCCTTGATTGATTCGGTGCCCTGCCTCCGTGCTTGCCTCCAACACTGAGCTGCATTCTGTCTCCACACTTATCACACTGAATATTTGCAGTTACTTTCAGTGCCATCTGCATCTTCCATGAGGCCGGGAGTTCCTTTACAGCACTGACTCTATTTTATTCATCCTGTGTTATAGCACCCAGCACTCTTCCTGGCAAAGAGCAAGCATTCAGCTATGTGGAATGAGTAAATTCATAAAATGCAGGGTTTGGATCTGGAGCCTGGTATTTGTAAGGCAGAACTTCTTCCCGGTGTTCAAATTTTACCCCTACTACAGTTATCTCTGCTAGTCTGATAAGGGCATGAGGGCCTGCTCAAGTCTGGGGATTCCTGTGTATCTGCAGGCATTTCATGCATCCACTCCTGGTGCATCCTTTTGGGGTGAGTCTGCTAATGGCCTGTGTTGTTTTGAAGGAGAGAATGTCTGCCAGGCCAGGATGTGGTATGTACTCAACACAGCTGGTGTTTGTCAGCCACAGGCCTCACTAAATTTCCAATCCTCCCGTTTCCCCTTGCGTTCAAGGATATGAGGCCTGGCTCCCTCTGGGATCCAAAACTGCCTCAGGCTGGGTCCTGTGAAATCCTAACCTTTCCTCCCTCCTCAGTTCCCTCGGCATCACCACCTTCATCGTAAAATAATTTATGCAAGTGGAAGGGAAAAAACAATCCAGTGCAGAAATACCATACGCAGAACATCACAAAATTTCCGTAATGTCCTGAATGCTGTGTTGAGGCCATTTGGAAGATACATTAGCTAGATAAATATTAACAGAAGGGCCTATCACAGAAACATTACCCAAACCACCACCTTTTATTAAGCCCCCAGGAGAATTTAATACCAGTCCATTAGTCTGATATCTGCGACAGACCTGGGTTTTTTCCCCAGGCAAGGCAAGTTGGGGTAGCCTGGAAAAGGGACATGGACTAACCATAGGTACGAGTGAGGGCCATCAGCTTCGTACCCGAATCTGTGGTGGAGCGAAGCTGCATACCAACTGACACAGAGAGCTGGACCAAATGTCCATCACCTTTGGGCTTCCAGAGATCTGAAGGACACGGAAGAGCATTCAGTATTACCGTATGGATGTGCTGCCCACCTCTCTAGTCTTCTTTCAGAAACTAGCGCACCCGGGGACACTAAGACTTGAGTTTTGCCCCTGACCTTAACTTGCCGTGTGGCCTCAGATGGTCTCTTAAGCTCTCTGGATCTCAGATTTTTCATCCACAAAAAAAGAAAGAGTACTGAGTTGCTGAAAAGTCAAGAGAGATAGTCTGGAGTGTGGGCTCCAGAGGGGGCAGGCAGCTGGTTCCACAGATCTTTCAGTTCCTAGCTGGTTGGTTTGGAGGTACTTAATAACTTCTGGAGGTTTCAATTTCCTTATCAATAAAATGGGGTTCACAGAACTAACCTCCTGAGTTGTATGGGGGTTAAATAAGACTTTACATGGAAAGCATTCAAAACATTTCCCAGAACATAATAAGTGCTCAGTATTAGTTATTATTGTTATCACTTAGGTTCTGTGGTAGGTGGCCTCCAAAAGATCCTCAGGGATCCCCCCTCCTGGTATTCATACACCTGTGAAATGCCTTCCCCAGGAGGGTGGGTTTGAGCTTGCAAATTTCTCTTGGTGAATAGAATACATGAGCAATAAAGGGAGATCACATCTGAAGGAAGCCAGCTGTCACCCTGGGGGCCTCCCCTTGACAAGGCCCATGCAGCAAGAAGCCAAGGGCAGCCTCCAGCCAACAGCCAGTGAGGGACTGAGCCCTCCAGTCTGACAACCCTGAAGAAAACAGAACTTTCTTGCAACCACTTGAGCATGCTTGGAAGAGGGACTTCTTCAGTTGAGCCTTGAAATGACTGCAGCCTGGCCTCTGCCCTGAGGCAGCCTGTGAGAAGCGCTCAGCCAGAGGACCCAGCTGAGCCATGGCTGCATTCCTGACCCACAGAAACTGAGAAATAGTAAATGTTTATAGTTTTAGGCCACTAACACTTGGCGTAATTTTTTACACAGCAAGAGAGAACTGGGTTTGGGGTCAGGAAAGGGAGCAGGGTGTGGTGCCTATGCACAGCCCACAAATGCCAATGTCTGCATCTGGCATTGTCCTCCCTGAGCTCATTTCCTCTATCCTGATGTTGGGAGGTCATGGGAAATGAGACTGCAGGAGCATCTGTTGAGCTGTGAGGTCATTGCTCAGGTGAGACATCACCATCCTCATCTTCAGTGTCACTCTCATGGGCAATAAGGACACGAGCAGCCTCCATTTTGAGTACACCAGACACTCAGCCTTTGCCAGATAAAAAGGACTTAAGACAAGGCCTCATCTACTTAGCTGCTACATCTCCTGGGTGTACTCTGATGTCTGAAACACAATAGATGCTCCAGACATAACTTGTTTGGGGATGAATGAAGGTACTGAAGACTGTGTGAGCTGGAGGAGATATTAGACTACATGATGTCCCAACAAATCATACCTGTCCACTTTATAGATGGTAAAGCCACATGTGACAATTATTCAGCAGGTGGGTCTGTTTAGCTCCCAGACCAAGCCAGTCTCTCCAGAGCCACATCGTGCTCCAGGTTCCAAGGGGAAGGCCACTGGGTCTAGGGCTTCTCTTAGCCTTGGATTCTGGTCAAATTTCAGACTTCAGAATAATAAGGCATGTTTCAAACTTGGCAGGAAAGAGAACTTTCAGGTTGGTTTTTAACTTTTTAATTTTAGCTTTATTCTTTAACACTGAGGAAGCACCACAGCGGTTGCAGGAGTAACCCCTTAAAAAAGGAGCTGGGAGCACATGGGGGAGAGGGAGTGAGGAGTCTTACAAAGTTGGAGACCTGCTGGTCCTTGTTAAAAAGAACAGAACAGCATTCTCCCCTCCCCTAGGGCTTGGCGGGTTTGACCCTCCTCCTCCAGAACCCCTTTTTTATTTTATAATCTAACTCGGCTGCAAGCTCCCTAGCTATGTGGCTGACTTTTTACAGCCACGACTGGGGAGTGACTTCATCTAGGTGAATTTATGGGTCACAGCAGAGGATGGAGCACAGGAACTTTAAGAGGGAAATCGCAGCCAATCCCACCCCCTACCGATCGTGATGAATTTCCCAGCCATGTTCTCATAAAGCCAGTTCCCGCCCTGCTGGGGCATGAGCAGTGGTGCCAGGCCAGAATCCTCTACTGCCACCTGGCATGTTCTGCGGACTCTCGGCAAGACCAGGTGCCTGGTGAATGCTGGGACTGGTTGAGCATGGGGAACGGGCATGGTGCCCCCTGAGGTCCCTCATGACTCTGAGGGATTAGGCCTGGCTGATGTTATAGTGATGGTTCTGAAGATGGCAGCTGTTTTAGACATGACTTGCCAGCACTATCTGCCCTTAGCCAGAGCCCACCATCCGGGAACCCCAGCCCTGTGGTTCCAGAGGTACTGACTTTGCTGGCCCCCAGATGCAATGCTAACATTCCCCGTGTCAGCCTGCCTCCCCATCCTTCTCACAGCTCCCTTACTAAATCAGGGCTCCAAGAGCAGGCCTGTGTGGTCCTGCCTCTAGGGGAGCCTCTCCCTCTATTACATCCTGTGCCTAGAGCACCCTTTCCTCCTGCCCTCCTGAACAGGAGCACAGCTCTGCATCTGTTCCTCCTCAGCCCTCGCTCCCTTCTGCCCACAGTGCTGGGCACAGAACCAGCAAATCAACAGCCAATCCTGAAATCCGAATGTCTGACCAGACTAAAGCCCCTCCTCTACACAGCTGGGCGAGGCCCTGGCAGGGCCAGGACTGGGGCACAAAATCTAAGGAGGGCCATTTTCGGGGTGGGGGAAGGGGGAGTGCAGGTCTGGTCCTGAGAATGAGTGCTCTGTTAGAGATCATACCTCTCTCACTGGTCGCTGGAGTGTTGTCTAAAACAGCACTTGAACCTTATACCCTCTACTCCACGAACTTGGACTCTCTCAGAGGTTGTTCGGATGGTGGAAGACCCTGCGCTCAGGAAGACCAAGCTTGAAGCTCTGCCTGTTAGCTCCGGGCTTTAGGCACATGCTTTATCCCCTCTGACTCCACCTCCCTCTCCCGCCCAGTGGCGCATAAACCCTTTCCAGCAAGGGTAAATGAGCGAACATGCCTGGCATGGGTTCTGGTGGGGGAGGCAGGTGAGAGAGGCCCCTGGGAAGGTTTTAAAGCTGGATGTGACCCTTGATTCATTCTAATAATTTACTCTGAGCCAGGCCCTGTGACTGGCACTGGGGATGCAAAGACTAGTCAGCCCAAGTCGTCATCCAGAGGCATCCACAGACAAGAAGACAAGGCAGACAGACCATTAGCCCTCACCCACGCAATAGGGGCTTTCGTATGTGCACACAGCCAGGAGAGAGTCCTGGGGTCTAGCTGAAAAAGGAGGACCATTGCTGAAAGAGGGTTTGACCAAGGCCATTATCCTGCTGCACAGGCTGCTCAACTGGACGTTGAACTTTCAGGGGAGCCTGTCAGATGGACAAAGAGGAGAAGAGTCTCAGGTAGGGGACCAACATATGCAAAAGACATGAAAACTGTTGGTGACTCTGAGGAATTGTGAGTAAGAAGGTTTAGCTGAAAGATGAGGTGTTTGGGACAGAAGGATGGAGATGGAGTCGCTGATGAGCTAGGTGAAGAATTGCACATCTTCCTTCTTTCGAAGTTACCGTCAGGCAGTGGCTGGCTGAGCACATGGCAGGGAGCTGGTTAGGGGCAGCGAAGAGTCTGAAGGTGTGACAGGTGGGTGGGGTACTATGTGGAAAGACAGCTGTGGGCTGTGCATAGGAGCACTGGGGGTTCCTCGGCCTCGTGTGGCCTGGGTGGAAGCTTGTTCAGTGGGACCAGCGAGGCCAAGGCTCAACCAAGGTTATTATACTAAGACTGCGCCCAGGGCCCCTGTCCTCAGAGGTCTGGGCCAGCACTGCGACAGAGCCTGGGACTCCTCTCAGGTGGGACTGAGCTACTGGCAAATCAAGGGCAGAGCTCCATTCCCTGCTGCATGCCAGTGCCTCTGCGGCTCAGTGAGCCTCGAAACTGGTGACTGCCTCGTTTCCCCTCACACTTGGCCTGCTTCCTCCTACTTGGCACCCCCTTGTTAGCAGCGCCCACCACAGAACTCATGCCCCCACGCAGCCCCCCTGCCCAGCGTGGAAACTGCCTTCCCATCCCTCTGCCCGCTGGTCTCAGGGTCCTGCTTCTCGTTCTCAAAGCGCCTGGCACACCTTCCCCGCCTTTCTCATCCCTTTGGAAAAACCATTTTAAGGAAACCACAGTGCTCTCTTTCTTCCGCCCCACTGAGATCTGAGCACTGCCCGCCCCTGGTGTATTTGATCAGCCTTCCTTCCCTTCTCGCCCACTGTCAGGGAAATTGGAATCAGACTCCGACCTGTAACAAGATTAATGTTCTAAAGACGAGCATGTACCTCAGAGTGGAATCGGGGCTGCTGCTCTTTGATAATCCATTCAACTCATTTGGTTCCATCGTTAATAGACAGCTGTGTATTCTGTGGTGATTACAATATACATTAATCAAAGACACGTTATGCGGAGAGTTGAAAATAACACTTCCTTTACTTCACCTTTGCAGGAAAAGAAAAAGAAAATGTTCCTCTACTCGACAACAAAGAGAAAGGTATTTAGACCCACAGAAGACAAGCAATGAGCCTCTCTTTGAGAGCCAATTCTAAAGACAAGGGGAAATTGTCACTAAAATGCCTTGGTGAGTAGGTCAGAAAGAGGCTGGGGGTCAGCAGTAAACTGGGTTCCGAAGAGAGCGTCCATAATCTGCATCAGATTCTCTGAAGAGACTCTGACCCCTGCCCCCAACATACACACACAAAACTGTCAGAAATTCCTGAATCAATGATCTTCAAGGTTCCTTAGCATTAACCAGGTCTGATCTTACATTGCACTAGAGGATCTCCAGTCACACATTAAACACAGACCAACCAGAAAGACGCTTTGCTGTTTAGTATTCAAATGAAATGCACCAAGTACACATTCTTTGTACTCGGTGCCCAGGCTTCAGGCTGTTTCTAAGAGGCAAACAAGCACTAGGAGGGAAGAAGTCAGGGAAAGCAGGAAGAAGCCCTTCAAGACCTGGGCTCAAGAGGGCTTGATTTCTGGGCTTGCTTGACCACTAAGGCACAGAATGGCTTGGCCTTGCTGAGCATTAGCATGGTCATCTCAACAATGGGAATAAAGCTATCTATTAACCAAGGCCCTGGTGGAGATTACAGCCAGTGACAGTGTAAAATTCCTCATAGGCTGGTGCATGCCTCATAACATGCATGATTGTGCCAAGAAGGCAGCTGGCACTAAAGGCAGCAGTATGGGTACCAGGTCTGGGCACAGCCCCTAGAGTCAGAGGGCTGGGCTTTGGCTGTTGAGTGTCCCTTGCTAGCACTGTGACCTTGAGCCAGTCAAATTGACTTTTTAGTCCCTCTGCTTTTTCATATTTAGACTGTGATAATAATAGTGCCTACCTCTCAGGGTCATTGGGGCCACTGTAGAGTTAGGTAATGTATATAAACCAGTTAGATTGTGTTGGACACAGCACGCATGGTGTGTCGCTGTTCACAGTTGTCAGTGGAGTGATTTTTTCAAAGTACACGCACACAAACATGGGACCATAAAGTCACTTTGTTACAGCAGGAGCCGCATCTGCCTGGTTCAGTCCTCTATCCCTGGGGCTTAGCACAATGTTAGAATGTAGGTGCTAAATAAAAAATGTTCAATACATAAACATCAAATGTGCCTCGGACCTTCACAGTAGCCAGGGTAAGGAGAAAAACATGTTGCGTCATACAATTCTCACCAGAAAGGGAAGACATATACCTCATCTTTAGTGGACACAAACTCTTTCCTAGTAACAAGTTTTGAAGAACAATATATTACATGGGTCTTAGTTTGAAGGATGCCAAATGCCCTAACAGGTTATAACTTCAATAATAGTTACCCAGAGGATGCAGAAATGCCCTTCATCTGACCTTGGCTGACAGCCAGACCATCTCAGAGCAAGACCTAAGTAAGAAAGGTCAGGAGAGGTGGCTTCTCTGGCCATCTTCTTAAAACAAGAACCAAACTTAACCATTCTTAGTGGAGGCTCTTAATTTATTTTATAGTCATACATCACTTTAAAGAATCTAATAAAGAACTAAAGACTCTCTTCCCAGCAAAATATACCTGCATCCAATAGTGTCCCACAGCTATGGGGTGGTTCACAGACCCCTTAAATCTCAGGTATTAATCTATTAACCCTTTGGCATCTATGAACCGTAGACTAAGAGCCACTTAGAAATGTGATTGGAGAGACTGCCCTAGAGGCACATGAGTGAAAACAGTCTTTCAACTGTGCAGCGATATAGAAGGGCAGACCATTGCTCGCCAGTGTTCGCCATTGTTCCAGCTGGGCTTGGTGCCGGGAGCTGGCTCCAGACTGAACTCTTTGGCAAGAGCCTGCAGTGTAGAGAGCTTCTATTGTTGACTGAAGGGCAATCCAAATTCTTAGATTTAAATGGGAAGTAGTTCAGACAGTCCCCTTTCCACCACCTTCTCAGGGAGTCAGGTCACTGGCATTACCACCCTATGTCACCAGCAGGGTAGTCCAGGGTAATTCTTGTGAGCTGTTAGCACCAGGCAGCAGAACAAAGCCTCTTCCAGAGCAGAGGACCTCAGCATCATGGGCCTTGGCTATGCCCGGTAGGGACTAGGCCTTTCTAGCAGCAGGGCCTCCTGGTATCCAACCAGAGAAGGGGTTGAAGTTCTTTCCAGGTCTTGGGTGAAATTTCCTGAGGAGAGAATTGCTAACTCTTCCTGCAGAGGTGGGGCCTGCAATTACCAAAAATGAAGACCAATTTGGATATGGTACAAATTTCCTGCCACTTTTCCTAGTGAAAATGACATCACATAAGAAGGCTGCTTTTGATCCTTTCTGGGACACCGGGGAATAGTGGCAATGAGCAGAGAAGTACCCATACGAAGGTGCAGACACCTTCTGGCCTCGTCACTGCCCCCCCTCCCTGCTACACGCACACATGCTCGCCCCGTGCTCTAACTCCAGACAGCCTCTGCGCAGCTGACTCATGCTCTGGAATGTGATGCAGCTTCTGCTTGAGCCAGTGTGCCTGCCCCTTTCTCACATGGGTGGCATCCCTTTCACACTATAAGAAATGTGGCATGTTCTGGGAAGCCTGCTGGAGCCATTCCCTCCTGGGAGTCCCACAGCACACCCTGCTCACCAAGGGGGATCACATCGCTCCATTAAAACTGGTTCCTTGTCTATGACAATGGGGACAAATGACAGCCCCCATGAGGACTGTCCTTTCTATACACGTCAGCACATGTAGGACACAGGGGTAAGCCATACACAGATGCCACCAGTGATGCTAATTATGATCACAGTCTATTCAAATTCTCCAAGCACTTCCATATCCTTTATCTCAGTTAACCATCATCTCAGTTCTTCAGAACAATACTTGTGTGATCTTGAAGCTGAGTCACCTAAGGGGCTTGACTTGTCCAAGGTCACAGGGAAGAGAGGTGATAGGACCAAGGCTCGCAGTTCGGCTGTTTGCACAGCTCCTCTTTTGTTATTGTAGGACCTAGTCCTGGACATGGGGGACCTTGGAGGGCTGAGTGGAAAGGGGGCAGGTTCCTAAGCAGGAGTGTTTGCATTTTCCAACTGCCTGCATTTCACCAGAGGGAGATTTTGTGACAGTCTCTTTAACACCCTTTCCCACCACAAGTATATTACAAACAGTGTTGCTGCAGCGAATCTCAAATGAGTACATCATGATCAGCCCTACCATGAAGTTGTGACGGGCCTACGAGCGAGTGACAACGTTATGAAATTAATCCCCTAAGAGGAGACGTCCTTATCCAATTGAGAGACTGAAGGCAATAGAGCCAATTGCAGGACTCCAGGAATGTCCCCCCAGACAGGGAAGCTGCAAAACATGCTGTGGACACAGTGGCTGCCTTCTAGAATGGACAGGCACAGGGGCTGGGGGGCCCTTGACTTCTGTGCCTCAAATGAATCCTTGCCTCCTTTCTAAAAGCCAGAGCACATCTGCAGCCACACTCTGGGTCTCAGCTCTGCTGAGAGGCTGCTGGGTTTCTTTATGAGCCTGAGAAGATTGATTTTGGCATCAGTGTCTGGAAGAATGGGAACTCGGCTGTGGGTTGGAGGGTCAATGTTTATCTGTCAACCTACATTAGGTTCAAGGTGAAATTCTTTACTACACACCACCTTGGCTGACCCTTAACGAGCCACGAGTTAGATCTGAGAACCAAGTTAAAGCACGTCTAACACTTTGGCCTGGGACACCATCTAAGGACTGTGAAGGGAAAGGACTAGACATCACATTAAATCCCATATATGTGTGGCAATTTCAAACCTTATGAACCACTTTCATGCTGTCCTTTTTGGATTATTAAGGCAACCCGGTGTGCTCATCAGAGCTTGGAATTTACACACTGACAAGAGGAGAAAACTGAGGTGCAGGGAGAGCCAACAACTTGCAGCAGACCACAGAGTGCCTAGAAGAACTAACACAACTTCCACATCCAGAACTTTCTTTGTAAATTGTCCTTCCACCAAAGGTATGTCCAGTGGTAAATGACATGGAGAGTAAAGCAGGAGCAGGACAGTCACAGGGGCTGTGAGGTGTGTGGAGAGAAGGGGAGTGAGTGACGTGTTCCCCCCAGCCTGGCCCTCAGTGCCCTGGGAGTGTGGGGTGGACTGCACGCAGGCTGTGTGTAGATGATGAGCCCTCTTCAAACCTGGCCAGCGAGTGGACCAGGGCCTTCTCTCCTTGCCCAGACTCCCTGCCCAGCCTGGAGTCCGGGTGCAGCTGGGGGTGTTGACCGGTTTCCACCCTCTTGGGAAGTCTGCCTCTGAGAGGCAATGTTTGCAGACCCCTCGCAGAGGTCAGAGTTTTCCCGTGGCCTCATATTGATCCAATTACCTTTTACAAATGTACATTGCACTTCCTGGTTTTTCAAACAGTCATGTGTACTCTTTCTGGAGCTGCACAATTGCTCTGTGAAGACAGCGGGCAGATTCTACTCCTTACTGGGGCACATGACCTGGCCAAAGTCGCAGCCAGTCCAGGTGGTCAGGGCTCAAGTGGCCAGGTCTGATTGTATCCACTGGCAGCCCCGGTTCTGGTTCAGCTGGTTGCCTCCCTGACTGCCCCCTCTACTCAGCAAGCATTTACTTCTAAATATAACTAACCACCTCTGATCACCAGGAGAGAAAACAGAAGCTGGTAATGAGGTTTCCTACTTTGCTGATTTTATGTGTGCCTTTTCCCAAATCCTCCCACTAACTCCCCTGCCCAGGAACTCTGACAGTCTGTGGACATACAAAATAGCAGAGGGCCAGCACAGGTCTGGCGGTGGGCATGCATCTCTTCCACCTAACAGTCTTCCATGTCGCTTTTTGCTAGCAACCTGGCTGGAATATGCTGCTTAGGCCAGAGGGCAACATGAGGCACCCTACTTTCCTCCCCTCGAAGCTGAGATGGATATATGCGTGCAGCACACCACCTCATCTGACTTCCCTATATTGCTGTGACTGAGGGGCAGGAACAGAGAAAGAGGATGGCAACCAGGCCTGCTGCAAGCAAAGACTGTCAATGAGAGCAAAGTAGCTACTCTATGCGACAAGAAAGGAAAAGAGGACATTCCCCACAAGGTCCTAACTGCTAATGCACAGTGACCCTGCCCACTGGGAAATGTACCCAGTGACTACCATGAGCTGTTGCCCATCATCAAAGCAACCCTCCTACCTACCTCCATTCCCTCTCCCTAGGAGAAAGTGGGTGCAGAAGTTCCCCTCCCTAAGAGCTGAGACCCCAAGAGTGCTATTAAACACTGAGAGCACAGCTAAGCTTCTAGAGAATCTGAGGCTTCCCAGGGCAGGAATAAGTATGCTGAGCCGAGTTTACAGGAGCACTATGCACACGGTTGAAGAATTGCTGGTAATCGCACCTGGTAGGTACAGCCTATTGACTTGTCTTTCTTGTTTACCACATCTGGGTTTGGAAAAATAGCAGCCAGATGCTCAGAAAGCAGTTTTCTTCATTATTTATAAAGAAAAACAATGTGTTGTGGTCAAATGTGAATTTGTATGTGTTTAAAAGCTTATGCTGTTGGATGCATATGGGTTTAAAAGATGTCCCATCCTATATGACTACACTATATGATTACATATATCCTATATGATTACACAAGGACTGTAAATAACACTCAAGTGGCAAAGGATGGAAGATGAGATTTTTACTTACCACCCCAAATCTCATTTTCCTTCTTACTTTTTTCTCCCCTCCCCATCTGCCTTCTCCATTCCCATATTTTTTCTGGCATTCTTTGCAAGCTTCATTATGTTAGAATTTTTCCAATGAATAGACTATTTGAGTTTCTGTCTCAGCTCAGCTATCCAGCAGCTGGGGGACCTTAGGCAAGTCATTTGACTACCATCAGACTCCCCTTCATCTCCAAGGTACAAGCACAACACTGCCCACAGCACTGGCATTCCAGGTCATTTGAAGGGGAATATATCTGAAAGGTCTACTCAGTAAGGGATTCCATACATTGATCCAGTAGTTCAACAAACACTTATAAACACTTAATTGTTTTAGGCATCATTCTAAGCTGAACAGGACAACACCCAAGCCATCACAGTCATGAGAAAAATTATCCATTGTTTTCTCCAGAAATAAGGGCTTGCTGGAAATGTCATTCCCCTACCCAAGGTCTGAGTTGGCTCTCTGTTGCCCACAGGGCAAAGTCCCTGAGAACTGGAGTTGCAGGCAGGAGCCGCATCCTGTGCAGGTTCCTGCTTTCTTTCCCAGTCCTATTGCAACCTAGGCTTCTTCACCCCCACTGTGCACCACCTGTCCGATGCTCTTCCACCTCCTCCAGACACCATGCTTCTTTGCACTTTTACCCTGGGCTCTCTGTGCTGACCATTCCCTCTGCTCAGCACCTGCTCCCCTCATTTGACACCTGCTCATCTTCAAATCACAGCTTCAGTGTGTCCACTTATATCTCAGCCGCTCAAGCACGCCTTCCCCTCTACTGCGTGGAAGCACCTGATTGCAGCTACTTAGAGGCCAGGAAGGTAGGAGCATTGTCTATCTCGCTTGCCTCTATTTACCCATTGTGCCTGGCACACAGTAGGTCCTCAATGCATCCTTCTGAGGAATGACACCTAGTGGTGGACCTAGAAGTCCTTAGGATATCCTCTACTGAGTATATAACTCTTGGAGAAAGAGTTTCACGTGCAGAGCCCCGGAGGAGGAAGGGCCCTGCGGCTGAGAACCCAACCAGGGAGGGGGAGAGACTCACCTCCTCTGCTTAGAGAAGGGCCTGCACCATCCGCCTGAGCACAATCCTTGAACTCGGGCTGAACCCTGCTCAGGAGCATCATCCTGGGAAAAGAAACTGCATTTGCATCGATTCTCTGCACAGCCATTCTCTTTAGGGCCATACATTGTTCCTCCCTGACACAGGGCCCGGGGTGTAGGAGCACACCCCCTTGCTCTCTATGTAAATACGGGCTCCTTGAAGGATATTTATTGGCCTGCAGAAAAGATGCGGGGGAATTTTGCTCTCTAGGTGAGTGATAAAAAAGAGCAGTGAGCAGATATGTTCGCCAGCTTATTTACCACAAATCTCTTATTTATGGCCTCATAACCTTCTGATGGCCTGGTACTCTCCCCCACCTGGTTTTCTTCCCAGATGGAGAAAGTGCTGAGCTGAGGACTATTTGTCCAGGTTCCTCTCTGCTTCCAGTTTCGACAGCTGGAGCCGGACCAATTGATCTCCCCGTGACTGGATGGCGATGAGGTCTGCAGGATAAATCACTTGCTGCAAAGCGTGTTGAGCTTATTACGGCCTTGTGCATAGAGACTGGGATCCAGCCCATATTTTGACTTAGTGGGCATCCATTGAGGACTTATTGTGCCCCGCAATGTGGAGGATGCCCAGAATAGAAAGGAAAATAAGGTTCTGTGTCCCACCCATGGGCCCCTGTCCCCAGTCTTCTAACAGACAAGGAGCAGCTCCCAGCCAGTTACTAGGTTGGGCTTTTCCTGTCTTATATTCGGCTGACCTTTTTAGAAATCCTATGAGAATGCAACATATCCCCAAACCAAACTTACCATAGACTCTGAAGCCACTCTCTCTCCATCCCTCAGTGGAATTGCACGGTTATCCAGACCCCTAGCTGAGCGTCTTCCTAAGAGTCCTCCCTTCATTCAAAGATGCCTCCTTCCCACTTGTCCTTCCATCCCCTGGGCTCTGAGCCCGCCTCGCCTTGGGCCTGGTCCCGCAGCTACCAGAGGCAAGGCTGGCGCTGCTCGCGTGCAGGTCTCCTGGCCTCAGGTGCTCAGCTCCTGATTTGTTCTTCCCTCTGCATCCTGAGGGGTCTCTCCAAAGCGCACACTGACTAGGTCATTCTCCTGCTGAAATCCTCAAATAAAGCCTCGTTGCCCCAGAACAACATCCAAACCTTGGGACAAATCAGAGCGCATTTCTGATGGGCAGGCCCATATTCAGCCTTGTCTTTGACCAGTCCCTAAACTCCCGGACTAGTGAACCGTTTGTGGTTCTCGGTCCCTGACTTGCCTCTCCTCTTCTCTGTGCCTGTGCCGTGCTGGGCCTTCCTCCTGAATACCTCCCCTTTCTCCTGCCCCCAACCCAGCAGCCTTCTAGTCAGGCTTCAGGACTCATTGGCAATGCCACACCCTTCAGAAGCCTTCCCAGACAACCTTCCTGCCAGGGTCAAGTGCCCATGTCAGCTTCCCAGGGCTGCCATCACAAAGTACCATAGACTGGGTGCTGTGAAACAATAGACATGTACTCTTTTACATTCTGGAAGCCAGAGGTTCAAAATCAAGGTATGGACAGGGTTGGCTTCTTCTGGAGGGTCTGAGGGAGATTCCACTCCATGCCCCTGTCCTAGCTTCTGAGGGCTCCCAGCAACCCATGGCATCCTTGACTTGCAGACATGTCACGTCAACCCTGCTTCCATCATCATGGCCCCTGCCTCCTGTCTTCTCTCCCCTCTCTCATAAGGACACATGTCTTTGGATTTAGAACCCACCCCGATAATCCAGGATGATCTCATCTCAAGACCTTTAACTTAATTACATCTGCAAAGATCCTCTTTCCAAACAAGGTCCCATTCACAGTACAGGGGTAGGATTTGGTGATTTCCTTTTTGGGGCCACTATTCAACCCATTACAGTTTCCTCCTCTGTATTCCCGCTTCCCTGAGTGAGACTCTTCCTGGGCCTGCACCTCATTTAGAGGGGAGTTTGTGGCCTAGTTTTCTGGGCAGACGTGTGCTCTCCTGTAGGGAGAGGCTTTCATTTCTGTATCCCCAGCATCTGGCTCCATGCCCGGCTTTTGGACATGCATAGATAACAAGTGGATAAGTGGATGACTTGGGTTTGCCTCCCCACTGTACTGAGGAGAGGAGCAGAGGCTCATGAGCGGAACAAGAGGGGCCCAAGGCCATTGGATGCATTCTGGCAGAGCTAGGAAGACATCACCAGAATCATGGTCCGGAGCCCTCTCCTTGGCACCAAGCACCCTGTCTCAGCTGAGACCAGAGTGACATCCCGAGAAATCTCTCCTCCCTGTCACTCAGGACGTGAAAATGATCTCATACCCCATCCTGGCAACAGGCTTCCTCCCATCTCCCTGTGCCTTTGATCTTTCCCCCTGCCCTACTCCATGTGCCCATTCTTCCCAAATCAGAAACACTTGCTTCTTTTGACCTTGGCTCTTTGCAGAGGAAAGTGACTTCCCAAGTGGTGGATTTTCTAAAGGTGTTAGGGACCCCACTGCTCTGGAGTCCTGTGGGAACAGTTTCTAGGGTCCAGGCTGTGTCAAGGCCTGCAAGCTGGGAGGCCAACACTGGGTGAGGCCAGAGTGTCCACTGAATATAGCTCCTGGAAGGACAGAAGACCTCACAGGGGCTGAATCTCCACCGCCACCTCTAGATCCCAAATGGAGGGGCATGCATCGGTGCACGTGCCCTCTGAGGACAGGGCTGGCAGTTGCTGCATTACAGAGATGAGAGGCCTGTGTGGCAGCCATGCAAGCAAGGATAAGCCAGAGGCAGATTTTCCCCAAGGGGACCCCACTTGATCGGCCTTGCCAGCTAACCCCACCCTGCCCCTCCACCTCCCTGTCCTCACCCAGGAGCCGCTCTGATGGCGAAGAAGCAGGTCTGTTTGAGAGACGCCTGGTTAGGCTCTGGGCTCAGACATTGCCCCCAAAAGCAGGAGAGGTGGCCCCCCAAAACACACTCTGACTTTCCTTTATGACCCATTGAAGCCTAAGGAAGTCTCCCCTCTGCTCTGTGGGCATTCTGAAAGTCACCCCTGTGACAATGAGTGCCTGTCCCTCTCCAACCCATCTCCCACCACACGGTTTTCTGTGGCTTCCTGGAATCTGTCTCCTTCAGACCCCACTGAGGGCTTGCCTTGCCCTGAGCTCGCTGAAGCTAGGTCAGCAGAGAAGTACCCACAAGGTGTCCTGAGCTGCCTCATTCTATCTCTGACCAGCTGTGTGGCCCTAGGGGGGGCCACTCAACCTCTTTCACTCTCTTTGGAAAAAATAGAATAATAACACCTACTTCACAAGAGCATTATGAAAAGTAAGTGGAATATAGTATGTAACTGTGCAGGTCCCACTCTGTGCCAATTCACAGGAGGAGCACGCAGTGTGCATGACCTCCAGCAACTCTCTGGTGAGGTGTTTGGTTAATACCGCATTTTACAGGGGCTGAAACGGAGGCACAGAGAGGTTTAGGACTTGCCCAAGAGTACACAGCACTTTAGTAGAAAGGAACCATAATGTTTTCCTGCCTCCTTGCCTAGCATGTATTCTCCCCTTTCTTCTGACCAGGTGCCTAGTGTTATCCTAGTTAAGCACAGACTGTTCATCAGGTGCACAGTATGGATCGACAGGAGGACACAAAGATGGCTATGACATCCCTGCATATTCCCCTCACGGTCTGGGGCAGGATGTGCGGGCACAAACTGGTAATTACAATACAGGGTGTGTGAGAGAGAGAGAGAGTGAGTGAGTAGCATGCACAGAACAGGGAGAGTTCTCTCGGTGTTCAGGGTCTGTATGTGTGGGTGAGGTGGCAGTGAGGGAAGGTTTCCTGCAACGAGTAATGCCTGACCTGCAAGGGGAAGAATCAGGAAAGGTGAGCTGGGTGAACAGGTTTGGCAGAGAAAGTTTGGATGTTCCAGGCAGAGGATCCTGAGTAAGCAAAAGAACAGAGCTGTGAAGCAGCCTGCTGAGGGCACAGAATGGCAGGGAGCCGGGTGTGCCTGGAACACTGAGCCCAGGCCCAGAGTGGCGTGGTGTGGATGGAGAGACAGGCCGGCTGGCACCAGGCCACGGAGGGGCGTCAGGACACATCTGGGGGTCGGCCATGTACTATGGGCAAGGGGAAACCACAGAAATATTTTAAACAGGGAAGAATGTGGTCAAATTTGTGTTTCCAAAGGATTATTCTGGCAGTTTTGTATGGATCAGGGACCAGCCTGGATCAGGGATCAGGGAGACCTGTTGGGAGCTGAGAGGCAGTAAGGGCCTGAATGAGAAATTTGGGAGCACTAATAGAAATGGAGAAATAAACTTAGAAATTAGTTAGGAGGTAAAAGCAGGAATTATTCAATTAGATGACAGAAGTGTGGGAGAGGGATGAGTCTGGAATGGTGGCTAGGTTCGTACTGGAGATCCTGGCAGCTTTTTCATGAGCTGGGCCCCAAGGGATGTTGCTGATCTGGACAATGAGGTAATGAGTTGCAGACCCATCAGTGCTGGAGACCTGTGGGCTGCCCAGGTTGGAGATGTCTTCTGTCCCATTCCTCAGCAGAGGGGCTCAGTTGTAGGTGTGGACAGAGGCTCGGCAGCTTACAGATGGAGGCTGACATCTTGCGAGTGTTGTAGAGCAACAGGAGGAGCCAAACGAAGGACTCTGGGGGAACGCCAGCTTTGAAGAGGGAGGCCGTGGGGAGAGGATCCAGGAAGGGGACACGACGAGCCAAGGGAGAGGAGGGGGGAGAGTAGGAGGGGAGGACGGCCAGTATGTCGGATTCTGCAGAAACCATCCAAGGTAAAGAACTGAGAGGTATCCACTGGACTTGGCACTGGGGCCACCGGACGATGGCTGAGAATAGAGGCTGGGCCCATATTCAGCCTTGTCTTTGACCAGTCCCTAAGCTCCCGGACTAGTGATTCTAGAATCAGGGAGAAAGTGGACCCAGGAGACAAGACAGCGGACACCCACTTAGCAAGTTCCTTTCCACCCCAGACGAAGGGAGAACAGAGAGTGCCATCTGAAGAGCGGCAGGAGGTCAAGGAAGGGCTGTTTTCCTCAGGATGTAAAAAACCTAGGGATGTCCACTGGGCAAAGGGGAAGAAGCCCACAAAATAAAGGGAATTGACTATGTAAGACAGACAAGTGACAATCAACAAGACAGGGACAGACTCCAGAGGGAAGACAAAAACGTGGAAGCTGCCCTCACCAAGCACCTCCCTGGAGATGCCCTCCTGGCCGTTTTCATCAAACTGCAGCCGCCATGACTGCCTGCTTGCTTTAACATCCTCCACTCACTGCTGCTATACGCCATTGCATTTTTACTCATTTGATTGTGGGTTTCCGCCAGATGAGAACTCCACAGGACAGAGGGGTGTCTGTCTTGTCTACAGTTGTCTCCTCAGGCAACATGGAACAGTCCCTGGCCCATAGTAGGAGCTCAACTAATGTCTGCTGTCGAATGGGTGTGTTGCTGCAGCAGAGATGTTCCTATACACGGCTGACTCTGAATCTAGGGGAGATGGGTCCAGATTCCGACAGGCGGAGACAGTGTTAGGCAGGGCACACTGGGCGGAGAGGAACGGCAAGGGCAAGACACTTCGGAGGAGCCAGTGAGTATAGTCTATCTGGGGAAAGATCAGAGGTCCAATAGTAACCAATTCCTTCTCCTGCCTTCAACATCTGTAGAGCGCTAATGATGCGCCAGGGATGAAGGATGCAGAGATGATCAACACAGACTCTCCTCCATAGCGAACTTACAGTCCAACGGAGGGAGAACAAGAGTAGGATATATATTATATGGGTCATGTATTTGGCTGGAAAAAATAGAGAAAGGCCATATTTAAGAGGCCTTAAATGCTGGGCTAAGGAATTTGAATTTTATCTTGCAGACAATAGGGAGCCATTGATGGTTTAGACCAGAGAAGCATCATATTCATGCCTGTATTTCAGAGGAACTTTCGAGCAGCAGGATGGGCCATGTCCTGCAGAGAGTTAAGAATGGGGGAAGGGAAGCCTGAGGAAATGGCCCCAACCAGCAGTGTGCTGGGGGCACGTCTTACCAGAACATCTCTTCCCAACTCCTCCTCAGTGACGACACCACGGACCGCTTGGAATGGAACCATAGGGGAGAATTTATGACATGGAAATTGACAAATGCTACAAATCAGAGGGTTCTTTTTGGAATCTGGTTTACCTACACTCCACTGGTTACCAGGTACCAATGATGGAAGGTAGATGCACAGCATAAGTTAGGAATGTACTAGTGAGTGGGGCTGTTCAAACCCATTAAGACTTTGCCAACTCTGACTTATCTCTCAGCCTCAGTCTTTTTTCTTTGGAAATAGTCCACATTTTGTCCTCCCAACTGGATGTTCCCATCTGGTCCTGCCCTCTGGGCGGAACTGACAAAAATCAAGGCAAACTTACAAGGATGGAAGGCCTCAGCAGCCCTGGGACGGGCTCTGTTGTGCTTTGTTTTGTTCTGTTTTCCTAGCTTCGTGACCTTTGGAACCTGGGGGATGAGCCACTGAGCAGTGAAGGAACAAAATGTTTAATCTTTGTGTGGTGTTTGTGTCCAAATTACCTGACCCAGAGGCAAGAGAACTGGAAGGGATAGAGCCACTGAGCCAAATTGGCTCCCTCATCTCCCAGAGCTCCTGTCCTCGTGCCTCTGAGATGGGAAGCACAAGGCAGCTGACCACGGAGAGTTACAAACTGTGCGCCAGCTGGGAGGTGGGTCACCAGGAAAATGGGCTTGGAGAGAGATGACCTTGTGGCGCTCTCCTCACATGTCTGCTCTGGGGTGCAGCTGCTTTGTGTCTAGGTAAAACAACTGTGTCTTTCTCCAGGGCAGCAGGAAGGAGGAAGGTATTTGCAGGGATCCCATAAAGCTATTGATTTAGGATGTTAGTTACAATCTGAGAGTAGAAATAGGCATGATGGTTGAATCTTCTCAATTTTGAGGAATGTTGACCATGAGCAGCAGATTCTGTGGCATGTTTCACAGTGCCTGCCCAAAAATCCTCCGTTATGCACAAGCATGTGTGCATATGTGCGCATACACGTCATCAATCAGTTAACAACAGAACTTTGTCCAAGAGTCTACATCTAAAAAAGTGCCTCTTGCTTTCACATACCTTCTCCCATTTCACCTTCCCATCCATGCTGCAAGGGTGCATTATTTCTATTTGCACATTCTAGAAATTAACTAATAGATGCATTCTTTTCTATCACCCCATCTTCACTGGTATCCCTCCTTACCATTTAATCTTTTTTGCTCTCCCCTCCACCCTCCTGATTTTCTCCAACTTGCTTGTCCACTGTAAATCCCTCCTCTTGTCTGGAGTCAGCCCGCCTCCTCCTCCCTCAGCTGCCCACTCTGCCTCTGTTCCTCCCTCTCCTTTTTCCTTTGTGGTTCCTGCTCCCTTTACTGACTCTCTTTCTTCTCTCCTCTCCTCTTCTTTCCCTTTCTCCCTCATTCCACAGCCCCTACCTCTCAAGGTCAATGAGCAACTCTGCAGAGATCTTCACTCCCAAGAGCTCACTTGGCTTTAATTAGGATCCTTTCAGAAACCCTGACCCCAGAGAAAGCCCTGCACTCAAGCTGCCAAGTTTCTTTGCTTGCTTATCACTTCCTCTTCTATGCCTTTAAGAGTCAAACTCCAATAAAAGAGATCGAGAATACACATGGGGAAGAGAAAAGGTTTGAAACATCCACCTCTTCTTCAGTTGTGTAGATGAGAAACCGAGACTCTGAGACTCCAACAGGCACCGTGACACCCCAAGGTCACAGAGCCAGTTAGCAACAGAGCTGGTGTCAGAGCACCAGGTCCCCAGACTCTTCCCTGTCAGCAGCACCCTGTACCTGGCCACATAAAGACTCCCCAGAGCATTAAGGGATCACCTCCCAGGACCGGAGGCTGCTTAGCAACAAGTGCTGACATTTTTCCAGACATGCCCCAAGGCATCTTGGGAAGAAGCTACAAAGTTAAACAAAAACAAACTTGTTTTTTTTGAAACTTGGTAATTGCACATACTCCTATTTTCCTAACAAACCGACTGGATCTCATTAAGGGAGGCTTCTGAACCTAGACAGAGAGAACCTTGTCGTCACCCATTAAATATGTCTAATTTCACACACTGTCATGTAACTCTCCAACCAGTTGGCTCTCTCCTGAAAAAGGAGCAAATGACTGCAACTTGGCCCATTTCTTAGCACATTGGTATTTTTCACAGGGAATATTAGGGGCCTTGCTATAATTGCCCAGCATTGGTAATCTTGTACATTTAGCATCTTCAGCAGAATTTTAATTTTTCTAAAACAGAGATCTGGCTATTTCATATAATGCCTTCTTCCTGATGTAGACATGGCATTTTGTACCTGAGTCCTATCCCATCTCCAGTCCTCAGTTTCCCCAACTGTAATATGACAATGGTCTGGAGTCTCCATGGGCCCTTCCAGTGCTAAGCTTTGTTGTTGTTCATACGTGCCAAGACCTTAATTGCATAAAAATGCTGACCAAGGTCTGGTTTCTGTTGGGGCCTTTGCTTACCGAGCCGTCTTGCAAATCAAAGACCCTCCTGATGCTTCTTAATAAGCCCGTACCTTAAAGAAAAATGAAAATGAAAATATTGAACCTCTGGGTGCACTCTGCTCCCCATAATGAAATGTGCATGGAGAACATGCATCCGGTTCAAGGACTTTATACAAAGTTATAATAACTGTAATAAGCTAATAGTCAGATGGAATTAATAACAGGAATGTGGCCATTTAAGCAGTGAGATGGCCCTGTGTCGTGGGATTTTTGCAGCTAAACCCTCTTGAGTTTCTATAAGCTAATAGCAATTAGCCCCTGAGTTAATGGCAGCTGTGGTCATAATGAGATTGGAATTGATCATTTAGAGGCAGGCTCCCATAAGCCGGTCTTACGAGGCATTTCAGTTGTAAAGCACTGCCTTGACCCCTTCTTCTCACACCTTTCATCATGATCCCGTCTTCTTTAAGGCTTTCTGGGCTCAGCACACTCCTTTCCCCATGCAGCACACAGCTCTCTGGGGCTCCAGGAGTAAGCATCAAGACGGAATGGCCATCCTGCACACCAAGAATTCCGCACCTACGAAGGACAGGCTCCATTCAGATCTGCTACACAAACCCTCGGCAGGTACCTCCTTGGCAAGGTAAGTCCATCTTAGCTCAGATCCTATTCCCACCTCCACCACTTCTTTCACCTGCCCGTGGGTAACTTCTCTAAGCTTCAGTCTCCTCAAATGTAAAATGGGGAGCAAATTATCTACATCATAGGGTCTTAGTAATGATGTAATAAGGAGATCTATATAAAAGACCTTATGTAGTACCTCTCATAAAGGGGTGCTAATGAATACCTTTTTTGTTTTGTTTTGGTTAGCTTTTGCTGTGTAACCAATCACCCCTAAAATTAATGGTAAAAGTAACAATCATTTTATGTAGCTCATGATTATGTGGGCCTTCTGTGTGTTTCTTCTGGCCTGGACTGGTTTAGCTGATTTCTGCTGGGCTCTCCCATGTGTCTGTGGTCAGTCAATGGATTGGTCGGTGGCTGGATGGTCTAGGGATGCCTCGCACACATACTGGTGGTTGGTATGCTGTCAGCATGGGTCAGAGGGAAAATTGTGCCACATGAATCTCATCCTTCACAGGCTAGCCTGGGCCGATTCACATGGTGTTCCCAGGGATCCAAGCACAGAAAGAGAAGTCAAGCCCCAGGTGCAAAGGCTTTATAAGTCTCTCTCTGATGTCACATTTACTCTTGTCCTAGTGACCAAAGAAGTCATGTGACCAAGCCTAGCTACACGCCACCCTGGACGTGAAGTCACATTACAAAAGAGTATATGTGCCAAGATGGAAGGAATCTGTGGACATTATCCAACCTACACCTCCTCTTCCTTTCATTGGTTTTATTTATCTACATAACTATGGCTGGTATATAGTAGGTGTTTAGGAAGAGGTTATTGAGTGAATAATGAATGAATGAGAGAAACTAACCATCTGATAGTAAAACTAAGACTCCAATACATGGCACAACTTTCCCAAGACATCACTGCAATTTGGTAGTAAAAGTAGGACTCAGACCCCAGCTCCTGACCTCTAGTCAGACAACTATTTTCTCTTACATAGATGAGGGAATCAGTTAAAATAAGAGATATGAACATGCTTTATATAAGGCAGTCCAACACTCAAGATATTTTTGGTATGTGTCTTTTCTGAGCAACAGTTTTCCTCACACAGTGGTGCCCCCTTATCCACCTTTTCCTTTCCATGCATTTAGCTACCCACCATCTACTGTAGTCCAGAAGCAGATGATGATATGTCACAATGCCTACCTCATTCACCTCACTTCATTTTATCACACGGGCATTTATCATTTCCAGCTTCATAAGAAGGGTGGGTACAGTACAATAAGATACTTTGTATGAGAAAAAAGAGCACATTTACATCATTTCTATTACAGTGTACTGTTATTATTGTTCTATTTTACTAGCTATTCTTATTAGTCTCTTACAGTGCCTAATTTATAAATTAAACTATCGTAAGGATGTATGTATAGGAAAAAACATGGTATATATAGGGTTTGATACTCTGTGCAGTTTCAGGCACCCACTGAGGATCCTGGAACATGCCCCTCATGAATAAGGGGGTACTGCTGTGTACTCATAGGCATGGGGTTTGGTCAAAGGCCATCCCACTCTGTTATCTGGGATGATTTGGAAGGTGCTGTGGTCCAGAAGCAGTACTCCACCTAATGCTTCTCCAAGAAGAGAAAGGGGAGGGGAAAGGGTGGCAAGGAAGCTCCGGATGTCCCTTCTGTCTTTGGATGTTGCTAGAAATTCAGTACATGAGTCAATATGTAGATATTCCTTGAGCCAATTCTGAAGAGTCTGAACAAAAGGTGATTAAATTACTTGGGAATCAATTCCAAAGCTGTTTTCCTTTCTTATTTAAAGAACACAAACTATTTTCTCCTGAGGATAAAAATCAATATTTGAGTAAAAATTGGGCCTCATATTGTCCCTATCAGAGGTCCCAAACAAATGTGGCTAGAGGAAAGGTGGAGACATTGAGGCAAATGCTTCCTCATTTTCAGTCAGTGAAGGCTGCAGAAGGAAGCTGGGAGAATAAAGCTCCCTTATCTCTAGGTTTGCCTGTGGGTATTGTCTTTCCCTTTTCCCATATGTCATAGGATATTTGATCTAGAGGGGCCTCAGGGCCCATCTGTCTCGACAACACGTCACCTCTTGCCATGCCTAGCACATTGGTCAGTGTTATCTAAGTTATGCTACAACAACAAACAACTCCCAACCCCCAGGGGTCTACAGCTTATTTCTTACACATATTATATGTCTCTTAAGACCAGCCACAGCTATGTTCAATGCCACCTTCCTTCCAGTACCAGGCTACGAGAGCAGCCTCTATCTGGGATACTGTTAGTCCCCTGCCTGAGGGAAAACACAGTAGAATCCCATAACTCTTAATGCTTCTGTTCAGAAGTTGCACACTTTGCTTCTGCTCACATTTCATTGGCTAAATTAAATCAAGTGGCTAAGTCTAATGGGTAAGAGGAATAATCTTCCATGGAAAAGACCAGAGAATATTTTAAACAATAACATAATCAAACACATATGGCCTCTGCATGGGTCTGCTTGGTGCTGGTGTTTAGACAAGGCCTTGGGTTTTCCAGGGCTGGGCTGGAATGGAAGGAGAATGAGGCCCAGGAGTACTGTGGGGGAGGGGGAGGCTCCCTGGCTTGGGTTCTGTCTACTTCAGTCTCCAGCAGAGGAAATTTTAACAGGCTCTTCCATGAAACTATTTGCTCATGAACTCCACAAATTTCCAGACATTTCTTCTTGAAGCAGCCCCAAGAATTGCTGGAGGAAAGCCAGCCGCCTGGGCTGTCTGGCCCTATTCTGCAGAATAAAATGTCCCTTCCTCCAAAGGTCACAGACAGCAGGAGGCTGAGTACTGTTTCGAAAAGGTGTGACAGGGCCAAGTTTTGTGAAAGGCCATAGGTCATCCCAGAACCCCCAGCAACCCAGACCTTGAGCCCTGCCCCCTATATGCCAGAGAGACTCAAACCAGAGGACAATTACTTAAATCTCAGCTCAGCTTCTTCACCTTATCAGCCACACGGCCTTTGGCAGTCAGTTGCTCTCTCTGTGCTTCATTGTTTTCATCAGTAAGACAAGGATTATAGCACCAGATCTGCCTTCCTTTGCTAAGAGATGGGAAATTTCTATGGGAAAGAATAAATGGCAGTTTGCCTTATGCTCCCTAGAAGTGTGATAAAGATGGTGCATCATATGTTTCCTGTCACCACCTGTCTCCTGAGGGCACAGAGAGAACGGAAGACTTCACCTTCAAAATTCTACAGGGTGCTTATGGGGCAGGGAGAGCGGGTCTCTCCAGGGAGGCAGCATGTTTAGCTCACATGAAGAACACTTTCTAACAAGACCAAAACCAGAGGGAGATAGAATGAGGGGATGAAGGAGATAATGATTCCCCGTGATAAAAGATATGTAAGTAGAGCTTGATGTCTGCTTCCCAAGGATGCTCTAAATAATAGTAATCATCTCAAGGATGTTGAGACTGAATGCCCAAGGATCACAGACTCTCAGAATTGAAAGATACCTATCAAACTCAGGGGGGTTTTGTAATATGACTTCATGGATGAAACCATAAAAATCCATATTGCAATAGGTGTGGCACATGTTCCTGCCCGACCTCCTGTCAAGTCGTTCCACCCTGACAATTCCAGGAGGCTGAGATTATGATTCATGCCCCAGCCCCTTAGCATTTCTTGCAGGTCTCATGGAAACAAGGCATCAGCCCTCACATTGGTAGGCTTCTGCCCCCAGGACCCCCTTGAGCTCCACCCAGGCACCAAGAGATTCTCAGGCACAAGGCCCCTGACGCCTGGGAAGCAATGGGGCACCAGCACTCAGGGCACTGGTCTGTCCTCAGGGGGAAGGACAGTGACAGCACAGGGTGGGGCAGGGGAGTGGGAGGGGCACATACTGTCGGGAATGTATTGTGTCACCAGCTTTGGATGTGCTGGGCTTATGGAAGAGGTAGGACTGGGGGCTGGGGGGCTTTATAGTGACCATTTTCTTGGACTTGGGGTACTGTGGTTCTCGCAACCCTCTCCTCCTACACCATCTTCTTCTTACCATTGAAAATGGCTTGGGCGTTCTCCAGGGGCTGCCAAGTTCACAAGCTCCTGAGGTTCTCCTGGTAGTCCTGTGAGGCAGGGTTGAGAACACAATCCTATTCTGGCCAGGAAGACAGCTGTGGCTCGAGGGTGTGAGGGGTACAAGACTTGCCCATCCAAACCCTAACCTAGCACCCACCCTTGAGCACATCTGCCACCCGGCTACCACCTTGGGGAACATCCTCTCAAATGCACAGGCAGCCCTTCCATCTACCACTAGAGATGGGAGCTACCAGGGCCAGAGGGGCCCAGGGCCGTACTGCTGTGTGACCATGGGCTTGGCCCTCAGGTCATGGCCTGCCACTGTCAAACGGTGTTGCCTGCGATCTCTCAGATACAGAAGAATGACTGACTAAGCAGCACACCAAAGGACACACAGACACCCTGCTGCTGTTACTGTCATGTACATTTACCACGCCCTGCATCTCAGGACTCAGCGGTCAGAGCATCCGCCTTGGCCGCTCCGGGACCTAGCGCAGGCCTGGATCCCTTTGCGCAGGCCTCCGGTCTCCACAGGCATGTGGTGGTGTCCCTCTAGGGGTGAGCCTTCACTTCAGCACAGAGGCCTGGGGGCCATGCTGCACACTTATAGACTTGCCCGAGCAGCCCTTACAGTCAGGCACTGGGGTAGGCACGGTGCCACATATCCTCCGCTTGCCCCACAGTACCCCTGAGAAAGGAGGGTTTTGCTCTCCATTTCACAGAAGCAGAGACTGAGACCCAGGAAACTTGTTCAGTTGTCAGTAACCAACACTCCTCCCAAGTGCTGGGGGTAAGGAGACCAGGCCAGCAGGCTTGCAGCCTGTTCCTCTATAGGACAGATGAGGGGACACTAGAGACACTCAGGTGCCTGTCTCCAGTGCAGACCTACACCGACAGGTTGCTCTGGAGGGTGGGATCTGCCACGCATTCTGAACAGCTCCCCAGGCCGTTCCAGCACAGCCAAGGTCTGCTAACGTTTGCACCACATGCTCCCTCTGCCAGTCAGGCCTGGCCTGGTCTGCTGGGGATGGATCCACAATGACAAACACGCCTCTTTCTAAATGCAGAATTCAAGGGAATGAGAGCAAGGCCTTGAGCTGGGCAGCCCCCCGGGAGCACTTCTTTTGTGCTCAGGAAGAAGAGGAAAAGCAAGGCTTTGCCCCTCTCTGGCATCTAATTTACTGTGTGAACTTTTGCAAGTCACTTCCCTGTTCTGGGCCTCAGTTTCCCCACATATAATATTAGGGTTTGAAAGGCTGTAGGCTGGAGTTTCCCTAAGCTTGAAATAGCTGGACCCATTCCTCATGACCCCAGCCTAAAAGGAGGGCCCCCAGCGGCCAGTGAGTACAATCACTGGGGGTAAATTTTTGTCACCAGTCCTGCTCAAGGCCCTTTGGTATCTCCACTTGCTCTAAGCCTCTCCCCCTACCTTCAGGCCTTGTGTTAAGTGTTTTATTCACCTGGCTGCATTTAATCCTCAACTGCTTTGTGGGAAAGGTATTACTCTCCCATTTTACAGCTGAGAAAACTGCAGCTCAGCAAGGTAAAGTGATCTGCAAAAGGTCACACAGCTGGAAAGGGGCAGAGCTAGGATTTGAATGTAGGGCAGTGATAGGCCATGCATCCTGCCTCAAGCTGGCACTGCTGCTTTATCCCAGCTAACAGCTGACAGTTCCTCCTTGAGGACGTGTACAGCTGAGCTATCTCTCTCCTCCTTTCTTCTAAGCCTGCCATGAATCAGGAGAGACAGAGAAACAAAATAAACAGAGATGGAGCAGAGCAGAGGGTTTCCAATGGAATTATTTTGCAAAACTACCTTTTTCTGCAAGCTGCCCCTCTCAGGAGCTTCAAAGAGAAACCTGCTCTCAAGCAGGATCATTTGCCTGAGCCAAAAGCCATTTGTCTGGAATGAATATTAATATGCCAGCAGCTGCCTGTGACAGTGCCTGCCACTGATCACACACTCCCAGCAATGATTCCTCCTGAGAGTGCTCTGGGAGGCTCCCGGAACCTAACGGGCCTCCTGTGGCACATTATAGTTACCTTTTGTTTGGCTTTCCCAGAGCTTCCTGCAGACTGCCAGCCTCACATGGTCCAGACCTCAGACAGGCCCCCTAGGGTACTTTGGAGCCACTGACAGCAGAACCATGCCCACCCCTCCATAGGTGAATGGTCCTCCTTGCTCATGAAATAATGCTTGAAAAAAATACCAAGACCCTCAAAATTCAGCTCACATGCTACACCCAGCACCAGAAAGAGCCAGGCTGGGGAAGCAGCAACATCTTGAAGTAAAGGGCACAAATAGGAAACTCAAGTTCCAGCCATTGCTCAGCCACACCAATGCTATTCAACCTTGAGCTAGTCACAGGCCCCACTGGACCGCAGTTTTCTCTGTGCACTTGAACTGGTTGGCCTTGATGCACCTCAAGGGTCCTCCAGGTGGAACATATGCTAGTGATGTGCCAAGAACACCAGGCAGCGCGTCTGAGGCCTTGGGTTCAAATCCTCACTCAGCCAGAGGGCAACCTTTGTCAATTTGCTGAGGCTCCTATGTCAGTAGGTTTGTCATTGACACAAACTGAAATTAGATTATCGCTGCAAGGGCCTCATCTGTGGAGTCAAAGGATGCTTGCTGAGTCTGAGATTTCATTCACTACCTGAAGCCTATGCAGAAATCCAGCTGGAAGTGATTTTACTTCCTCCAAGCTCCTCATTGCACAAGCGTGGTTCATAATTAACAGTACTGAAAAGACATTTCCTGGAATGCCATAGTGCAAAACATTTCCTTGCACAGAAATGTCTTAGGCTCTGTTAGGTCAGCGATCAGATGTCATATCTTGTGATACCCACTTGCATGCCATGCCCACTCTTGCCACACCTTAGTCCAGCCTGTCACATAGTAAGTAGGTCTCAATAACTGTTGCCCTACTTTGCCCTTTTAGTAGAAATTACAGGAACTACTCAATAATGACAACAATAGCAAACACTTACTGGCAGTTAACACATTGCAGTTACCAGTCCAAGGGCTTTGTATATCTTAATTCAACTTAATGCTTATGACCACCTCATGAGATGGGTACTATTTTACAGGGAGAGTTTAAGAAACTCACCCAAGGCCACCAAGGTGCTAAGTAACAAAGGTGGAATTTAACCCAGAGAATGTGGCTTTGAGCTTGTTTCTAAAACAGGAGGTTCTCAACTCACTTAGTGGGTATGTAAAGTGCGGGGTGCTGGACTCTACCCCCACAGTATCTGATTCACTAGGGCTGGGTGGGTGGAGCCTGTGAATCTGAGTTCCCAAACGTTCCCCAGGCAATGCAAGTCTGGGGCCCACCTCCCATCAGGTCGTGCTGCCTCAGGGTTAAAGGGAACTGAACTCCGCATGAACCCCCAGGACACCTGGCTTCCTGGGTCCAGTCGTTACCAAAGTATTATCCACAGAAAATACTCCCACAGGTTGCTGATCATCATTACATGGTAACAAGGGGGATGAGGGTGAGTGTCTTTGAGAAATTTGGGTTCGATGGATTAAACAGCTTTCTTTGCTGGTTTTTTGCTGTGTTTTCTGTAATATCCAAATGTACTCTGTGACATAGTTTGGCAAGTTTTCTAAACATTTTTGACCTAAGTATCCCTTTTCTCACTAAGTAGTTTATGGCAGCAATGCTCCCTAGAACAGCCTTAGAGAAACACTGGCCCAGGCCAATGGTCACCCCAGTATGCACAGGCCTTGGAGGCCTTCTGCGGGGGCTAGAGTCTGAGCTACTTTGGGTTTACTAATATGGCCTTCTAAATAGAATGTTAGAAGTGGAGCAGAACCAATATGGGTTACATAAGACAGAGACTCAACCCATCCTCTCCAACCAAACAGATCATACCTTACACCTTCTGCAAGTCCCTGAAGAAAATACTCTAATTGCAGGAGAATCCAGGCAAGACAGTAGGTCTGTCTCAGTGCAACCCCACCCCAGTTTCCACCTATTCCAATTGCAAATGCCTTTAGGACCTTGGGTAGACATGCCAGTATTGTTCTCTATGAAAGAGGGAAACCAGTGTTTGAGTTGAGACACCTAAGGAGAAAAGATGAGCTCTATTTCACAAGAGATTCATTAGAGAATGGCATTTATGCTGTTCCAGGAGCTGGGAGAAAGGAGGGTGACATATGATCACTGTCCTCAAGGTGCTCACAGCATTGTGGGGGAGGCCCCCTAAGGCACAAATAATCTATGTCAAGGTAGGATGTGATCAGAGACAATGAGCATTTGTAGGACAGGGGAGTCACTTTTCCCAGAGATCTAGGAGTTGGCAAAAGGCAGATGGAATTCCGGGGAGGAAATGGCTTCCCTCCCCATCTAATCCCCAACTCCTTCTCCAGAAGTAGTGAGTGCTGGGGTCAGCGAGCAGCAGGATCTACAAACCGTGAGCAAATCCCCATGGTCTGGAAGAGAGCACAGAATTTCATTTCTTCTTTGGCCCAGGCAAGAGCTGAGGTCTCAGCAGCTGAGTGCACCAAGAGCAAGATCAGAATAATAGAGGGTCCTGAGGAGACTTCAACCTCTGCAGCTCCCAGAAGAAGGATCTCATAGGCCAATCTGAGTGTTCTTGAGAAAACCTGCTGGCACCAGAACAGGTAGGCTAAACAGGTAGGCCAGGTCCTCGTCATTGTGTTGGAAAGATCATGGAAAGATGAAGAAACTTTTTGTGGGTGCCTCAACATGGGGGCTGACAATTTTGCAGCTGCTGTCATCTGAAGATTTGACTGTAACTGAGTGGAGACCTGCTTCCAAGATAACTTCCTCCCATAGCTGATGGCAGGAGGCCTCCATTTCTTACCCGACGGCTCTATAGGATGCTTAAGTGTTTTTGAGTATGACAGCTGGCTTCCTCCATAACTACTGGTCCAAAAAAGATAGCAAGAAACAAGCCATGGTGCTCTCCATGGCTTTTAGTCTCAGAAGCTATACACTCTGTGGCTTCTACATTCTACTCATTGGAAGCTAATCCAGCCACACACAAGGGGAGGGAATGAAGCTCCACCTCATGAAGGGAGGAGTATCAAATAATTTTTGGGTGTATTTTAAAACCACTTCACTATCTATGGACAATAATAAAGGAAGGATTTGAACCATAAAAATGAATCAGAACAGAGACTGTGGGAGACTGATAAGAGAGAGGAACAGCAGTTAGTAATTAACCTATGTATAGTTAAATTTAAATGGATAATTATAGAGTTTCTTGGAATGTGTAATGAAAGTGCTAAATAAAGATCTTAAAATAGAAATGACACAATATTAGAGGAAAACCTAATAACAGTCTGGAATTAATTATAATAAAACTATCTTGGGAAAAACTAGACTGGGGGTGCAAAGAGAGAGAAGGTACAAATAAAAGTGTTCTAAAGATCTCATCTATAGGAAGAGTGGGAAATCAAAATGATTTTAAAGGCCATACAATATTGAAGTAAGGGAGTAAGCAGCAGGGGAAGTATTTGGCATTTTGTTTTCATAGAAAAGAGGAGGGTGTATTTAATTATGAGTATGAGGAAATGGAATGAAACCATTAGTGTGATAGAAAAATCAAGTCAAAATTTCAAACACAAACAGGAAAGAAGAATGAAGACTAAGAAAAACTGCAAAAAAATAAGGAGAAGGAGAAAGAAGAAATAAAATAAAATAAATAGTAAAGCCAAAGCCAACAGAAGGAATAAAATTGTGTAAAAATGTTGCTACACTACAAGTGAATGGACTAGATTTTCCCATTGAAAAACAGACTCTGACTGTTTTTTTAAAACATCAACAGAAAGCAATGAAGAAGCTTTCTACATGATAGGAAGACTGGATAAAGGTCAAGAGAAAGGAAAACAGGGCACAGGTTGGGGGGGAGTCTCTGTGGCACATTTGGGGACCTAAAATCCTGTCACTACTTTGTTGGTACTGTCTTCCAATAGTTCCTTGCCCCATTAGTGCCAAAAGTGAACAGACAACCCGGCAAGACTTCTAACTACTCAAACTGAATGCTCACAATTGTTAAAAACATCCCAGAAATAAATAACACAGAAGAGTTGCAGAGAACTGCCTATTGCGTTTCTTTCAGCCCCAGCTTTAGAGAGCCTGGTGAGTACTCTCCCTGAGCTTTCCTGCTATATAATTCCTTGAAATTGAGTGCTTGATTTATCTCTGCAATTAGGAGATAGTTTCAACTAGGAGCCTCCTCTGGACACCAGATAGTTGCCATAAAATTTATCTTGGATTATCCCTTTTTCTATATCCCAAGAGTGGAGGGAGAGTGGTTGTTTGCAGGAATGTGACATGCTGGTGTTTGAGTATCATGAGGGGATACAGGTCAGATTTCAAGCATTATAGGCTGAGATATAAACTCCTGAGGTGGAGCATTGCTTCATTTCCAATGTTTCTAGTTCATCAAAAAGAACTAGAAGTTCAATATCACTGACCACAGTTATTCATTCACAGATACTTGTTTTGCTACTGCCAAGACCTAGGCTGATACCAGGCTCTGTGGACACAGAAATCAAACAGGGAAAGCCACTTCCTTCATGAGGCTTACAGTCTAGTGAAGGAAACAGACAATAAATTGATATGATATGATATGAAATGATATGATAATAAAGTACTGGTAGTGGTTAGTGCTGTAAAGAAAAATAAAGCAGGAAGCCAGGAATTTATATTATTTTAACCCATCAAACCATAGGTACATTAAGGGAAGAGTCAATGGTTCATTCAGCCCCGCATATAGGGCCTCAGTCCATACACAGGTGGTGTGTAATAATTATACAGAAAAGCAGATGTGGATGAAAAACAAAGGGTAATTGCATATTTGTATTTATTTTTTTATGTGGCAGATAATAGGTAAAAGGGAATCCAGAAAGGTTTTGGACTGGTGTGATCAAATTTGTCTTTTCAGGAGATTTGATTCAACCTCAGTATACAGAATGAATGAGAATTGGGGAAGACGGGGGGTAGGGGGATCCACACCAGAAGTGGGGACACCAGCCTTCCTAAGCAGCACTAATAGAACTTTCTGTGATGATGGAAATACTCTATACCCTGCTGTCCAACAGGGTAGACACCTGTAGTTCTTAATCACATGAAATAAACTAATTTTTTAATTTTATTCTAATAAATTTAAATGTAAATATCCATGTGTGGCTAGCAAGTTGACAGCCACATTGAACAAGGTGGTTCTACAGGGATCTGAGCTGAGTCCATGAAGTCCTGACCCTGGGTGCTGATGGGGTGACCAGAAGGTGGAAACCGCTCAAGAGGTTTAAGTTTAAGGTCTTGGGCAAGTCACTTAACATCTCTGGGCCTCAGTTTCCTCATTTGGAAAATGGGTATAACCAGACTTCTCTCTTACACATACATGAACTTACAAACCATGAAGTTCTGTCATTAACTATCAAATGATGCTGTGATCAGCATCTGGGTCTACACTGCACAAGAAATATAACTGTACAATCTTGGGGGGCAATTTGGAGATATATGTATATATAGATAGATCTGTATATCTATATCTAGACATATATATGTATGTTTGTCTCTCGTGTGTATGTGTGTATATATACATATATAGACAGAGAAGAGAGAGTTAAAATATTCATGGCCTTTAATACAGTAAGTCACCTTCTTTAAGTATATCCTGAAGAAAAAATCAGAAACCCAGGCAAAGGTATGGGAAGAAAGATATTTATTAAAATGTTATTCATATGAGCAAGTTAGATGCAACCTAAATATTCAACTACAGATTGCCTCAATAAAGAAAACCTTACCCATACATTGGAATATATACACTAATAAAACGATGATGTCAATGCTTAATAAAGGCTTGTGGCATGTTATTGCTAATTATATAGCTCTATACATTGACAGAAGACGGAAGAGAAACATCCAATTGCCAGCAGTGGCTATCATTAGGTGATGTGATTACAATTCATGTTTTATTTTCTCTTGAATCTTTTTTTATTTCCCAAGTTCTCCCTGATGAACTTGTATTGTTTCCTTTTGTAATGAAGTAGCAGGAGTGGGAAAAGGTTATTTTTAAAAGAGAAAAAGCAACATTTTATTTTTAAAATGATATTCATTTTGGAACAAATAGTCCACCCAGAGCCCTCAAATCTTGACATTAAAGAGAAGGCAACTTCCCAGAGTTACAGTCCAAGGGTTCCTGAGTCCTGAAAACCTCTGTAGGCTCCAGAGGCCCAGAAACGTACTGTGGTGGGTGGCCTGGCAGGGACACCTCTCTCCCTTCTCCCCAGCTGGGCTTCTACACAGGGAAGTTGTTTGCAGGAACCAGGGAGGGCCTAAGGGAGTGTGGGAGTGACAGTGAGGCAGGGGCCAAGCCTCTCTGTGTGCCATCTCCACCTGCCTCCATCTGCCCTGCCTCTCCAAATTCTTCTGTCCCTGTGCCTCACATCCTGGACCCTCGCTGCCTCATGGCCCTGTCTCTGCTCTCTGCGTCCCTCTGACTCTGCCTCGCTCCCTGTCTGTCTTTAGCCCCATCCCCACGCAGCCTCTGCCTCCCCACTCTCCACCCCCTCCTGCCTCAGGATGCTGCTGAGCTTGGCAGGGTGCTGAAGGTTCTGGGCTGGGGCCTGTCTAAGGCCCAGGAGCTGTTACTATTACTGGGAGCTGTTTCTGTCAAAAGAGCGTTCTCACATGTCATGAGTCAGAAGAGGGTGTCTTTGCTTCCTTCTGCCTGATCTCAACATATTCCACATATAGTCCCTGCTCTGCTCCTCGCCCTCCCAAAGTGCAAAGAGCAAGGATGGAGGCACTCTGAAAGCTGTCCTGGAAGATGAAAAGTCACTGAGGGAACAGAGTGGGGAGTCCCAGTCTGAATTCTGATGAGTAGAGAGCTCTGCCCTCACCCACGCCTCACCCTCCTGAGTGGAGATGTCTGCACTGAGCACCCTGTTCTGAAAACATCTCCCCTGAGCCAAGAATAGCAGGCCTTGGCCTGGAAACCGATACATTCACTAAGCCCAGAAGGCCTGACCTTGGGAAGGAAGTGCCAGGGAACAGGACACACTGGGCTTGGAAGAGGATGACCTTGCATCCAGCCTCAGCTGCCTCCTCTTCTGCTGGTGACAACTCAAAGCCATCCACCTAGGGGACCCCGGGACCATGTCTCCAGCTTCCCTGCCCACAATAGCTGACTGATGGGGCCCAGGAGAGGCTCAGGTTGCCATGTTGACCAGTTCAGGAAAAGAGGAGACTTGCTGCAGAAGAGGGGAGTCGGGTGCAGGAGAGAGGTGCCCCAGCAAGTGGACCCTTGCCTGGGACAAGGATCCTCAGGAACAACGAACAGTCCAGGCTGGAGTGGAAGGCTGGAGTGGGAGACTAGAGCAGAGTCTGGAGTGGGAGGCTGGATCAGGAGGCTGGAGTGGGAGGCTGGAGCAGAGGCTGGAGCGGGAGGCTGGAGTGGGAGACTGGAGCAGAGGCTGGAGCGGGAGGCTGGAGCAGAGGCTGGAGCGGGAGGCTGGAGCAGAGGCTGGAGGGGGAGGCTGGAGCAGAGGCTGGAGGGGGAGGCTGGAGCAGAGGCTGGATCAGGAGGCTGGAGCGGGAGGCTGGAGCAGAGGCTGGAGCGGGAGGCTGGAGCAGAGGCTGGAGGGGGAGGCTGGAGCAGAGGCTGGAGGGGGAGGCTGGAGCAGAGGCTGGATCAGGAGGCTGGAGCGGGAGGCTGGAGCAGAGGCTGGAGGGGGAGGCTGGAGCAGGAGGCTGGAGCGGGAGGCTGGAGCGGGAGGCTGGAGCAGAGGCTGGAGCGGGAGGCTGGAGCAGAGGCTGGAGGGGGAGGCTGGAGCAGAGGCTGGAGGGGGAGGCTGGAGCAGAGGCTGGAGTGGGAGGCTGGAGTGGGAGGCTGGAGCAGAGGCTGGAGTGTGAGGCTGGAGTGGGAGACTGGAGCAGAGGCTGGAGTGGGAGGCGGGAGTGGGAGGCTGGAGCAGAGGCTGGAGTGTGAGGCTGGAGTGGGAGACTGGAGCAGAGGCTGGAGTGGGAGGCTGGAGCAGAGGCTGGAGTGGGAGGCTGGAGTGGGAGGCTGGAGCAGAGGCTGGAGGGGGAGGCTGGAGCAGAGGCTGGAGTGTGAGGCTGGAGTGGGAGACTGGAGCAGAGGCTGGAGTGGGAGGCTGGAGTGGGAGACTGGAGCAGAGGCTGGAGTGGGAGGCTGGATCAGGAGGCTGGAGTGGGAGGCTGGAGCAGAGGCTGGAGCGGGAGGCTGGAGCAGAGGCTGGAGTGGGAGGCTGGAGTAGAGGCTGGAGCAGGAGGCTGGAGCGGGAGGCTGGAGCAGGAGGCTGGAGCGGGAGGCTGGAGCGGGAGGCTGGAGCAGAGGCTGGAGCGGGAGGCTGGAGCAGAGGCTGGAGGGGGAGGCTGGAGCAGAGGCTGGAGGGGGAGGCTGGAGCAGAGGCTGGAGTGGGAGGCTGGAGTGGGAGGCTGGAGCAGAGGCTGGAGTGTGAGGCTGGAGTGGGAGACTGGAGCAGAGGCTGGAGTGGGAGGCTGGAGCAGAGGCTGGAGTGGGAGGCGGGAGTGGGAGGCTGGAGCAGAGGCTGGAGTGTGAGGCTGGAGTGGGAGACTGGAGCAGAGGCTGGAGTGGGAGGCTGGAGCAGAGGCTGGAGTGGGAGGCTGGAGTGGGAGGCTGGAGCAGAGGCTGGAGGGGGAGGCTGGAGCAGAGGCTGGAGGGGGAGGCTGGAGCAGAGGCTGGAGTGGGAGGCTGGAGTGGGAGGCTGGAGCAGAGGCTGGAGTGTGAGGCTGGAGTGGGAGACTGGAGCAGAGGCTGGAGTGGGAGGCTGGAGCAGAGGCTGGAGTGGGAGGCTGGAGCAGAGGCTGGAGGGGGGAGGCTGGAGTGGGAAGCTGGAGCAGGAGGCTGGAGCAGAGGCTGGAGCGGGAGGCTGGAGCAGCAGGCTGCAGCGGGAAGTTGCAGCCTGTTGGTAGCAGGGGCTCGTCAAAGAATGGCAGCCGTGTGGAACGCAGTGCCGTGTTCTCTGTCATTGGGTTTTATTTTGCTTTCCTTTTGCTGGCGCCTCCACCTTCCCTCTTGCCCATGAACTTTCTGTGACCCCTGACCAAGAGCTCCCCTCTCCTGGCCCTTAGTTTCCCCAGCTGTAGGGTGACTTAATTAGAGCGTAAGAGTCCCCCTGAGGGGACTGCTTGCAGGGGTGAAGGCACTTCCCCACCTTAGCCCCCAGTCCTTGCCATGTCAGTATTGGGCTTCTGCATTTTTTTGAAGAAAATATGCTGCTATAGTGCTGGGCCAGAGGCTCCTGCAGGCTCCAAAGCCTCCCTTGCCCTTCTTCTGACAGGCCTGCTCGCATCTCACCACAGCCCATTATGGGGCCAAAGGACCCCACTCTCTAGAAATAATTGTCATCTGTTTTAACCTTTGTTACTCAGCTGTGAAATGAAAGCGGCAGGGCTATGGGATCAAAGCAGGACTGAACATGGAGGAGGGGTTGCCCCAGGGCAAAAAGCCATTGCGTGTCAGCCGATTTGAATTAAAAAGTGCTGAGGGGATAGACTACCAGGTTTGCCTTCAAACAGTGGGAGCGAGCTCTGTGGGCACGTGTGAGTGGGGGCACATGCCAACACGTGAATCCTTGGGGAGGCTGTGCACTGAAACTAAATTGGTAAAATCAGCTTTTAAGTTATTAAGTTGGTACTTTAAACATTTACTTCTCAGAGAATTGAGTGCAATAGCAGACATGGAGAAGCTATTTGTCAGATGAACTGAATGAAACAGTCACTGAATCAGAGAATCCTAGGCATGGGGCTGTCATATCAAATCCTTCAGGACCTGGGACAAATTTTGAGCTGGAAAAGATCTAGAGATGGCCCAACACCTTCCCTCTTTCACAGACCAGCAAACTGTGGCTATGTGAAGTGAAACCTCAGGCCCAGGGGTCACACACCCAGCAGCTATCAGTACCAGAATATGATGGCAGTGTCTATTCTCCTACCTGCTAGCTTCAGAAGAGAACACATTAACAAAATGCACTGTATTGAATTTCCCCACATTCACCTTAGACATCTAGGAACAGAGGACAGTCTCAGGCCCCAGGGAGTTAGTAGCATCCTAGCACTGGATAGAGTCCCTGAAGTCCTTCCTGGTCACCTGGACTCACAGGTAACCCATCAGCCCACCACCAGGGCCCAGGGGGGAGCCCTGGCATTACCCACTTAGAAACCATGTGATTTTGCCTAGGTTCGGGAACCTCTCCAAGTCTTCAATTTCTTACCTGAAAAATAGTCCACTGAGCTGTAGTGAAGATTAACTAATGAAATGTAAAACATGGCGAGTAGCCCTAGGTGAGAGGAAGTTCCTCAATTAACATTGACTCCTAGCAGTGCTCTTGCTATGAACTCTCACAATGGGCCCTACATGGAGCTCCCAGCATCAGTATGCTCAGAATCATCTGGGGAGTATGTTCAAAGCAGACTTCCCTGGGTCTCTGCAGGGGAACGGTGGGCTCAAGCATCTGATTTTTAACCAACACCTGTGTCTGAGTGTCTAGACACCTCATGTATAACAAGTCTAATGTACACAGCTTTCTGACCACATCTGAAAGCGCCATGTCTGCACTTGCACTATGTATTGTTATATGTGTTGCTTTCCCTGCAAGATAGAAAGCCAAGAGGGCAGGGGCCAGGTGCATGGCTACATGGCTCTCGCAGCATTTGTGGATCCTGTATTATTTGGTCATCAGCCAGCTAAAAGCTAACATTTAGTTTCAAGGACAGTCACTAAGTTCAGGGACCAGAGCTCCTGGAAACAAAGTTTTCACCTTTCAGAATTATTAAGTATAGAAGATCCTGAGCTGTTTCTGCATCCTCTTCAAATGGGCTTTTGATGACATTGTCTGTTTCAGTCAATGTGCTAGAACTGTTCTCTAGAAGAGATGCCACATAATTAATCTTACAGGTTCAGTGCTAGAAAAATGTCATTTCTCCTGACAAATGTATATGCTTCCTTTTCTCATGTTGTGGCAGATTATTTTTCCAAAGATAGTCATAACAATTTCTCCCATTCCATCTGGTCTTCTGCAATGTGACCTTGTCCTCCATCTCAGTCCGGAGGTGGAATCTTTCTCCAGCTCCTTGCGTCTAGGCAGGTCTTCTGACTGCTTTGACCAGGACAATCTGGTGGAAGTGATAGGAAGTCCAGGCATGGCCCTTAACTGGTCTTGCAGCATCCGCTTCCTTTCTCTGAGCAACCAGTTGCCACATAAAAAGTACGTATATTCTAAGACCCCCCCATGCAGTGAGAAGCCCAGACCCCATGGAGAGGCCCTGGAGGATGAGCTGCTGCATGGACAGAAAAGCCAAGGAGCAGTGATACACCAGACACAAGACTAATAAGGAAGCCATTCTTGGAAGTCGATTCTGCAGTTCCAGCCACCTCAGCTGGTGCCATGAGTGTCAGGGATGAAGCGCCCAGACAGACTCTCCCCAAATTCCTAATCCATAAAATCTTGAGCAAAGTGAAATATTAATTTTGGGCCACTAAGTTCTGAGGGAGTTTTTTACGCAATGATACGCAAACCATATTTTATGAGAATATGTGACCATCACGTTTTCCTTTTTTTCTTGGCTGCCAGGAAGCCCAGAGCTAGATTTCTAACTCAGCTATAGCAACCTCCCTTAACTCATCCCTACTCCTTGCTTTATGTATATAACTTTTGATCTTTTAATCCTATATTCATTACATTAGATTTGTGTCTCTTAAAATAACACTCTCCCATATTTTTTTTATAGAGAAATGGTGGGATGTTGGGAATTGTATTGCTTCCTCTCCCCTTTCTATATATTTAAAAGTTCTCATGTGTCAAAGTTCTACGTAACTTTCAGATCTGTCCCTGGGTGCTGAACTAGGGCTGTTGCCCTGGGGGTCCCATTTATACCTTCATGATTCTTGTCCTACCTCTATCCTTCTCTGGTTCTGGTTATTGAGTATGTCTCACTCTCAATACTCACTCAACCCATTTTCAATTTCCATCTTTACAAGTGGTCTCTTGATGATCAAACAGCATGAAATATCTAAGGACATGGATTTCTATGTGAGGAAGTCTAAGTTGAATAGTCAGAGATATTTTTGTCAAGGTCATGGTTGTGGCATAAATAACATCTGAGGGCAGTCCCATATGCAAACAAGTCTCTGTGCACCCTTGGGAAAATCCATGAAGGAGAAATGATGATAGCTTAAGTACTGAACAGTCAATGTGATCAGTGGCCCTTCAAGGGTCCACAATCCTTTGTATGAAATCTTTGGAGCCATATGTATTTTGAAAATCAAATCATTCCATAGTTTAAAAAGGTGATATGGTACATATAGAATATAGCTCATATTACCTAACACTCCCAGTGGATACTGAGATAGTGCATTAATCAAGCACATCAATATTTCTATAGTAAAACACATGAATAATCACAATGGCAACTCTAACTTTACATAAGTTCACATCAGATTTTGTTGCCAAGTGAGATCAGATTTTACTGCCAAATGAGTTAAGAAAATGCTTTTAGTTTTCAGAACGTTCTTATTTTGGAGTTGTGGATGGGGTTTGTTATCCCACACTAAATACCTTGCTTGTACTGACCTCACTATGTCATAAAATTACCAATTGATATTATTATCCCCAATGTATAGACAAGAAAATGGAGACTCATTAAGTCACTTGGCAGAAGTCAAACAGCTCATAAATGGCAAAACTGGTTTTAAGCCTACATGTGTGTGACTTCTAAGCCTGGACTCTTAATTATCATCGTCACCTGTCTCATCTGCTCTGTGCCCCCTGTTACATGAGAAGAAACTTTCCAACACAGCTCCTTGGTAAGCTGCTTGGTTAGGCTGAAGGTTGTTAGTAAAGAAGAAGGGAAGAAGAGAGGTTGAGAAATCTCCTTTTACAAAGTAAATAAACTATAAACTTTCCTCTCAAACCTCAGACCTCCCAAGAAAAGCTGAGCAACCTGAACCAAAACGGCTTAGAAAATAGGAGTGTCATCCAGAAATGCTCCAATTCTTTCTCCCCAGTTCTTTTTGCTTATGGACATTGGATTTTTATCCCACTGCTGCCACCACATGTAAAAAACAGATATTTTTTAGAAGGCTTTATTTAAAAAAATTAAAGTGCCAAATTTTTTTCAAAGCATAATGCTTAGGAAGAGCCCTGGGCCTAAGGCCCATAAAGATGTGGCTTCTAAGCTCAGTTATGTCATTTACTGGCTATAAGAATTTACTGGAGGGAAGGGATGTGTGCCCTGGGCTGAGGGAGAAAAGGCCCCACATTTCTCTGTGGTCATTGTTTCAAGGCAATCCTCTTATGGAAGCCCCCTCTTTGTACCTCTCACCCAGGTCCCACAGTCATGAGGCCAGTCTTACCTCCTCATCTGGTGTTAGACCTCTTCAGATATGACTGGGCTCTGGACACCTTTGTGCTTCAGCCTGTCAAGCAATCCAACCTAATGAGCTTTCACTCATTAGCTTTCACTATCCAGACTTTATGCCAAAAACAGAAAAATCTCCATTTATCCTTTCATTTATTTTGAACCAACACTGATTGCTCATCATGCACCAGACACTGTGTTAAGCATGGAGAATTAATTCCTTCCTGCATTGATTCAAAAGACATTTATTAGGCATCTACCATGTGCCAGACAATGTACAAGACAGTCTGAAAAAAAACTGTCAGTGATACACAAAACAATCCCTACCTTCATGGACCTTAGATGTTATATAAGTCAAGCATAGTCTTTGACTACCCAGAGCTGTTTTGTGGGAAACGCTTAAAATCCAGTGTGATATCTAGCATAATTGGTGTAGCACAGGACTATAGGAATGTAGGCACCCAACCTGGACAAGGAGGCCATGATAGAGATACTCTATCTTTCTAGGATAAATTATTTAGATATCAAAATCTGAAGAATGAGTAAGGATTATGATCAAGAGCAGAGAACAGTTTTTTTTTTTTGAGAGGGCATCTCTCATGTTTATTGATCAAATGGTTGTTAACAACAATAGAATTCTGTATAGGGGAGTCAATGCTCAATGCACAATCATTAATCCACCCCAAGCCTAATTCTAATCAGTCTCCAATCTTCTGAAGCATAACGAACAGATTCTTACATGGTGAACAAATTCTTACATAGTGAATAAGTTCTTACATGGTGAACAGAACAAGGGCAGTCATCACAGAAACTTTCGGTTTTGATCACACATTATGAACTATAAACAATCAGGTCAAGTATGAATATTCATTTGATTTTTATACTTGATTTAAATGTGGATCCCACATTTCTCCCTTCATGATGATGATTATTATTATTTTTTTAAATAAAATGCTGAAGTGGTAGGTAGATGTAAGATAAAGGTAGAAAACTTAGTTTAGTGTTGTAAGAGAGCAAATGTAGATGATCAGCTGTGTGCCTGTAGACTATGTGTTAATCCAAGCTAGACAAGGGCAATAAAACATCCATGGATGCGGAAGATTTCTCTCAAAACAGGGGGGGTGAGGTTCTAGGCCTCACCTCTGTTGATCCCCAATTTCTCACCTGATGGCCCCCCTGCGACTGTGCCTGTCTTAGGTTGTTCCTCCCTTGAGGAATCTTACCCGTCTCTGGCTAACCAGTCATCTTCCGGGGCCATACAGGGATATGTTAAGTTGGTAAGTGAGAGAGAAGCCATATTGTTTGAAAAGGTTAGCTTTTTACTTCTTTGCAGATTTATGCCCTGTGGCTTCTATGCCCAGCATTTGTCTTGAGGTATCTTTAGCACTTGGAGGAATTATGATACTCGGTAAATTCAATATGAGGCACGATTTCTATTTAAGGGTTGTAATTAGGAAGGAAGAAGAAAAGCTATAGAGGTAGCAGACAGAAGAAAACACGGGAAGATTGATTATTTCTTTGACATATCTTCTTGTAGAGTAACTTAAGCATGTATAGGTTTTAAACTACTAATTAAATTGCACACACACATTAACATAATAGGAATACAGTTACAAAACCAAAACAGATCTACAATTACCAGCCATCTCCAATGAAGCCAAGAAAACCAGTTAGGCACCCTAGGCATTTGTGAAAATTTGTCTATGATATGATGGATATTGTCCAACTGTACTTGAACAGTCTGAGAGAAATCAGACAAATTAAAACAGCCCATTCCTGGAAACTGTTCACATCCCATATATTCTTTTAACAGTAGATAGTCTGTAGTTGTAAGATTCTGGAGCACTACAACTTGCACTTCTCCTAATTCTTGGTTGAGTTCCAACAGTGTAGATCCAGTGAAATTTGTTGTTTTACTGTGTGCACAGGCCAGCTTAGATATCTCCTTCTTCATTCCAATGTCAAGTCCAGGAACAGGTGGGATGAATGCAGCTACAACTGCAGCATTGTCTGGATCTTTGTTGGGGTTTTTTGATGATCATCTTCTGGTATGACTCTTCCAGAGAGTGCTGATGTTGGCAGTTCTTCTTCATATCGTATCTTAGTTCATTTTCTGGGTAGCCAAATTAGGCTTTGGTCCTCTGTATAAACACAAACAGACCCTTTGCCCACACTTTGATCTGCCCCTTATACCATTGAGTAGAACTCATTGGAGGTCACCACACAGGAACTGCTTTTTTTTTTAAGAGAAAAAGAACATTATCAGAAAAGTGTACCTCCATAGCCGATCATCTGACACCCTTTAAGTGATCAAAATTAAGGATATTTAAAGCATGCATTAATCGTTGATTTACAGTTAGTTTTATCCTATCATGGAGTAATCCCCCTTTTCTTTCTTTCTTTTTTTTTTGTTATCTTTAATCTACACTTACATGACGAATATTATGTTTACTGGGCTCTCCCCTATACCAGGTTCCCGCTATAAACCCCTTTACAGTCACTGTCCATCAGCATAGCTAAATGTTGTAGAATCACTACTTGCCTTCTCTGTGTTGTACAGCCCTCCCCTTTCTCCCACCCCCCCATGCATGCTGATCTTAATACCCCCCTTCTTCCTCCCCCCCTTATCCCTCCCTACCCACCCATCCTCCCCAGTCCCTTTCCCTTTGGTACCTGTTAGTCCATTCTTGGGTTCTGTGATTCCACTGCTGTTTTGTTCCTTCAGTTTTTCCTTTGTTCTTATATTCCACAGATGAGTGAAATCATTTCGTATTTCTCTTTCTCCGCTTGGCTTATTTCACTGAGCATAATACCCTCCAGCTCCATCCATGTTGCTGCAAATGGTAGGATTTGCCCTCTTCTTATGGCAGAGTAGTATTCCATTGTGTATATGTACCACATCTTCTTTATCCATTCATCTACCGATGGAAATTTAGGTTGTTTCCAATTCTTGACTATTGTAAATAGTGCTGCGATAAACATAGGGATGCATCTGTCTTTCTCAAACTTGATTGCTGCATTCTTAGGGTAAATTCCTAGGAGTGGAATTCCTGGGTCAAATGGTAAGTCTGTTTTGAGCATTTTGATGAACCTCCATACTGCTTTCCACAATGGTTGAACTAGTTTACATTCCCACCAGCAGTGTAGGAGGGTTCCCCTTTCTCCACAGCCTCACTAACATTTGTTGTTGTTTGTCGTTTGGATGGCACCATCCTTACTGGTGTGAGGTGATACCTCATTGTAGTTTTAATTTGCATTTCTCTGATAATTAGCGATGTGGAGCATCTTTTCATGTGTCTGTTGGCCATCTGTATTTCTTTTTCGGAGAACTGTCTGTTCAGTTCCTCTGCCCATTTTTTAATTGGGTTATTTGTTTTTTGTTTGTTGAGGCGTGTGAGCTCTTTATATATTCTGGACGCCAAGCCTTTATCGGATGTGTCATTTTCAAATATATTCTCCCATACTGTAGGGTTCCTTTTTGTTCTATTGATGGTGTCTTTTGCTGTACAGAAGCTTTTCAGCTTAATATAGTCCCACTTACTCATTTTTGCTGTTGTTTTCCTTGCCCAGGGAGATATGTTCAAGAAGAGGTCACTCATGTTTATGTCTAAGAGGTTTTTGCCTATGTTTTCTTCCAAGAGTTTAATGGTTTCATGACTTACATTCAGGTCTTTGATCCATTTTGAGTTTACTTTTGTATATGGGGTTAGACAATGGTCCAGTTTCATTCTCCTACATGTAGCTGTCCAGTTTTGCCAGCACCATCTGTTGAAGAGACTGTCATTTCGCCATTGTATGTCCATGGCTCCTTTATCAAATATTAATTGACCATATATGTCTGAGTTAATGTCTGGATTCTCTAGCCTGTTCCATTGGTCCGTAGCTCTGCTCTTGTGCCAGTACCAAATTGTCTTGATTACTATGGCTTTATAGTAGAGGTTGAAGTTGGGGAGCGGGATCCCCCCTACTTTATTCTTCTTTCTCAGGATTGCTTTGGCTATTCAGGGTCTTTGGTGTTTCCATATGAATTTTTGAATTATTTGTTCCAGTTCATTGAAGAATGTTGCTGGTAATTTGATAGGGATTGCATCAAATCTGTATATTGCTTTGGGCAGGATGGCCATTTTGACGATATTAATTCTTCCTAGCCACGAGCATGGGATGAGTTTCCATCTGTTAGTGTCCCCTTTAATTTCTCTTAAGAGTGACTTGTAGTTTTCAGAGTATAGGTCATTCACTTCTTTGGTTAGATTTATTCCTAGGTATTTTATTCTTTTTTATGCAATTGTGAATGGAATTGTTTTCCTGATTTCTCTTTCTATTGGTTCATTGTTAATGTATAGGAAAGCTACAGATTTCTGTGTGTTAATTTTGTATCCTGCAACTTTGCTGTATTCCAATATCAGTTCTAGTAGTTTTGGGGTGGAGTCTTTAGGGTTTTTTTATGTACAATATCATGTCATCTGCAAATAGTGACAATTTAACTTCTTCTTTACCAATCTGGATTCCTTGTATTTCTTTGTTTTGTCTGATTGCCGTGGCTAGGATCTCCAGTACTATGTTAAATAGCAGTGGGGAGAGTGGGCATCCCTGTCTAGTTCCCGATCTCAGAGGAAATGCTTTCAGCTTCTCGCTGTTCAGTATAATGTTAGCTGTGGGTTTATGATATATGGCCTTTATTATGTTGAGGTATTTGCCCTCTATTCCCATTTTTCTGAGAGTTTTTATCATGAATGGATGTTGAATTTTGTCGAATGTTTTTTCAGCATCTATGGAGATGATCATGTGGTTTTTGTCTTTCTTTTTGTTGATGTGGTGGATGATGTTGATGGATTTTCAAATGTTGTACCATCCTTGCATCCCTGGGATGAATCCCACTTGGTCATGGTGTATGATCCTTTTGATATACTTTTGAATTCGGTTTACTAATATTTTATTAAGTATTTTTGCATCTACATTCATCAGGGACATTGGTCTGTAATTTTCTTTTTTGGCGGGGTCTTTGCCTGGTTTTGGTATTAGGGTGATGTTGGCTTCATAGAATTAGTTTGGGAGTATTCCCTCCTCTTCTATTTTTTGGAAAACTTTAAGGAGAATGGGTATTATGTCTTCTCTGTGTGTCTGATAAAATTCCGAGGTAAATCCGTCCGGCCCGGGTGTTTTGTTCTTGGGTAGTTTTTTGATTACCGTTTCAATTTCTTTGCTCGTAATTGGTTTGTTTAACTTTTGTGATTCTTCCTTGGTCAGTCTTGGAAGGTTGTATTTTTCTAGGAAGTTGTCCATTTCTTCTAGGTTTTCGAGCTTGTTGGCATATAGGTTTTCATAGTAGTCTTTAATAATTCTTTGTATTTCTGTGGAGTCTGTCATGATTTTTCCGTTCTTATTTCTGATGCTGTTGATTTGTGTTGATTCTCTTTTTCTCTTAATAAGTCTGGCTAGAGGCTTATCTATTTTGTTTATTTTCTCAAAGAACCAGCTCTTGGCTTCATTGATTTTTGCTATTGTTTTATTCTTCTCAATTTTGTTTATTTCTTCTCTGATCTTTATTATGTCCCTCCTTCTGCTGACTTTAGGCCTCATTTGTTCTTCTTTTTCCAATTTCGATAATTGTGATGTTAGACTATTCATTTGGGATTGTTCTTGCTTCTTCAAGTGTGCCTGGATCACTATATACATTCCTCTTAAGACTGCTTTCGCTGCATCCCACAGAAGTTGGGGCTTTGTGTTATTGTTGTCATTTGTTTCTATATATTCCTTGACCTCTATTTTAATTTGTTTGTTGATCCATTGATTATTTAGGAGCATGTTGTTAAGCCTCCATGTGTTTGTGAGCCTTTTTGTTTTCTTTGTAGAATTTATTTCTAGTTTTATACCTTTGTGGTCTGAAAAATTGGTTGGTAGAATTTCAATATTTTGGATTTTGCTGAGGCTCTTTTTGTGGGCTAGTATGTGGTCTATTCTGGAGAATGTTCCATGTGCACTTGAGAAGAATGTATATCCTGTTGCTTTTGGATGTAGAGTTCTATAGATGTCTATTAGGTCCATCTGCTCTACTGTGTTGTTCAGTGCTTTCGTGTCCTTACTTATTTTCTGCCCAGTGGATCTATCCTTTGGGGTGAGTGGTGTGTTGAAGTCTCCTAGAATGAATGCATTGCAGTCTATTTCCCCCTTTAGTTCTGTTAGTATTTGTTTCACATATGCTGGTGCTCCTGTGTTGGGTGCATATATATTTAGAATGGTTATATCTTCTTGCTGGACTGAGCCCTTTATCATTATGTAGTGTCCTTCTTTATCTCTTGTTACTTTCTTTGTTTTGAAGTCTATTTTGTCTGATATTAGTACTGCAACCCCTGCTTTCTTCTCGCTGTTGTTTGCCTGAAACATCTTTTTTCATCCCTTGACTTTTAGTCTGTGCATGTCTTTAGGTTTGAGGTGAGTTTCTTGTAAGCAGCATATAGATGGGTCTTGCTTTTTTATCCATTCTATTACTCTGTGTCTTTTGATTGGTGCATTTAGTCCATTTACATTTAGGGTGACTATTGAAAGATATGTACTTATTGCCATTGCAGGCTTTAGATTCGTGGTTACCAAAGGTTCAAGGTTAGCCTCTTTAGTATCTTACTGCCTAACTTAACTCGCTTATTGAGCTGTTATATACACTGTCTGGAGATTCTTTTCTTCTCTCCCTTCTTATTCCTCCTCCTCCATTCTTCATATGTTGGGTGTTTTGTGCTGTGCTCTTTCTAGGAGTGCTCCCATCTAAAGCAGTCCCTGTAAGATGTCCTGTAGAGGTGGTTTGTGGGAAGCAATTTCCCTCAGCTTTTGCTTGTCTGGGAATTGTTTAATCCCGCCATCATATTTAAATGATAGTCGTGCTGGATACAGTATCCTTGGTTCAAGGCTCTTCTGTTTCATTGCATTAAATATATCATGCCATTCTCTTCTGGCCTGTAGGGTTTCTGTCGAGAAGTCTGATGTTGTTAGCCTGATGGGTTTTCCTTTATAGGTGACCTTTTTCTCTCTAGCTGCCTTTAAATCTCTTTCCTTGTCCTTGATCTTTGCCATTTTAATTATTATGTGTCTTGGTGTTGTCCTCCTTGGATCCTTTCTGTTGGGGGTTCTGTGTATTTCCATGGTCTGTTCGATTATTTCCTCCCCCAGTTTGGGGAAGTTTTCAGCAATTATTTCTTCCAAGATACTTTCCATCTCTTTTCCTCTCTCTTCTTCTTCTGGGACCCCTATAATACGGATATTGTTCCTTTTGGATTGGTCACACAGTTCTCTTAATATTGTTTCATTCCTGGAGATCCTTTTATCTCTGTCTATGTCAGCTTCTATGCGTTCCTGTTCTCTGGTTTCAATTCCATCAATGGCCTCTTGCATCTTATCCATTCTGCTTATAAACCCTTTCAGAGTTTGTTTCATTTCTGTGATCTCCTTTCTGGCATCTGTGATCTCCCTCCAGACTTCATTCCATTTCTCTTGTTTATTTCTCTGCATCTCTGTCAGCATGTTTATGATTTTTATTTTGAATTCTTTGTCAGGAAGACTTGTTAGGTCTGTCTCCTTCTCTGGTGTCTCTGTGATCTTGGTTTGCCTGTAATTTTGTCTTTTCACGGTGATAGGAATAGTTTGCAGAGCTGGGACGAGTGACGGCTGGAAGAACTTCCCTTCTTGTTGGTTTGTGGCCCTCCTCTCCTGGGAGAACAGCGGCCTCTAGTGGCTTGTGCTGGGTAAATGCGTGTAAACAGGGCTTCTGCTTCGTGCCCGGCTGCTATGGAGTTAATCTCCACTGTTGCTGTGGGCGTGGCCTGGCCCCGGCTGCTGCTCCAAAGTGGTGCAGTCGCATTGGATGGGGAGCGGCCGGGAGGCTATTTATCTCCATAAGGGGCCTCCCTGCTCCCTGCAGCCTAGGGGATTAGAGTGCCCAGATATCCCCGGATTCCCTACCTCTGGCCTAAGTGTCCCGCCTTGCCCCTTTAAGACTTCCAAAAAGCACCTGCCAAAACAAAACGACCACAAAAAAAAAATTTTTAATTAAAAAAAATAATAAAAATAAAAAATGGCCGCTCGCTTTTCTTTATTCTCCAGCACCAGCCTCAGGTACCCGCTCACCGGTCTTGCTGCCCTGTTTCCCTAGTATTGGGGTCCCTATCTCTTTAAGACTTCCAATACGCGCTCACCAAAACAAAACAACAATAACAACAAAAAATTGCCGCTCGCTTTTCTTTTGTTCTCTGGTGCCGGCCTCTGATACCCGCTCACTGTTCTTGCTGCCTTGTTTCCCTAGCAACCAGGGTCCCGTGCATGTACTGTGTCTGCGCTCTGGCCCGGATGGCGGGGGCTGGGTGTTCGGCAGCCCTGGGCTCCGTCTCCCTCCCGCTCTGCCTGCTCTTCTCCCACCGGGAGCTGGGGGGAGGGGCGCTCGGGTCCCGCCGGGCCGGGGCTTGTATCTTACCCCCTTCGCGAGGCCCTGGGTTCTCGCAGGTGTGGATGTGGTCTGGATGTTGTCCTGTGTCCTCTGGTCTTTATTCTAGGAAGAGTTGTCTTTGTTATATTTTCATAGATATATGTGGTTTTGGGAGGAGATTTCCACTGCTCTACTCACGCTGCCATCTTGGCTCCACCTGGAGAGAACAGTTTTTTAAGCAGAAGCACTATGCACAAATACAAGAAAGAAAGAATATGAGTCGATATATTTGTGCAAAAATAAAGCTTCAGGGAACTGAGTGCAGCCCTGTGGAATCAGGGAAGAGGGTTTGAGGTAGGGATTAATGGAAATGTGGCTGGAGAATTAGGAGAAGCATATCAAGCACAGCTTTGTCTTGACAGAAGTGGGAAACCTGGAACAGGGTCCAAGCAGAGGACCGAGAGTAAGAAACTGAGTTGTCAGTTGTCGTTACAAGGCATCAATAATGGCACATTTGGAAAGTGACCTTACACCCATTTGGAATGGGCAGAGGGCTACTTCCTGACACCCACCTGGTCTCCTGATGCCCTTGGGGACCCTCTGTTTGATTCTGAGGCTCTGAAAGGAAAACGTAGGCTGCAAAGGTGGTGGTTGTGCCAGTAGCCACACATGTGCATTCCTATAATCATTAAGACGAGTTCCTGAGCTGCTGGGTAGCTAACTCTAGTCGATGTCAGGGTAATTAACCAAGCTGCCTGAACTTTATTCACAGCCTGACAAGGTGCACTCCTGGGACTTGTCACTGTGGTTAGTCGGGGGGCGGGGGACTTGACATAAGGCTGATTAGGGAGTGTTTTACACAGCAAGAAGCTCTCTGATCTTCAGCTGAGTGGGGTTCCCCCTCCCTCTCATATCAGAGATGCCTGCAAGGCTAGAGAATAAAGATCATCCAGTCCAACCCCCTCATTTTCAGATGAGAGAGCAGCCGTTCTGAGCACAGTTGTGGTTTTCCCGAGGCCACGTGTCGAGTTTGCACTAGAGACAGGACTGCCACCGGATCCTTGTGGGTCTGCTCACAGCCTTTTCTGCCTTAGGTTCTTCCTTTCTTTTGTTTTTTTTAAGGCTACTTCCTAAACCACTGCTTCCCAAACCCAGAGCACGGAGGAATCACTGGGGAGCTTGCGAAAATGCAAATTCTGATTCAGGTCTGGGTGGGGCCGAAGGGCTACATCTCCAGCAAGCTCCCGGGTGATACAGGTGCTGCAGGTCCACGAGCACCAAGGAGCCCAAAGACCCTTTCCCAGAGACCACCTGCAGCTTCAGTGGAACTGGCACAAGTATCTGTGCTTGTGGTTCACTATCTCCCACAGGCCCTGAAGCCCAGAACTCCCCAGATCAGAGTTGCTCCCCTTAAAGGCATTTCAGAGGTTGTACAGCACAGCTCCTCTGCACAGCTGAGGCTCCTCGTACTGGGCAGGGTTCTCTACATTTCCAACTGTCTCAGGTTGCTCCCCTGTGGTAGGGTTAACGACTGCCGAGAGGCCATCTCTGGGAGGAAAAGCATTTCTGCCCCCCTGCTCCACTCCCCACCCTCTGAAGACATATTCTCACTTACCCATCCCACCGAGCATGAACAAAACCTGCCCCCCAGGTTCTCATGGCTGTGTGACCTTCAAACCCCAGTGCCTACCAGACCTGGGAACTATTCTCTCTTCTTGTTGTTTCTTTTCTGAAATCTAGTGGACACGGTCCATCTGTTTGAGTCTCTTTTCTTCTCTGGGCCTCAGAAACCCAGAAGTGCAAGACTTCACTAGGTGGTCTTTCAGGCACTTCCAAGGGCTGATTCCCTGTGACTCTAAGGGTCTTTGCAACCAAGTGCTTTAGAAAAATACCTTTACCCTGGTTTCTAGGGAAGACATTTGCTCAGAGGGATTGTATTTGGGGCTGCTGTCTCCAACTGGTAAAGTAAGGATGAAACATATCCAAGAAAATGGGATGTTTCCAGATTTCACTGACATGGCTGATTCTGTGATACCCTCCCCAAGCAGTGATCATCCCGACAGAACATGTGGAGACTCAGTTCCCAAGGCTCAGTTCTCAGAGAGGCTTTGTACACACTTGACTAAGGACCCAAAGGTTGAGATTCGCTATTACCTCTGTGGGTAAGACCTCTCTAGGTCCCTGAGGCCATTTTTATCCAAGTCTCATTACGTAGCTGAGAAGACCAAAGTTCTTTGATGTGGCATTCAATCATTCGAACCTAATCATTATTTTATTTTAAACGTTGTATCCTTTCAAAACTGAAAAAAGCTTGGAGAGAGGGCACGCTATTGCTACTGCTACCACCTCTATGCACATCTATGGTTCAGACAGATTGGGCTCCCGCCGCCATGGTAGCCAGGGGGCGTTTGTAGATGTCACCCAGGAAGTGTGATGACATGTCCTATTGGGGGATTTTTCTCCAAGTCGCATTTTAGAAAAAAGACTTCTTTGTACCCCAGAGAGTTTACACGCATTCCTTTCTGCAAACTCCTGTCCTCATATTTCCATGACAGCTCCATGCCCACTGCCCAGCATGAAGGAGAGAGTAACTGTCCTACAGAAGGAGCACAGATTCTATGAAAAATGATGCAGAGTTTTCAGCAGCCAGGGTCACCTGGCCATGACTAAGACTTTCAGCACCTGAGGTTTTGAAGTCAGAAGAGGCTGTTTCAGCTCAGACCAGGATGTATGGAACCAGGACACAGAGGAGGATGCAGATGGGACCGAGATGATGCCTTGAGACAGCTACATTACGGCTTCTTAAACGCTCCAGGATTCAGAACTGAACATCTAGTGAAAGCTAGGGACGTCCTTCCTAGAAAAATGCCCATACATACACATGGATTAAATGTTTCCAGCTATTTCAGCAGCTTCCTGCCCACCATCAGTCAACTCATGAATCTACCTGTGGGCCACCACACTTCAGGATTGCCACTTTTTGTATTGATAAGCCAGCCCTGTAGGACCTGACCTGACTTTCAGATGTCGATGCCAGAGCTCAGGTCAATAGCTGTCCCCCAGGATTATCTTGGGCTGTGCATACATGATACTCATATTGAACGTCCTTGATCTTCACCATTCAACCAAGTGCTGACTAGCAGGGGGAATGTGTGGCTGACTTGCCCTAAGGGAGCCAAGCCAAGCAGTGTCTGCTTCTCACAAACTGACTTAGCTTTTAAGCAAATATCACCCAGCAGCTAAAGTCTGCTTTGGCCAGACATTTGTGTGTAAGCATCAGCTTACAGCAGGAAACAGCGCTCAGCAGGCTCACAAGAGGAACGTGAAGGAGGCCAGATGTAGGTGTAGTGCGGCTGTGGCCTGGGACATGGTGACAAAGGGCTGGGATTTTTATTTTTATTTCTTCTCCCAATCCAAACTGATAGTAGGCTGAGAATCTGGAGACCTAGTTCTGAGTCCCACGTCTGACACTCTGTTGCTCAGAGGCAAGTCTCCTGATACTGCAGGGTCTCTGTTTTCCTGCCTATGAACCAGAGGGAGGAAGTGAATTACACGGTCTCTGCCTCCAGTTTGAGCATATCCTGATTCTGAATGAAGAAGGAGGGGACAAGACAAGATAAGAGGTCTCACTCCAACAGGTTCCTCCTTCAGGGTCTGGTCTGGGACTCCTGATACCCAACACCAGTGATCCCACTTACCCACTCTCACCGCCCCCAGCCTGAAAGCTGGGGCTTTGTGGCAGGTAACACAACTTGCCTTGTGTTCTGCCCTTGAGTGCTCTTGAGTTTCTGCTCCCCAGAAAGATCAGTTTCTTGCCAATGTCATCACTTCTAGCCAGCAGGGACCTATCAGTGGCTCCATCAGGCACTGGGGGCCCCGGCTCCCCTTGGCTTTAAGTCTGAGCCCTGGGAACACTGGGGAAACTTAATTCTCGAACACCTTCTACTCAAAGAGCCACTGTTCTGCAAAAGCAGTGCTGGCCCCTGCATTTCAACAGCTTTCGGGTGGGTTTCCCACCCCAGACGTCGACAGGGCCCAAAACGCCTGTGAATGTGGTGACCTGACTTCAACCGCAGGCTCAGTTTCAAAGGGTTGGCTGAAATCGTAGACCGCCCTCATTCCTGTGAGGCTCTACTCCTGGAAGCCTCAGGCTGGATCTCAGTTACTGGGAAGGCTCTACCTGAATGTGGGTTTTCACCCGGTGGCTCCCAACGAACCATTTCTTGTGGCAGGATGCCCACCTCATAGGAGAAGCGGCCTTGGTTCTGGGAGCTTCTTGCTTCATCCCCCCTTCTCTCTGTGCCAGAGGATGATATGAAAGGACACCACATATGCCGTCAGGAGAAGCAGAGTGCAGCCCTGCCAACCCCTGACTTGCCACATGACCTTGGATAAGTCATTTTTCCTCTGTGAGTCTTGGTTTCCCCTCTGGGCTAAGAGTAGCAGGTCTGCCTTCATCACAGAGAGGAATGAAAGTGCTTTGTAAATAGGAAGCACTACACAGAGTTATCAGGGAACCCACTCAACAAGGAGTATTTTGGACATTTTGCTATTTCTCTTCCTGTGACTGAGAAATTAGCAGGCACAGATTGTGGAAAACCAGCCTGGTCTTTGTAATTACAAATGTGCACACATCCCACTGAGCATCATTTTCAAAAGGCATATTAAGCAGCAGAGACCGCAGGGGGGACCCGTGTAAACAGGCCTCCTCAGATCCTGGCAGAAAGGGCTCAGAGAATGCAGCCGTCCCCACCAGTTACTGGCGGTTCCTGAAACCCCACCCCCGCCTGCAGCCCTGGCAGCTGAATGTTCATCTCCTGTGAACAGGGTTCCGGCTCCCCGTGAGGGGGCAGGATCTTGGTACTCTGCAAGGTCAGCACTGCTCCAAGCCCACAGCAGCCCTTCAAGAAACAAGTCCCTTCAGATTTGAAGCTTTCTGGAAGCGCAGCCCCAGAAAAATCTCCCAAAGCCGTGGGCAGCACCTCTCCGCAGGACTGGTCATTTGCCACTTTGTATCAGAAGTCTGCATATCCATGGGCTATTTCTTACACTAGAGCAGGAGCCCTTGAGGGCAGGCTGTGCTTCCTTCCTGCCTCCTCCTTTATGGAGCCCAGCTAGTACATTCTGACTGGAGGGAGAGAGAGAGGAAGGACTGACTCGAGGGCGCAGTATGTCCTCCATTTATGTTATCTCAGGTCACCCTCACACCAGCCCGTGGGGATTGTTGCCTTTGCCTGGCCAGTTGGGACACTGGCGCTTCATGAGTTTATGTAACAGGCTGAAGACCACACTCCTCGTGACCGTGGGATCTGAGGCCACATCTACTCAAAGCCCTTGCTGTCCTTGCACGCTCTCATCAAACTATCCAGAGGTACAAATGAATACTATGAGGTATGAGCAGTAAATAGCCTTAACCAAAGAGGCAAAGGTCAAGTTCAACTAAACCAAGAGTCCTGTGCTGACACATAGCAGGGTCTGCCCAGATACACAGGCACCATGGCTGTGTTGTTCAATAGACCACCTCTGCTCTTTAGCAAGGATTTCAGGAGCTATCACCATGTGCCCCCGGGGACCTCAGTGACACAGGACAGGAGGTATATACTGTGCAGCCTGAGATGCAGAGAGCTGTTCTAGGCAGATCTCCCCTCCCTCCTATGGGGTCATTCCACGTGACTAGCTTCATAAGCCAGCTCTCTGCAATATGGGGGGGGCGTCTCATTAAAGGTGGGGACATTGCCTAGGACATCCAGGAAGCAGCCAAGGATCAAGGCGCAGCACCCTCATATTGCTGCTGTGGAATGAAGAAGAGGAGAATGTAATTCAGTTTGGGGGTGGCTAATCGGAGACCTCCCGCATGATGGGAGGGCGAAGATTAATTCTGAAGCAGGAATAGATGTTATTTAGGAAGGGAAGGGCATTCGAGGCAGAGATGAGGTGAAAGACAGCATCCATCATTCACAGACTACAAACAGTTGAATCTGGCTGCAGTGGTAACTGCAGGGAGCAGGGCTGGAGGAGAGGGGGGTTGGGTGTGGCAGGGGGGCAGGCAGAGGCAGGACTGTGACAGTCGTCGTGGGCCAGACTGAGGAGTTGAGCCTCAACCTGGAATCAGGGATGGGTAAGAGTTTTGAGCAAGGAGTGGTGTGCTCAGGGACAGGTTCTAAAAGGATCACTCTGTGAGCAGGCAAGAGAGATTGATCCTTGTCTTCAGAGCATTTCTGTCCGGGAGCTGGGAACCAGTCTTGGTTCTGTGGACAAAGGGTGTCCTTCTAATGAAGTGCTAATTGCAAACTGGTCAGTCACACTCTGGGTTGCTCTGGCCCCAAGATGTCAGGTTCAGCTCTGCTCATATGAGTGTGGGCACCTACCAGGAAGCAGGGCCAGCCTGTCTTCTCGGAAAGAAGCAGTAATTAAATGCAACCCTGAGACATCAAGGACACCGTGAGCTCTGTTTATTTTTGTGTGCTGATAAAATCCTCAAAAAGGGAAGCAAAGCCTTTCAGAGCAGCTGCTCAAGCCTGCCTGAATTGCTGCAGGTCTGCGGGAAGTGCCTGATTGGGAGGTGGGTGACAATTTCAGAGGGCACAGAATATGATCCAGCCTGAGGAAGTGGGCACACAGGACTGAGGGAATTCTGAACATGATTGCATAGCTCAGGGTCCTCAACTGCAGCCGGATTCAATTCCACCAGCACGGCAGAGAGCACCTACTGTATGCAGAGACCGTGTGACAAGTGGCTGCGGAAACAGGGAGCACCAAGGAAGGGCCATTCTGCAGCTTGTGCTACTGGAAGAGAGACAAGCTCAGCTTCCTGGGGCAGGGAGGTCAGACTGGGTTTCCCTCCATGCACTTTATAATAAATTCTGTTCCCAGAGTTCCCGCTAGAGGAACTGAAGCTTTAGGTCCCCATTGTCCTTGCCAATTTCTCGCTGGCACCAAAATTCCCAGTAATTGAGGATGCCACGTATGGTAGGGAGCCTCCAAGATGGCCTCTCAGATCCCTGCCCCATGGTGTTCACACCTGTGGTGGCATCCCCTCCTCATTGTAATAGCATCGGTCTCTATGACTAGCTGCATCCAATGGAAGGGATGACACATCACTTCCAAGATAGATTATAGAAGTTACTCCAGTCTTTTTCGTGTTCTGTCTTAGGTCACCTGTTTGGAGGAAGCATGCCTCCACAAGCTTCAGGAGCAGCCCTGTAGAAACAGATGTCTGCTGCCAACAGTCATGTGAGCCCAGAAGCAGACCCACCTTTTAAATGACTACAGCCTTGGCTGACAGTGTGACTGCTACTTCCTGAAGAACCTGGCCTAGAACCACCCTGGGAAGCTCCTGACCTTCAGAAAGTCAGGTGGCTGGGTGGGAGGGTCATTTGTCACACAGCAATGGGTAATTAATATACTTCAGAAGACATTTTAGTATAGAGAACCTAGGTCTGAGTCCACACCAACCTTGTGATCTTGGTCAAGTTACTTAACCTCAGTGACCCAATCTTCTCAACCCTAAAATAGGGGTGATAATAGTGCCTGCCTCGAAATGCTGTGATGAGTATATCAGGAAATAGGTGTAATGCAACCAGCCCACGTCCTAGTACATACTAAACTTTCAATAATCAGGACTAAACACATCACCACCTCTCCAGCCTCACCTCCAGCCATAAGAAACCAATTTGCAGATTCTCTGTTTGGCTGCTTCTGCTGAGACTCTCTTGGAGATCTCTCCACCTGTTGCCCTCACCATCAGGCTTCACCACTCAGGTGTCTTTTGCTCCATCCCCAGTTCCTGTAGGCAGATGATCACTCCTTCTGGGCTCCCACCAGGCACTGAAGATTGTCCTGGGGTTTCTTTATTGTAGTTTATTGTCACTTTTCTGGGGCTGTAAGAATCTTCATGTCCTCAGGCACATGCACATAGTAGGCATTCGGGAGAAATGTGTTAAGTCAATGGCTCTCTTGGTCTTCTCTAAGGACCCCTAGGAGGGAAGCAGGCCCAGCTTCACTGCTGACATGAGCGTTTGCTTGCAGCCTCTGGCAGCTATAATCAGAGCTGTTTTTCACTCTTGTGTGTTTCCTTTCACCACTACAGATGGCTCTTGCTATTCATCCAGTTCCTTTTTAATTTTATCTTCTTTTTGCCTTTATTTTACCCCTTTTAATCATTTCATCTCCCCTTTCAACCTTATCTTTTAAAAAGGAGGCAGAAAGTACTAATATAATTGAGACCATATAAGCCCACATTAATTAAAGGAGTTGGCATAACTTTTTTACTTCAATTTGGGGTCCCAACCTAGCCCAGCTAATCCATTCACTCCGAGGTCAGTCAAAGGTAGAGTCTCTTGCTCCCAAATCCTTGTGCCATGTTCCCCATACTTGCTCCCAATACAGGGAACACAGCCCAATGATGGTACCACGTCACATGGCTTCTTAACCCCAAGACTCTGCCTTTGAGAGAGGGAGCCCAATCTCTAAGAGGCATGGCCTCAAACACACCCCAGGCTCCTGTTCCAGGAGGGATCACACGCTCTACCACAAGTGGGAATGCCAGGAATTACCCAACTTGGGCTTAGCCCCGGCACCATCTCTAACTCAGTGGGGACACAGGACACATCACCTGGCCTCTGTAACCCTCAGTTTCTTCGTCTGTACAGCAGAGACACTGACACCACCGTCATGGGATTCATTTGCCCAGTGTGTCTTGGACACAGAACTCCAAGCTGTGCTCCGTGCTGTAGCCAGTATCTGCCTGAGGAGATACTCCTCTGCTCTCAGGCTTCTCAGCCAAGAGAAAAGCAAGGTCTGGCATCAGACCCTGTTCGAGAAGATGGCAGCCACTTTGACTGAGAGATACAGGGGACACAGGACAATAAGGAGGAAGGACAGCCAACCAAGGCTGAAGCACTCAGGGAAGGCTTCAGGATGTGGCAGTGCCAGAACTTAAGGAGTCTTAAAAGACCAGGAAGAGGTGTAATGGAGGCAGTCCAGGCACAGGGCTGAGAAACAGCAGGGCAGATTCATGCATGGACATTGGTCTGCGTGCTGAGCTGGGGATGACACAACCAGAGTATGGGTTCCACGTCTCTGAAGCCTGGAGCAGGGACGGGGAGGGCGAGAGGGCCCTGGAGGGCCCAGTAAGAGCCAGAGCATGGAGGACAAAGAGATCGCTGTGTGCGTTCCCAAGGCCTTGCACAGATGTGAGGGCTGGCCTTCGTTCCAGGACACTTTCCTTTCCAGCTGCCACAGCCCATTCTCACAAAGAATATGCTGAAACCAGCACCTTTTTTTTTTTTAAATAATCATCTTTTCTACAGCCTTGCAGAGGACAATCAAGTGTGTGAATGTTCACGAGTTGTCATATAATCAAATGATTGGTGATTTTCTTTCTAATTTCCTTTTCTTTACCCAGTTGTGTTTCTACTGATTTCATGTTTCAGGAACATAAATGCTGCTTCCCTGTGTTTTTAGGAATAAATCGGGAGGCACCCACTTAATTCCATTATCCAAGAAACAAAATCACTTCTCCTTCCACACAGTCCTGCAATACAATCACCTGTGCAGGAGATGAGAAAGGAAATTACTGTTTTTCTTTTTCTTTTTTCCTAACTAGCTGTATTTAAGAAAATCAAGTATCTTGTGCTTGATATTCAGGGCCCAGATCTTCAGACAGAGTCGGGGACTGAGGTGGGAGAATGTTGGTTGGTTACAGAAGCAAAAATTTCATGGCATCCTTCAGCCCAGATGAATGTCTTTGTGGATTAAATAATACATTTTGTTTTGATACCACCTTAAGTACTTCCATTAAGACAAGACTCAGAGCACTTGAAATAGTCCCTGTTTGTCACACCTGCAGAAATTTCATTTTCCTTACTGGGAGTGTGGAAGCAGGGAGCGTTGTCCCTGTAGACCCGTATGCTTGGCCTGAGTCCTGACTTTGCATGTGATTCATAACCTTGGGGATAGACTCCCAGGTTGAATGGGGGCAAATGGCAGTAGGAAGAGCAATGGACTTGGAAGTAAATGCACTGCATTTAAACCACAGCTCTTGTTGTTTACTGCCTGTGTGATTTTTAGGAATTTAAATTTTATGAGCCTAAGTTTTCTCATTTTGCTCAATAGGAATAATGACATCCACCCCACTGGATTATTGCAGAAAGTAAGAGAATGAAATGTTGCATGTAAAGTGCTAAGATGGTGCCCAGCACGTGGGGCTGCTACAGACAACAGCACTGCACAAAGATGCCTAGCCAAGGGCCATGTGAGGCTGACATCCTGCCTCAGCTCTTTCCTCACTTGCTGGTCAGTCCTGTCGGGTTCTTTAACACAAAATTCACCCACCCAGAGAATTTTTGGAAGATTCATTCCCAGAGAGGGAGCCTGTTCGCAATTTACACAAATGTACAGTGCTAGGAGAGGGGTCCCTGAGTCCTAGGAAGTGAATCTGCAATCCATTCGCATCTGCTCTACCATCCTCCTGCTAAACACCATCTAGTCCCAGCTACAGATTAGTACAAAAGCAGAGATGGCACCACGCCCTGAAGTAGCCATCATTTTCTAATGTCTCTATTAGGAAGCATTATCTTAGAGTTCCAGTTTTGCAAGGTGAGAAAAGTTCTTGAGGGGGACAGTGGTGATAGTTGCCTGACCATGTGAATGTACTAATGCCACTGAACTGTACACTTAAAAATGGTTACGATGGTAAATTTTATACTCTGTGTATTTGACCACAATTTAAAATAATTTTTTTTTTTCTGATCTTAAAATATACAAAGATTAAAAGAAAAGAGTCCCGCTCCATTTGGTGCTGAGAGGCAATAAACTGATGCCTGGCACAGCATTTGAGCAGGGATTCGCCTTCTGAGAGTCAGGACTGAGAGCATGTGGAGGGAGAGAAGTACTGTCTTACATTTGAGCTAACATCTTCCTTTATGTAACTTTTCTCCTTGATGGTCTTTGTGACCCTAAAGAACAAGCAAATCAGTAAATATCATGGGCTCATCGGGCTAATTTGCCTTATTGATAAGGTCAGGTTGGGTTGTATTATGCTGCAGAAAAAAAAATCGTTGTGTCTCAACACAGCAAAACTATATTTGTCTCCTACACTGTGAGCCTATTACATGTCTGTGTGCTGTGGGGAGGTGGTACCTATGCAAGGCCCAGCCATGAAGGCTTCATTATGTGGGCATTGTTCTCAGTCGTAGCCATGGAAGAGAGACTGGAGAGTCCTAAATGGGCTTTTCCCAGCTGCAACTAAGAAGGGACACATTTCACCCTGGCGGCCCTTTCACTGGCCAATCACATGACCCTGCTGACCTCAAGGGATCCAGAAAATTTGGGTAAGCATTGCTGTCTCTGTGATTTTCATAACTACGGGCTGATTTGGTTGGGATCTTAGACAGGGTGCTGCCCTGTCTCCAGTATGCTGGGTGGCTGTGAGCAACCCCTGTCCCATTTCCAGGGCTCAGTTTGCCCATCAGCAAAACAAAATATTAATTAACATGCTGACTACAAATAGGGAATAGGGTGTGGGTGTTCCACAACCCATGACTGTCCAACAGGTGCCCCCACGGGCTAGAGGTATTCAAAAGCACAGCTGGGAAAGACCCCAAAGAATCTGGAAACATGTGAAAAAGAAAATCTGTTCAAGAAGCCAGAGCAGGGCCTCTTTCAAATCTTTGGCTCTAGATCTCTCCAAAGCAAATTATGAGCATGGGTGGGGGGTGCTGGGGGAGCATTTCCGTTCCTATGTCACCGGAGCCTGTGACACCTACAGAGTTGCCTGCTTTTAATGGCGCCTGGGGTGGGAGGGAAGGCCTGGTCTGAGGCCACAGAGAGAACTTTTGTCTTCAGGGGTGTCCGACCTGCCTCCATCCCGAGGATTACTGTAACTTTTTAATTAAGGCAAAGTTTGTAGAGAGTTTGGCCTTTTGATGTGGCAGCTGTAGCTGGAAAACAGGCCTACGTTTAAGACTTTCCTGCCTGTCGATGGCTCAGCAGCCTGCCACCCACACAGCAGAGCCCACACCCCATAAACAGCCCAGACCATGTTCCTTTGGAGCAGGGTGTGTGAGGGGGCCTGGGACCACCATGGCGTGGAAGGACCACCTTTGCTAATAGTCTCATGGGGCCTGGACCACCCAAGGGTCCCCCAAGGAATGGGGCAGTGTTGTGAGATGGCAGAAGAGTAGCTAAGGTGACATCTGGAGGCCCATGGCAAAGTTTTTATCCGTGGGCTTGATGCTCTGCCCCACCCAGGCAAGGACGGCGTGAGGAGGAAAGAATGCTCCTCCAGTGCCACGGCACCAGGGCAGAGGTTTCTGCCTCTGCTGGGTAGGGGAGGGCAGGAGGCTGCCTTAGTTGTCTTTGTGTCCTGGAGTCTTAGATACATATGCCAGTCCTCAGGCGGTAACAGAGCTGAAACTCTACCTTTGGGGAGAATGAGTCATAGAGTGAATTTCGAGCATGTTACTCTATTTATATGCAACATCCATTTATTGAGCCCTTACTATGCAGCAGGTGTTTGTCCTCGGCACTAAAGATTCATCAGTAAGCAGTAGCCTTGCCCTCACTGAGCTTATACTCTGGTGGATCTGAAGTTTATGGCAGCTACTGGGATGCACGCAGGTCACACGGCTAACCAGGGGCAGAACGGAGACAGAAATGGGCTTACCAGCTCCCATAAGAGCAGTGTCTTGAACTTTCCACTGAGATGCCCCTCTTAGGGTGTAGGAGGGCAGAGCCTAGAACAGTCAGATATGAGTGGGACATTTCTTAAACACTCCAATGCTTTACTTCAAAATTTCATACAAATGTTGAATTCTATGCCATATCATTTCCATGTTTGTTTTACTCTAAAGTAATGGTGTAATTTACTTAACATTTATGTGTTTTCAAAGTTTGTACCTCATTGATCCTGCATCTCTGCATTTCCCTTGGCACACAAACGTGCAGTCGTGGGCACCCATCGTGGGGGAAGTACACTCCCACACTCACGTGGACTCTTCTACTTTGCTGCAGGCCTTCGGACCTGGCTGCTCTTGGCTTTTGTTTTTACAATGAGTTACACAACAAAGTTAAACACAAATGACACGCTGGGAAAAAATATTTGCAACTGACATTGCCCTGCTCTCCAAATACATACCCCTCCAAATCACTGAAGAGAAAAGACGGCTGCTGCTCAATCACAGCTACAACCATTTATGAGGAAGGATATACAAATGGCTTTTAAATGTAGGAAACTCTGCTTAACCTAATTCATAATAAGATAAATGCAAATCTAACTTATGTTGAGATACTAATGTTTAGCTATCAGATTGGCAGACATCCAAATGTTGGCTTCCACACTCTGCTGGTGAAAGTGCAGAAACAGTCACGTTCATTCAGTGCTGATGCTGGGGGGCAGAGTGGCGCAGGCCCTGTGGGAAGCAGTTTGGCAGTTTGATAGAGAAAGCACATTCATCAATGAGATTCTCTTATTAGGTCAACCTCTTTATTCTGAGTGTCAGTATTTAGCACTGGCTAGAAACTCTATGGGCATCATGAGGTATATGCACGGAGCCTGCCCCCAAGGAGCTTGTGTTCCCTCCTTCGAGGCACTGGAGATAGGACATAGTAAGTGATGATAATTTCTCTTGTTTATCAAGAACTTCCAAATGTAATAGGTCATTGAGCATCACAGCAACCCTACAAGGTAAGTATTTTTATTTCTGTTTTCCAGTCCAGGGAACTGAAGCAGAGTATATTTTGCCCAAGGCCACAGTAAAGTAACCCTAGAGCTAAGTGAAGATGCTAGGATTCCCACGCACTTTCCAATGGGGCCAAGCAGCCGGCCCAAGGGATGCTGTGGCCGCCAGCAGTATCAGTGTGGAATGCACCTTGAGAAGTCATACAGAATGTGTAGGGGCAGGTCATGGAGAATAGCCTGGAGGTTGAGAGATGGCATTTGAGAGAGTGCATCCCTCTACCTGAGTCCAAGGCTTTCCTCTATTACTTGCTACTGGTATGACCCTGGATGAGTTGTCAAACCTCTCTGAGCCCTAGAACTTTTCTCCATAAAGTACAGATAATAATAAGGTTTTTGTGGGGATTGACTGAGACAATGTCTTTAAAGTACTTAGCCTACTGCCTGCCACACAGTTGGCCCTCAATAAATAGTAGGCGACAAAGGAGAGGAGTTAGTGGTAGTGATTATATGCTTCATGAGCCAGGGCAGACCTGACACCTGAAGAAATGGGTGGAACTCACGTTGGTGTGCACACATGTGCGTGTGTATCAGGAAAGAGAGGTCCTTCTCTGAGTGAATCCCTGATGTTGCTGAAACATAACCCAAGAATGGAACATTCCATCACACTCAGCAGTGTTTCCAGGAAGGCCATGGCAGTTGGTCCATAAGTCCAAGTAACCAGGGTGCTTCCAAGCCACAAGGACTGAGGCCCTCAGAGCTGCTCTGTAGGACCACTGCTCTTCCCAAAGGCCAAAGTGACATAGGTGCCCCAGGCCTCATTGCCTCTGGCCAGTCCCCAGCCCTCTCCCTTCAGCTCTCCCAAGGGCCCACAGGTCACAGTGGGGGCTGTGCACAGCCTTGAGGCTGAAGGAATAGCTCCACATTTTGGAAACTGATTCCCCTTTTCTCTCGGGTCTCCTGGACTTCAACAGTTGAGCTATTTAGAGGGGAAATCGAGTTGTTGGAAGAAAGGGGAAATAGCTTTCTCCATGACTTCGCACAGAGGGTTAAGCCCTAATGGGGAATCAAGAAGCTGCCGGCAGAGTCCCTAGAACTGGACTAAGTCTCTGAACCTCTATTTGGAGGTGAACTTTTTAACCCTCAGAATGATCCCTGAGAGTTCTTTTTCTCTCTCTCTCAGCTGCCAGTTGACTCCCCAAGTCTGCCCTCTGTGTAAAAACACAATAAAACTTTATACAGTCAGGAACATATCCAAGGTTCATAATTAATAATCACCCTGAGACCAGTGGATTGGGTCCCCCACACACACTCAATGGGCCTTTTTCTTTAACAGAACAAATAAAAGGAACAGATGCACGGCCTCTTGTGCCAACGTCACAGGGGCCTCTCACAGGCTTGAGGAGGGTCAGTGCAGAACCACCATTCCCACCCTTACCAAACACACGTGGGAAAGTGGGACAGCACCCCAGCATGCTGCTCCAGGGACCCCAAAGCGCCTTCAGCCAGTGGCACATCACACCTCCTTGCTGAGTGCCCCTGGCCAGTCCTCCTGCTCGGCTTGAGCGGACTGCCCTGACTCCGTGACTAGCTGCCCCTCCTCCTTTTTCTTTGCCGCACTGCCTCTCCTTGGCACTGCCAACTCTGATACCTTTAGTCTCCCACCCATTTCCCCCTCCTATCCTCCTTTCCCCCGGCCCCTACATCTCTCCCTAGTGAGGCATTGGACTGTAAGCTCTTCACAGGCAAGGCCCATGCCTGATCATGCCTGGTAACCTGGCATAGTGCCTGGACACAGTAGGGCCCCGAGAAATGTTTATCAAAATAGTACCCGAAATGAAAATCCCAATGCCTGCTGAGAAATAGGGAACTCGAGTTCCCCCTACCAGATACCTGTATATTCTTTACAAGATTGCTTCCTGGATGCCTCTGCTTCCATTGCCAAAGTGTCTCATGATGATCTTGGCCATGCTGGCTTTTCCAAGTGGAATCCACCGATTCGGAGACCAGAGCATTTAAACTGCCGTTATCAGCACGTGACAACTGCCCAACACACAGACCCCTTCTGCTCAGAAGGCCTTGGATTTCCTTCCTGAGACTTGTCCCCCACCCCTCCCATGCAGATCTGGGGGCTCCTGATCTCTGGCCAGTGTGGCCCCAGCCTCAGGGCAGCCAGTCAGGCCCCCTCTTCCAGGGATCTGCAACCCTTCCTAATGACGAAAGGGCAGGAATTGGTGAGCCCACAGTGGCACTGCAGGAGACTGCCTGGCAGTCCCTGCCACTGCCCACTGGGGCACCCCACGGCTGTCTATAGGAAATCCATGCGTAGGCGCTGCCCTCTACCCCATCTCCTGGCCCACCATCTTCCAACAGGTTCCCTGTACACCTAGGTTGGCTGGGGCTGGTTTCTGCTGCTTAGAACCCAGTCATCCTAAACCAAGCTTTCTCAGCCTCAACACCATGGACATTTTGGACTGGACAGCTCTTTGCTGTAGGCATCACATTGGTAGCCAGTGTAGCAGATAACAAGTGATAACCAGACAACCAACCAACAGTCACATGGATGCCTCAGCCTGAGCCCCTACCCTGGGTTTCTCAGCTTCAGCACTACTGCTAATTTGGACTGGGTAATCCTTCGGCATGGGCCTACCCTGTGCCTTATAGGATGTTTATCGCATCTCTGGTCTCTACCTCCCAGATGCCAGTTGCAGACCCCTCACTGTGACAAACGTCTCCGAGCACAGCAAAACTGCCCCTGGGGGGTAACACGGCTGCCATACACTGATTGAGCATGAGAACCAGTGGCCCTGGCAGATTGGTGGCTGAGTCTGCATCATTCAGTGAGGCACTGAGTCAGAACCCAAAGAATCCAGGACGTTTCTCACCTTGACCCTTCCCCCGCTTTGCCCTCAGCTCTCAGAGCCCCTTCCCGGTGCCTCTCCCCTGGCCCACAGCCCAGCACTGGTGGGAACAGACTCACAGAGCCCCGAAGAGCTGCACGGAGATCCGTTACCACCTCGCAGTGTCAAAGAAGTTGAACCCTGCTTCTTGGCCAGCTGGGCGAACTCGATGATAACTAAAGAAAGTGAATAAATATCCAGACCAGTGGAGTCTGTCTAAGTATCGACATTTCACTTATCATATTGGGTGGCACTCTACAGACAACAGAGAAATTGTTCTTGCAGAGACAAACCTGCCATTCTTCCATCGAGCGCTCTCTCCGCCATTGTGACCAGCATGGCGGGGTGGGAGGCGAACAAGGTGAAATTATAAACCTCAAAGATATGGAGGCTCTCAAGCTGCCCTTTCAGACAAAGCCAAGCTCCTACCCTTTCTCACACTTCAGATCGAAACCCCTTTGAGCTTTGATAAAACACCAACTGATGTCTTGTTCCTCCCTTCTCAGGCGAGTTTTGCTCACTTCAGTGCTTTCTGGGACCATTTAGGCACAGGGCTGCCAAGGACAGCCTGGCCGGTCCAGTTCCAAATGAGTAATGCTTAAAATGCTGACCTTTGATCTCCATGCTTTATCAACATTTAAGGATCAGTTCAGACTAAGGTGGGGAATAGTACTCAGTGCAGACTGGGCATCAGGAGACTGGAGATGGTCTCAGCTCTACCACCAACAGAAAAGCCTTTTCCCCTCCTTGGTGCCAGTTCCCTCATTTACAAACTGGTGTTGAAATAAAATGGTGAGTCTTAAATTGACGTCAGTTTCTCTTTGGTAATCTGAACCCACTTCCCAAGAATCTGCTCTTGGCCACACTCACATAGACATGTGATTTCATAAAATGCATGAAGGTCTTTGGAGCCATCCATACCCATGAAGTCCAGGGCAAGGCCAAAGGACCAGATGGCCCTTAAGGAGTCATCCCTTTCTGGACCCTACTTCATGGTAGCCCAAGCCTACAGTATAGTTTCATGCTGTGACAGACAGGACATGAATTCTGAACACATGTAGTTTGGGATCCCAGCTCCTTCTCTCATCTGTTCTATATTGAGGAAGTTTTCTAAATTCTGTAAGCCTTATTTTTTTTGTTGTTTATAAAAGGTAATATTCACCCATAGTTAATTCTAAGCATTAAATTACATGTCATATGACACCTAGAAAATGTTTGATTCATTTTTGCTCTCCTGCCCTCTCCTTCTTCCTCCCTTGACCCTTTATTGGTATTAAGTTCCTCTTAAGACAGGAGCAGAAAAGCAGTTAGTACATCAGACTGCTTTGGTATCTGGGCAGCCTGGGGGAAGATATGACTATGCATCAATTGCTTACATACAAAAGAACACCAGAGGTGGCATCCTAAGAGATAAATTAACATTGCTAGAAGCAACACTGTACAAGCTGTGTGGCTTTGGTTAACTGACCTAACCTCTCTGGGTCCCCCATCTGTACAGGGGGGTGAAAATGCCTCCCTAACAACCACCACTTATGTAGAGTTCCTCCTGATGCCAGGCACTGTACTGAACACTTTGCATACAGCATGAATGGCAGGTCTATAGTGAGGATGATGTGAAATATCTTACTTGCAAGGCCTTTATAAACAATGAAACAGGAGGCAAACATTTCACTTGCACCATTATCAGGGGTCTCAAGAGAGACCATTGTGAAAACAGGAGGGGCCTTTCCAACCAGAAGGTCAAGCACATAGAGCAGAAAGTGACAACGAGTGACACTGAATCAAGGACTGCCTCAAAAACAAAAGATGAGTGCCAGCTGTAAGCTCCTTTCCTGGAGCCTTGGTGAGAAATACAAGGAAGACAGAGGGTAATGGAATTTACTTTCTTGAGTGTTTCACATAACGTACGTCTCTCCTCACAGAAGGTCCAATTTACCCATTTCTCATTTAGCACTTGATTTACTGGATGCTGCAGCACAACAGCCAGAATTCTGGGTGAAATGGCAAATCTAGCGATAAAATATCTGAGTGGTTTCTAAATATATTTAGGGAGGCCTTGGTAGGTAAGGTGGCACATGGCTGGTCTAACAAAATCCCTGTGCTTCAGAAACTCTCCCCCGGATACCTACACCCAACATGTGGACCTTTTTGTCTTTCTTGAGTAGAGCTGCCAACTCCAACGTGTGCAAATACAGATTTCATGGGCGAGCGTGCAGCCAAGCCCAGGACTGTAAGTTTGAAATCTGTTTGATGAGCAAATAATGCTTGAGCAATAAAGACTTGTCGAAATGAAATGAATGCATAGCAGCTGAACATCTTGTCTGGGTGGATAGTATTCAGACTGAACAAGGAAAACAGAAATGTGTTTTAGATGCTAGTACTATTAACCAGTGTGGGCCACCTAGACCCTACCTAGAGACACCTGGTGTCTTATGACCAAGGAAAGAAAGGTAGCGAGGAACTGATTAGAGAGCAAGACCAGGCCTGGGGCAGAAATTAACATCTCATTTCAAACAGCCAGAAAGGTGAAAACAGACCAACAGTTGACTGATGGATAATGGATAAACAGGAAGTAGTATATCCATGTCCATACAATGGCATATAATTCAGCCCTAAAAAGCAAGAAAATTCTGTCACATGCTACAACATGGATGACCCTCAAAAACACTATGTTGAATGAAATAAGCCAGTCACAAAAGGCTGCATATTGTATGATTCCGCTTATACAGGTACTTAGAGAAGTCAAATAAAGAAAGACAGAAACTAAGATGGCAATTACCAGAGGCTAGGGGTGTGGGGGAATGGGAAGTGATTATTTAATGGGTACAGAGTTGCACAATCTACCACAATAAGAACAAATGAACATCTTTCTGTATCTGTCCCATTTGGATTTTCATTGCCAAGGTGTCAAGCTCCACCATTAGCAGACAAGTAACTTGATGTCAAGGACTGGATTTTACCTGCCCATGAACCCCCCTCCCCCACCGACCACCACCACATCTAATACAGGGCTCTCAAAATGAGGGCTGTGAGCCACTGGAGGTCTCCACGATGCTTTCAGGATGTCCACAAAGTCCACTCTTTTCATGTTACTAAGCAGGAATGTGCCATTTGCTCTGATGGTGTTAACTATTTGCACTGATGCTGCCAAAGCAATGTGTGTAAAATTGTTGGTGCCACCATAAAGCGAGGCTGTGGTACCAAACTGACTAGCACTCATTTTATTCTGATGCACTCATAATGAAAAAAAAAGGACTTAAGAATGTTCTTGATGAAGCAGTACACATTATTAGTTTAATTAAGGCTCAACTCTTGAGCACACATCTTTTAAATATTTTATGTGACAAAATTGGACATTTTTAAAAAGCACTCCTGTTGCATGCTGAAGTAGAATGGCTGCCTCAAGGAAAAATGCTTGTGTGATTGAGCGTCAAGTTGAAATAGCCACTTTTTTTCATGGAATATCATTTTTACTTGAAAGCATGACAGAAAAACAAAGGTTATTCAGATGGGAGTGTTTGGCAGACATTTCTTGAAAATGAATGAAGCAAGCCTGTCACTTCAAGGAAAACAACTGACACTATGGTTGCCAAAGCTGAAATCCAAGCTTTCAAAAGAAACAGGATTTTGGACAATGTTTATCTGCCACTGTGAGCTTGAGAGTTTCCCAACACTTAAAGGATTTTCCAATGAGAGCAGTGGTGATATAAATTAATGTAACTTTTTGATGTCATATATTTAAATGAGTCAACATTTCAAAAGGTTTGTATGACTTAGTGAACCAATAGTTTCCAAGTGTTCAATGCATCATACTCCAGAACTGTGGGTGAATAAAAGATCCATTTAAAGCACAAGATGGACAAATGGATTTTAATGTAGCCATGATACCAAAATCTCTCTGATATGGTTTCAGATTCCACATCACAACTAACTTTCGAAATCACTACTTGTGGAGTTTTGGTGTAATATCAAAGAAGAGTATCCACAATTATCCTAAAAGGCAATGCTCTTCTCTTCCACCTACAGATGTGAGGCAGGATTTTTCCCACATACTTTCAACAAAACAACATACTGAAACAGACTGAGGCAGAGGCAGGTAGAAGAATCCAGCTGTCTTTTATCAAGCCAAACGTCAGAAAGATCTGCAAAGGTGTCAGTATCATTCTTCTAATGTTTTTTTCCATTTTGGAAAATAGTTAGTTTAATAAAAAATATTTATATTAAATGCAGTAGGTTTTTATATTGTATTGTTAAATCCATTATTAAGTAGGTATTATTAACATTTCTCAGTTTTAACTTTTCATAATAATAGATATAACCTACATGAACAAAGCTCTTTGGGCTGTTCAATCACGTTTAGTGATGAAAATGCGTCCTGAGATTGGAAAGTTCAAGATCTTCTGATCTAGTACAAGACCTCTCAGTACATGTCTTGATAAGTAAATGAATGACTAACTGAATGTACAAGTGAATGAATAAATGAGGATGTTGCTGGCAAAAAATATGGTTATGAGCGGTGAAAAGGAAAGAGAAGGTTGGATGTGGAAGGCTTCCAAAGGGTCATCCAAGGTGGGAGAGTTAGTGGTTCTACATTTGAAGATTTCACGGGTGTATAAAATTCCCAGACTATTTTGGGAACCCACAAAGAGTGACCAACTTTTTATTTGGTCAAGTAAGACATTTTAAAAAATAACTACAGGTCTACCACTGCCATTATTTTGTAAAAGTCAAGGCATTTTAACAGGGAAAGGAAGCGGAGGATATAATCTTGGGATAATGGGCAGTCTCTGTACTGAATAAATTGAGCTTTTTTGAAAGCTCGCCTTCCTCCTTTGCAATGCACAAGTGGACACTTCGCCCTGTACTACACTTTGTAATTATCAACCCAGAGCAGAGGTTGGCAAACTTTTCCTATAAAGGACCACATATTAAAAGCTTTAGGCTTTGCAGTCCATACAGGCTCCGGTGCAGCTACTCATCTCTGCAGCTGTAGCATGAAGAAGCCGTAGACAGTATGTAAATGAACAAGCATGGCTGCATGCCAATACAATTTTTTTTCCAAAAGCATGTTGTGGTCACATTTGGCCACTAGGCTATTGGTTGCCAACTCCTGATCTAGAGAGCTGGGTAGAGGCATACAGGGAACTGGGAAAAGGCCATTCCTGCCTGGTCACCATGGACTCTCAAACTGCTGGGTTGACCAGCATTACTATTCCCCTGACAAGCAGGTCAGGAAAATCTGCTCAAGAAGCTGGCTGGCCTGCAGGGACACATCCAGTCTGTTCTTTCGGGCATCTGAGGAGTACAGGAGCTAACGACGTCCTCAAACCTCCCCTGGAAGGGCAGTGACCTGCAGCCCAGTGACCACAGCCCACCACACTGGTATCCAAGGACAGTGGCAAGATAAAGAAATGGGAGAATGGCAGGTGAGGTGGCCTGTCCACAGTGACATGGAGGTAAGTGACTACCTGCACTCAAACCAGAATCTCTACCGCATGACGCCACAGCTTTAGCACAAGAACACTTCCATCTTGCTCCACACTCCCATATGGGAAAGAAATAGAATCTCAGCTTGTTGTAGAGGTGCATTTAAATGCCCCAATTGCCAGAAAAATCCAAACCCATGACTTTCCTTCAGAACAAAGGGATGCATTTTTAGAAAGGGAATCTCTGTCACCATCTTTTCCCTTCCAGGATGTCAAGATTTGCCAGGCAGTCTTTGCCAGCCACGAGCACATCCTCCCCCAGCTGCCGATCTGCCCATCAGTTTAGGGGCACACGCATATGGCGGCAAAGGCAGGGGAGAATGAGCCACATCGTTTCTGACATGTGAGCACCAGAGCTGCGAGCATATGGCCTGGAAGACACTCCAGGAATTTCACGGGACATTTCATGCAAGTTGAGACTGAGGCATTCAGGAACCTGGATCCAGAAAGAGAAAGACAGAAGCTGCAGAAAATACTCTTCTTTGAAATATTTACAACAAATATGGTGAAAAAGAGTTAATATCTGTAATGTAAGGAGCTCATTTAAATCATTTAAGGAAAAGATAAAACCCCCAAAAGAAAATCAGAAAATGACAATGATTTCATAAAATGACATTAATTCATAAAACAACCACCAATGGACACTACTCTAAAAATGAAATTTATCTTTACTGCTAATAAACAAATGCAAATTACAATGTGACACATTTTTACTTAGGTTTTAGAAAAACAATACTTAATGCTGGTGTGAGTGCATAGAGAGGTTCCCTCTGCATGTTGCTGGTAGGCACGTAAACGGGTACACACCAGCTGGAAATCAAGCTGGTAATACATACGGAGAATTATAAACATATTCATAATCTTTAACTCAGTAATCCCACTTAATGAATATGCAGAATTAACTAATATCATCACCTCCCTCTGACAGAACATCTACCTCTATTAGTAGAATCCATACTGTTAATAGCTTTTTCTGACAAGCTTTCTAAGTCCTTTATCGTGAACTACAAAACTAAAATTTAAATGCCTTCTTCTTTTCCTCCATAAATGACGTTGAAGACTCATATAGCTTCCTTCCTATGCATGTACAGGTTTTGGGGATCGCCAAACAGAACTCAACATTTATTCTTAGTTGAGTCAGCCCATCACTCAATCATTTGGATCCTATACTTGTCACCCAAAACAGCCTGTTTCTCCCAGCGTAGTCTCATCTTTGAATGACATCAGTCAGCCTACCTCCTACGCCATGTCCACATTCCCAGGAGGCAGTGTAACAGGACAGGGCAGAGGATGGAGCCCAGTGGCAGGCCGCTAGACACCTCCCTCCACATTGTTGCTAACCCATTAAAGAGCAATTGGCATTGTTCAACCTGTTACAAATCTCCTTTATTTGACCAAGATTTGGACACATTCCCCCTTTCTTGTCCATCCAGTAATTGTGAAAGGTGAAGTCAAATGTCTTGCAGAAGTCCAGTAGGAAAATTATAAAGGGGAGTGGAGGACAGCACTTCGAGAGAAATTTCCCAGACTCCTCCTGGCACGGCAACCCTGGCCTGTCCAGGTCCCCACCTGCCCAGGACTCCTGCTTCCTCTCTCCTCAACTTCCTTTCAGGGCCTTGCTCACAACTCCCTCAGATGTAATTTTAAGTACATGTCCAGTAGCCCTCACTGCATGGTAAGATGCAATGCATACAGAACTGGTGTTCAGAGTCAGGGACTAGAGGCCTCCATTCACCATTTGCTACTTGCATAACCTTGAACAAATCACTTAATCTTTCTTATCCTGAAAAATGGACATAATATACCCTGTCTACCCCAATCCAAAGGTGTTTGTAAAGCTCAGTGAGAAAGGAGGGCAGCACGCCTTGTAAAGCAAAGGACTGCACAGGTAGGAACTAACTTGTTAGGATTAATACCACTACTAAAAATAAATTGCATTCTTCCTAGTCAGTGTAGGGAAAGGGTAGTCTTTCTAAACAATGATGCCAGAGCCTGAGAGTGACCTGTAAACTCCATAAACAGAAGGGATTTGACATCAGAAAAAATGACTCGGCCAAGACTGTAGAATCCCTGAATGCAGGCCCCTTGAGAGCCAGCCTAGCCCCCAGTCCCTGGAGATGATAAAACCTGCACCCTAAGGGGGCAGGGATGTGTTGCAGGTCATGCCATGGATGAATGGAAGATGGGGCCCTAGCCCTCTCATGCACCCCTAAACTGTCATCTGCCTTCAACAACACTCACTGGAGGGCCCCCAAAGGAGGTTCTAGAGATTAAATTGGGGGCTACTAAATGCTGATTTAAAATACATACATATGAAAGATCCAAGGGAATAAAGCCATTCTTGAGGATCCCGCTTGTAGTTCCTTCATAGTCCCTCCAGTGACTTGTCACAGAAGGCTGCCGTTCTGAGGAGTGTTAGAGAAGGGAGGTCTGTGCTCTGCCTGCATTTCCAGTGCTGCCCCATCTGGACCCTGCCTGGAGACCTGGAGTCTGCAGTCCTGTCTACAGGTGAGGAAGCATGGAGTCATCCTTAATTCCCCTCTTTCTCTTACACCACAAGGCAGGGACCTCCACCTGGAGTTATCCAGTGACCTCAAGACCTGGACTTGTGCCTGTCTCACAGCAGCACTCAATGAATTGAACAGCTGAGTGCATGTGTTTGTTGAATAAATGAATGTGTCCTGGGAATAAACTGAAGTTCCCAAGACTACTGGGTACCCAGTGGCCAGGGCTGGGATGAAACTGCTTCCCCTCCCTCCCGCCCCCAGTAAAGCCGCTGGGCACACAGGACAAGCAGACTTGTTCATTCTTCCCCGGCAGCCTCTGAAATCCTTGCATTTCCATGGGTACTTTTTCTGGCAGCCATATTCAACATTTCCAGTCACTCATCATTCACCAAAGATTTGAGGACTGCTTATTCTATACAAAGCAGAAAGTTAATACAACATGTCTGACCTCCTAATCCCTTCCCACCTCCAGTTCTGAGATGGAAATGCCACTGGGCCTGGCAAGCTGCCCATAGTTCTAGCCAGGCACAGCATAGGACTCCCAGCAGCCAGGGGTTGTCTGTCCTTTCTTGGGCTCCAGTTTTCCAGGGAGGATATTTTGACCAAGAAGCTGCAGCTGGCCCAAAGTGCCAAACCACACAGAGGGATGCAGGTAAAGCTGTGCCACAGCTATCGAAGTTTCTGAGACGAGGACCTGGGATCCCAGGGCCAGGGAGGTGACAGCTCTTCAGGGGCTCAGCCTGGGAACATGGATCCCCCAGGACTTGGGAGTGTCAACAAAGGTCCACTGAATTCCTCATAGCACAACGCAAATCTCAGTGTCACCTCCTCTCTATGGCCTGGTTGGGAAGCCAAGGTTTAGCTACCAGCGTCCTTTGAGCAGAAAGAACTTCATCAGGCCTTCTTATCTTAAAGTGGAGGGAACTAATGCCCACTGAGATTAAATGGCATGCATGGGTCACAGCTGGAACAGTGGAAGTGACAAGAACTTAGACCTCTGGGTCATTGGGCCATTGCTGCATCAAATGCCACCAGGACACACACAAACTATTTCAGAGGTCATCTGCTGTATAGTTTCACTCCAACGTACATGAGTAACTTCTCTCACTGGTGTGTGGTTGAGAAATCGTGTTCCTCACTAAGGAAAAGAGTGCTTGAAGACATCCTTAGGATGGAATATTATAAAAGTTAAAACTTATATCTTGAGATTATATTTCAAGGTATGTGACCATATTCATTGACATAATGTTAAATGAAAGTCGCAGGAGACCAATTTGTATATGCACAATGAACCCTAATACTGTAACTACCTACAGTATTTCCTCTAAATGGCAGTGATTTTTAAGATGCACCACTGACTTAATAAGATTTCAAAAAAGGAAACATTAAATCAACTCTAAGAAGCATACTGATTTCAGAAACATTAAAGATGAAAAATATGCATCCAAGAAGAAAGGAAATGTGACATAAATTTATCACACAAATGTCTTTGTGTGTGTGTGTGTGTGTGCGTGTGTGAATTAGACTGACAAGAAGGACATCAAACATTAATAGTGGTTATCTCTGAGGGGAGATTTTTATTTTTATCTATTCAGTGTTTTTCAATTTTGTCTCTGATGTGCATATACTAATGTTATAATCAGAAAAAAATAAACTTTGTGCATAAAACATTAAAAGGGAATGTAAGAACATTGCACATGACTGTTTGATGCACCAAGGATTGCAATTTCCATTCCGCAGTCTCGACACGTCTTCAGCAATTCTTTATTTTGTTATGTTTCTCCCCTCCAGTTTCTAAGCACAGTTTAACATTCCATCTTCCATGAACCATTAGAAGGCTCGCGGAGTGCTTTCCCCACTCCACTGCATTTTAGTGGTGTGCTCTGGGTTTTCAGTCAACATCTCTTAGGAAAGTCAGGTACAATGTCTCAGTGCAGGTGCCACAGACGTTAAGTTCCCACCCAGCACTGCAAGCAGAGGCCTTTGTAAAAAGGACCCCTGGGAAAAATTGTTTAGACTCCAGTGCTAAGAGAATCTTTGCTTTCCTTTGAGAAAATAGTATGCTTCAGGTTTTTTTTACTCTAAAATTCACAAATGTTATCTTGACTATGTCTTATTTCCCTTATTCCCTACCTGCTAAGAAACTCTGAGTCAAATTTGAAACCCAACTCTGATAACTCTGTTGGTCCCTAGGGTGGAGCTATTTGTATGCTTTTTCCTTTGGTTCTGATTCTTGAAATAAAATATTTGATTTTATTATCTCTGTTCTTTTGCAAGAAGTCTCAAATCATTGGTGGGAAAGGCACAGAATAAATAAATAGATATACTCAGTGAAACCTTTTTCTGAATTCACCCTTTCACTTCTCCCTTCCCTGTACCCACTGTATCCAATCAGTGAATCTTGTCAGTTATGATATTGAAATATGTTCCACATCTGTCCACTTGCCCCCACCTCCACTGTCCCCTACTAGCCAAGCCACTGGACAGTGACACCAGCCTCCTTGCTGGCCTTGCTGCACCTTCTCTTGTCCCTCCTTTGTTCGACTTACCACCTCTAAGAGAACCTTAGACCGAATATAAGCCACCCCCATCTCCATCGCATCCCCCTAAGAGCACTTAAGATGCCTGAAATACCCCTCATTCGTTCATGTGTTTGTCTTTGTCCCTCTGCCCCATCCCAAAGTGAAAGCTTCATCTTGTTCCTGTTGCATCTTCAGTGCCTAGGACTGCCTGGCACATTGTTAAGTTTTCAAAATTTGTTGGTAAAATAAACATCTTGCTCACCTTCAGTCTCCACCTACCCACTGGTGCAGGTGCAAGGCATAGCTCCCCATGCCAGCATTGGCATTTTCAAACAGTGAACAAACTGCCATCCTGTTAGCCCCTTTCCCCCTCAGCATGGGGCTCGCCTAACCTGCTCACGGCCGAGGGAAGTGGCCTCGATCCCACAGACCTCCTGGGAGGTGGGCAGGGGAGACCAGGAGAGAGAGGACTGCAGTGGTGAGAAATTGTCCACATGGTCAGTGTCAAGGCCAAAAGGTCAAGAGAGTCTTGTAGCCCCACAAGTAGTCCCAAGGATTATTCTCCATCCCTCCAGATTACTTCATCTGCCAGACATTCAAACGCCATATTAAAATTATTTGCTCTGAATGAGTAGAGCTTCCCCAAAAGACCTCAGACATTCTGAGACTTCTTCATGGACATGACTTTTCTCTAAGGCAATAAGAATCCAGATCCTCCTTGTTTCTGGCTGTATCCTCCCTGCGTTTTGGACACATGGGTCCGACTGAGGCCAGAACACTTGCCCTCACATTCTCTGTTCTCCAGGAAGCTTCCTGGCTCTCCGGCCTGCAGGAACCTCCTCTGCTTGTCACTGCCTCGGCCCCAGGAAGTTCTCACTGACCCCAGGAAGAATTTACTGGGGAGCAGAGTGGAGAATCTCCTTTCAGAAGAGATTCTCCCCATTTATTTTAAAGACCGATGATGATCCTTAATTTCTCTTTACCTTGTTGTTGTATTGCCACGGCAATGCAAGGCCAAGAACTAGCCCTGGGGAACCTGTGGTTTCCGAGCTCAATATGAAAGTCACTCTGGTCTCCCCAGATAAGCAATTTCACTGGGAGATGGTTGAGGCAGTGAAAAGCGTCTGGGGGCGGGCCCTGTAAAAATCCCCCAACCTTTGTGCCCCAGGAATATTGGCACTCTTAGAAGAGCCAGAGCTGCTGGAAGGGAAAGAATGTGCCAGATGGTAGCCAGGTAAGGGTGCAGAGGATGTGGGGTGCAGAGGGGGCCACCACTTGTTCTGGTGGTGCTTAATGATTGGAGAATTGGGGTCTCAGAGAATTGAATTTATGAATCCCAGGTAGCTTCCAAACCCACATGGACCCCCCCACTATACCCTCAGCTCCCAGACACTTCCCAGAATTCCTGGGAATCTGGGAAAGGGGCTCCAATCCAGGCTGATTTGGGACATCTCAAAAAAATCTAGAAGGCTAGGCCTAAACATACTGTGTTCCCATTCTACAGCTAAGGAAGCTGAGGCAGAGAGGGTATGCAGCAGCAGGTAAGACCAGCATAACCCTCTAGTTCAATCTGCTACATTCCAAGGCTATGTTGAATGCAAGTATAAGATTCTCATTTCCCTCCCTCTTCCTGCAGGGCCCGGCTGAAATCTGTGTCATACACACATGTATGAAATATTTAAGCCTCTCCTGAGGAGCCTCATGTCACTTCTAAATCAATTTATTCTAATCTAATCTTCATCTACCATGGTTTTCTGGGCCAGCGCCATCAAGGAAACCTCTTGGCAGGTGAGAGAAGCTGAAAATCCTGAACATTTGTTTTTAATGGTTCCTCCACAGCCGGCAGTCTCCCCAACACTGCAAAATCCATGCAGACCATGAAATATGCCTGGTCCTTGGAAATGACCCCGATAGACTCAGATCTGTGCAGAGTGGCTCACCAAACTGTGAGCATAAAGTTGTCAGGAGCCTCTGAAAACTCTAAGAAGCTCCAAGGTGAAGTCAGGAAGGTGACTGTGCTTGGCCAAGAGCAGAGGGGAGGCTGGGAGAAATCCTGGCAGGAATGCAAGTCGTGGCCAGTCACTGTGTTCCTAAGTGGACTTTGAATAGCTTCAGCTATAAACTGCACAGTTTTCTCCATCTCTGCCTGGGCTTCAATAGTTTCACTTTTCCCCAGCTTCTTTTATTTTGATAGGAATGCTCCAAAAGACAGAAACTGGCCTCACCTTGCTTTTCCATCAGGCTCAGCTGTGCAACTCCAGAAAGAAACTCCAGAGCAGGTTGGGCCCAGGGCCCCCAAAGCCTCCCGAGAGCTCCTGGTGGCTGCAGTGCCAGAGTGTGATGGGCCAGGGAAGGGGACTGTGGAAGCCTCTTCCTCTGGACCCAGGATTCTCCAACCTCGATGTGAAGGTTTCCTGCCATTACTGAACTGGGAGCTTCCTACTTTGGTGTCAGAATTTCCAGCCAACGTTCTTACCAGGCCCCTAATCCCAGACCAACCATTAGCAGACCAGAAGGTCTGCCCCAGGGGGCCTTGACCTCAAACCTGATAGTCTGGCAGAAATAAACTTTCCATGCTGGGTCAGCCCTCCCATAAGCAGTGGGACTTGTCCTTAGTTATAGCACCCTGAATTCTATATCTCTGGGATGGGGAGTGAGGTCCCACCTTGACCCCAACCTGAGTGGCTGTGTCTCTGGCATGTACTGTTTCAGGTTCAGGGACTATCAGATACTGTCAGACCTCGATGCCCTCCTTGTCTGAATGGGGCTCTGATGTTTGAGGATTCAGGCTTGAACATAATGGAGTAAGGCAAAATGAAGTTCAGGTCTCATCTCTGGCACATCCTGGCTGTGTGATGTCAGGAAATGTTCTCTGTACCTTAGTTTGTCCACCTGGAGAGTGAGTATAATAATCCCTACCCAAGAAGGGAAGGAGCTTGTTCATGTAGAACATCTGCACACTCCTGGCCCTAGAAGCCTCCATACCTGGCAGCACTGGGGGTGCCTCTTCGTGGTACTAGAACTGGTTCTCCTATCCTTTAATAGGCACAAGGAGGACATTACGGTCCCATGTAGTCAGTGACTACTGGCCAGTAAGTGGAAATGACCCTTGTCACCTTTAGTATAGGGCCTGTAAGATCAGGCATGCTTTAACAGTCCCCATTCACTGGTGACTCTGAAGCCACCTGCTACAAGGACAGCAGATGGTGGGGCCTTCCCCAGCCTGGGTGTCTGAGAGTCTGTAGAGCAGAGGCCCCATTGTCCCCTGCAGGGCCTGATGAGTGAGCCAGAAATAAACCTTTATTATGTTTAACCACCGAGACTGGATACCTCAGTATAACTCAATACATCCTGACAAATATACCATCCAACTCTCCTGGCCCCTGGATCAGCATCAGGCCCATGGGCTTTGTTCCTCATTTTGGACAAGAAATTTGGATTTTGGATGCCCTACACATTTCTTCTCCCACTCCTCCTGACAGAGAGCTCCAGCCCTCAGCCGTCCCGCCCCCCCCCCCCCCCTCCACTGGCTCTCACTGCTGAGGACCGAGCAACCTTGGCGCAGACCAGGGTGAGCAGCGGGAGAAGCCAGGGAGGCAGGGAACTGTCTGGAGCTGAAGATGGATCTGCCCCCTCAGGCGCCGCAGGGCTCCGCTGTGACTCAAAGCCCGGGGCAGCAGAGGTGCCCTGCACAGGCTGGCTGCAGCTGCAGCCCCCCTCTCCCCCGACTTCCATGGTCCTAAACTCTTTCCCAAGGAGATGCAGAGAAAGGTCACTAACCAGAATCAACTAGATTTTCACTCTTCTGATGGGATCTGGAAGCTCAAACAGGCAGGATTTTCCACAGGGTCGTAGGAAGCCAGAGCTGGAGGGACTGTTCACATGTGCACAGGAGGAAACCGAGGGCCGGAGACAGGCTGGGGCTTGCCCAGTGGCACAGCTAAGCGGCGATGGCGTGCAGCAGAGCCCTGCTGTCAGTTTAGGCACTGAACACAAATGTCATCAAATCTGATTCTTCTGGAATCTGAGGTCTGCTCGCCACAGCTAAGCAGTCTGGCCGTGAATGTGGCCTCCGCGGATCAGGGATATCCATTCTTAGAGACGACAGTCTCCTAGCCAGAGTGGGTCCCTGCATGGTGTGCCCGCGTGGGTACCCAGCAGGGTGTGAGCTTGCCATGTGCCCAGAGGGAGGCCTCCCAGACGCTCTGCTGCCCTTACCTCCCATCAGTGTCCCTGAGGCTCTGACCCAAGTGAAGAAATGAGAGGACACAGGGAACAGCGTCTGAGGCAGGAAGGGACCTTGAAGGCTGTGGATGGGTGACCACCTCCAGGTTATCTCCCCATTACCCTGCCTCTGAGGGATCCCATGACCCCTGGCTAGAGCCCCACTGTGACAGGCACCACACTACCTCCTACGGCAGTCCTTTCATCTTGGGCTTTGCTTCAATACCTGATGAAATGTCCCCATTTGCACCAGATCTGCCCTGTGCCACATGCTGAAATTTTCTGTCCCATGGTAGCCATTCTAGAATGGGAAGCCCCTCGTGAATCTTCCCTCTGGTGTGAACAGTCCAAGGCTATCATTGAACTTGGTGTCATAAACCTTCACCTCCAGCCCCCTTCTAGTCAAAGTGTGCTTCAGCAGCATGGCATCACCCAAAAGTTTGCAGAAATGCAGAGTATCAGTCCCGCTCCAGACCTACTGATCTGGAACCTGCATTTAATAAAATCCCTAGGGGTTTCCTAGGCACTTCATGTTTGGGAAGCTCTGACCTACATACACCTCACATATCTCTTAAAGGACCCAGAACTCAGGCGTGCAGGACCGGACTCTTGCCTCTCTCCTCCTAAGTCTTCGCACAGCTGCAGGACCCTGATAACACGCAAAATCCTGGTCCACCCGCATCCCTGAGTCTCTGTCACAAGAACTGTTCCCAAGCTGCATCTCCCACCCTGGGAGGAATTGCGTGTGCCATTGCAGGTATGGGAACTCACACTGAGCCAAGTCAAACACCACTATTCTTTCAGCTGTATCTGGTCTACTATTTAATCTGCCAGTTTTCAAACCTACCTACACATTAGCATTACCTGGCAAACTCTTTTAAAAACTAATGTCAAGACCCCATCCCAGAAGAACTGAATAGACTTTCTGGGGCGTGTTGTGGGAGTCCAATTTTGTCTGTTATGTTCCCAGGCAAGTCTAACGTGCAATTGGGATAAAGAGTTACTGGTTTAACACATCTATCAATGAGTGAATTGGGTTGATTTTTTTTTTTTTTCAGCCAGCTCCAGGCTTGAGGTCCACTGGTGTCGGCAGCTTACTTCTCACAGTGACCCTGAGCTCACAGCAATGTATCTTTGAGCTATTGCCACAATACTTCTGTGTAGCACCACAAAATCCAAAGGAATGCAATAAGAAGCACTCATCTGTGGGTCGGCTGGGACAGCTCTGCCCGTCTGTGTGTTGTGTGTTGCCCAATATTCAGAATGTGGAGCTGGGTCACTCATATATCTCTCTGCCAGTGTGTGGACAGGGTAAGCAGCTCGTCCTGGTTTTCCCAGGACTTTCTCAATTTTTTAGCACTGAAAGTGACATGTCCCACAGAGCATACCTCACCATCCTGGAAAAACTGGGACTATCTGCAGTCAGCATAAGTAGCTCTGCCCCCCTTAGGCCAGCAGGAGAGCCAGGGCAGGTACCTTTCAAGATATTGGCAGAGACTCAAGAGAACAAGCAGAAACAAGGGAGACCTAGGTGCAGACTGGCATGCTGTCACTTCCCATTGCATGTAGGCTTTGTCAGCCACGTTGGCCAAAAGTCTCAGGTCCCAATTAAACTTCATCCTATTAGATTTAGCCTCACTCCAGGCTGTCACCATCTTTCTGGATCTTTATGCAGGCATCTGGTACATTGGCCAAAACAAGTTGCACAGCTGAGCCCAAAATTAAGGGGCATGAAAAAATACTCTTCCCCTGTTGAGGCGATGGCAGGCATGTGGATGGGAGAGGGATACATGATCGGGGCCAATCACTCCACCTCCCACAGGCACAGAGGTGCTGGCTTCCAGGTGCAGGTGACCTAATTCCTTCCTGGCCACTCACTCTCTGGAGCCCAGTTCCAGGCCCAAGACCTTCTCAATTCTAGGTTCCATCCAGCCCTTAAAGTTTATATCTGTTCCAATCCCCTATCACCTCTGTGGCTTCCACTCCTTCCTTCTTCGCTTCCATCTTCTCTTCCTCCTCCCTCATCAAGCATTTGGAAGGGGAGCAATAGTCTCCCGACAGCCTAGTCAGCCATCTTGCCCAGAAATCTCCTGAGCTGATAAACTCCCACCTACCAGACCTAGTCTTACTTCAGCCCGGCAGGATCTGCTGGGTCCTGATTTGCCATCCACTGCATTCCTCTGCATCGTGGGCCATATTTTTCACACATCCATAACCCATATGGATTAGTCAGCTAAGGCCTCCAGCCTATCTAGGCATACTTGGCTGGAGCCCCACCTCCAAGGCCTGCGAGCACACAGACAGCTGCCCTTGGCTTCTGCCCACCCACAACAGCTTCATGCAAACATCTACAGACCAACCTGGTGCCCACAAAAGTTCACACACAACCAACATGTCATAAGTTAGTGACTTTGATGAGAGCAACAGGGGGCAGTGGTTCACATCACAGACCTCACAGTCTACACGATACCCAGAGCCCAGGCTTCCCCATCTGATCCCTTCCTTCCTCTCTCTCCCCCACCCCTCCCACAGCCCCTCCCTGCACCTCCTGCTGGGCCCTTCTACCTCCCCTGGTGCCCATAGGAACCTTAGCTTTTGTCTTAAGAGGAATGTGGGGGAATGTTCCCCGTGTCAATTATTCTGACCAGGTTTTAGGTCTCAGGGTTCTGTCTTTTCCCTGCCACCCAGTAAGCATCTGGGCTCTGATCCCAGTTAAGTGCAGTAAAGCACAAAGAATGAACAGGGCTACAAGGGAAACTATTTAAAAGGCCTTTGTTACTTTAAAAATTATGTGGATTGACTCACCCATATCCCTAAATGTATAATTACATGCTTCACAAAATAGGAGCAAAATGACTCCTGACCTTGGACCCTCTCTAGCCTTGCCCTGTGGCCCACCACAGTATGCCCCCCGAAGTGGCCAGCCAGGACAGGACCCCAGAGTTCAGGCGGCCAGTAAGGAGTCGGCACCTGCAAATCAGATTCAGGTCTTGGAGTTGACAGAGGTTGTTGGGCCTGGATGAATAATGCACCCTCCCAGGCCTTGCTTTCCGCTGGTTGACACCCAAGGAGTGGGGATGTTATGAAAAATGCATCAAGGAAACAGCACTGGGGAGGCACCTCAAACCCTGAGAAGCGCAGCCCCAGCGTGAGGTGCTATTCTTATTAGTTGAGTTCAGGAAATGCCCTTGATTTCAACACATGCCTCTAGTCTCTAATTAGGAAGGAGATCCACTGTCACAAAACCCACATGTCTCATCCCCAAGCCACATGCAAATGGACTTCTGGATGGCACCCACTGGTGGAATACGAGGGGCCGCCTCCCTCCCTGGCAGAGATGAGTAAGGACAGGCTTTGCCATCCGCTCCGCAGGCCACTGGTCTCAGGGCTTGAAGAGGGCCTGGCAGCTGCAGGTGGCAGGGCAGGAAGGCTTGAGCAGCTGAGCTCCGGTCAGGCACGGGGGCTCGGTCCTCAGCAGAGACAGCCAATTGCCACACCCAGCTGCCATCACTCCATGCTGGGCCCTGTGTTGGGGCCAGACCCTCACTGCAAGGCTGGCGGGCTCCCCTCTACAGCTGCAAGGCTGCCCAGCCCGGGGCCTGCCGTGTGCAGCTTGCTTTTCCCTCCCCTCCCCGCCTGTCTGTCTGCCTCTCTGCCTGCATCACCTCATTGTCTTTCATTAGGTTCCTTTTCTATCTCTGTTTCTCCATGTTTATCTGTCTCTGTCTAATCCTATGTCTCTCCTTTTTTATTTTTCTCTTCCTCTGTGTGTCCTGGACTTTCTCCATCTCTTTTTCTCTAGAGTAAAGTGGAGGGGAAATGAGGCAGGGCCCAAGAGGAATCCCAGACAAAATGGAGCAGCATCTCATTCCATCCAGCTGGGGACTCGGGCAGGCAAGGGGAGGTGGGGTTGTAAGCGCAGGCTGCTCTTGGTATTGGGAATGATATGGGCCCTGTGTCTCTCTGGACACACTCACAGAATGACACTGGGGCCCTGCACTGTGCTCCCAGGGGGAGGGAAGCCCTCCCTGACCCCAGCAGGATCCTCTCTTCAGCAAACGTTCTTTGAGTTTTCCTTAGATCCAGAGCCTGGGCTGTGACTGGGAATGAGAAGGAATGAGGCAGTGATCCTGCTCTGAGGCAGCTTCATGTGCACACAGGGAAAGGGTTAAATAAGCAGCTACACAATTCTGTGCACCCTGCAGCCAAGGGGCACCCCAAAGAGGAAGACCAGGCAGTAGATCCAGCAACCTGTGCTCACTGGAGAGACAAGTTGGAGCTGAGCCTCAAACGACTTGAGGCTAAGAAGGAGGCAAGATATTCTAGACAGTGTGTCTGGAGAGCAGCAGGCATTTGCTCCAGCCTAAGAGCAGGAAGAATGCGGGGATGTGGCAGGGACAAGCCTGGGAAGGTCATGGACAAAGTCTTGTCATGCACGAAGTTTCCTAAGCCAGAGGCAATCAATGGGCAGCCCTCAAATGCTGGGGGCCACAGGATTGTGGTGGGGAGGCCCTTGGCTGTCTGTGAAATTGGGAAAGCGATCCTTTCCTCTCCCCTACCCACTGTGGAGGAGGGGAAATGAAGGAAGGGGCATGCCCACACTGCTGCCAGCCAAGCAGAAGGGGACAGCATCCGCTTGGCTTGCCCTGCTGGGAAAGGGCATGACAGTGATCTGGTCTCATTCATGAGGGAAGTGGTGGACCACACACTGGGCTAGTTTCTGAGTTAAGAGCAGAACCTTTCTGTAACATGATTTCTTCTGTAACTGGGTGGAGGCAGCAGTGGTGAAGCCAAGAGACAAAATTTTAGTGAAGGCTGAAATGAAAATGGTGCCTTTGGAAATGTGACTTTGTGCTCACTTCAGGTTCATCAGCTGCCCTGCCACATCTTTCCTTGCTAAAGCAGGTACCAGTGGTTCTCTCCCTCCCTGCTGCAGAAGTTCTGAGACTTGAAGAATGAATAGATGTCCAAAGTTGTCATTGTACAAGTGGGGAAACTGAGGACAAGAAGAAGGAAGGTACTCACCAAAGGTTACAGAATATGCTAGAGCTGAGCCTGGATCCTTGGCCCCGTGATGCACACATGCATCTGCCCAGGGCTAGTGCCCCTCCTGGCTTCCTTGGGGAACTGGTGGGGTGTTGCTCCACCATCCATTTACTGGAAGGGCTGGAAAATCCAATCACAGAAGCAAAACAGCTTCTGAAGATCATCTCTTGTACCTTTAGCAGGCCACCTTCACTGTCACTCTAAGTACCACTTCGGTCTGTGAGAATAGTCACCATGTCTGCATTCCACCCAAGGAAACTCAGGCTCCAGGAGGCAGGGGTCCGACTTGAAAGCTAACACACAACCAGAGACTCCAAGCTCAAAAGTTTGTCTTTTCTCCATCCTGTCAGACATATGTAGGTACTGGCACTTAAACATTGCCACGTGACGTGGGCACGGATAGTGTGTATGTATCTGTAATATAAACACACATGTACACACACACATACAAGCACACATGCACACTTGTGCATACACACAGGTTTTCTAAATCTCCACTGGCTCTCTTTGCCCTATGCTGCATGGAAAATTAGAATATTGGTGCAGTTGCTAATCCTTTTCATTTGGATCCAAGCAAATGACAGGCTCGGTCTCCATTGCTGCCATAGCTAAGCCCCCAGGCTCTCCCTGGTGACTTGAATAAGAGTTAAGATGACCCACTTTCACCAGCTATCCCCTGTCTTGGGGCTGCTTTGGCTGGGAAACTGTCAGCCTGGTAAATATCATGGGCTTAGCAGGTTGGTTCCAGCTTTCAAGCCTGACCCTTTTTGGCTGCCCAGCCTGGCTTATGAGACTGAGCCCCAGGATCCTGCCCCAAATGCCAGGGCCCAGCTGCCCATACACCAACAGGACCTGTCTGCTCAGAGTGCCAGCAGAGATGCCCAAGTACAGACCAAGGTCACTCATTGCCTCTACAAGCATTTGCTGGGTGCCTGCCCTGTCTGTGTCAGGCAGAGCAGTCCAGGATGGGAGTTTAAAAAGATGCAGGCTCTACCCTTGGGAAGATCCCAGCTTGGAGGGGAGCTGGTCATGAAAACAAACCCAGAAATAAACAGCAGAACAAGCCAAGTATTCTCTGAGCTCATAGGAAAGAACAATTACTTCTGCTGGGAAGATCAGGAAGTCTTCAGAAGTCTCTGGAGTTGAGACTAGAATGCAAATTAGAATATCCCACATCAAGAAGTGAGAGAAGGGTAGAAGGGACAGCATGAGTAAAGATATGGGAGCAGGAAAGAGCAAAGGAAGTGTAAACAAAAGTGGCTAGAAGTGCTGTAGCCAGATCCTGACTAACCTTGGATCCCAGAGCAGGGGGCATGTTTGCCCTCAAGGCAAGGGTCAGAGGAAGCAAAGCAATGTTTTAAGAGGAGCACCGCAAGTTCCAGACAGCCTAACAGTAAGCCTTGCCCCACCTTGGACCATCACGTCAGCCATTCCCAAGGCTCTTCTACCTCCCAGGGATCTCACTCCCCACAGATGGGTGTCCTACCCCTCTCTTCTCTCTTCCTGGGATCTGCCTTCCCATCAAGGAAGAAGCATTTTATCCAATAATCAAATACTGCTCAGTGCAAATGTTGGGAGCTGCAACCCTCCTTGCAGGGGCATTTTCTTGAGGCAGAAAGAGGGAAGGCTGCCTCAAATCTCCAAAGGCTGCTGCCCCCAGGGTTACAAAACCAGCCTTGCACGTGTGCTTTCTGAGTTCTACAAACTGACCTTGACTTTGGCCACAAACTTCCAGGAACCAAAGTTGGTTGAGATGGTGGTACCTGCCTCTACATTACTGGGTCCTCCTAGAGCAAGGGCCAGGCATACCTAACACCCCCAGGTTACTCAGCGATGGGCGACCACCTCTGAGCCTGGAGCCAGAGTGCTGTCTCTGAGCAAGTGACATTAAAAGCTGATCCTTTCTGCAAGGCTTCCTCACCAAGGTGGACATGTAGATATGGAAGACTGAAACAGGTTGGGAAGGTAGCCACAGTACAGCCTCAGTGTCTCCCCAGTTTGGTGATCCTCACCTAGAGAGAGCCCTACAGGTGCTCCAGTTTGAGGCTCTTCAGCCCCCAGTTAGGTGGGTGCCCACAGGGGTCCACACATCTCCCTGACTCCAAGGCTGCAGGAGCCAGGATAAGCCAAGAGAATCCAGAAGAGGAATCAGTTACTCTTACATCAATTTGATCAAGGTATAATTTTAATTCAATATAGAACACCCACTCAGAGGCATACTTTGACAAGCTTGGATAAATACAACCACCACAATTAGGATTCAGAGCATTTCCATCACCCCCAAAAGTCTTCCTTCCCCCTTTGCATTCAATCTATCTCCAGCTCCAGCCAACTGTGCCCTGCTTTCTGTCATGATGGATTAGACTTTTCTAGAGTCTCATATGAATGGAATCATGTGACATCCTTTTGTGTCTGGCTTCTTATGCTCAGGATTCTGTTTTTGAGATCCATCCTTGTGACCTGCACTCCTTTTCATTCCTTTTTATTATTCCCTCCTTTTTATTGCTGAGTAGTATTCCATTATATAATCATATGATTTGGCTATCCTTTCACTTGTTGATAAGCACTTGGTTTATTTATAGGTTTTTTGACATTTTTAAAAATTTTGTTTTCATTAATCTACAATTACATGAGGAACATTGTTTACTAGACTCCCCCCATCACCAAGTCCCCCCCCACATACCCCATTACAGTCTCTGTCCATCACTGTAGTAAGAGGCTATAGAGTCACTACTTGTCTTCTCTGTGTCCCACAACCCTCCCTGTGTCCCCCACCTCATTATACATGCTAATCATAATGCCCCCTTTCTTCCCCTTCAGTAGCCTTCTGACTAGTCTTCCCTCCATCTGATACTTCACATGGCAACCAGAGTGGTTATTTAAAGCACCACCAGAACTGACCTTCTTTGGTGCTTAAAATCATTCCCAGGTCTTGCCACTGCTATACGATCCATCTCATTCTTTCAACACACAACACTTCCCACCCATCCTCCCCAGTCCCTTTCTCTTTGGTACTTGTTAGTCTGTTCTTGGGTTCTGTGATTCTGCTGCTGTTTTGCTCCTTCAGTTTTTTCTTTGTTCTTATACTCCACATATGAGTGAAATCATCTGATACTTGTCTTTCTCCGCCTGGCTTATTTCACTGAGCATAATGCCCTCTAGCTCCATCCATGTTGTTGCAAATGGTAAGATTTGTTTTCTTCTTATGGCTGAATAATATTCCACTGTATATATGTACCACATCTTCTTTATCCATTCATCTACTGGTGAACACTTAGGTTGCTTCCAATTCTTGGCTATTGTAAATAGTGCTGTGATAAACATTGGGGTGCATATGTCTTTTTCAAACTGGGATGCTGCATTCTTAGGGTAAATTCCTAGGAGTGGAATTCCTGGGTCAAATGGTATTTCTATTTTGAGCATTTTGAGGAACCTCCATACTGCTTTCCACAATGGTTGAACTAATTTACATTCCCACCAGCAGTGTAGGAGGGTTCCCCTTTCTCCACAACCTCACCAACATTTGTTGTTGTTTGCCTTTTGGATGGTGGCCATCCTTACTGGTGTGAGGTGATATCTCATTGTGGTTTTAATTTGCATTTCTCTGATGACTAGCAATATGGAGCATCTTTTCATGTGTCTGTTGGCCATCTGAATTTCTTCTTTGGAGAACTGTCTGTTCAGCTCCTCTTACCATTTTTTTATTGGATTACTTGCTTTTTGTTTGTTGAGGTGCATGAGTTCTTTATATATTTTGGATGTCAACCCTTTATCGGCTCTGTCATTTATGAATATATTCTCCCATACTGTAGGATGCCTTTTTGTTCTATGGGTGGTGTCCTTTGCTGTACAAAAGCTTTTCAACTTGATATAGTCCCACTTGTTTATTTTTTAATAAAGTGGCTATGAACATTCATGAACAAGGCTTTGTGCAAGTACATTTTTATTTTTCTTGGGCAAACACTTAGGAGTAGAATTTCTGAATCATATGGTAAATGGATATTTAATTTTAAAAGAAATTGCCAAGCTGTTTTCCAAAGTGGTTGTACCGTTTACTTTCCCACCATCAGTACATAAGTTCCATTTCCTCCACATCCTTATCAGTACTTTTTATGATCAATCTTTTTAATTTTAGCCCTTCTACTGACTATATTTCACTGTGGTTTTAATTTGCAGTTCCCTGATGAACAGGTGTCTCATGTCCTGATTTCAGTCCTGAGCCTACCACTTTCTAGCCCCACCCTTGCACAATGTGCTTCTCCTCTATGGAATTTAATTTCTGTGTCTGGAAAAACTGAATAGCAACCTCTGCCCTCTGTCTATCACCAGACCTCTGTAAAGATGGCATAAAATAATGTACGTGTATACTAAAGAGCACAAAAGTATTGGCAAATTATAAAACTCTAAGTTACCATTTCTCATAGTGCTCAGCTCATTTGTCTTTCATTTCACATTCATCATTCATTGCAGTAGCCTTCTGACTGAAGTCTTCCCTCCATCTGATCCTTCACATGGCAACCAGAGTGGTTATTTAAAGCACCATCAGAACTGACCTTCTTTGGTGCCTAAAATCATTCCCAGGTCTTGCCACTGCTATACGATCCATCTCATTCTTTCAATAAACAACACTGATTAAAAACCTGCAATGTGCCAGGCACTGTTCCAGATGCTGAGAATAAAGAGTGAAACATTCCCTGTCATTTGCAGAATGAAAACCTACTCTCCTGATTTTAAAAAGGCAACAGAGACCCAGGGAGATTAAGAGGTTGCCCAAAGTCATACAGCAAGCTAGCAACAGGGCAGAGACTAGGATGAGGTCCCTTGCCCCAGTCCTGAGAGCTTTCTACCACTTCCAGAAGGCATTCCCTCCTCTGATTATTTCCTCAGAGCTGCGGTGGTCCAGAGCTAAGGGGAGGCAGCCAGCTGGGGACACCATAGAAATCCACTCTGCTTCTCATGGGGAGCCCAGTGTGGGGCACACCACTAGGCCCCATGAGCCCTACTGCCCCTTTATTCAGAAGCCTTGTCATGAGTAATTGCTTCTTGTCAGAGCCCAGACCTGTGACTGGTTGGTAAATGGTGCCATTTGCTCCTGCCTTCTTTCCCTGAGGCACCTCTTGATTTCCAGCCTTCATGATGCTGTCTGCTAAGAGAAGGAGCAGAACAGCAATCTCATTACGTTGCTTGTGGCTGTCAATCTCCTTTTAAATGGGAAAGCCTTGCATGGTGACATTTAAAGAGGGCTCTGCTGTAAATCCCAGCCTGCATTCCCACCGCTACAAGCTCCCTTGGTTATTCCAGGCCCATTCCACAGAATGCCGGAGTTGAGAGTAAGAGATGCCAAAGTCCAAGAGGAACACACTTGCCATAGTTCACATTTCAAGCAAAGAGGACACATGTGATTAGAAACACAGATCTTCTGCCTCCTAGCCCAGTTACCTTTATTCTTATCTCACTGGGGCTTCCAAGACAAATAGGAGTGGCACTTCCACCCTCTTCCCAGGACATCGAATCCCTGCCCTTAACCCGCCCCTGGGCTGGGAAGGAACCTCCCCACCCAGCGCTCTGTCCTTGCCGGCATGTCCCCGTCAATGTGCAGGGGCAGATCATGGTCACTCTCCGGCTAGCTCAGCAGAAAGGGATTTAATACAGGGAATTCGATGCCTGCATTATCTTTAGAAGGGCGGGAGGAGGCAGCTGCAGGCTCAGCTCCCAGGATGAGATCCAGAGCACCAGTGACGAACTGGCTTGCTAGAGAAGCTGCTCCCTCCACCGTGATCAGAAACGCGGAGGCCCCGTCCGCTGCTTCGGAGGCACATCGTCTCTGCATGACCTAGAAACCAGGAAGCGGATACACCAGATACCAACTCCAGGACCACAGTGCCTCAGAGCCCAAGCCCGGGAGGGCTACGATGGAGGTTTGTGAGCCCACCTGTAATATCCGTCTCAGGTACTCGTGGTGACTTCCTCTAAAAAAGGCAGACACCTTTTGCTACATTAAACAAATCACTTTGCCCTATGTTTGAGCCAGTAACATCCTCCCTCTGTCTTAGTTGTGACAATCAAAATGCTTCCATACACTAGCAAGTGTTCCCTGGGGGACAAAATCACCTCTGGTTGAGAACCAGTGCTCCAGAGGATGGAGATCATTTTATTTCACAGAGCTATTGTGAAGACTAAACAAGGCAGGGATGTGCCCGTTTATGTAACTTAGAGGTTATCAGAGACACACCGCCCCTTAAGTAGTAAATAAAGTTGATGCGAATCTTCCCTCATACCCTGTGGAAGGTTCAGCATCCTCCCCAAGGTTTCTGAAAGTTCTTGAAAGTCAGTCTTCATGGTCACCTTCTGCTCCAATTTTCTGTTTCTGAACAGTTATTGATGTCACTACTTTTGTCTTTGCATTTTGGGTGGCTCCATTGTGGAAGATAGACCCCTCTCCTTTATTTCCCCAAATCATCAGTCAAAGAAGCCAGTTTAAGAGATCAGGGCTGGTCCTGAAGGTTCGTCATAACTAAAGCCCAGTCTAACAGGTCACCTGAGTTTGTGTATTAGCCATCCCCAGCTTGACTCCTCGTGCAGGATTTCTCCTGTGGCTGCCAAGCAGCTCACTTCTGTCCCTTGGGAGTCTGCTCCCAGGTTTCTCTTTTCAGGCCCCTCCAGGGCTTCCACATTTAACACTCTTGCCAGCTTCCCAGGCCTGAAGGCCAGCCTCTCCAGCCAGTCTCCATCACCTCTGCTCTCTATGGAGGATGAAACCACCACACCCACTACAAACATAGAGAAATGCTTGCTAAAATATAACACAAGCAAACTTACAACTACATCGATGAACCTGAAAGCAGGAAGAGAAAATCCTCCCATGGAAGAAACAAAAGAAAATTCAAAGCCAGAGCAGTGAGCAGGATCTAACGCTAAATGGTCCGCAGAGACATGAGCACTGGATAAAGTGTTATGTTTTAGCACCCGCGAGGGATGAAGAGCAAGACAACATGACTTGTGCACAAAGGAGGCTAGGAGTGATCTTTCTGCTTAGAGCCAGGAGCCTGGGAAAGCTGTCTCTTCAGTAAATGAAAACAGGAAAACCACTACCCGCCCCTCACAAAAGTGGGCCAACCTCCCCAGGCCATGCGTGAGAAAGGCGACACCTAAGATAAGTCAGGACTCTTATCTGCTCCACATGCTTCAGCGGGCCCTAAAGCTATACCACTCACTCACCAGGTACAAGACCCCAAGGAAAATAATACAGCAAAGTGTGCCCAGATCCAGGGAAATCCCTAGGGCTGTGGCAGAGGCAGCCGCGAAACCCAAACCTCTGGGTGGGAAACAGCACCTTCTGTAGATGAGCTTGGTGTGAAAAACAACAAAGCAGAGGAGGATAGTGGAGCCCAAGACAAGGATCTCCTACCAGGTCTCACAGGAGTTCTACAAGAAGAAGTAGAAAGGCTGAGAGGAGATAATATTTGGGGAGAGATCAGCTGATGGTCCTCCAGAATTGAAGATCTATGTGAGTTCTTATACAAAAAATGCAGCTAAAGTTACAAGCAGGATAAATATAAACACATACTCACATTTGGAGAAGCAGATTAATAAATACATCAGATGATAAATTAAGTGATTGATGTAGAAGGATATTATTTAAAGTGTAAAGGAACAGATAATAATATATCCAAACAAGACACGGGAGAAAGTGAGGAAGAGGAAAGAAACTAACTTCCTTACTTTTTATGGTAGGAAAATCTCTTTAGTTATAATTCAAAAAATAAAACACAGAGGAATATTGTATATACTTACAAGGCAACCACTAAGGAGCTAAAAATACTCCATAAACCTTCCAAATTGTTAGAGGGGAAAACCAATACACAAAGCAAACTATGGAAATACAGACCATGAAGTAAATAAAAGACTTTTAAAGGAAGCATTAAAATCAGAAAGCATAATATAAAATAATATGACAGAATTGCGACCAAATATGCCCTATTATATCATTAAATATACTAATGGTATAAATTTGTCTATTATTTATTTTTAAAACTGTCCCTTTTGGTTCAGAGTGAAACAAATATAGGCTTATAGAAGATACCTTTGATTTCCCAACTCAAATCTTTTCAGTCACACCCATAATTTCAACCATGCCAAGATAGACAGTTATACGGGACTTAGTTTACTTCAAGCTGGCAGAATATGAATACAGCAAGTATGTGCATCTTACCCTCTGTCCCTGGGCTCCTCCAGTGCAAGTGAGAGCTCTCTGTGTCCACACATGTGGAGCTTGAAAATGAAGGAAAATCAACACCCCCAGGGAAACTCCTACCCAATGTTGAATGAAGCCCATCTATGAAGCAATGCTCAGTGCCATTAAATCATGAGGGAAATGCAAACTAAACTTGAGATATAATACTTATACTCTTTTTAGAGGCAAAAATCAGGCTTCATCAGTGTAAAAGGATAGAGAAAATAAAGATCAACAAAATCTTTTATATGTTACTAGCAGAAATGTAAATTTGAAGAATTACATTAGGAAACAACTTGCATTATCTTATATCATTGACTATTCCCATAGCAAGTCCATTCCTAGGGATGTCCCTGAGAAAAATTCCTGCAAATGTATCCTAAGGAACATTAGTAAGTATATTCATGGCATCATTCTTAATAACAGCAAAACCATGGAAACAATCAACATACCCATTGACAGAATAAGGGTAGATAAATTCTGACATATTTATTCAATGGAATTATATTGCCACCAAAATGAATCAACCATAGCCACATGCAACAATATAGCCATATCTATAAAATATCATGTTGAATAAGAAAATTTCCAGAATATGACATACTGCCTGATACCTTTTTATAAAGTTACTAAAAGCAAATGCTAAACAATATAAGTTTCAAAAGTAAACTGCAGATGCAATAGAACTACATTGAAAACAGGGGAGTGCAGCTAAAATAATATATTTAATGGTGAAAAGCTGAATGCTTTCCCCTAAGATTAAGAACAAAACAAGGATTCTGCTCTCAACACTTCAATTCAACATTGTGTTAGGAGTTCCAGCCAGAGCAATATAGCAATAAAAAGAAAGAAATGGCATTTATATTGGAAAGGAAGAAGTAAAATGATCTCTATTTGCCAATAACATGATCTTGTATATAGAAAACCTTAAAGAATTCACTAAAAACCTATTTAAAATAATTAATAAGCTCAGAAATATGGGATACAAAATCAATATAAAAATCAATCATATTTCTATAAACTAACAATAAACAACACAAAAATGAAATTAGGAAGAAAACTCCATTTGCAATAGCATAAAAATGGACAAAAGACATAAGGATAAATTAAACAAAAGTACAAAACTGAAACTTTAAAATATTATTGAAAGAAATTAAAGAAGATATAAATAAATGAAGAGATATCCTATGTTCATGGATTGGAAGAATTAATATAGATAAGACAGCAGTATTCCCCAAATTGATCTACAGAATTAACACAATCCTTATCAAAATCCCAACTTCATTTTTGGCAAGGGACCAAGAATAATCAAAGCAATCTTGATTAACTGTTTATTTCTAGACTCTCAGTTCTACCCCACTGATCAAGATTGCTTTGACTATTCTTAGTCCCTTACATTGCCATGTGAACTTTAGGATCAGCTTCAATTGACTTTCAACAAGGGTACCAAGATAAAAAGTGGGGAAAAAACAGTCTGTTCAACAAATATCACAGGGACAATTGGATACCCACATGCAAAGGAATGAAATTAGGCATCTTCCTTACACCACACACTAACATTAACTAAAAATGGATCATAGATCTACTTGCACGAGCTAAAACTATTACATTCATAGAATAAAACATAGGAGCTTATCTTCATGGCCTTGGGGTAGATGATAGTTTCTTAGATATGACACTAAAAGCACAAGCAACAAAAGAAAAAGCAGATAAATAGAACTTCATCAAAATTAAAAGCTTTGTGATGCTAATGATAACATCAAGAAAGTAAAGACAACCCAGGGAACAGGAAAAACTATCTTCAAATCCTATACTTGACAAGGGACATGTATCCAGGAAAGAGTTGAATTCTTGTAATTCAATAAAAAAAAAATAGGCAACCCAACTGAACAATGAGCAGAGGATCTTAATAGACATTTCTCCAGAGAAGATACACAAATGACCAATAAGCACATGAAAAGATGGTCAATATCATTAGTCATTAAGGAAATGTAAATGAAAAGCACAATGAAATACTTCAAATCCACTAAGATGGCTAAAATAAAAAAGACAAAATAGTGTTGACAAGGGAAGGAGAAAACTGGAACCTTCATACATTGCTAGAGGGAATGTAAAGACAGTGTTACCACTTTGGAACATAGTCTGGCATTCCTCAAAATCTTAAATCTATGGTTACTCTCTGACCCAGAAATTCCACTCTTAGATATATACCCAAACAAAATGAAAACCTATGTCCCCACAAAAACCTGTATATGAATGTCTGTGACAGCATTATTCATAATAGCAAGAAGTAGAAGCAAAAAACTCAAATGCCATCAACTCATGAATGGATGAGTCATACATTTATCATGACATGATCAAATGTTATACATCCATATAGTGGAATATTATCTGGCCATAAAAAGAAATGAAATTCTGGAACATGCTACACAACATGGTGGAACTTTAATAAAATCATGCTAAGTCAAAGGAGCAAGTTATAAAAGGTCTCATTTTGTATGATTTCATTTATGTGAAATGTTTAGAATAGACAAATTTTTAGAGAAGGTAAGTAGATTGGTCGTTACCACAACATGGAAGGAAGAAAGAACTGGAAGTGACAGCTAATGGGCACAGACATTCTTTCTAGGGTGACAAAAACATTTTGGTGGTGGTTTCACAATTCTGAATATATAAAAGCATTGAATTGTATACTTTAAATTGTGAATTGCATGTTATGTGAGTTATATCTCAATAAAACTGTTTTTAAAAAGGTACGGAAGCAGGAAAACATCAGTACAAGATTTATAATGATGCTTAATTGAGGTGAAGGGAAGAAGGAGGGTGGGTGTGAAAAGTTCCCAAAAGTGGATACAAGTTATTATAGAAGCTCTAGTTTTTCATTGTGTTGTAGGTTTACAGATCTGTATTGTTAAAAGAAAACTAACAGATATTCAACAAATAAATACAGAATAGAAGAGGGCCAGGCATGGACCAATAATGGTGAGTGTCATAAACAAAGGGTGTGATTGATCCATTTCCTAACACCTGCAGTCCCAGCAAAAAATTTAAATGAATATCTAGAAAATAGCAATAATAAACACACTGCTGATGATAATCCATGGGTACAGTTACAACAGTGTCCAGAAGACACTTTACAGCCTTATTTTTTGTACTAAATAAGAACAAATGAAAATAACTCAATTTAAAAATTATACAAAGAACAAAATATTAGGCATAAGGAAAACAGAAAGAAAGAGATAGTAAGGATAAAAGCACAAATTAATCAATTATAAAATACAAGACAGAGGAATTAGTACATTCAAAAGCAGGTTCTTAGAAGAAAGCAAAATCTAGTTTTCCTGAAAAAAAAAAAAGACTAAACAGACTAATAAGAGGGAAAAAGGGGTGAAATCACAAATACACAGAAGTAGAAATGAAAACAGAAACATAATCACATATATAATGAAAAGCAAACAAACCATAAAGACTAATAAATCAACCCTGAAAACTTGAAAACCTGTGTGAAATGAATAATTTTCTATGTAAAATATAATTTATTAGTTATAGTCAGAGAATATGAGACCAATTGTCAGAGAATAAATTAGGGTAAATGTCCACTCCCCAAAGTACCAGATCCAGAAGTTTTCCAGGAAAACTTTTAAAACTATTTAACATGATCATTTCTGTTCTATCACGTACTTTTAAATTAAACGTATTTTGAAATAATTGTATATTCATATGCAGTTGTAAGAAATAATATAGAAAGATCCCTTATATCTCTTTAACCAAGTTCCCCCACTGGTGACATCTTGCAAAATTTTAGTATGATATCACAACCAGGATATTGATATTGAAACAATCAAGATACAGAATATTTCCATTACTAGGAAGATCCTTCCTGTTGGCCACTTATGGATAGACTTACTTCTCTCACACCTCCAGTCATTGATCTGTTCTCTGTTTCTATAATTTTGTCATTTTAAGATGTTACATAATGGAATCATGCAGTAAATAACCTTTTGCAAGACTTTCTTCACTCTCCATAGTTCTCTGGAGATTCATCCAAATTGTTGCATGTATCAAAAATGTGTTTCCTTATATTTTATATCCTCAAGTAGTATTCCATTGTATAGATATACCAAAGATTGTTTAACCATTCATCCATTAAAGACTATCTGGGTCATTTCCAGCTTTGAGCAATTATGAATAAATCTGCTATGAACATTTGTGCAGACTCTGTGTGAACATATGTTTTTATTTCTCTGGGATAAATGTTCAAGAGTACAATTGCTAAGCATATGGCCACTGGATGTTTAGTTTCATAAGACATTATCAAGATGCTTCCAGAATGGCTGTACCATTTTTCATTCCCACCAGCAATGTATGAGTGATCCAGTTTCTTCACATTCTCACAACTATTAGGTGTCATCATCATTTTCCATTTTAGCTTTCTGATAGATGTGTCATGATACCTCATTTTGGTTTAATTTGCATTTCCCTAGTGACATGGAACATCTTTCTATGTATTCACTGCAACCTGTCTATCCTCTTCAGTCAAATGTCTGTTCATGTCTTTTATTCATTTTCTGATTGGATCAGGTTCTTTCATTGTTGATTTTAAGAGTTTTCATATATTCTAGAAATGAGGCCTTTGTCAGATATGTGACCTACAGATATTTTTTTCCAGTCTCTAGCTTGTCTTTTCATCACTTAATGGGTCGTTCACAGAGCAAACATTTTTAATTTTGAAGAGATTTGACTTATTGCTTTTTACTTTAATGAATCATGCCTTAACTGTCAAGTCTAAAAATTCTGTCTAGCCCTAGATACTGAAGATTTTCTCCTACATGTTTTTCTATAAGTTTTATAGTTTATATTTTACATTTAAGTCCACAACCCATTTTGAGTTAAGTTTTGTATAAGGTGTGAAATTTAGGTCAAGATTCATTTTTTTGCCTATGGATGCTCCAGCACCATTTGTTGAAATGTCTATCCATACTTCATTGAATTACATCTGCATCTTTATTAACAGTTAGTTGGGCATATTTCTGAGTTCTCAATTCTACTGCACTCATCTATGGGCCCTTACCTCCAACAATCAAATCCCACTGTATTGATTAATTATATACACACTTATATACATGTTTCAATATACTTCAATTTACTTATATGCGTGTTCCACTTTTTTGTACTATCTATGGGATTACTCAGGTTATCTATTTCTTCTTGGTTGAGTTTTGATAGTTTGTAGTTTTAGAGGAATTGGTCCATTCCTTCTAAGCTGTCTAATTCATTAGTGTAGGTTTTTTCACAGTATCCCCTTATTGTTTTTTTAATGGCTGCAGGATCTGTAGTGAAATTCTCTGTTTCATTTTTTATACTAGTGATTTGTGTCTTCTCTCTTTTTTATCTATTTTGTCTGGCTAGAGGTATATCAATCTTACTGATTTATTTAGAAGAACCAGATTTTTGTTCATTGTTTTTACTCTATTGTTTTCATCTTTTCAATTTTACTTTTTCCTGCTTTCATCTTTATTATTTCCTTTCTTCTGCTTGCCTTAGGTTTTTCTCCTTTTTCTAGTTTTTGAAGTAGGGACTTTGATCATTGACTTGAGATCTTTCATCTTGTATAGTGTATGCATTTAGTGCTATCAATTTTCCCCTCAGCACAGCTTAAGCTACATCCTACATATTGGTGTGTTGCATTTACATTTTCATTCAGTTCTATATATGCTTCAAATTTCTTTGAGACTTCTTTGACCCGTGGATTATTTAGAAGTGTGTGGTTTAATTTCCAATAGTTTGGAGACTTTCCTACTATCTTTTTTCATTGATTTCAAATAAGATTCCATTATGGTCAGAGATCATATTCTATGGTTTCAATTACTTTAAATGTGTTGAAGTTGGGTTTACGTCCAAGGAGATGGTCTATCTTGGTGAATGTTTCATGCATGCTTGAAAAATTGTATATTCTTCTGGCATTGGGTGAAGCTCTCTATATGTCAATTAAATCTTATTGCTTGATTATGTTGTTGATTTCTTTTATATCCATTGCTTATTTTACGTTTAGTAGTTCCATTAGTTGCTGATAATGGGATGTTGAAGTCCCAAGTACAATTGCAAATTTGTCTATTTCTCCCTTCAGCTTTATTAGTTTCTCCTTCTGTATAGTTTAGGATTATTATATTGTCATGGTGGATTGATCTCTATATCATTATTTAATGTCCCTCTTTGTCTGTAATAATTTTCATTTCTCTAAAGTCTATTTTATCCTATATTAATAAGACAGTCCTGATTTTTTTAAATTAATGTTTTCATGGCCTAATTTTTCAATTCTTTTTTTTCAGTGTATGTTTTAGTATTTGTGGTGGTTTCTACTAGGCAGAATAATATTTGATCATTTCTTTAGTCCATTCTGCAATTCCTATCTTTAATTAGTGCATTTAGACCATTTATGTTCAAAGTAGTTATTAACATTTAGAGTCCAGGTCTGCTATTTTATTAATCTGTTTTGTTTCCTCTGTCATTTCTTTGTTTTATTTTTAGCATATTTCTATGGATTATTTAAACTTCTTTTTAATTCAATCTTGATTTATTTAGTTTTTTTTAGCATATCACTTTGCATAGTTATTTTAGTGGTTGTTGTAGGTATTACAATATACATACTATAACTTGTCACAGTCTACTTGTATTGACCTTATATTACTTGGAATGAAGTTTCAAAACTTACTTACATCTCAGTCCATTTACTTTTCCTACTCTTAAATATATTGGGTTTCCCCTACATTGAGCACATCCTATGGTGTCATAATTTTACTTCAAACAGCAAATATGATTTAAGGAACTCATGATATATTAGATAGTCTAATATACCTACCCTAGTTTCACCCATCCAAATGTTTCTGAAGTTACAAGATTTCTTCTGCTATCACTTCCTTTCTGTTAAAATATTCTGTTAGCCATTTTTAAGGATAGGTCTGCTAGCAAAAATTCTCTTAGTTTTCCTTCATCTGAGAAGCTCTTTATTTCCCCCTTAATTCCTAAAGGATATTTCTCTGGATATAGAAACTGCTGATGACAATATGTTTCTTTCAGTACTGAAAAAATATTGTGCCCTTCCGGCCTCCATGATTTCAGACAAGAAATTCTTTGTTGTTCAAATCGGTGTTCCTCTATAGGTCCTTTCTGGATATTTTCAAGATTTTCTTTGTCTTTAGTTTTCATAAGTTAAATTATGATATATCATGTTATGGCTTTATTGGGACTTCTCCTATTTGGGATTCACTTTGCTTCCTGAATCCAAATATTTGTTTTTCTTGAAAAGTAGGAACTTTTCAACCTTTATGTCTTTGATTTGTTTTTTTAGACATTGTTTCTCTTTTCTGGGACTCCACTGATACAAATATTAGTTTCTCTGTTATTGTTTCCAAGTCCCTGACAATGTGAACCTTTTTTTCTTTTCAGTCTATTTTCTCTTTATTGATCATATTGGGTAAATTCTACTGATCTGTTCTCAAGTTCTCTGATACAAACCTCTGTCATCTCCACTCAACTACTGAGCCCATCCAGTGAGTTTTTGTTATTGTATTTTTCACTTCGATAATTTCTATTTAATTATGTTTTATAAGTTCTATTTCTTTGCCAAGATTTTCTTCGTTTTCATTTCCTTTAAGAGAATTGATAATGGCTTGTTGAAGCATTTTTATGATAGCTGCTTTAACAACCTTGTCAGGTAATTCCAACATGTGTTCAACTCAGTGTTGATTGTCTATTCTCATTCATAGTGTGGTTTTCCTGGTTCTTGGTATATGAGTGATTTTTTTTTTAATGGTATTCTGAACACTTTGGACATTATGAGTCTCTTTATCCAATTAATCTTCTTTTTTCAGCAGGAAGTTTTTCTGTTGAGATGCAGCAGAGCGATGGGTGGGCGTGAGTGTTCAGTTTCCTGCTGGGCCCCAGTGCCACCAAGGAGCAGGAAAGCAAAGGGTTGACTCATACGTTGTTGCCACAGGCTGGGAGAGGAAGCTCAGCCACCCCCACCCACTGATCCCTGCTGATACCATGACACCACGGAGGGGAAAAAGAGAATAGAAGTGCCGGCCAGCCCCGCCTACCACTACCTCATTCCCCTCCATGATGCTGAGTTGGGGTGGAGGATCAGCCGCTCATTGGACCCCACTGACACTCCCTGGTGGGGAAAACAGTGACTGCTTCCACCAGGCAAGGGAATGGAAGACCACCTCCCCTCTGCTGGCTGAAACTATCCAAGCGGGGAACAAAGCACCGCCTAGTTCTGCTAGGGAGAAATGGAGGGTTACCTCTTCACTTGGCACCATCAGGACTGCCTGCTTCAGTGAAGTGGAGGAGGTACATGGAGTAGAAAGGGTAGAAAGGGTAGAAAAGCTCAATTCCTGCTCAGTCCTGCTAAAACCACAGCTGTGGGCGGGTGCAGCTTTTCCACTGGTGGTTAGATGGAGCAAGATGGTTATTGTCAAAAAGTGTTCTGTTGCCAGATCAGCCTTTTCCCAGTCCTTTGGCCAGGGATAACAGCTTTTCTTGGAGTTTTTTGGTCTATGGTTCATGGTTGGGGGCTCTTGCAGTACCCCAACTGGGATATATGGGAGGCAACAAGAAAACCCAGGGAGCACCCCACCATGCTGTTCCTCAAGTCCCCAGAATCCTTCTTCCTTCCAGAGTCTTTTAATGCTTGTTTATTGCGTCACTGCACCAATACTTTAGTTATCAGAGGGAGGGCCTTGGAAGAATGGGGCCACCCTATCTTGGCAAAATTGGAACTCAGGAATGTTATTTAATGTACATTTTGGGGGGAAGAATAACATACTTATGGAAAAAGTTACAAATCAAAACTGTCCCATTTTTTACTGTGATCACTTGATTCAGGTGATGCCTCTAGACTTCCTCAGGGTAAAACTACTTTTCTCCTCTTTGTAATTAATACATATTTGGTGGGGGCAATTTGAAACTATATAGATATTCCATTCCTCATCAAAGTGTATATTTATTGAATAATTTATATATATCCATATAGATCATGGATTCTATCTTATACAATGGGCTATAATCTTTTTATTTGGGCCATTGGGAGCCCCTTCAATCTGGCTTTTGTGTCCTGTAGAAAGGCACCCATTTTTCTTTGAATCCTTTCTTATTTTCTGATAAAAGAGGCTCTAGCCTTGAAATGAGCCATTTCTCCAAAGGGCCCCTAATTCCTAGTGGAAAATGGTATGATAGGCAGAATAATGATGCCCAAAGATGTCTGTGTCCTAATCCCCAGAACCTGTGAATATTTTACTTTACATGGTAAAGGGACTTTGCAGATGTAATTTAAGATAATGACATGGGGAATTTATTCTGGAAGATCCAGGTAGGCCCTAAATATAATCACAAGTGTCCTTATGAGTGAAAAAGGGAGGCAAGAGATTCCGAGTCAGAGAAAGAGAAATGAAGCTGGAAGCAGAGGTCAGGGTGATGTGATTTCTGGCACTGAGGATGAAAGGGGCCATGAGCCAAGGAATGCGGGCAGCCTTCGGCAGCTGGACAAGGAAAGGGATTCTTCACAAGAGCCTCCAGAATGAACTGGTGTCCTCTAGTCCTGCCAACATCTTGGTTTTTAGCCCCATGAGACTCATTTTAGATTTCTAAACCTCCATAATTGGAAGATAATAAATGTGGTGTTTGAAGCCACTATGTGTATGGTAATTTGTTACAGCAGCAAGGAAGCTAATATAAGTGGATATAGTCATTGCTGTCGGGATGTCACTGATTCCAGGCCCTATCAGTGAACAGAGCTAGAATATACACACTACACACATATTTACATTTATGTTTATTTGATAGCTCTAGATCTAGGAAACTATGAGTTCACAGCAACACCTCCAGTTCCAGCCCAACACCACAAGACCCGTTCTAATTTTCTCCCTTTCTGTATTTGCGATTCCCTTCTCCAACATCAGAAACCTGGCTTTCATTATCCTTACAAGATTTACTTCTTTGACCAATCTCCCAGTCAATTTCGTACTTTGGCTCCCAGCTCCTCCTTGCCCAGCAGGGGCTGATTCCCCACAGCAGGCCACCCCCCTGCATGGATGGCCTCCTCACGTTCCTTGAAGTAGAAACTGTGGTTCAAAATTACAGATAGACAAATAAACTTTCAAGAAGCACAAAATCTATGAAAATAGGAGTGCTAAGAACTAATCCAAATATTCCATAAACCTAGAATGATTATGTATCAGATATTGACACATTAAAAGAAAGGTGATTGGAAAAAACAAACCTTCCAATTTTTAGAAAGCACCCAAATAGTAACTTAATAAACAGTAAATGTGATGTTCTAAAGCAGCAGGAAAATATGAGTAGTTCAATATACAATGTTGGGACAATTGACTAACTGTAAGAAAACATAAAGTTCCTGGATTCCTACTTTACTTCTTAACTCAAAGCAAATTCCAGACAGATTAAATTTGAACTGAAAATTAAAACCATGAAAGTTTTCTATAAAAGTTGTATTATAAGGGGAGGGGCAGAAGATGGCGGCGTGAGTAGAGCAGCGGAAATCTCCTCCCAAAACAACATATATCTATGAAAATATAACAAAGACAACCCTTCCTAAAATAAAGACCAGAGGACACAGGACAATATCCAGACCACATCCGCACCTGAGAGAACCCAGCGCCTCGCAAAGGGGGTAAGATACAAGCCCCGGCCCCGCGGGAGCCGAGCGCCCCCCCCCCCAGCTCCCGGCGGGAGAAGAGCAGGCAGAGCGGGAGGGAGACGGAGCCCAGGGCTGCCGAGCACCCAGCCCCAGCCATCCGGGCCAGAGTGCAGGGCCCTCGATACTGGGAAAACAGGGCAGCAAGAACAGTGAGCGGGCACTGGAGGCTGGGCGACAGAGGGCATAAGAAAAGCCCGCGACCATTTTTTTTTTGCTTTTTTGCTGTTTTGTTTTGGCGAGCGCTTTTTGGAAGTCTTAAAGGGATAGGGACCCCAATACTAGGGAAACAGGGCAGAAAGACCAGTGAGCAGAGGCCTGAGGCTGAAACCGGAGAATAAAGAAAAACGAATGACCACCTTTTTTTTTTTTTCTTTAATTAAAAACTTTTTTTTTTTTTAAATAAAAATTTTTTTTTCTTTTTTTTTTGGTGGGCGTTGTTTTGTTTTGGCGGGTGCTTTTTGGAACTCTTAAAGGGGCAGGGCGGGTCACTTAATCCAGAGGTAGGGAATCCGGGATATCTGGGCACCCTAACCCCTGGGCTGCAGGGAGCAGGGAGGCCCCTTACAGAGATAAATAGCCTCCCAGCCGCTCCTGCTCCAACGCGACTCCACCATTTTGGAGTAGCTGCCCGAGCCAGGCCACGCCCACAGCAACAGCGGAGATTAACTCCATAGCAGCCGGGCAGGAAGCAGAAACCCTGTCTGCGCGCAGCTGCGCAGCACAAGCCACTAAAGGCCGCTGTTCTCCCAGGAGAGGAGGGCCACAAACCAACAAGAAAGGAAGTCCTTCCAGCCGTCACTCGTCCCAGTTCTGCAGACTATTCCTATCACCATGAAAAGGCAAAGCTACAGGCAGACAAAGATCACACAGACAACACCAGAGAAGGAGACAGACCTAACCAGTCTCCCTGAAAAAGAATTCAAAATAAGAATCATAAACATGCTGACAGAGATGCAGAGAAATACGCAAGAGAAATAAATGGGATGAAGTCCGGAAGGAGATCACAGATGCCAGAAAGGAGATCGCAGAAATGAAACAAACTCTGGAAGGGTTTATAAGCAGAATGGATAGAATGCAAGAGGCCATTGATGGAATTGAAATCAGAGAACAGGAACGCATAGAAGCTGACATAGAGAGAGACAAAAGGATCTCCAGGAATGAAACAATATTAAGAGAACTGTGTGACCAATCCAAAAGGAACAATATCCGTATTATAGGGGTCCCAGAAGAAGAAGAGAGAGGAAAAGAGATGGAAAGTATCTTAGAAGAAATAATTGCTGAAAACTTCCGCACACTGGGGGAGGAAGTAATCGAACAGACCACGGAAATACACAGAACCCCCAACAGAAAGGATCCAAGAAGGGCAACACCAAGACACATAATAATTAAAATGGCAAAGATCAAGGACAAGGAAAGAGTGGTAAAGGCAGCTAGAGAGAAAAAGGTCACCTATAAAGGGAAACCCATCAGGCTAACGTCAGATTTCTCAACAGAAACCCTACAGGCCAGAAGAGAATGGCATGATATATTTAATACAATGAAACAGAAGGGCCTTGAACCAAGGATACTGTATCCAGCACGACTATCATTCAAATATGACGGTGGGATTAAACAATTCCCAGACAAACAAAAGCTGAAGGAATTTGCTTTCCACAAACCACCTCTACAGAACATCTTACAGGAACTGCTCTAGATGGGAGCACTCCTAGAAAGAGCACAGCACAAAACACCCAACATATGAAGAATCGAGGAGGAGGAACAAGAAGGGAGAGAAGAAAAGAATCTCCAGATAGTGTATATAACAGCTCAATAAGCGAGCTAAGTTAGGCAGTAAGATACTAAAGAGGCTAACCTTGAACCTTTGGTAACCACAAATTTAAAGCCTGCAATGGCAATAAGTACATATCTTTCAATAGTCACCCTAAATGTTAATGGGTTGAATGCACCAATCAAAAGACACAGAGTAACAGAATGGATAAAAAAAGCAAGACCCATCTATATGCTGCTTACAAGAAACTCACCTCAAACCCAAAGACATGTACAGACTAAAAGACAAGGGATGGAAAAACATATTTCAAGCAAACAACAGTGAGAAGAAAGCAGGGGTTGCAGTACTAATATCAGACAAAATAGACTTCAAAACAAAGAAAGTAACAAGAGATAAAGAAGGACACTACATAATGATAAAGGGCTCAGTCAAACAAGAGGATATAACCATTCTAAATATATATGCACCCAACACAGGAGCACCAGCATATGTGAAACAAACACTAACAGAACTAAAGGGGGATATAGACTGCAATGCATTCATTCTAGGAGACTTCAACACACCACTCACCCCAAAGGATAGATCCACTGGGCAGAAAATAAGTAAGGACACGGAAGCACTGAACAACACAGTAGAGCAGATGGACCTAATAGACATCTATAGAACTCTACATCCAAAAGCAGCGGGATATACATTCTTCTCAAGTGCACATGGAACATTCTCCAGAATAGACCACATACTAGGCCGCAAAAAGAGCCTCAGAAAATTCCAAAAGATTGAAATCCTACCAACCAACTTTTCAGACCACAAAGGCATAAAACTAGAAATAAACTGTACAAAGAAAGCAAAGAGGCTCACAAACACATGGAGGCTTAACAACATGCTCCTAAATAATCAATGGATCAATGACCAAATCAAAATGGAGATCCAGCAATATATGGAAACAAATGACAACAACAACACTAAGCCCCAACTTCTGTGGGACACAGCAAAAGCAGTCTTAAGAGGAAAGTATATAGCAATCCAAGCATATTTAAAAAAGGAAGAGCAATCCCAAATGAATGGTCTAATGTCACAATTATCAAAATTGGAAAAAGAAGAACAGATGAGGCCTAAGGTCAGCAGAAGGAGGGACATAATAAAGATCAGAGAAGAAATAAATAAAATTGAGAAGAATAAAACAATAGCAAAAATCAATGAAACCAAGAGCTGGTTCTTCGAGAAAATAAACAAAATAGATAAGCCTCTAGCCAGACTAATTAAGAAGAAAAGAGAGTCAACACAAATCAACAGTATCAGAAACGAGAAAGGAAAAATCACGACGGACCCCACGGAAATGCAAAGAATTATTGGAGAATACTATGAAAACCTATATGCTAACAAGCTGGGAAACCTAGGAGAAATGGACAACTTCCTAGAAAAATATAACCTTCCAAGATTGACCCAGGAAGAAACAGAAAATCTAAACAGACCAATTACCAGCAACGAAATTGAAGTGGTAATCAAAAAACTACCAAAGAACAAAACCCCCGGGCCAGATGGATTTACCTCGGAATTTTATCAGACATACAGGGAAGACATAATACCCATTCTCCTTAAAGTTTTCCAAAAAATAGAGGAGGAGGGGATACTCCCAAACTCATTCTATGAAGCTAACATCACCCTAATACCAAAACCAGGCACAGACCCCACCAAAAAAGAAAACTACAGACCAATATCCCTGATGAACGTACATGCAAAAATACTCAACAAAATATTAGCAAACCGAATTCAAAAATACATCAAAAGGATCATACACCATGACCAAGTGGGATTCATCCCAGGGATGCAAGGATGGTACAACATTCGAAAGTCCATCAACATCATCCACCACATCAACAAAAAGAAAGACAAAAACCACATGATCATCTCCATAGATGCTGAAAAAGCATTTGACAAAGTTCAACATCCATTCATGTTAAAAACTCTCAGCAAAATGGGAATAGAGGGCAAGTACCTCAACATAATAAAGGACATCTATGATAAACCCACAGCCAACATTATATTGAACAGCGAGAAGCTGAAAGCATTTCCTCTGAGATCGGGAACTAGACAGGGATGCCCACTCTCTCCACTGTTATTTAACATAGTACTGGAGGTCCTAGCCACGGCAATCAGACAAAATAAAGAAATACAAGGAATCCAGATTGGTAAAGAAGAAGTTAAACTGTCACTATTTGCAGATGACATGATACTGTACATAAAAAACCCTAAAGACTCCACCCCAAAACTACTAGAACTGATATTGGAATACAGCAAAGTTGCAGGATACAAAATCAACACACAGAAATCTGTGGCTTTCCTATATACTAACAATGAACCAACAGAAAGAGAAATCAGGAAAACAACTCCATTCACAGTTGCATCAAAAAAAATAAAATACCTAGGAATAAACCTAACCAAAGAAGTGAAAGACTTATACTCTGAAAACTACAAGTCACTCTTAAGAGAAATTAAAGGGGACACTAACAGATGGAAACTCATCCCATGCTCGTGGCTAGGAAGAATTAATATCGTCAAAATGGCCATCCTGCCCAAAGCAATATACAGATTTGATGCAATCCCTATGAAACTACCAGCAACATTCTTCAATGAACTGGAACAAATAATTCAAAAATTCATATGGAAACACAAAAGACCCCGAATAGCCAAAGCAATCCTGAGAAAGAAGAATAAAGTAGGGGGGATCTCACTCCCCAACTTCAAGCTCTACTATAAAGCCATAGTAATCAAGACAATTTGGTACTGGCACAAGAGCAGAGCCACAGACCAATGGAACAGACTAGAGAATCCAGACATTAACCCAGACATATATGGTCAATTAATATTTGATAAAGGAGCCATGGACATACAATGGCGAAATGACAGTCTCTTCAACAGGTGGTGCTGGCAAAACTGGACAGCTACATGTAGGAGAATGAAACTGGACCATTGTCTAACCCCATATACAAAAGTAAACTCAAAATGGATCAAAGACCTGAATGTAAGCCATGAAACCATTAAACTCTTGGAAGAAAACATAGGCGAAAACCTCTTAGACATAAACATGAGTGACCTCTTCTTGAACATATCTCCCCGGGCAAGGAAAACAACAGCAAAAATGAACAAGTGGGACTATATTAAGCTGAAAAGCTTCTGTACAGCAAAAGACACCATCAATAGAACAAGAAGGAACCCTACAGTATGGGAGAATATATTTGAAAATGACACATCCGATAAAGGCTTGACGTCCAGAATATATAAGGAGCTCACACGCCTCAACAAACAAAAAACAAATAACCCAATTAAAAAATGGGCAGAGGAACTGAACAGACAGTTCTCCAAAAAAGAAATACAGATGGCCAACAGACACATGAAAAGATGCTCCACATCGCTAATTATCAGAGAAATGCAAATTAAAACTACAATGAGGTATCACCTCACACCAGTAAGGATGGCTGCCATCCAAAAGACAAACAACAACAAATGTTGGCGAGGCTGTGGAGAAAGGGGAACCCTCCTACACTGCTGGTGGGAATGTAAACTAGTTCAACCATTGTGGAAAGCAGTATGGAGGTATATCAAAATGCTCAAAACAGACTTACCATTTGACCCAGGAATTGCACTCCTAGGAATTTACCCTAAGAACGCAGCAATCAAGTTTGAGAAAGACAGATGCACCCCTATGTTTATTGCAGCACTATTTACAATAGCCAAGAATTGGAAGCAACCTAAATGTCCATCAATAGATGAATGGATAACGAAGATGTGGTACATATACACAATGGAATACTACTCAGCCATAAGAAAAGGGCAAATCCAATCATTTGCAGCAACATGGATGGAGCTGGAGGGTATTATGCTCAGTGAAACAAGCCAAGCGGAGAAAGAGAAATACCAAATGATTTCATTTATCTGTGGAATATAAGAACAAAGGAAAAACTGAAGGAACAAAACAGCAGCAGAATCACAGAACTCAAGAATGGACTAACAGGTACCAAAGGGAAAGGGACTGGGGAGGATGGGTGGGTAGGGAGGGATAAGGGGGGGGAGAAGTAGGGGGGTATTAAGATTAACATACATGGGGGGTAGGAGAAAAGGGAGGGCTGTACAACACAGAGAAGGCAAGTAGTGATTCTACAACATTTTGCTATGCTGATGGACAGTGACTGTAAAGGGGTTTATAGGGGAGACCTGGTATAGGGGAGAGCCTAGTAAACATAATATTCGTCATGTAAGTGTAGATTAGTGATACCAAAAACAAAGCAAAAAAAAAAAGGGCACTTCCTGTGTGGTGACCTCCAACGAGTTCTACACAAGGGTATAAAGGGCATATAAAAGTGTAGGCAAAGGGTCTGTTTGTGTTTATACAGAGGATCAAAGCCTAATTGGGCTACCCCGAAAATGAACTAAGATACGATATGAAAAAGAACTTCCAACATCTGCACTCTCTGGAAGACTCATGCCAGAAGATGATCATCAAAAAACCCCAACAAAGATCCACGCACTGCTACAGCTGTAGATGCACTCATCCCACCAGCTCCTGGACTTGCCATGGGAATGAGGAAGGAGATATCTAAGCTGGCCTGTGCATACAGTAAAACAACAAATTTGACTGGATCTATACTGTTGGAACTCAACCAAGAATTTGGAGAAGTGCAAATTGTAGCACTCCAAACTCTTACAACTACAGACTATTTACTGTTAAAAGAACATATGGCATGTGAACAGTCCCCAGGAATGGGTTGTTTTAATTTGTCTGATTTCTCTCAGACTGTTCAAGTTCAGTTGGACAATATCCACCATATCATAGATAAGTTTTCACAAATGCCTAAGGTGCCTTAATAGTTTTCTTGGTTTCACTGGAGATGGCTGGTAATTACAGATATGCTTTGGTTATGTAACTATACTCCTATTATGTTAATGTGTGTGCGCAATTTAAGTAGTAGCTTAAAACCTATATATGCTGAAGTTACTCTACAAGAAGATATGTCAAAGAAATAATCAATCTTCCCATGTTTTCTTCCGTCTGCTACTTCTATAGCTTTTCTTCTTCCTTCCTAATTACAACCCTTAAATAGAATTCGTGCCTCATATCAAATTTACCGAGTATCATAACTCCTCCAAGTGGTAAAGATACCTCAAGACAAATGCTGGGCATAGAAGCCACAGGGCATAAATATGCAAAGAAGTAAAAGGTAACCTTTTCAAACAATAAGGCTTCCCTCTCACTTACCAACTTCACATTTCCCTGTATGGCCCCGGAAGAAGACTGGTTAGCCAGAGACGGGTAAGATTCCTCAAGGGAGGAACAACCTAAGACAGGCACAGTCGCAGGGGGGCCATCAGGTGAGAAATTGGGGATCAACAGAGGTGAGGCTTAGAACCTCACCCCCCCCGTTCTGAGAGAAATCTTCTGCATATGTGGATGTTTTATTGCCCTGGTCTAGCTTGGATTAACACATAGTCTACAGGCACACACCTGATCATCTACATTTGCTCTCTTACAACACTAAACTATGTTTTCTACCTTTATCTTGTATCTACCTACCACTTCAGCATTTTATTAAAAATAATAATAATAAAGAGAGAAATGTAGTATCCACATATAAATCAAGTATAAAAACCAAATGAGTATTCATATTTGAACTGACTGTTTAGAGTTCATAATGCATGAGCAAAACCGAAAGTTTCTGTGATGACTGCCCTTGTACTGTTCACTATGTAACTTATTCATTATGTAAGAATTTGTTCTACATGTAAGAACTTGTTTGTTATGCCTCAGAAGATTGGAGACTGACGAAAATTAGGCTTGGGGTGGATTAATGATTGTGCATTGAGCATTGACTCCCCTATACAGAATTTTATTGTCGTTAACAACCATTTGATCAATAAATATGAGAGATGCCCTCACAAAAAAAAAAAAAAAAAAAGGACAGACTTCCAATGGTAAAATAAATAAGTAACCGGGATGTAATGTATAGCATAAGGAATATAGTCAAGATATTGTAACAGCTTGGTAGGGTGATAGCTGGAACCTAGAATTATGTATATAAATGTTTTATCACTGTGTTGTACACTTGAAACTAATGTAATGTAATACTGTGCGTCAACTACCCTTCAATAAAAAATAATTATTTAAAAAAAAAAAAAAAGTTGTATTATACAAAACATAAGTGATCAAGACATATATATAAATATATAAAAAGATAGAGATATATATCTAGTTAGCTTTAGATTTATAGAACATCTGAAAAGAGCTAACATTCTTAATAAATAAAGAGTATTTGTAAATTAATAAGGAAAAGGCCAATCACCAATGGTAATATGACTTATGACCATAAGAAAAAATTATACAAGGCCACTTAGAATTAAATAAATAGAATTTTAAATCACGAATAAACTTTTTCATCTATCAGCATATAAAAAATAAAAGTGCTTCATAATACGCAAACTGTATTGGCAAGGATGAGAGTATAAATTTGTGCAAGGGTAATTTGGCAATTTCAAGTTGCTCAAATTAAATATATATAAAACATATCAGTTCAGCAATGCAAACTTTAGGAATTTAATCTACTGATATATACTGTGAAAAGATGAATATATAAGGATGTCCATTGCACTATTGTTTAAAGAAAAAAGGACAATCCAAATATCCACCAAAATTTGACTACTGAATATATTGTGATATAATCCTAAAATCCAGTAAGTCTATACACAATCATGCCATCCAATGGTACAGGCCCAAGACTTTGAGCCTGAGAAGTCTTTCAAAGGCATAAGAAAATGTTTGAGAACTGGGGAAAAAAAGTTTTCTAACTATAAAAGGAAAACTGAAAGCTCAGAATTAAAGGAGGTTTGTTTATGAAATGCAACCATAAACAAATTAAGTGCAACTCAATTCACAAATAAATGTAATGATGCCTATATCAAAGAACAAAATGAATTATTCAACCATTGACTGGTGTCTTGCTCCCCAGTGATGTAGACTGGAGTTCAGCACACCCCTCCTTCAGGGCAGACTTCCCCATCTGCCTGGTCATGGCCCTTGTCATGCTGTGTTTTCCCATCCGTGTTTTCCCTCCTATTTTCCTTCCCGTCGTAGGGATGCTTCTAATAGGTTTGATAGATCACTCTCCATTAGGTAGTGAATTTTGTGATTGTGTGGACTTAAACTTTACATAAAAGTTACCATCCTAGATACTTTATTCCTCTTTAAGTTTAATTCACTCAACACTATCTTTTTAGGATCTATCCATGTTGCTTTATGTACATTTGGTTCATTATTTCTAATGATGGTGCACAGCATTTCCTAGTAAGTCTTCCTTACTAGGAAGTTCCTAGTAAGAACTTCCTTAAGTTCATTCCCTTAAATAGCCTCCCCCAACTCCCACAAATGTGCAAAAATGAATAGCTTCTAGACCAGTGGAAGCTCTGGAAAGGATTCTAGTGCATCAGATACCTGAACATTGAATGTCCTTATTACCAGACTGCTCTCCATTCACATTTCCCAGAGCAGTGGATTTGAGGTCCCAGTTTCCTGTATCTTGGATCAAACCTGATGTTAACCAGCTTTTGGTTAACATATTTTTGGCCAATTAATGTGGATAAAGCCATACCTTGTTCAAATGTGTGTTGTGCTATTAAGGAGTGACAGACACTTTTTGTCCCCAGGGTTTCTCCTTTTGTGAATTGCCTACTCATATCATAGTCTTTGACCACTTTTTCCTCTTGAATTTCTATCTTTCTCTCAATGATATGTAAGGATTTCCTTTTATGTCTTTGATACTGATTACTTGTCAGGTGTTAATTTTGTCTATGGTGACCTTTATTGAATAGAAATCCTTGATTTTGATCTTGTCAGACCCATGCATCTTTTTTTCCCCTTGTGGCTGTGATTTCCTGGCCTTATTCAAGACATCCTCCTCTACCTCAAAACATACAAAGTATTTGCCTATATTTTCATCTATATGATTAATATTTTGTCTTTTGCATTAAGGTCTTTAATCCACTTTGAATTCTCCTTTGTTTATGGTGTGATATAGTCAGTTTTATTTTTCTCCACAAAGAGAATAACTTGTCCCACAATCACCTAAAAAACAAACAAAAATCACCTACCTGATTTGTAGGTACCTGTGTCATATATCATTTCCATATACATGGGTCTGTTTCTGAGCTTTCAGTTCTATTCCATTGCTCTAGTCTTATGACACTAAAATATCTTCTTTCTTATTATTGTTATAGCATTGTGACATGCCTGCTTTATGGTAGGAAAAATTCCTCTTCTTTGTTTTTAGTGTTCAAAATTGACTTATCTCTTTGTATGGCTATGCTCTTACACACAAATTCTTAAGTAAGATTATCAGTTCCTCAAACTTTATGATGAGTACTTTTTTATTTGGAATTGCACTGAAGTATACATTTATTTGGAGATCAATGACATAGTTATAGAGCTGCCCAATCCATGAATATGGCTCACATATATAATTGTGCATGTTTTCACTTACACCCTCTAATAGTTTTAAATTGTTTCTCCATAAAGTCCTTGTACAATATTTTTAAGCAAATCTAGATGTTTTATACTTTTTGTCCTTATTGTGAAAATCATAATCTTTCATATCATATTTTCTTATTGGTTATTGCTGATGATTATAGGAGAACATTATTTATTTTAGTAAGTTGTGCTATTTATTTTTGTAATCACATGCATAGATGATATCTGAAAGTATATTCAAGAACTTTATGAGAATTGTTGCCCATGAGGAGGAAGCCTTGGGGATCAGGTACAAAAGGGAGACCCACTTTCAATCATATACTCTTTGGGACTATTTGGATTACTCTTTCAATAAAAAATTAGACTATGTATCATTAACATATTAAGATACACATGTAAGTATAGTTAATGTATGACTACTATTCTATATGTGTCATGTATCTATATGTCCATATTTGTATCTGAACCTATATCTGCATCAAGAGAGAGAGAAAAGAGATCCAAAGTAGTCAAAAGTGAAAGCCTGCACACCCCATAAGCTTTCACCCTTGGTGGAGAATGTTTTTCTAGCTATACTGAAGATATAATAGTGACTAGCAGTCACTGTCTGCTGTCTGTCATTTGCTTAAATTCAGGAAGCCTGCATCTATTTGAACTTCAGCAATCCCTCCTGCTACCTAACTCATTTTTTCCAAACATTTCTACATCTGTCAAAACAACTGAGCAAGAAATGCATGTGAAAAGGAATTATTCTCAAATCTTTTGAGTCTTGGCAACCACCAAATCATTATTTGCATATTTTCCTTCTCTAATTGTGTCCACGTCAGAGATGAATAGTTTTTAAAATAAGATTTGGATTATACATGTACTTGAAAACTGTCGATTCATCTCAACTGTTAGAATTTCACACTGAGGAATCTAGAATTCCAGTTGGTATGTGCCGAGTGATATATATGGTACAAGGGACGAGGACATGATCTGAGACAAGGTTATGAAGTGCTCAGGTGTCATCTATTCTTTCGGAAATGAATAATGGAATATCAGTGTTCTCATCTGTTAAAAAGGGAGACTGGACATATTAGTAGCAAAACTTTATTTCAGAGAAACCTTAGGTGGAATGCCAATTATGGTTGAGACATTGGAATTCACCAAACATTCCATCTAATCCTCTTTTGCCAGCCTCCTTGCAGGTAGGCGGCACCACATGACTAGATCCAGCCAAAGGCTGTGATAGCAGTGTGACCCCTGTTCTGTAGAACCAGTGTGCACCCCCCACGCCCCAGCTCTCTCCTCCTCTGCTACAGCCGCTGAAAGGCCACTAGCTCCCAGTGGTGCAGCTTTAGTATAGCAGCCTCTCTGTCAGCCTGGGCCCCACAGAGACTATGCAGAACAGAGCCACCCCCAACAACCCACTATTGACCCATAGTGAGAGTAAGAAATAAACTTTTTTGTATTAAACAGTTGATTTTTTTCCCAGCATACCACAGTATAACCCAGCTAATTAATAAAACACAAGAACATTGTGAGTTTGTGAGAGAAGGCAGTGCCTCAGCCTGACCTGTGTATCCAGCCTTCAGCGTCTCCGCCTCCCAGGGCAGCTCCACACACCCCTAGGAATCTCTACATGGTATGTTTAAGAACCAGGAGGCTCATCCTCAGGTATCTGGAAATAAAACAACCTACTGCTAAATAACCATAGGTCAACATAGATTTCTCTAAAGAGAAATCTAAAAATATTTTGAACTACATGAAGATGAAAATACAACTTGCCAAAATTTGTGAAAATCAGTGAAAGCAGTGCTGAGAGGGAAATTGTTAGCATTAAATGCACATACTAGAAAAGAAGAAAGATCTAAATGAATACTCTAAGTCACCTTGGGAAAATAGATAAAGAAAATTTAACCTAAAGCAAGTGGAAGAAAGGAAATAATAAAAAATTAGAACAGAAATCAATAAAAGAAAAAACAGGAAGACAATAGAGAAAATTAATAAAACCAAAAACTGATTTGTAAAGATCAATAATATTAATAAACCTCTATCCAGGCACTGAAGAATAAGAGAAGACACAAATCACCAATATCAGAAATGATAGCAGGTCATCACTACTGATCCCATGGACATTAAAAGGGTCATAAAGGAACGCTACAAAGAATTCTATGCCACAAATTTGGCAACTGAGATGAAATGGGCCTATTCCTTAAATACCAAATACATAAATAGCAAAACTCACACAAACATAAATAAATAATCTAAATAGTCCTTTATCTATTAAATAAATTGAATCTTTCCAAAAAAGAAAGCTCCAGGGTTTTACTGGTGGATGCTACCCAACTAAAGGAAGAAATTATACTAATTCTCCACACCATTTCCAAAAATTAAAACAGGTGAAACACTTCCTAACTCATTCTATAGGACAGCATCACCTTAATATCAAAACCAGATAAATACAAGAAAATAAAACTATGGATCAATATGTTACATGATATAGATGGAAAGTCCTCAACAAAATATTATAAAACTGAATCCAACAATGTATAAAAAGAATTATACACCATGACCAAGTGGAATTCACTTGAGGTATGCAAGGCTGGTTCAACATTTGAAAATTAATCAATGTAATCCACCACATCAACTGGCTAAAGAAAAAAAATCATATCAAACCAATTGATGCCAAAAGCATTTTACAAAATTCAACACCCACTCATAATTTAAAAAAAAAACTCTCAGCAAACTAGGAATATTGGCAATATTTCTCAGCTTAATGAAGAATAAAAACCTATAGGAAACAGCATACTTTATGGTAAGAAACTAGATGCTTTCTTCCTAAGATTTGGAACAAGGCAAGAATCTGCCTTTTAAGCACTCATAAGAAATAAAAGTATACATATTGGAAAGGAAGAAATAAAGATGTCTCTATTCACAGATGACATGACTGTCTAGGTAGAAAATCCCAAAGGATCTACAAAAAACCCTGGAGCAAATAAGCAGTAGCATGAAGTCACAAGAGACAAGGTCAATATACAAAGTCAAGTGATTTCTCAAAAACTTTAAAAAACCAGGGGCCTCAAGAATCTCTTTTCATTTTTCAGTTTTAATACTCCATGCTGCTATATTCTAAATATCCCATCACTGTGTATTCTACATCTATGATTCTTTTATATCCCATATATCAGATAGTTTCCTGATATCCTTTGAGATCCAAATAAATTGGGCCTGAACTCCTTTCCAAATATAGGGTTCCTGCATCCTTCCTGATTATCTCCAGGAATTCCAGGGAAGGGGTGAATTAATCATGACTCCTTGGCTTGCATGTGAAAGAAACCTAACACAAATATAGGTCAGACACTATAAGAACTGGAAAGGACCTTTGGATTTTGGAAGGACGTTGGTGACCTTGACAGTAGCTTCAAAAGGCTGAATGAAATCCCCAGGGTTCCGACTCTGGTTCTCATTTGTTTTCAGTTTATTCTCAGTACCTTGGAAATCTCAGGGATGGGACTAAGGAAAGCCCTCATCTCAGGGTTTTAAATTCTGTCTATAGATTGATGGTTCCCAAATTCACATCTGGACTTTTCTCCTGAATGCCAGACCTCCATACCCACCACCTCTTGATATTTCATAATACTAATCTACAATCCAGCCTCATTGCAACCTGCTTCCAAGTAGCCTACACAGGTTGTGAGAACTGTTGTAATAGCCTCCTAATTGGTCCATCTGCTTCTGCCCTTACCTCCCTCACAGTCTATTATCATGCTCATGTCCAGATAGATCCAGAACTTTAAGAACTCCTCCTCTGCTCAAAACTCTGCAGTGGTTCCTCATTTCACTAAGAACAAAGTCTTAACAAAAGCACAAAAACTTACACCATCTGCCTGCAACCCCCATTGCTGCCCTCCCCTCACCTTTTACTTCCTGCATAGTAGTTGCTCACTAAATAATTCTTAGAAGAATGCCTCCATGAGGAAGCAGACAAAGGCAATAAGTGTTCTCCACTGTGGTGGACATTTTTGCTGGTCACATCTGTCCAGAAGATTTTGCTTTCCTCGGTCTAGATTGTGTAAGGACATTCTCACAACCCCACCCAGAGAGGTCAGATCCTTCCTTTGATACACATATATGTACACACACACACACACACACACACACGACCTTGTGTACAAGGCAGACACAACAGAAATTAAGAGGAAAGAAGGGCTTGAGATGAGAGGATTTCACAGTAATACAGAAACAATTAAATCAAGTACTAGATTTCTCCTTCAAAGGAGCCCCTTGGTCAGGCCTGGCAATCTATTGTTCAGCCAGCCTTCTCTCTCCTTTATTTTTCTTCTCCTCCATTCTCATCTTTCTCCCCACACCAGAGTTCCTGAAAATCTTTTCCCCATGCAGTGGTGTGGTTTCTTTTCATTTCTTCCTCTCTTACCAACTCACTCTTGGGGTTTCACCCTCTTCGGTCAAGCAAGTTACTACATTTTTCTTAAACCAAGATAGTTGCCTCCCTAAGAAGAATTCTTGCCTCAAGTGTTAAGATAACTGTTCTTTTCACCCGACCACACTTTCTCTTAATGTAAAGTCAAAGTTCTAAAGTCAATGAGTCCATGTGTCTTTTGGAGGTATTGTGTGTTCCTTTATTAATTTTTATTGAGATATAATTGGCACATAACATTGTGTTCGTTTTGAGAGTATAACATAATAATTTGGTATTTGCATATATTGCAAAATGATCACCACAATAAATCTAATTAACATCCATCACCTTACACAGGTACAAATTTTTTTTCTTATGATGAGAACTTTTGAGATCTACTTTCTTAGCAACTTTCACATATGCTGTACAATATTGTTAATGTAGTCATTGTGTGGGGGTTTTTGAAATATTTTATGAAGTATAGTTGATATACAATATTATATTGGTTTCAGGTATAGAACATAGTGATTCAACAGTGATATACATTATTAAATGCCCATCCCAACTACTGTGTGTTCTGAAATCAGTGACTTTGCAATTCTGTCTTCTTTCCAAGCGGGATGGCAGAGATGTCCCTTCCACCTCGTTACACCAACTTAACAATCACAGGAACTGGTCTACAGGTGACTCTGCTTCCACAGTATCTTTTCTCTTGCCTGTGCAGCCTCCGATGTTCAAGGAACCCCTTCATGCACACATTCTCAGTAGTCAGCATGCGGGGGAAGGGAAGAGCATGGGCAGTGGAGTCGGGTTGAACCCTGGCTCCACTATTTGCTATCTGGGTGAAGCTGGGCAAGGAACTTAGCTTCTCTGTGCCACACTGTCCCCGTCTTTGAAGAGGAGGTGGTAACAGTGCCTACATCATAGAATTGCTGTGAGGACCCAGTGAAATAACACATGCAAACACTCAGAAAGGTCCCTGATACACAGTAACCATGGTGACTGAATCAGTTCCTTGGATAGGGTTGAGAGAGTAAATTCTCAAATCATTAGACAAAGGTGGGACATCAACCCCAGGTCCTCCCACTGTAGCTCTTTCCATCGTCCAGAATCATATTTAGCTGAAACACCCTCCAATGTCATGTTGGTTTAAGCTCTGGCACTACTGTATGATCTTGGATAAGCTGCTTTCTTTCCTGGGGCTTCAGCTGCTCCATTTACAAGATGAGCAGTAGGGACTAGATTATCTCTACAAGTCCTGCTAGTTTTGACCTTAGATGTGTACAACCTAAAAGAAATTTAAAACTGGTCTGTGCTACATCTCTGAAGAAGATGCTTCCATGCCAGAGCCTCAGGACAAAGTGGATGGTGCTCACACATGGATTTCATAGGGCTTAGAAGACTCTTGTGGAAGAGCCGGCATTGAATGCAATAGTGAAAGTTGCAGAGCGTGCTTATAACCCACTGCTTCTCAAATGCAATGTGCGCAGCAATCACCTGGGGATCTCGCTACAATGCAGATTCCAGTATAGCAGGTCTGGGGTGGGGACTGCTTCTAACAAGTTCCCAGGTTTGTTGATGCCATGGGTTGGTGAGCCACACTCAGAGAAGCAAGGGGTTTAGCAAATGCTACTCCAGTGCTCCAAAGAGCATTGCAGCCCAGAGGGAAAGGTCACATGGGAAAGCAGCCATTCCCGCTCCTCCAAGGCCACCACCTTCCCTGGCCCTGCAGGGGTGTCGCCTGTCCCTGAGTGCCCTAATCTGTATCCAGTAATGTGCAACCACCTGTGCCATTAATTACAGCCCCAAGCCAAGGCCCAGGCCTCCCGTGGATGAGGCATACTGCTCTTAAGGGCAGCACTGTCCAAAAGAACTTTCTGCAAGACTGAATTGTCTGGTACCTGCACCTTCTGATGTGGTAGCCACTAGGAACATGTGGCTGCTGAGTGCTTGAAATGTGGCTGATGAGCCTGAGGAACAGAATTTTTTATTTTATTTCATTTTAATTAATACAAACCTAACTAGTCACATCTGGCCAGTAGTGGCCACCAAATTGGAAAGCACAGCTTCAGAGGGCACTTCCAGACTATGGTTCCTGGAAAGAAAATGGACTTTAAATCTTAAAGTTAAATGGCAACCCCTCCAATTACTATCTGAATGGCCTCTAGCAAATCACCAAACTCTTGGCATTTTTCTCATTGGTAAAATGGGGATGAGCACACCTCATTAGTGAGACTGACTTAAAGGTTTGAGTTCACATAAATAAAACTCTCGGCACCCTGCATGAGTCACAGTGGGCAGCCCCATATAATCATTCATATGTGCAGCTTGTCACCTCCAAGAAGTGCTGGGTGCCTCCAACCCAAATCTGGAACTCTATTCTCTACCTTCTGTGGCCTCCTCACGGTACTGAGAGTGGTCCTGGCTTCACTCATCAGAAGGGTTTAATAGGAGAAAGCAAAATGGCTCACCAAACTGTGGGATGTTGGTGCTTAAAGTCAGAGAGGGACAGCTGGCTACTTTAGGTCACACAGCCAGTGAGTGGCATGAACGCTAGTCATCCGAGCCCCAGCCATTATCTTTGTTTTATACTGATTTGTATTTAAAATTAAAACATTACTGTTTATTACGTACTGACTCTATGCCAGGCACTGAACCAGATCCTTTATCTAGATTATTACTCACCTTCACAATGGCTCTGAAGAATACGTGGATTAAAATTCTCATTTTTCTAGATGAAGAAACAGGCCTGGGAGATAAGGAATTTAGCCTAGGTCACAAAGCTGTTCAGTGTCAGAACGGGGATTTGAACCAGGTCCCTCCATTTCCAGAGCCCCTCTCCTTTGCACATCCCTTCGTTTTCATTAAGTGTCCTCTGTGTGGGCTCTTCATCCCCTGGATACTCTCCTCCAACCCTTAGTCACCCCAGTACACACACACACACACACACACACACACCCCGCATCCATTTGGCTTACCAACCCTTCTCCCGAGTGACAAAAAAACAACCACGCATGATCTGGGAGAAGCGTGACCCCAGGTAGAGGGAAGAACAAGCACAAAGCCCTGGATGGGGACAAGCGGGGTGTTTCAGGACAGACGGACGAAGCCCTGTGGCCACAGCATGGTGGGCAAGCTGGGTGGGACCCAATGGGATGTGGATGTAGGCCTCCCAGTAAGGAATCTGGGCTCCTTCCAAATTCAGTAGAACGCCACTGGAGGGTTTTAACAGAGAACAACATAATCTGATCTGTGCGTTCCAAAGACCATTGTGTCCTGATGTGGGAGAGTGGAAGGTGGGAAAATCGGGGTCAGGGAGAGCAGCAAGGAAGCTCTTGAACTAAGTCAGCTGAGAGGCAATACCAAGGTGGAGATGAGAAGAGGACCGCAGGCAAGTACATTTAGGGAGAAGAATTGCCGGGTCAGGGCTGGGTTTGACATGAGGGAGAGTGAAGGCACAGTCACAGAGAGCGCCTAGAGTTTTGGACTGAGCAGCTGGGTAGATGTGTCATGCACTGTGTGATCACATTAAGGATTCTAGTTTTGGTCTTGTCACCAACTCACTGCGCAAACCCCCTCAGGACTAAAGGATGTCCAAGGGTCTACATGGGACCCGTGGTCCTTCTAGAGTCCCTGTCCTGATTTGAATATGCAAGTGAGGCTGCTATTGATGTCTAACACAAGGTATCTGCAGTGCTCCTATATCTGCAGATCACCAGCCTGACCATAGCTGCTGTACTAAATATAAATTGGGTTTCTGCTCGAGATTCCAGATAAGGGGCTTAGTGTTATCTGGACGTGGCAACTGAGCCTGGATTGGCAGAGATGGGGGCCCCTCGGACTGCTGGGCTGCAGAGCCCTTCTCATCAACCCATGCATGATCCAGGTGGGCCCAGGAACGGGGCCTTCCTCACAAACCCTGAAGCTCAGGAGTGTTCTTCAAGATCACCAGAGTCCATGCAGCAAATGATGCAGAGAGCTGGAAAGGGCGAGCAGAGCCCAACACCTCCACCTAAAAGCTGGCTCCAAGTAGGGGGCCTTGGCCAGGTGGGTGGATGCACAGAGAACAGTTCACCGGTTGTGAGCGTGCTGCCTTCTCTCCCTGGGATGTTTAGATACCTAGCTCCAAAAGTCACTGAATTCTAAGGTCAGCCTTCACGTGCTCAGAGTGACCTTCCTCCCCAAGCTAAAGCAGTTCCCATTGTACCCATCTGGTTTTCTGTCTTCACAGAGCTTTCCATGAACCAAATCACCATGGTTATTTAGTTGTCTGTTTGGCATTTGTTTGACTGCCCCACTAATGGGTAAGCCCTGTGTGAACATAGACTGTCTCTGCCATATCATCATCAAATCCCCAAACTTGGGATAGTGCCTGCCACTGAGGAGACCCTCCATCAATTTCTGCTGAATTGATTTTCTCAGTGGCTGTTTATTGAGCACCTGCTAGATGCAATGCACAAGCCTAGAGCTGGGTGAGGATATAAAGGATCATGAGATCCCACCATTCCCCTTTTCAGGTCACAGTCCAGTGACATAATGTGGAGTAAGTGAAGCCAGATACAAAGGATTACATAGCGTGCATCATTCCACTCCTATAAAACACAAAAGAGGCAGCACTGAGCCATGCTGTTAGCAGCCAAGCCACTGGTTACCCTAGTGGGGGGGGGGGGGGAGTAACTGGAAGGGGATGCAGGGGGGCTTTGCTTCAGTTTGAAAAAATTGAGCTGAAATCCTTGTGCTTTATGCCACACTTCAATGTACAGTTAACAGAAATTGTGCTTATCTGCGATGAAGTCAAAACCCAGCAAAATAGCATTTGTGACCTCCTACAAACTGACCTCAGCTTTTGGGCTGTGGGCTTTCCAGAGGGCCATGACCAGTGCTCATTGCGTGGGGTTGGGATTATCCTTGCTAAAGGGCCTGTCTCCACCATCTGACAGGAACCCAGTGAATGCAAAGATCCCCTCATCTCCCTGTGACATGCCCAGAGCCTGTCCCCAAGCAGAGCAGATACCCAGCCACATCAGCTGAAAAAATGTGTTGCTAATGTGATCGCTTCTCAACTGCATGGGAAAAGCAGAACCTGGGAGCCCTGAGCCAGCCCCCAGGCCCAGCTGGGAGTCACCAGGAATTTGCCCTCCTCAGATTACAGACGGGCCCTGAATGAAATCACGGCTGGAAAAGCACTTTGTGATCCCACTGTAATCAGCCTACCTGCGCGGGGGTTATTGGTATTGGTATTGTTGTGGCTAATGAGAATACTAATAATCATTATTATTATAAATTAAAACAGCATATTTTGTTCCCCTAACTGTGAGGCCCATTTGGAGCCCAGGGGGAATACCATGTGGACAGCTTCCAATTTTTTCCAATTTGGCTTTAGAAAAAATTCAGCATGAAGAGAGAGATTGCTCCGGGCAGTGATGCAGACTCCCCACCGCCCCCCACACCGGCCTCCCACACACACACAGAGCTGGGGGTGGGGAGAAGGGCTGGGAGCCCTACTTGGCTTTCAGTCCCTGACTGCTGCGAGCCCAGAAACTTGCGCCTGACTTCCAAGGGCTGAAGGCTGTGCACACTCATTAGCACAAGCCTCCTGTCTGGTTCTCAGGTTCAGAGTGGGCTATTGTTCTCTGCTCTCTGTGGAGAGAGAGGAGGCTTGTCACTACGTGGCTCAGAAACTCGCCTCAAGTTGCCTCCAATGGGTGGGCAGGAAGCTCACAGTCGCTGGGTGCTGGGACGACTCTTGGCTGTTTGAAGGCTATCGGTTTGGGGATGGACCGCAGCCAGAGGGGACAGCCCTCAATTGGCCCTGTGTGGGGACCTACACGCTGCTGGTCTGAGAAGACAGATCCCTGGTACTTCATTTCTGAATGAGCCAGAGGTGGCTCTGTGCATGGGGGGAGGAGCAGGGAGTGAGGGGAGGAGAGAGGGACAGAGGGGAGGCCCAGGCTCATCCCCAGACCTCAGCATTGGCCCAGAGGGTTCAGTCTGGGTGCCAGGATCCCAGAGATGCCTTTGGTCTGATCAGGGAACTCAGGCTGCAGCCAGGCGCCAGGCAATGAGGAGGCCTTCCTGAAAGCAAGGGAAGGGGAGGTGCAGGAAAGGAGGAGGGAAGGAGGAGGGAGGGAGGGAGGGAGGGAGGGAAGGAAGGAAGGAAGGAAGGAAGGAAGGAAGGAAGGAAGGAAGGAAGGAAGGAAGGAAGGAAGGAAGGAAGGAAGGAAGGAAGGAAGGAAGGAAGGAGGGAGGGAGGGAGGGAGGGAGGGAGGGAGGGAGGGAGGGAGGGAGGGAAGGAAGGAAGGAAGGAAGGAAGGAAGGAAGGAAGGAAGGAAGGAAGGAAGGAAGGAAGGAAGGAAGGAAGGAAGGAAGGAGGAAGGAAGGAAGGAAGAAGGAAGGAAGGAAGAAGGAAAAGAAGAGGAAAGGAAAGCGGGGAGGACAGGAAAGGAGAGGAGAGAGAGAATGGAGGAGGGGCAGGACCGGCTGGGCTTCCAGCGCAGGGACTACATGACTTGAGACAGCTCGTTTACTCCCCCTGACTTCCTTTTTCTTCATCCTTAAAATGGGAGTGGGGAGGAGCTGGCTAGTGTTTACGGAGCACTTCCGAAGTGGCTGGCACTGCCCGAAGGGCTCCGTGTGTGTTAACTCATTCAGTCCTGTAAACTGATGCCACTGTCCTACACAGGTGAGGGAACAAAGGCGCGGCCAGGTGAAGTGACATGCCCCTGGTACGCCCAGGGCTGGGATTTGCAGTCAGGCAGCCTGATCCCAGATCCTCATGTAGCCGCCCCACCACACTGTCCACACAGGACTGGGAAGCAACAACCCTGCCCAGCCAAATTCATTCATGGCATTTCAGCCACAGAACATAAGACCAGGAAGGAGCTCCTAGGGCCCTATGAACAGAGGCTCCAGTGCGCCCTGGGCTCTTGGCACCCCGACGCCTCAGCACCTGCTGTGCCTCTGCCTGGAGTGCCTCCTCTGGCTCCCATCCCTCTGCCTGCTCCTGCAGGACCCAGCTCACCTGAGGTCGCTCCCACAGAGACTCCCCTAACAGCCCAGTCTCACCTTCTGTGCCTTCTGACAGTCCCTTACCCTGTCACTCGCACATCTATTACCCTTCTGGATTAATAGATGCCAGGGCGATGGATCTGTCTTGTCCTCTTAAATATCTCCAGCACTTAACACAGCAGTAAATTAATGAATATATGCCCAAGGTCACAAAGCTAGGATCAGGACCCCTGGCTTTCAACGTAGTGTCCATCAGACTGCTCCTCCCTGCCCTCTCTTGGAGCCATAGAAGCAACATCAGATCCTAGAACTAAAAGGGGAAGCAATTATGTCCAATGTCCCAGTTGGCAAATGGGGAAACTGAGGCCCAGACAAGGCAAGAGCCATCCCAGCCCTCCTACCACCCTGTGACCCTTTGCAATCTTATAGAGTCAGATCCCAATGCTGCCTGCAGGGAACTAAGACAGTGCCTCTGTTTGGCTGCTGTGGCCCCTTCTTGGAAGGCTCTTTGTCCATGGGCAGCTTTGAACCTGAATGTGTTTTCAAAGGATTTGACCAGGACTGAACCAGTGGCCAATTACATCTTCCCATGGTGCCCCACTTCCACCTGAGCTGAGTTTACTCAAGGCAGACAGGCTGCTGGGGAAACAACAGTGCGTGGGCATGTGATCCAAATGACTGCACCTATTTGTGCTGGCAGGTGTCTAGGGTTCCATTAGTCATGTTACTTGCTGGCTCTCCTTCAACTCACACAATAACTAAAGGAGGGAAACATCATTATTTCTGTTTTAAAGATGAGAACAAGTGAAGTTCAGAGAGGGGAAGTAAGCCAGCTAAAGTTACAAAGCTGGTCACTGGCTAAGCAGGGATGCAAAACCAGGCCTGTCAATTGCAAAACCATCCTCTCCCCCCTTGACAAATACTTACTTCTGCAAGAAAGACACTAGCCCCCTTCATCTAAGCAGTATAGATCAATTGCCATGGAATTCCATGAACTTCCGGGTACCCTGATAAGGGTTCTCAACCAGTTAACAGAAGAGGAAACTGAGGCACAGCAAAAAAGGTAGCAGCTCCTTCTGGAGCCAGTAAAGCCGGAGCCCCTGCATGCTTGCAGAGTACGCCTACCCTCACCAACCTCTCCTCCCATGGCATTATCAGTAACAATGATCTGCCATGCACACACCTTGGAAATCTGTTCCCTCAGGAACTGTTTGCCAAGCCTTCATCTTCCTCTGGCACAGATGAGCTCTGATGGGGCCCTACCTCTGTCCCCACCATCACCCTCCCCTCCCAGAAAACAGAGCTCAGGCATGACCAGATCTGTGGCTCATGTTTGTAGAGCACTTCACATGCACAAACCACTTGCAAACACATTTTCATTTAACCCTCAAAGAACCAGGTAATGGAAAAGCAATAACTTCATTTCACAGATGAGGCTGCCAAGACCAGAAAGGTTAAGTGATGTGCACAGCAGGCAGACTCTCTGAGCCTGCCTGTTCACGTCTTCCTCTCTTTTCAATCTATTGCCCTGCCCACCTCTTTGGGGGACCCCCCAATCACACAACCCATTCTGAACTTCCTTTTCAGGGAGAAAACCATGCCAACTCACTTTCTCTACCCTACCCTGCAGAATTATCCCAGCAGCCTGTGGGGTATGAATTGCCCTTTCTGAGCAGGGTGCTTTACCATGAGCTCATGTGCCAGCCCCACAGCCCATCATAGAGACAGATGGCCACTGATGGGCCAGGCAGTAGGTGCTGCCCCAGACCTTCTGCACCTTATGCTGATAAGAACTTCACAGGTTTCACACAACCTGCCATTGTTTAGAAAGGAGCCTGTCTCAGAGCCCTCTATGAGTCAGCTTGTCAGCTTTTCTACCAACTGGGAAAATACCCCCTGGACAGCCAGGACAAGGCACCAATGGCAGCCAAGCTAGAGTCTGGAGAGAATGTGAACCCACCTCGGTTGCTCTCCCTTCATCTCCAAGAGGCGCGACCACACTGGGTGATCATTTGTTCAATTGAAACCCTGTTCACCAGGATCCCATGGAGATCTGGATGCCCAGGGAGAGCCCAGTCTGGAAGGAGGAAATGCTCTGTCCAGTAGCCACAAAACCAGGGAGCATGTTTAAGCCAGGCAATGTCCCCGGACAGCATCCCCCATGTGCCGCTGAAAACATCCAGCCCTCCAGTGTTAGGTGAAGAGAGAAGCCGATTCTGTGGATGACTGGTTTACAGATCATAAAGAGTTGAATAAGCTAAACAGGTGACTGCAGGACTTTCCAGAGGCTTTAAAATGCTAATGTACTTCCCAGATCTCCAAGAGAAGAAAAACGTGTGATGTTTTCTACATGAGCTGTTTTTCAGAGGATTTCAAAACCACAACATCTGTGGGATAAACACTGCTACGAGTCCTCTGAGGAGGAAGAAAGCAGGAAGAGCTATCTGGGGAGGTGACCTTTAAATTAGCACTTAATTGATGGTGCCAGGGCAGGTAAATAAGAAAAAGACATATATTACCAAATGAGGATTCTGTATTTGCCAAAATGTGGCATTAAAAATGCACAGGCTATGTTCGGGGAGTAAGGATACCCCAGAACACATCCTCCTACAGGCTGGCATCCCTAGAGTAGACCCATTTTTTATTTGGTTTGCTGTCTGGCTTCCCAGTGAGATTTTATTTTACCAAAGGGTTCTGCTGCAGAAGGGGACATATGTTGTTTTTCCTGCCTTGCATCTATTCTCCCTGCTTCTGGTAATAGATCCTCAATTTTCTTTGGGGAACATACCCTCTTCTGCTCCCACTCCGTGTGACTCAGGGGCATTCCAAGCCCCAAGCCTCTGGCCCTGCCAGTCATTATATTACACCTCTGATACCATCCCATCCTACACCCACTTCTGTGATTGGCAGATGACTCAGTGGTCTAATGAAACTCAAGCCAGGATTTCTGGATTTGTGAAGGAGGCTCACTTACTGCCTGGGGTTCCTAAACTGGAGGCCATCTCTGCAACCTCATGGGGAGAGCTTGTCTAAAAATGAAACCTTCGCAAAGGCAAGCAGAGCCTAGAGATAGAGTGAAACAGAACTCTGCCAACATCTTATGGACCCCCACTCCCAGCCATGCCTGAAGCTGACTGTACCTCTAGGACCTGGACTTTCTAGTTACTTGAAATAATAAATTACCTTGTTTCTGAAGCTAACTTGAGTTACGATTCTGTCACTTGCAACTGACAGAATTAACAATTGTTGAAACCTGTACAGATTTTTGTTCTATTAAGCCAATTGTCCTTCACACACATTATTCATTTAGTCATTCAAAATAAGATAAATTAGGCACATATCATGGACATGTAACCTGTACAGGTAAGGCCTCCACATATAGCCTTCACGACCCAAGTTGTGCACTTCAAGACCCAAGGGGCTGCCTTTCACATGGCAGCAACCTGGGGCCATGGGGATACAAGAAGATATAAATCACCCACAAACCAGAAGGGTCATTGTCTCACCAGTACCTACTGTCCCTGCCACTCTCTGGAATGACAACAATCTTCCTTCTCTCCCTATGGAAATCCTTCCCATTCTTCAAAGCCAAATGACAGCTGCCACCTCCTCCAAGAAGCCCTGCCTGATTGCCTCACGGGCCCCCAAGTGGTGACTATGGAAGAGAACAGAGGGGAGGAAAGGTACATCAAGGATGAAGAAATGGCCTGGGAACCTGAAATCCAAGCTCAGCAAGTGCAACCTATTTTTCTCAGTACTTTCCCCCAGGGGCTGAGATGGGGGGAACAGGTTCTGAGCACTTTCATGAGATGACTCGCAGAGTGCCTCCCTGACACTCCAGAGTGCCACCCTCACCTGGGGAAGGACAACGATGCTCTTGTCTATGCTTCCAGAGTGACAGGGAAGCTCTCTGTCACCTGCACCTCCCAAACCCAGGCAATCATCAATTCTAAATGCAGTGCCTACAGTTGCAACCCAGATGGCAGCTAACCCCCAGGGCATCAGGCTGCATTCTTCTCATTTCTGCCTGGTTTTCCCATGGTTGGGGGAGGGAGGATGACCTGTGGGGAAATGAGATGTTACATCTTGCCTCGCATTCTCCCACACGTTGCAGTCCACAGGGACTCCCACCAACCTACATTCCCACTAGGACCCCTCCTCCCATCCAGGCTCACCACCTTGCTTCTGAGCAAAAAGGAAACACAGGCGGGGTTTCTAGTCCATGGGACTTGTTGCTTCCTTTCCCCCACCGTTTGGATACAAGATGTCCAGTCCAGAGCATGTTCTAAAGTCTTCCAGACTCCCTGATGTCCGCATTTGCATGGAATCCAATCTTCCACACCCCCTCCCTGCTCCCAGCCCAGCCCTTTCTTCAAACCCCCAATCTAGGTAAATAGAGAATAGCCCTCATTAACATTTCATAGATGTATTAGGCTCTTTTCCATTGTATAAAACATAATACAAAAGGCAGTCTAAAAAGAAACAAAATGCCCTTCTTGTGTGTTATTTACAGCAGGCCTCTTCTAATCTAATCATCTTTCTCCTCCCTGGCCATCTCCCTGCCAGTGCACTGCAACTTTGCAGGCGTTTTGTAAAAATGAACACGTTGTTCCTGCAGCCGGCTCCTTCCTTTGCAGGCCTGGGCATAAATAATTTATCTGAAAGCCGATTTGGTTGGCTACGCTTCCATAATTGAAGGCCATCCCCCACAGTTTATTGGTGAGCATGGGGCCCAGCCACTCAGCGCCCTGACCCCAGATGGAGCAATTCAAAGGCCCACTGCGACCCCTTCAAAGCCCAGGGAGGCCCTGCTCATTGATGTTCGCTCCGCCCCACCTCCCTCTGCAGCAGGCCAGCCCCCAGCAGCCCCCAGCAGCCCTCAATCTGTTGGGAGGCTGAGCTGCCAGGCTCCTCCCCAGCTGAACATCCTCAGCTGGCTGCATGCCTTCCCTCGTTGTGGCCTCCCGCCACCCACAGTGCAGCCCGGCCTCTGCACTGGCCTGCCTGCGTGGTACCCTCTGTGGCAAGCATGATCCGGGATGCCTCCCTGAGGCTGGCCATGAGTGAGCCCGGGAGCACCTCATCTGAAACATGGAGGGGAGACTGGAGTAAAGCCATCTAGGCACTGAACTCATGGCCTTGAGTCTTTACTGGGCCCTGTGTGGCTTGCCAATGCCCCCAATTTCCCCCTTGGCTCATGAACCATTGCCCCTGCAAACTGTCACACCCCCTTGCCCCTCCTCACTTAGGGAAGGGCTCTGCCGACCTTAGGAACTTGCACACCAACCTCCAGCATGCTGCACTGTGAACTGTCAATGGGCCCAGCTAAGGACAACTCCTCCATTTGCCCGCCCAGCCCTAGCCCATCTTGCCTTTCTCAAGGACGACACCCCAGCAGTGTCCCCTTATTAACCCATGCCTCTCTCCTTGAATTTCACATAGCACAGTGGTTAAAGCACAGCCTTGGAGACATATCACTGAGGTTCAAATCCTGACTCTGCCTCTACATTGCTGTGTGACCTTTGGCAAGTTACTTAATCTCTCTGTGTCACAGAGTCCTCCTCTGCAAATTGGTAAGAGGATATAGTAACAATCTCACAGGGCTGGTGGTAGTTTATGTGAGTTAATATGTATGAGACACACTCAGAACTGTGTTTCTCCATAGAAAGTGTTACATAAATGCTTACTATCAATACTATGTTAAAAATACAAGTAATACAAGTTCTCTTTACCCTACTTCCCCCTTCAGCCGACATCCCAGTTTTGCTGCTATTCATTTTTAGCAAAACTCCCACAACTGTTCTCTCATTCTCCCTTGAAGTCCCTCGGACCAGGCTTTCCCACCCCCACCCCCCCACCCCCATGACTCCAAAGTAGTTCTTATCTCGGCCACAGGTGATCATCCCCTTGCTCAACCAGATGCTTACTTCTGAGTCCTCCCTGTACAGAGCTCGCACAGGGGGAGTCAGTCTCCTCTCCAAACGTGCTCTTCACTTACTGGGGACACCCCTTGCTCCTGCTCCTCCTCTCTGGCTTTGCATTCTCAGCCTCCTGCATGGATCCTGCCTGTGCCCCTGGCCTCTCAATGTCAGGCCCCGTGAAGGCCGGATGCCAAGGCTTCTTCACTGCCTGGAGAGCACTGTCCAGCGGAAACAGGACGGGAACCACTGGCATGACCTTAACCTGCCTGGAAGCTACTGTAGAGAAGACAGAACAGGTGAAATTAATTGTAATAATATATTTCATCTAATTCACCATAGCCAAAATACTGTCATTTCAACAAGTAAGCAATATAGAAATTATCAGTTGGGTATTTTACATTTTTTGTTCTACGTCTTCAAAATCTGGTGTGTCTATGACCCTCTTGTCATGGCTCTGTTTGGACTAGCCACATTTCAAGAGCTCAGTAGATGGGGCTAGTGGCCACCAGACTGGGCAGCACAGCCCTGGAGGACCTATTCTTATAGCAAGAGCACCCCTGGCACTGCCAGGACCCAGACATCCTTTTCACCAGCCTAGACTTCTCCCTCCAACTCCAGGTCCTTGTATGCACTTCACATCCAAGACCCTTCGCGAAGACACTTCACATTTAAAGGGTCCAAAAAGCACTCCTTGGAAGACTCCAGGACCACCCTGACTCCCCTTGGGTCCCTCAAAGCCCATGTCTGATCCTTCACCAGACCCTGTGGGCTCCACCTTAAACTCGGCCCCAGAGTCCCAGCCTTGAAGCCCCCTGTCCTCCACTCTGTCCATTCTCCCCCGGAGTGACCGCCTCCTGCCCCACCTCCCTGCTTCCACCCTGGGCCCTCAGTCCACCCCCACCCTGAGCCAAGGACCATTTTAGAATAGAAGTAGATGCTGCGACTGCTCCGCTCAGACCTCCCATGGCTTCCCCAACTCCCTCAGAACGTGAGTGAAGGCCCCGCCACCCCGCTCACCTGGCCCACTCCCCTACCCCTTTCCTGGGATATGGACAGGCCAGCCTTACTCCCAGGCCAAGGTCATGGCACCGGTCCTTTTCCCTGCCTACAGGGCTTTCCTCCCAGACATCTGCACAGCTTCCTCCCCTCTGCGTCAGACACCACTCAGACACCACCATTTTCCCGTGTCCATCCTTGTCCACACCGCATGAAACCGCAAACCCAGCCCCCACGAGATACTCCCCACTCCCCTCTGCTGCGTTCTTTTTTTTTCCGTCACAGCTGTTAATCACCAGCTCACACACTGTAGGCTTTGTTTGTTATCCCCCCTATTCAAATAGAAGCCCTGTGGAGGCAGGTCTGTTTTGTCACTGCTGTTTTACCTTGCACAGAATAGTCATCAGTATGTACAATGTGCTTGATAAATTTTGTTGAATAAACAAATGAGCGAATGCTTGGGAAGACAAAGGGAGGGGGGGAGAATGAGTCATAGGCCTTTTCACCACTGGATATTGGATCACAAGCTATCTTCACGCCACATGTAGAGTACAGCTTCCCGCAGATGCCTTGAGGGTCCAGTCAGCATCCTCAGAGAAGTAGCTGATGAGTATACCCCTGAGGGGCCCATCCGTGCTCTGTGCAGCCCACTCCGCTGCCCGGAAGAATGGCGGTAACTGTGACCACCAGCGCCAACACAAAGCTTACTGGCGACTAAGCGCTTCCCATACTCCACCTTACTTGAATCCTTACAACAATCTCTCATGCCCCAGGCTGGGAACCGGGAGGAGTCTGAGCCACCCCCCAAACCCACACTCCCCCAGAGCAAGTGGGTCTGGGGTCATCCCATGCCCTCCTGCCCAGCCTCTGCCCTGTTCTTTGGCTGGCAGCCACATACAAGGAACAGTAAATGAGCCCCCTCGTTGCTCCTTCTCAGGCCTTCCCAGGATCCCATCCAGCATGATTTGAGTCCCACTTAGTCCTTGCTACTCCATGCCCTCCCCTGGAGGGCAGACCCTATCTTTGGTCTTCTGGTTGCATCTAGGGATTTGGTTTGAACTTAAGCTAAGCCCCACCCCTTTCACCTTCATTTCAGAATCAGAACCTGGTTTCCAGTCTCATTTTGACATCTGTCACACATGGAGGTGTACTTCCCACACCTCCCCACAAGGAAGGACTCTTGTCCCAGCTGCTGGGAATGCAGCCCTCCACTGCCTGAGCTTCAGAGAGCTGCCTTGCGCAATGTCACC